>NW_026988422.1:69876666-71085000 GCF_030222135.1 Aotus nancymaae | reverse complement strand
GGCTGGTCGAATGTGACCAGGCTTGATGTAAGCAGAGGCTCGAGAAAGTGCTTATGTGCTTCTGCTTGTACTTTCTCCCTGCCATCACTGTGAAAGGACATATTTGCTCATCCACATGAGAGATGCGGGGAGCCAAGTCTGCTTGCAAGAGAGGCCATTCTAGAAACATCCCAGATATGAGAGCAGGTTCAGCTGAGATGGGCAGAGGTCCCTAGCTCGACACCCTGGGTGTGTGAGCAATGGACATTTGTTGTCTGCCACTGAGATTTTGTGTGGCATCAGGGTGACTGAGGATAACTTTGATGAGGCTTGTGAGATGGTCATCTCAGGAGAAATGGGTCTTTATTTAGAAAAATACCTTGGTGGGCTCCCTGAGTGTGGAAATTGAGCCTACCCGCATCCCAAGGCAGAGTCTAAAAGGAGAAAGGGAGAGGTTTGAAACCCTTTGCATTAAAGTGAAGATTAAAAATAAAAAACTGAGGTTTGGAGGCAAGTCTGGAAGAAAGGAGACAGAGGGGAAAGAAAAGGGAGGGGAGGATTTGAGAGAGGGAAAGAAGACAACCAAATTGGAGGCTGACCTGGGGAAGACTCAGTTGGAAATGGAGGGGTATGTTCCTCAGGGAGATCAAGGAACTTTTCAACTGTGAGGCATGAGAATCCACTTTCAATAGTTTGTTGTTCTGTGGGGTGATGTCATCATCCTATGAGAAGCCAAACCTCATGTAAAAGTCAGTGACACATACAGTTTTCACCGCACCCCACCCACCCCGATTCATGATCTTCTAAGTCACCAGACGGGTCTTAAAAATATGATCAGCTCAAGTCCTGCCCAGCTTGCAGTCCTTCCCGACCACACCCTCCACCCTCTTTCTCATCATGCTCCAGTCACTTGGGCCATTCTCCAATTCTCACACTCTTTCCACCCCAGTGTCTTCCTCCCACATCCCCCAGGCACCCTCCCACACTTCTCCTCCTCCACACACTTTGCTGGGGTGGTTCCTTCTTAGTCTTCACATCTCAACCTAAATGTCAGATCTCCAGGGAGGCTCTCCTTTAGCTACCCGGCCTGAGAGAGGCCTCTGGTGTTATGCTGTCTTGCCTTTTGTTCCTCAGCTCCTGCTATCACTTATAGGAGATGATTATCTTACTGTGTATACTTGCTTCATGGCTACCCCCTGCCATTCCACTGTGTCCTTCATGAGAGTATAGACCATGGCTATTTTGCTTGCCCTTGTATCCTCATGCCTAGCATAGTCAGGAACCTGACAGGCAACCTGATTTGTACTCAGTGAGTGAATGAATACATGAGCAATTTTGCGTTAGTGGTTTTCTGGCAATCAGGACAGAGGCCACGATCCACAATAAGCTTGATAAAAGGAAGACGAGACATCTTTAGGAGGAGAAATCCAAATAAAACTGATTATCTCTGAGGACTGAAACTCAGAGCTGGCATTTCCAGGGAACCAGCAGAATCAATGGGAAGACATAGAGCAGACTGTGCCCAGTGACATTGGAGCTTGTCATTTTTATCTAAACGTTACAGGATCAGGTAACCCTAGAAGGCTGGAAGAAGCAGGGGTAGCCTGGTGGCAGACACAGGGATCTCAAGGGTTTGCATTGAAAAAGCGAAGCCCCGGGGCTTAGACCAGGGAATTGCCACATCTCTTCTAGCCATAGGTTCTTTGTGGTCACCTCAACAGCAGGTGGGGGAAGGCAGAGGGGTAATCACAGAGGAGAGAGATTCATATACATTGAGGCAAAGCATGCAGCAGGGTGAGTGGTGAAATCATTCCTCCGTTCCTCGTGATGGTGAATGTTCCATGGGGCAGACGTTTGGTGGCTGCAGAAGGATCTTTCTTTCCACAGGGCTCTTCCTCATGGATAAACTGGCTCCTTTATTTGTCTGACACCCAGTGATTTCTTTTGTAAATTAAAGGAAATTCACTGCATGCTAAACGGTGGGAATGCATCTGTAGCTTAAATAAATGATATTTAACTATGATGAATTGCCCAGGCTAACGAAAGGTTGACAAACCTCGGCCGTGCGTCACACGCTCCGAAATGAACTAGAAATCAATGAAGCAGCTAAATGCCCCCTTAAATGCCAATCCCCCCTTTCAGTCTAAACCCACTTCAAATTCTTTCATGAAAATAAATGGAAGGATTCTTCATTATATATTCATTTTCTGAATCCATTTTGCTCATTAGGCTGAAATAAGGGGTAGGTATGGGTTTATTAGGGAGTAAGCATATCTGATAAGCATTAAATTACTTCTGATGGCTTTATGTATTTAATAGTGTTAGCAAATTAGCTTGGTCTTTGATCTAACAGAGCTGCTGTTGATGAGGATTGTGGATTTAACCCTGCATTAAACAGAACACTGACCCAGGTATCAAGGCGGGTGACTGAAGAGTTGATCCCTGCTCTTCACTCCTGTCCTTGGAAACATTTCCCTGGTGCATGACTTCACTAATTGCCTCCACCTGGATGGCTCCCCAGTCCTTGTCTCTAGTCCTGTCCCTCTGAATGTCAGTCTGTGGGCTCCAGATGCCTCCTGCACAGTTATACCTGCCCCACGTTACTCACAATCGACGGAGCGCATGTGCCTTCGATTATTATCTGCTGCCTTCCAGACATCCTGATTTCTGTGACCTATCCCGCCATCCTTCTCATGGCTCAGATGCCAAATCTTATCGTTGTTCAACTCAGCAAACATTCTTAAAAATGGCTCTTTCAGCCGGGCGCGGTGGCCCATACCTGTAATCCCAGCACTTTGGGAGGCTGAGGTGGGTATACGCTAGGTCAGGAGTTGGAGACCAACCTGGCTGATATGGTGAAACCTCATCTCTACTAAAAATACAAAAATTAGCCTGGTGTGGTGGTGCGTGCCTGTAGTCACAGCTACTTGGGAGGCTGAGGCAGAAGAATTGCTTGAACCTGAGAGGTGGAGGTTGCAGCGAGCTGAGATTGCATCACTGCCCTCCAGCCTGGGTGACAGAGAGAGAGAGACTCGGTCTCAAAAAAAAAAAAAAAAAGGCTCTTTCAGGGTGGTGGTGGTTCTTTTAGTTCACTTTTCCAACTCACCATGACATTGCTTCTTCATGTTTCCAGAGAGGACTGTGGTAGAGTGTGGGTTAGCACTGTGGACAGAGGACTGAGAGGTAGGTTTCCTGCCTGTCAGAATCACATAGAGGAGGGAACTAAATATGTCAATAGATAATTATAATGTAATATGTATACATTATAAGGCACAGAAAAGGTCATGTAAGCATGGGAATGGGGAGTGAACAAGGCTTCAGAGATGAGGTGACCTTGGACTTGGCCTGGGAGAATGAGTAAAGCATGCCAGGTGTTAGTGTTGGGCGGAGCAGGATGGCCACTGCTTGTACTACTTCACTGTGTATATACAAGTCTTGCTTCCATTTCCAGTAATCTCTACAGTTTACAGAATTCCTTGAGCATGTTGAATGTAGGAGATACAATCTCAAGTTTTGTTATCTTCTGGCCTAATGGGGAGGATGGATTCAAAAGTCAGTTGCAAGAGGTATCAGAGTCAGCATTCTGGCAGACAATGACCAGTTCTGCTAATAAAGATAACGTCTGTAGTGGGGAGGGCAGAGTTTAGGAACCATCAAGGGATATTGAGGCATCCAGTGCCCAGGAATAGTGAGAAGCCCTCATCACCCCAGCTCTAAAGAGGCATCAGAAGACATGAGCTCTAAGGAAGCCAGCTACTCACAGAAGCTGCTGTCATAGATGCAGCCACCACTGGAACTTTACTTGAGCAAGGAAGGAGCGGACAAGCAGTATCTATGTCTGACTTCTCTTGTCTGTTGGTCTCCAGTCTCCTACTTGTGTATCCTGTTGGCCAAACCCAGTCAGAATCCATTGAATAAAGGCCAGGTCATGCAATGCACAAAAGTCGCTTTTCAGGGCATAGAGCAGACAGACAGGTCAAAGAATGAATCTCAGAAGGGAAGTGTGGGGAATGGGAAATGAAGACTTTTCTTCAACAGTAAATGAACTCACTTTCAACTCTGGCTTGTTCATCATCCTCTGGGAGGGAGTTTTCACTTGTAATTTGTAGGAGAGAAAAAGAGTAAGAAAAGGTGGTGGTGGAAATAGCATCGTGTGTAACAATGCTAAGTAGAAGGAGGAGTTTCATGGTTTTCAATTGACTTTAGCTTCTGAGTATAAGCAGAACGATAACAAAGAAGAAGAAAAGAAGTAATCTTTCTTTGAAACTTAGGTGGTAGAGATGGCTGGTTGATTCTCCCCAGGCTATGGTCTTACCCTCTGTTAGAATATTCTCTTAATTTTGTCAGTGCAGTGTGCCCGTCTCAAGGAGAGCACTTCCAGTGTCCTTCGCTTCAAGGGAGGTTATGAATTGTAAGTAGAAGTCACTGTATGAACTTCAAGTCATTGTGGGGACCTTTAGCTCAATCAGCTAAGAGTGAATCTCTTGTCACTCCTTGCTTTTCCCTTTCTTTCTACCTGGAATCATGGCTTGTGCTCGCCTTGGGTTCTTGATGATGAAATCCATGCCTAATAGGCACTGGCACTCAGTTTACTCAACTAATTGCCTTCCTATTAGCCAAACAAATTCTAATGGCTACGCCATATTTATGTGAGTCCAATACTCTTATAACTGCTTGGTAGGATATGGGACTTGGCAGCAAAGTAACCAAGTAGGATCTTTGCTGGACTTGGCAGCAAAGTAACCAAGTAGGATCTTTGCTAGCCATTGCACATAGCAGAGGCTTTTTTTTGTATGTGTGGGGGGGTGGGGGATAGAGTGCATGTTCCAGCAACAATTTCCTCTATGTCATATCACTGATGATGGTGTGACAGATTCACTTTCTGAATTATAAAATGGGATTCTTTTTCTGACAATCATGTCCACAAAGAAAAAAAAAGGAAATAATATTGAAAGTTAGGACTATACCAGGAAAAATAAAGGACCATCCTAACACCATTCATAAGCTAATTCCTGAAACTAAAGATTGTATGATATCTGTGCCTTTACAGAGCTCTAGTGAATCTCCTGTCCAGCAATCTACAAACTACTGGCCTAGGGGCCAAATCCGATCTGATGCCCATTTTTTGTAGATAAGTCTTATTGGGATACGGCTATGCCCAGTCATTTTATAGTTTTGTATGCTACTTTCATGCTGCAGTGGCAGAGTGGAGCACTTTCTACTGAGGCCGCATGACCTGTAAGGCTTAAAATACCTGCCCTCTGGCTTTTTACTGAAAAAGTTTGCTGACTCCTGCTCTTGTCTATGATGATTACATCTTGTGTCTGCAATTTTGTGCTCATTTGAAGTTTCCATATGATTCAGTAGTTTAGATCTTAGAAAACAACAGTATGACTATTCGTGGAATTTATTTAGCACTTGCTTTCCTCAACTCCTCTCCCATAAGGGGTGTATTAGAACATTTCAAGTCAATCAACTACAGTGCAAGGGAATTACAGTAGTCATAATTGATAATCATTGATGACTGTATTCAGGGGTTTTTGAGATGTGGATTATTTGTGTAAGATTAGTGTTTGTAGTTGCCTTGAGGCAATATATTTAAAGATTATCATTTTCTATAGGGGTGTAGTTTTAGGATAGATGTACTTGAACTAACAAGGAAGGGTGAGCACAGGGGACTCACCAAAGCTAGGAGATTCTTTGCAGTAACTAGCACATAGAAGGCCTCAAAATACCTTAGTATCCTATCATTCTAATTTACTACCACTAGAAATAACTAAGCACAAAATTATGAAAGGATCCAGACTCTAATTGGTGGGTTGTGAAGCATTCAAGATCTCTTGATTAATGGGTTGGATCTGAAGCCTGGATTCATCATATAATAGATGTATTACTTTTGTGAGTTTTTTACCCTCTCTGTGGCTCCTTTTTTTTTTTTTTAATTTGTATATGGGGAAAACAATGGTGCCTTACTATTAAGATTATTGGAAGAATCAACTGAGTTGTAAAGCATATATGTGTGTGTGTGTGTGTGTGTGTGTATACAGATATATACACACACATGTACATACACACACACACAGACACACACGAACAGAAACCAGCACCTTTTATGTGCTGGTCAACCTATTGACATTTAATAAACCTACTGATATAGCTTGGCTGTGTCCCCACCCAAATCTCATCTTGATTTATAGTTCCCATAATCCCCACATGTTGTGGGAGGGACCAAGTGGAGCTAACTGAATCATAGGGGTGGTTCCCCCTTCCTGTTCTCATGATAGCGATTTAGTTCTCATGAGAACGGATGGTTTTTATAAGGAGCTTCCCTCTTTGCTTGGCACTGATTATTCTCTCTCCTGCTGCCACATGAAGAAGGATGTGTTGCTTCCCCTTCTGCCGTGATTTTAAGTTTCCTAAGACTTCCCCAGCCATGCCAAACTGTGGGTCAATTAAACCTCTTTTCTTTATAAACTACCCAGTCTCAGGTATGTCTTTATTGGCAGCATGAGAACAGACTAATAGATCTATTAACGTTTAACAAATGTTAACCATTATTATCATTTGAATCAATTTCTTTTTAATCTCCTCAGATTTCAGTTTTCATGCTAGCTGAAAAAGCCAGTCTACTAACAGGCAATATAAGAGATTTCATTAGATGATATGAAATATGTTATTTATTTCATTATTAGAAACTCAAGAGCATCCTACAAAGTAAAGTTCTGTTTTGGGTACCCCTCCCCATTTTTTTTTTTAAATCATGGCTGTGTGTTTATAAAGTTTCATGTATACCCATTCATTAAATGAATGTGCAGTTTCAGTTAACTTGGAGAATAGAATATTGATTTAAACCATAGTTTAGGAGGCTTATCTATCACTCTGAACAAATAAAAACTTCTATAAGATTGGATTTCATTGCATGAGACAGGAAAAAACATTCCACCGAGTACAGCTTGTGGTTGTAAGGCCAGCTTCTAGAGGTGTCATCAATATATCGGGTTCCTGCTTTCACTTTTTAATGATCTCTGTCAACTCTGATAAAGATACGCTCACTTTCATTGAAGTAGAATTTACCCTCTCAGGTTTTTTTTTTTTTTTTTTTTTTTAACATACTGACTATACCTTCAGCCTATCATTATCCCAGAATTGACATTTCTATCTTCAAGATTTGTTAGTGTTAGAGAATCAATGTGTTGATAAGAAATTTTGTCCCACTTTGGCTGTGGATTTTGAGCTTTCTCTTTGTGGAGTTTGACTCATTTCCAAACCACTGGCATAGAGGAAAAAGACTAAGTTACAAATACTGAATTTATCAGCTCCATATTGTTGTGCCCTCTTTTCTCAACTCGCATGCATATAGCTGAAGAATTGAATGAAAAGCTTTTTAAAACTTTCTCCAGTTCAGTTTGGAGTCAATCGGTCCTCTGAAGACTACAAATTGTCCCTAGTATTCTTTTTCTCATTCATTGTTTTTGTAATAGAATTCCAGAGTCTATGCTTACCTAATCGAAGACTCCTTGTTTTCCAGAATTCCTCAAACCTGGGGGTGGCTATATGGCTTACTCCTGGCTTAATGTGTTGTGAGTAGAATTGAGGCATGCCAACTGCATGTTATACACCCAAATTAAGGTCACAGCCCCTCCATGGTCTTCCCCGTTTCTGGTGATTAGAATGCAGTAACAAATGAAGCAGCAGCAGTAGACCACAATGTGGGAGTGACTCATTGAGGATGTGAAGCAACTGGGCTGAAGGAGTCTGGGTCCCTGATGGCAGAGGGCTGCTATAGCAGCCCTGGTCTATGTAAGCCCAGAATGTCCCAGGAAGAGAATTAACTATTTTGTTTAACCCACCATTATTTTAGCTTTTCCTAGAGCAGCTAATACAGAATTTGGGATTTAGACATGAAGTACGCTACCACAATAAGACAGAAAATTTGACACATTTACTTGTTGACTATGTGGCAGGAGGGCATGATGGGGCAAAACGTTTGGTAAAACCATCACCTGCAGCATGGCAGAAGGCTGCCTTGTGCCTCCAGAGCATGTGACTCTAGCAGAACTGGTTGGAAAAACAGGGTGGTGGTAGGTGTTGGTTGATTGCTCCTCTTATCTGCAGGACTGTCAAAGAGATAAACTCAAGTGATAAGGGAGCAGCAACAGTAGGAGCTGTTTCAGTGGCCCTAAGCCTTTCTCAGGTACCTTCTCCAGTGCTTTTGGCTAGATAATGAGAGCCATTCCAGCTGCAAAATCAGACTATAAGCATTGTATTCCCATCCAGGGCTTTTGTTTCAGATGGACTCAAGAAAATCTCCATAAAGAGGATGGTAGAGGGAGTTGGGTAGAGCGTGAAGGCCAATAAATAAAGTACCTAATGCAAGAATTTTCATTTGCTACAATAGGTCTAGAGGAGACTTTTGGTTATGGTTGCTTAAACTTGGAGGTGTTTGGAAGCAAATGCATCTTTGTTTTTGAGAAAATAGTTTTTCAAAGAAATTGCAAGTCCAGCCAGCAAAAGTATGATTTTTCAACCCCTAAAGTAAACCCAGACGTTCCCATGTGCACCACTAGGAAACAGATAGCAAACCCGTGCAGCCCCTGAAAGAGAAACATTGCCCAGTTTTCATTTTATGTGAGTCCATGGAGGATAACAGTCAAGGGCATTTCTCCTAGAAAATCCAGAGCTGCCAGATAGGTTACCCGAATAACTTGTTTCACTGCCCAGCAGGATGTGCAAATGGCCGTGGACAAGGAACCGCCATCTTTTCCATTCATCTGTTTTCTGAATGGGAGTTTTCATTGTAGTTGCCCTGACTCTACTCAACCATGTTGCTCTGAGGGCAATGACTTGTCAATGGCTCAAACTCTGGGCCTCCATATCAGACCTAGTGGAGAGAATGGTGCAACTCCCAGAGTTACTAAATTTGAGCTGCCTGCAGAAATTGGGCACAACTCTAAGTTATCTCTGTTGGGAATGATGGTAGAGTGTTCCATACCTAGGAGGAAGGGTATGTATCAATATTTTGTCAGTAAAAAAGGGAAGCATGTGCTCTAATATCCACTTTTCCTTCTTTCAGTAATATGATTTATCCAAGTGTTTGGCTTCCCAGCTGTAGACTACATTTTCTAGCCTCCCATGACACTCATTTGCTTGACTAAGTTCAATCCCATGACACTCTTTTGCTTGACTGGCCGGTGGTCTGTGAGTGGGAGGCCTGAGTGCTAATTCTTTGTCTAAATCTTAAAAGGAAGAGGCACGTCTTCCTCTTCAACTTCCCCCCATTCCATTTCTGCTGGCTGGAATATAAACATGATGGAAGGAGCTGGAGCAGCCACTATGGTCCATGAGTTAGAATCTGCATGCTGGAGGTATCAAAGTACCAGACGGAGATGCCTGGTTTCCTGACACTGCGGGGCACTCTGTAGTCCTGACTGCTCTGTGTGAACTCTTACCTTGGAGAAAAATAAGCTCTCCTATTCAAGTCACTCTTCCCTTAGCTTCTGTTTCAGAAGCTGAAATGGTGCCCTGACTAGTACAACAGAATACTAGTTCTTCTGAAATGGAGATCTGAATTGCTGACAGCTCCTTTTTCAGATGGGAACTGTGGGGGTATTAATCATGATCAGAGATTCTCTTGTTTGCCTCTGAGTGCTATGCAGTGGGGTCTGCAGCGACTGTACAGGGACTTGTTCTCGGCCTGGCTGAGGTAACAGGATGCCTAGGGGTGGTTATTCTCTGGCCTCACAATGGAGAGGTTGATAGGAGTGCCTTGTGTGGCTACCCTAAGTCTCCTGTCTGCAAACAATCACAGTCTGTCTAAAGCGCAGTGGTACCCGGAGCTGGCAGGCCTGGGATGACCTAACTGAAGAGGGCTGTGACATCTGACTCCTCCTCAGGAATCACTGCAGCTGCCACTGTGTGGCTGCTTACTGAACAGATTGCCCATGCTCACATGCTCTGCCTGGGAACCATCCCAGTCTCCAGGTTTTCGATACACCTTGAAAACAAGCTCTCGGCTGTCTTATAGGCACTTTCTATGTCCACTCACTTTGTGAAGAGTCAAAATGCCTATGGTTTCAGAGCCAGGGAAATCATATTAAATTCTGCAATCTCAACCCATGGATTTAGAGCATAACATATTTTTCAGGGGGAGGTCTTGGAAAGAACAAAGCATTTGGTATAAAAGATTTATATTCTCATTCTAATTATGCTGAGCTCTGCAGTTTAATGGTTAAGATTGAGGTCTAGAATCAATTAGCTTTAGGTGTAATTCCTGGCCTTTCTCTGTGTGATCCAAGACAAATTATTTATGCTCTCTCATTGTAAGCCTGAATCGTATCATCTGTAAAATGGGGATTTTTGTGGTGAGCATTACCTACTTAGCTCTTTACATAATGCCTGGTTTAGCATAAGCTGTCAGTAAGTGTTGGATATTATGGATATTTTTATTATTATAACCATGCATTTTACAGGATACGTGACTAATCATCAAAGTCTTTCTGTTATGAAAACTCTCAAAACCCCAGAAACTCTTGATGGGGATCATAATAATGATGGTGAATGATTGATGGTGGGATGGGTGCAATGCAGGGCAGGGAAGCAAACACATTTGACATAATTATCTTAAAAGAAAAGTGGCAGAAAAGAAATCTGTGTTCAGACAATGCATATTTGTTAAAAACCAACTCTGGGCTAGGCTTTGCTCTGGGCAAAAAACAACAAAATACCTGTTTAATAGGCATTTTTATTTTGGTGGGGAGAGTCATTCAACAAACAGTTGTTTTTGGGTAACCAACCTCCACAAACCCACATGGCTGACCCATAGGTGGGAAAATCCCAGATTTGATTTCTAGACATCTGACCCCTGAAGCTTTATGATTCACTCTGACCTTTGACTCCTGTCCCTAGGAAACATATTTGCATGGAAAGATCATAGGAATCTCTTTGTTACAGCTTGTGAAGGCAATCAACTCATACTGAGTCTCTTCTTTGCTCTAAATTCTTTTCTTAAAAAAACATTTTGTGGTTTGGGAGGCCAAGGCAGGCAGATCACAAGGTCAAGAGATCTAGACCATCCTGGCCAACATGGTGAAACCTTATCTCTACTAAAAATAAAAAAATTAGCTGGGCGTGGTGGCACACGCCTGTAGTTCCAGCTACTCCATAGGGTGAGGCAGGAAAATCGCTTGAACTTGGGAAGCAGAGATTGCAGTGAGCCGAGATGGCGCCATTGCACTCCAGCCTGGCAACAGATCAAGACTGTGTCTCAAAACAAAAAACAAACCCCCAGACATTTTGTGGTTTATGTATTTAGTGGGTTTATATATTTATGAGGTAGACAGGTATACAATGTGTAATAATGACACCAGGATAAATGAGATATGCATCGCCTCAAAGATGTATCCTGAGTTATAAACAATCCAATATACTCATAATTATTTTTAAATGTTTATTTAAAAATAACATTATTTATTTAAAATAGTAAATTAAATTATTATTCACTATAGGCACCCTGTTGTGCTATCAAGTACTAGGTAGGTCATATTTATTCTTTCTGACTATTTTTTTGTACTCACTGCCTATCCCTACCTCCCTCCTACCTCCCCTCTACCCTTCCCAGCCTCTGGTAACCATCATTCTACTATCTCTATGAGTTCAATTATTTTAATTTTTAGCTCCCACGAATAAGTAAGAACATGCCAAGTTTGTCTTTCTGTGTCTGGGTTATTTCACTTAACATAATGACTTCCAGTTTTATCCATGTTGTTGTAAACAACAGGATTTCATTCATCTTTATGGCTAAATCATACTCCGTTATGTATAAGTACCACATTTTCTTTGTTTATTATACTTTAAGTTCTGAGGTACATGTGCAGAATGTGCAGGTTTGTTCCATAGGTATACATGTGTCATGGTGGTTTGCTGCATCCATCACCCCATCATCTACATCAGGTATTTCTCCTAATGCTATCTCTTCCCTAGTCCCTCTCCCCTCAACAGCCTCTGGTGTGTAATGATCCCCTTCCTGTGTTCATGTGTTCTCATTGCTCAACACCCACTTATGAGTGAGAACATGCACTGTTTGGTTTTCTGTTCTTGTGTCCGTTTGCTGAAAATGATGGTTTCCAGCTTTATCCATGTCCCTTCAAAGGACATGAACTCATCCTTTTTTATGGCTGCATAGTATTCCATGGTGTGTATGTGCCACATTCTCTTTATCCAGTCTATCACTAATGAGCATTTGGGTTGGTTCCAAGTCTTTGCTATTGTGAACAGTGCTGCAATAAACATACGTGTACATGTGTCTTTATAATAGAATGATTTATAATCCTTTGGGTATATACCCAGTAATGGGATTGCTGGGTCAAATGATATTTCTAGATCTAGATCCTTGAGGAATCACTACGCTGTCTTCCACAATGGTTGAACTAATTTACCCTCCCACCAACAGGGTAAAAGTGTTCCTATTTCTCCACATCCTCTCCAGCATCTGTTGTCTACTGATTTTTTAAATGATCACCATTTAACTGGTGTGATATGTATCTCAGTGAGTACCACATTTTCTTTATCTATTTATCTGCTGATGAATACCTAGGTTTGTTCCAAATCTCAGCTATTGTGAGAGTGTTGCAATCACTCCAAGTGATTGACAGACATTGTTTCCCTACTCACTGAACACAGCAGAGTCAAAAGACCTTGGCTATCAAGTCACACAGATCCTAGTTTAGTCCCCGGTTCAGACTCAACGAGCTGCTGTGTGACATTGGATGAGCTATGCAGCCTCTCAAATATCCATTTTCTCATCAGTGCAAAATGGGAATAATGGTCCTGACTTTAGAAGGTGTTGAGTGCATTTTTCTGCGGGCTCCATATGATAAACAACAGCCCAAATGCACCTTAAAAAGTGGGGAAGAATTTGATTCTAAATAGAGGCACTTAGCTAGTGGAGAAGTTCTGCCAGAAAATGTTTGCTGGGCTTTGGAGCAGGGGAAGGGCACAAATTGTAATGGTTGTGGAGCAAGCAGCATCTGGAGACAGCTAAGAGGCTGAAAGGGACGAATTAAAAGGAAACCAGGATAGCATGCAAGTAAAGAGGCTCTTGAAGGAGCTGGGGATTAAAAAACTATTAAGTAGATGAAAGGTTAATAAAAAATAGTCTTTTGAAACAAATGGAAGATCATTCAGACAGTGAAGGAGATAATTAGAATAGGACGTGGTACAGTAGCAGGTAGAGTTGGGGACGAGCAAACTAATGGAAATGCATTCAGATTCCCAGTCTACATCTGCCCTCAATCTCACCCATGCATGAGCAGGGCTGGGAAAGGAGAGATGATGATTAGAACCAGAGCCTGAAAGTTAGGCCTCCCACCTTCTTATCCAGATTTGCAAGGATGTGGTTTGAGTCCGCAGCTTAATTTCTCTGGGTTCAGATGTAAGCATCCAAGTCCATTTGGTCATGCCAGCCTGCGAGCTTGAGTGAAGATTTGCTAAGATCTCTCCTTATCTAACATTGTAGTGTTTTGTTTTGCATTATGTATGGGCCTGCATGCTATTAAAATTCTACTGCAGTTCTGCAAAATGTCTTAAATGATTGTTCCTTAAGGTACAAAAAGGTAGAAGAAAGAGATAGAGAGGGAGAATGGATTCAGAGTATGACAGACTTGAATTTAAAGCTTGGCTATGCCACTGAGCAGCTATGTTACTTTGGAAAGTCATGCAGCGTCTCTGAGTTCCTCTAGCTCGTAGGCAACATACTACCTACAAAGTAGGGTTATGTGAGGATTTGAGATTGTAAGTAAATGCCTAGCACAGTCCCAGCTTATAGTAGGCACTCAATAAATAGCAAGTATCCTTAATTCTAATTGATTATATAATACAAGGCAAAATGAGTATTTTTTTTTAGGATCTTTTTAGGATCCTAAAAATATTGTTATTTTAGGAATAAATCCTGAAAAAAAATTCTTTTTAGGATCTTTCTATTTTATTCTTTTCATCTTTAAATACCTCTTATTTAATACTTTAAAAATGAAAACATCAGTAGTCATTCTGTGAGTCCAGCTGAGGGCATAATTTTTTCAGTTTCTCCACTACCCCTACACTTTTATTTTTAAATGTCAACCTAAATAACTAACAGAGAGGCTCTCTAAATGAATAGGATATTTATTTGGGAGTAGAGCATTGCAAATGCGAATGCACGTGCCGTAATAAACTATGTTCATATTCAGGGAGATAAAGAAGACTAAGGTTTTTAAAGGAAAAAAATGAGAATAATTGTTTTGAAATAATTATCTGTGGCTGCAAAGATCAATGACAAAGGTGACACCAATCTGAGTCTGGGTAGGTGGTTGCTGGGCAGATGTCCTTTCAGAAGTATTGTATGTGTTAGGTTGTGATGGCTTTTATGCAAAGTTGTGATTTTTACAAACTCTTTTGTGATAGTTTTGCTATCTGGCATATGAGAACTTTCTCTTGATGGCTTTCTCCATCTCTGTTTGTCATTTTTAAAAATAGTGACCCTGTTTTGATTTTGCCAACATTCACATAACCAAATATTGATTTCTTAGAAATAAAAAAATCATAGGCATAAGAAAAAGGGTGCAATTAGGCTCAAAAATATTTTTCCATGCAGTCTCAGATAAAAAGTCATCTCAACATTTGTGGCAACCTCAAAGCCTTGGTCATCCATAGTATGACCCACTTAAGTCTGCAGTGATTTACTCTACTTAGCCTTCATTTTCCCATTTGTCCCTTTTACTGTTATCCAAAGATATCATAAAAGCAAGTTTCAAAATATGAGGTTCTCAGAGACAGGAATAAATTGGTACCAAGTGACCCCTAAGTTTTAAATGTACTGTTTTGGTGGCTGGAAATATTTTCCATAAGCAACTCTAAGAATTATCAGATTCCATCTCTTTCCCCATCTAATACTTATTATGCCATGTTCTAAGTGCTGGGGTGAGTGCTGACATGTAAAATTCATTTAATTCAAACAGCAATGCCGAATGATCTCAGAGGCAGAAGAGACTCTGGGATTTCCCCAAGATCACAGAGCTAGTAAGTGGCAGAGCAGGTTTGGCCCTGGACATGCTGGCTTGTAGCCCTCTTGAATAAGGCACTGGGGAGGACATACCAATATTCAAAAATTCTCCTGTCCACGAGATGACTAAGAACCATGGCTTGTCCAGGTGACTTTCCTCCATTTTTTAATAGGTTTTAAAACTACCTTTTCCAGCAATACCCTTATTCTCCACAGACCAAGAAACCATGGGCATCATAATCAAAATGAGGCAGTACGGGGAGGCTAAAATTACACTAACTCCCATTTCTATTCTGAACTCTTCTTCCCACAGTGCTAATTGCCATGCATACTATCTGTGCAGGATAATTGACCCATTCTGGCTATCCATTTCTGTGACAGCCAGCCAATCATTCCAGGCTAATCACGCCCCACCGCCCGTCTGTCCACATATCTCGGCCTCCCTTCCCCTCCACTGTGGGAGAGAGAAGACCAGGAGAGAAAGCCTCTGGCCTTTAAGTGTTTGCACAGGATGCCTGAGTGGAGTGAGGCGGTGAGATAAGGGGTATTTCAGGCTATTTCTTCTGCCTGTGTGAATAGAACATGATTGACTTCAGAAAAAGAAATTCATTTCCCTACAGACATATTTTTTATCATTTGCTTGAATTCCTTGATGCCTTACTCACTATGTATATAGAAGAACCAGATCTCCTTGAGAGGGGGAGGGAAGGGAAAATGGATAGCACTTTAAACCTGGAAAAAAAAAAAAAATATATATATATATATATATATATATCACTGCCAGATAAAATGTTCTGTGACCTATAAGCTTTGGAATGGGTCAGAGGGATTATACTAAGGCTGACATTTAGAAATGATGAGATCCGTTGGCTGCTGCGTTTGCATGGAGCACGCCAAAATACCTTCCAGAACTCCCCTTCCGGGGGAAGCCTCCACTGAAGCCAAGATTGAATAGCAGGCACTTTAACCCTCGGGGTGAGAGCTGGACTTAGAGGGTCAGAGCCAGACTTAGAGGGTCACTTTGTGCTGACTTTTACAGGGTGAGATGACTTTATTTAAAGGGACATACTCAATTTAGTTAAGCTTCCAAATTTATGTACTCCTAAAAAAGAAGGCTTAGGAGAGGCTAATAGAAATGGAAATTATTCCAGAGGGAAAGATGGGGAGGAGGGAGGGTGGTGATGGTGGTCAGAGTAGGAAGTAGGAATTTGAATGTAATGAATTTCTGGGACACAAGCTTTTTGTTATTTGTTTTTTTTGTAGACCAGTGTTTAACATTTAGGTCGGTGTAAAGACTCCCAGGCAGGATGGTTTAGTTTTGAGCTTTGAAAATTTGGGTAATTTTCAGGACTGCTTTGTTCCCTGGTGTAATGTTAGTGCTTTGGTAAAACATCCACTGGGATGTAAGCACCCTGGCCTCAGCCCTTTGAACAGGGAATGAGATGAGGCAGCTTTCAGACGACAGCCATCTCAGGATGATTTGCACACGTGGAGGCTGAGCAGCGGGGCAGAAAATCCAAACATCAAGGCTAATTTGGGAAGGTGTTTTTGCACTATGCCTGAATACCAGGGACTCTGACATTTTGGGAATGCCACTTACTCAAAGCAAATACTCTAGAGGGGCAGATGTGTCTGGAATGGCTGGAGGCTACATCATTCCCCAGCTGGCTCCTTCCCCTACACTTGTTTGCTTCTCAGGTCCTGCTGGGAATTAACCATTTAAGACTGATCCCTGGCTCATCATTCCCTTTCAGACTGCATCAGGAAGGCAACTAGGAAGTTGTTACAAGAGCTTATGCCCGTGAGGTAAATAGAGAGAGCTAGGGTGGAAACTGCAACCTAAGCAGGTTAATTGAATGATTGAGAAGTCAATGGTCAATAAAGGTGAATGCAATATTATGCATCTAAGATTGTGCTTGTAGAGCAAGTTGTGATTTAAAAATCTTTGAGAGCAAAATTTGAGTCCAGTTCAGCTGTCTAAAGTGCTGTTTAACCGGTCCTCTGACCTTTTAATTCCAAAGTAATTAATTTTTGGTCTTTGATTTCATTAAAAATTCATGTCCATATGATTCAATTCTTTATTAATTCTACTCCCTCTTTATCTTTTCAATCATTTTAAACATACTTGCTTTGTTTTGTCTTCAGATTGCTCTGTTTTGTCAAGTTTTAGAGAATCAACTCCCATTTTCTCGCGTCTGATGACCTCTCCTCATTCCTATTTACCTTTCCCCTTGTGATTTTACTCTATATCCTTCCACTCTAGTAAACTGTAACTGTAAGTATAACAGCTTTTCTGAATTCTGCTTTTATAGCCAGCTATCAACATGATGGTGGTCTTGGGCATCCTTGATATGTGAGGGTATTGAGTTTTAACTTCACAGGGTACACAGGTCTCCCAGTGGGTGTTACAACCTCAGCATTTAATTGAAAGAGTCAATTTTCCCTGGTTCATTTGTTGACTGTTTGGTTTCTTCCTCATTGACTTGTGATGCTTGCATCTTTGATGCCTGTGTATATTGTGATCTCTTTCAAGGGCAACTTACTTCTCCAGGGCATTTACAGTGTCATACTTATGTTGGTTTGGAGGAAGCAAGCAATGAGTCCAGGAATTATCTGGCTTTAGTGCCTCTCTCTCTCTCTCTCTCTCTCTCTCTCTCTTTCTCTCTCTCTCTCTCTCTCGTTCTCTCTGTGTGTGTGTATACATATATAGATATATCTTTTTTTTCCCCCTGAGGCAGAAACAGGCTGTTGCCAGATGCATATGCACCCCTATTGACTTGTTTGTGGGCCCTCTGATTTCTTGCTTTGCAGCTCTTGTGTCTACTTTAGATTAATTTGAATTTCTTAGAAATGACCCTTTTTGGTCAATGTTCAGAAATTTTTTTTGACAATTCTGAGCCTGGCACATAGTAGGCTTCCAGTAGATGTTTTCTTTGTTATGTAAAAGTCATTCATCTCTTCAGTCTTTCTTTCAAGTTATCTTTCTTGTCTTTCTTCATCATGAATATAATTTTCTGATTAATTTTATGGCTCTAAACTTCAAGTCTCCAGGCTTGGAAGCCCCATGGCAGGAACAATGTTCGTCTCTGTGTATGCCAGTACCTAGCAGAGGATCTGTCATGGAGCTGGATAGTCACTGAACTCAGATGATGATTGAACTGATCTGAAGACATGCTTTAGACTACCCTACTCCCTGTAGGTGTATCTGTAAAAATAGAACAGTATTTATCTCTTAAAATCTTGCTCCCTTTAAACACTTATAATGAAGAAAGCAGTATTTCAGCATCTTTCAAGTCATATGAAAATAACCTTGTAGCTTTCAGTTCTCTGTTTCACAAATCGAAGGATGTCATGCCCTTACAGCCTGACAGTCCATCTGCATGTTTCTATTCACTATCCCTTTCTGAGCCCTCTCCATTGTTCCCTATTTTATAATAGATGCAACACTGACATCCAGACACTTCAACAAAGGGCTCGCTAGAGCTGAATGTAGCAAGAGTACTATTTTCAGGGTCAGCTCTCTTTTGGAAGCATGTGACAGAAATTAACTTTAGGCTAACTTAGACAAAACAGATCATTATAAGATTTATTGGAAAGATATTACAGAAATTCACAGAATCAAAGGAAGACTGGCAAATTGCTGATCAGCTTTGCCCACATAAAGATATTTTTGCTAATGACTCCAGGTCTCCTTGTTTCTACTTCTAAAGGGTTGAGGAACCATTCTCATTAGATTTAATTTAAATAATTTGCAGGAAGAACTCTGATTGGCTGAGCTTGAGTCATGTGTTCACACTTAAACCAATCACCCTAGCTAAGGATATGGTCAGGGTTACATCACAGAGTCTTCCAGTTGGAAAGTGTCTCTTATCGAAGAGAAGGGAGAAGAATGTGATAGGTAGTAATGACAGCTTGTTATTGCACTTAGAGCACAGTAGTGGCTGATTATATTCCTAATTATTTAGAAAAAGATCATAGATGTTTTTCTTCTTCACAGTGCTATGTTGCTGACTTAGTGATCTATGTTTCACAAGCAATCTTATCTCCTTTTAGGTTACAATTTGTTCTAGCCTGTTCTATGTATATTGACCAAACTTGCTTTGAGTCACTACTGAATTGTGTCCCATTTTTTTTAAATGGGTTTCTTTTAACCTACTAAATACTCTTCCAAGAATGAAAAAAAAATCTCCTAAAATTCCTCCAGGATGAGAATTTGATGGTCATTTAGCATTCCCCAATTCTATGTGTTGGTGCTAAATCCATTCTTACTGCATTCACCCTATTGTCTAAATTGGAGAAAGCTGCCTGCCATTTTTTACAAGGACATTTGTGGGCTGGAGAGTAGGTTAACACTCCGTTTGCTTATCACATCACTTGATTTATCTGGAGGTAAAGGGAGTGAGGGAGGAGGTTTGACAGGTGGTGATAGCTCAGCCAGGCAGGCTCAAATACCACTGCATGAGGATAAAACTGTTAGCCAAACAGACCTTCTAAATACCACTGAAAAGCAGGAATAAACCATGCAGACAGGAACAAGGCTCCCGTCCAAGCATTACAGAACCTCTGTCACACTTCAGCAAACTCAAAACATGCACACGTATATGCATATATCCTTTCCCGTTATTACTGGGAACCAGAGAGCTAACAGTGTAAGTTTAGCATCACACAAACTCAAGTGCTGACAAGTTATTTTTATAGGGTAGCCTTGACAAATCTAACAAGGTAAACCAAAGGCAAGGAAAAAAAATCATAAAGGAGGTGACGACACATAATTTAATCCTTGCTATTGTCATTCACTGGCTTTTAAAAGTCAAGTTTTTTTTTTTTTCTCAACAATAAGCTTTTCTGATATAATGAGAAGTCAAAACAGACTTGGATATGAGGACTGAAAAGAATAGTGCAATCTGTGTATGGAGGGGTGGGGTTGGGAGGAAAGATTTTGATTAAAGTATGAGGCAATGATCTCTGGGAGCAGGGGGAAAGCAGCCCTTCCTGCAAGGTCACCTCTTTTTGATCTGGTCACCTTTTTCCAATGAGGGAAGTAATCAGACTGCATTGCTAGTGTCCTAGAGCATGAACTTCCTGGCTTTCTGTCAAGACCAATTCAGTAAACTGGCACTACAAAAACAAGCCACATTGGGCTCTCATGACAGCTCGGCATTGTGGAAAACGCACTGAAGTTGGAGTCAAAGATCTGAATCAAGTGCTTGTTTTCTTTCTGTTTGCCACATCATTTAAAATTTGGGGCAGGCTTACTCTCTTCCACAGTAAAATAAGGGACATAATAACCTCTTTCATAAGATTACAATTGACCCTTGAACAATGGTGAGGTTAGAGACACCAAGCCCAGCTGAGTCAGAAATCTGCTTATAGACCGGGTGCGGTGGCTCACGCCTGTAATCCCAGCATTTTGGGAAGCTGAGGCGGGCGGATCACGAGGTCAAGAGATCGAGACCATCCTGGCCAACATAGTGAAACCCCGTCTCTACTAAAATATAAAAATTAGCTGGGCGTAGTGGTGCATGTCTGTACTTCCAGCTACTCAGGAGGCTGAGGCAGGAGAATTGCTTTCACTTGGGAGGCAGAGATTGCAGTGAGCCGAGATCACGCCACTGCACTCCAGCCTGGCACCTGGCAACAGAGTGAGACTCTGTCTCAAAAAAAAAAAAAAAAAATAGAAATCTGCTTATAAGTCCCCAAAACTTAACCCCTAATAGACTACTGTTGACAGGAAACCCTACTGATAACATTAATTAACACATATTTTGTATGTTACATGTACATACATTACTTTATTCTTACAATAAAATAAGCTAGAGAAAAAATATTATAAAAAACATCATAGGGAAGAGAGAATATATTTACAATTCATTAATTGAGAGTGGGCCATGATAAAGGTCTTCGTTCTTGTTATCTTCATGGTGAGTAGGCAGGGGAGGAAGAGTAAAAGGAGAGGTGAAAAACCCGAAGTCTTTCAGTCTTAGGGTGGAAGAGGTGAAAGAAAATCCACATATAAGTGAACTCATGCAGTTCAGACCCGTGTTGTTCAAGAGTCAATGATACTAAGATGATTCAAGGCAGCAGTATAGAAACCACTTTTAAAGATGTCTAATGCTTTGCAAACACAGGTAGGTATTATTATCATTTATGGCTTTTTTGTTATCTCACAGTTTGACCTCTGATAAAAAGACACTCTTAGCGGTAACTTCAGCTACAACTCTGCCAGAATCTCCTCCTTTTTCTTTCTTTGTGTTAAATGTTTTCTCTACGTGACATCCAAAATATTCTAGAAACACATGAGAGAGCATTTCAGAATGTGAGAATGCACAAACCACGTAGGGAGGGTGAGTTGGGGAGAGGGTTGCTTCCCACACATTGATCAAAAATGTCTTGGTTTATTCCAATGGTTCTTACGCAGGGATGGTTTTGACCCCTCCAAATCCTAAACATTTACAATGTGTAGAGATATTTTGATGGTCATTACTGAAGGGGTGCTACTGGCATGCAATGGGTAAAGCCAGGGATGCTGCCACACATTCTACAATGCATGAGACAGGACCCCACAACAAAGAATTACTGAGCCCAAAATGTCAGCAGTGCTGAGGCTGAGAAACCTTGCTTTATTTGGAGGAGATATCTTCCTTCCTAGGATTCCCAAGTGGGTTTTGTCCACTGGCAAGCTCTGAAAAGGAGAGGCTGAAATCGTGCCCCTAGTGTATTTCCCACTTTCCCGTCACCTCTGGCATAAAATGCTTAGTTTTTTGAATGATATCCTAGACCAGGTGATATAATTCACATGTATTTTTCTTTCAATTGTCACACTTAAAAATATTATGGATGGCTAGAAAGAAATGACCATTTTAATACATTGACATCTCTTGCACTGTCTTTTAGAATATTTTTCTAACACACATGCTTTTTAAATAAAGAAACCTTAAAATGAAATATGCTGTTTGCCTTTCTTTGTATTTCATGTTATTATAATAATATATTTGCTTGAGACATTCTAAACCTTTTGTATAATTCAGATGGAAATGTGATGCCTATAGTAAGAATCATGAAATCCTTCATTGAGTAGCCTTATCTCAGAAAATGTGCCACCATCTTAAATTTAGTACTAACTTCAAAGTTTCAAAAATTTGAAATAGGCCAGGCTTGGTGACTCACGCCTATAATTCTTGTGCTTTGGGAGGCTGAGCTGGGCAGATCGCTGGAGCCCAGGAGTTCCAGATGAGCCTGTGTAACTTGGTGAAAACCTGTCTCTACAAAAAATACAAAAATTAGGCTGGTGTGGTGACACACGCCTGTGGTCCCATCTACCTGGGAGGCTGAGGTGGGAGGATCACCTGAGCCTGGAAGGTTGAGGCTTCAGTGAGCTGTGATTATACCACTGCACTTCAGCCTGGGCAACAAAGTGAGACCTTGTCTCAAATGAATGATTTGAAATAGTTAAAACTTTATAAAAAGTTTACAAGGTTAATCTTATTTAAACTGTATTCAGATTACCCAATTATCATTAATGTTTCACAAAAGTGGCTTTGTCAATCTCTCTCACTTTCTCTAAACACACAAACAACTTTATTTCTGAACCACTGGAGAGCAAGTTATATGCATGACTCCTCATTAATCCTAAACACTTCCATGCATATTTCCTAAAAATTAAGACACCACTTCCCAGGCTTAGACACCACTTCCCAGCCTTAGATAACAAATTCCAAAAATTAATACTTGTACATTACAATCCTCTTATCCAAAAACATTATTCAGATTGTACTGATTGTCCTAATATTATCCTTTATAACAAAATTTGGTTTGGAGACTGGTCTCCTTTAGGCTGGAGGAGTTTCTTAGTCTTATTGTCTTCCTGACCTCTTTTTTTCAGAGTATACGCTTGATACTTTGTAGAATGACCCTCAACTTGGGATTATCTGATATTTTCTCATGATTAAATTCATGTTTACATTTCTGGCAGGAATAGCATAAAAGTGACACTGTGTTTTTCTCCAAGCACCTAATCAGGTAACACACAATATTGTTTTGTTCCTTTACCGGTGATGTTAACTGTGATTAATGTGGCAAAGGTGGCTTCTGTGAGGTCTCCCCACTGAAATCTTCCTATTTTCCCCTTTATGTTTAATAAGGATTTTGTGGCTGGGTGTGGTGTAATCCCAGCTACTTGGGAGGCTGAGGCAGGAGAATTTCTGAACCCAGGAGGCAGAGGTTATGGTGAGTCGAGATCATGCCTTTGCACTCCAGCCTGGGCAACAGGAGTGAAACTCCACCTCAAAAATAAATAAATAAATAAAATTTTGTGGGACTATTCTTTGAGATGGTGTAGCTATCCTGTGATGGTTAATTTTATGTCTCAACTTGGCTGGGCTACGGGATGTTCACCTAGCTGATAAAACATTGTTTCTGAGAGTGTCTGTCAAAAAGAGATTACCATTTGAATTAGTAGACTGAGTAAAAGACCCACCTTCCCCAATGTGGGCAAGTGTCTTTCAATTCATGGAGGGCTAGAATAGAACAGAAAGGCAAAGGAAGGGTGACTCTCTCTCTGGAGTTGAGACATCGATTCCCTACTGCCCTTGCTCCTGGTTCTTAGGCCTTTAGCACTCTGGGACAGCTTGTAGCTGTATATTGTGGGATTTCTTGGTTTCCATAATCTTGTTATATATATCTATATGTAAATGTATATTTGTATCCTCTTTGTTCTGTTTCTCTTGCGAACCCTGGCTAATACATATTCTTTTTCTTATTAGTTTATTTGCTAGTTTTAACATCTATTGAATAATTCTTGCCTGAATCAAGATTGTTATACTGGATGTCAAAAGATGTTCTGTGTAATTTATTTATATTTATTAGTTGGCTGTAAGAAAGGGCTTTGTCTTCTACTTATTTATTTACTCATTTATTTATATCTCTGGGGACTCATGGTATCCTGTTTAATTCAATGAGTGGTATACAGTTACTTCAATGTTTAATTTTTAATCTAAACTGTCTCAGATTAGCAATGGGAGGGTTTTCAACATAATTTCTGTGTTCATTGACATCATCATTTGAGCCCATCCTTATTTTCTGGTATAAATAGATACCCTAAGCTCTTCTTGTACTTTCTTGGGTCCAGCCTTGGAATAAGTTATTTCTCTGGGAAGCCCTTAGTCCTTTTAGTGGAGAATGGTATTTAGAGACCATAATCTGGGACATGGTGTGTTCATTGCCATGAAGATGTCTAGATCTAGCAGCAGACACAGTGCAAAACACACACACACACACACACATGCATACACACACATGCATACACACACCAAAATTTTGATAATGATCTATTGTATCTATCTATCTAGAGCCATCAATACCTTCAATTTGAAATTAATCCCAAAGATCCTAAATAACTCATTCTATTTTTCTTCCTTTCCAGATTTTTACCCCTTTCTCTGACAGTAAAAACCTAGTTCTATTGTTCTCAGTATTCACTTGTCTATTTAATCCTCGAATGTCTTCAGTCTCCCAGCTATTCTAGCTGCTACCTCAGTAGGCTGCCTCATCACTTGGCCACCTCCTCACTCAGTGGAAGAAACAATTAAGAAGGAGAGAGCTCCTGAATTTAAGGGAGGCTATAGATTTTCCCTCACTTTAGAAAAGGAAAGATAGGACCATGTTGAGAGTGTGAGGTCTTTGGTTACAGCCAGAGACTAGCTGACATCATGTTAGTCCAAGAGTGTAAGACATGTACCCACTTTAAAGCATTCCCATTCTAAAGGAGACTAAAAAGACATGACAGTTAAATGTAATGTTTGAGCTTGCATTGGATTCTGGATTTTAAAAATCTGTAAAAGGTATTATTAGTACAACTGGTGAAATTTGAATAAAAATGATATATTAGATAGTGGCATTGTATCAATGTTAAATGCTCTTTGTTATACTGTAGTTGTGTAAGAGAATGTCTCTGTTCTTGGGAAATACACACTAAAGTATTTAGGAGAAATTGGGGCTGATATATGCATTTTATGTCATATAAAGGGTTTAATAGCAATAATCATGAAAGGGTTTAATGGCAATAATAATATGCACATACAAATGTGTGTTTGAATCTCTGTCACTTAGCAGCTCAATGAACACAGGGAGATTAATCAACCTTCTTGTTTTTAATTTCTTCATCTGTAAAGTAGAGATGTTAATAATACCTTACTCTGTGTTTATCTTAGGAGTTAATGAAAATGTGTATAAAGACCAGGTGCAGTGGCTCATGCCTATAATCCCAGCATTTTGGGAGGCTGAGGCAGGTGGATCACCTGAGGTCAGGAGTTCAAGACTAGCCAACACAGCGAATCCCAGTCTCTACTGAATACAAAACATTAGCTGGGCATGGTGGTGTATGCTTATAATCCCAGCTACTTGGAAGGCTGGGGCAGAAGAATTGCTTGAACACGGGAGGTAGAGGTTGCAGTGAGCCAAGATTGTGCCACTGCATTCTAGTTTGGACAGCAAGAGCAAAACTCCATATTAAAAAAAAATGTGTATAAAGTACATAACAGTGCCAGACAATGAGTTGGTGCTCAAGGAATATTTGCTAAGTGCATAAAGGTGTGAATACTATTGTTCTATATTCCATGAGTGGTTCTAATAACAATGTCCATTTTTTGGAGCCCTTGTTAATAGTTCTGAGAAATGTCTTCACAGCTACAAAACGTGCACTTTTACTTCTGGTTTGAAAGTCCTAGGGCCAGGCTTGGGTTATGTTTTCATTCCTGATCTAAAGATAATGGCCAGTGAGACTGGTAAAGAGACACAAGAAAGAGAGCTTCCACTTGTACATGGAAGGGAGGAGTCATTCTCCAAAAGAAACCAGGAACTGAGTGCACAAAACAATAAATGGCCACCGTGATTCTCAGAGCAATCTTTAAGGAAGGTATAATTACTCCCATTGACATGCGGGGAGAGAACATCCTAGAGGGAATAGATAACATGTCCACAGTCAGTCACACGTTTACTAAGTAGGCATTCAGAGTGAGGTTCAAATCTTGCTTGGAATTATTTCACATCTCATGCTGCAATGGCTGTGCTATTCTTAAACTGATTAATAGAGTTTTGGCCTTTATTACCTTTTATGGATAGGGAATACTGTCAGTTTCCTACTGCTGAGCTAATTGCCTCTTTTGTGCTTCCAGCGGAATCCCTTATCCTAGAGTCCAGTGGTTCAGGTATATTCACTTGTTTTCAGTACAACATAATTGTATTGATTACCTACTATATGCTGAATTAAATATTACTGGGCATTACATAAATATAAGGACAGAGTGCATCCATTTTTAATGGTATCCACTAGCTTGTGGTTTTGTAGATTAAAATTGTTTGTGGGCTACAGACCGATTGCACAGGATTATGCAGCCAAAGTTAAGCATATATGCTCCCTCCCTCTTACCCACTTTTGCCTTCCCACTTCTCTACTATTAAATGGATCTCCTGGACAACTTCCTTGATGTTTCTTTATTAGAAATGAGATATTTATTAGGTATCAGTTTGTATTCTGGTGCCAAAGATAAATACTATACAGTATCTACTTTGATGAGAACATAGTCTGATTAGACTATGTTGAGACTATGTTCTCATGATAGTCTAATTAGACTATGTTCTCATCAAAGACTTGGCTCTTGGTTCCCTGAATGTGTCTCTTTCCCTTACAGCATTTTATTTCTTTCTTTGAAAGAAGCAGTAATAACACTCGTTTTTCTTATCATCTAGTGTGGAGTGTCTGATGATGTCCTGACCTCACTTTCAGTTAATTTAGGTATGAATGTCTGCCAGCCTTCTAAATTATTTACTTATTCATTCATTTATTCCTTTGCACATTTACTTTCTATTGGAATTTTACAAAATGTCTTGCATTACCACCTACATTGAAAGCTAGAAGAGTGGCTGAGTAATACATATCTGACTCTATAGTAATATAGATTAGTGGTTCTCAACTGGGGACAATTTATTCCCCAGGGGTCATCTGGATATTTCTGGAGACATTTGATTGTCATGACTGAGGAGGCGTGCCTGGCCAGTGAGTACAGGACAGGGTTGATGTTAAAAAATCTTTCAATGCACGAGAAATCCATTTTCTCTAACAAAGAATTATCCAGGCTAAAATGTCAATAGTGGCGAGATAGAGAAACCCTAATATGGATTCTTATAAGTCATAGATTTGTACCAAGTTCCACACTTTAATCTCAAAAATCCCCTCAATTCCCTAGAAACTGATAATATAGAATCAGGAATTCTCCACACCTGGAAGCTGTGAGGCTTTGATTATTTTAGTTTCTCCTCACAACACCTCTGAGAGACAGAGGACATTCCTGTTTTACTGATGAGGCAACTCTGGCTTGAAGAGGTTAAGTAACTGTCAGAAAAAGTGTTCACTTTTCCTCTTTCATAAAGTATAGCAAAGAGGTTATTGAGTTTTTACTGAAAGGCTTACTCTGGGCATCTGGATGTCAGCGCCAGCATTTTTGGAGGAAATTCAAGTCTTCTCTCTATAGAGCTGTCAAGTCATGACTCGTCCTTAAAGGTGGGCCAGAAGTTCCCCTATAGTTTTTCAATTATGTGAGAACAACAGTTAAGGAGTTATTGATCTCCAGGGTGCCTGCTGGCACAAGGATATAAGCATTAGCCAAGAAACAAGACAACTGTGGTCATTGGTAATTTTTCCCACTTCCACGAGGCTTTGTACAAATCTGGCTGCTTCTAAATGTCTCCTGCATGTGGCTTTTTCAGACTCTCTTTTAAAGGCTCCAAGCTCTCTTCCCTTCCTGATCATGGGCATTTTCATAACTTGTTCATCCTTTGTGATCTAAGCTTATTTCTATTGCTTTGTAAGGGGTTTTGCAGTTTTATTTGTGCATATTATATAGTTACAAACTGATTGTAAGCTTCTTTCTGAGCTGAAGAATGCTAAATGATACAGACCAAAAAATATTCTATAACAAGACATCCTTCACTCACTTCATGATTTTACTTACTCTAATCCAAAATTATTTATAAAGTTATATATACCAGATAAAAAAGGAAAATATAAATAAGACTGTTAAACACTAGAAAGCAAAAGATATTACATTATATTGTGTGGATTAAAACAAAAACATGCAAGTAAATCACATGGCACAGTTGTTTGCACCCAGAAGCATGTGCTCAGTAAATATGAGAGGTTATCATCACGATTCTTCCCAACACGTAGAAATGTGCTACAAAAGTAGAAATTCTTTTATA
This sequence comes from Aotus nancymaae, assembly GCF_030222135.1. Classification (NCBI taxonomy): domain Eukaryota; kingdom Metazoa; phylum Chordata; class Mammalia; order Primates; family Aotidae; genus Aotus; species Aotus nancymaae. The sequence goes on along the minus strand of NW_026988422.1, from coordinate 71,056,733 downwards.
CAAGTTTGTTGTGTGATTGAAGGAGTCTATCCTGGGACATGAAATGTGCAGCAAGATGCTGACAAGTGTGTTTGTAGCCCTCAGCAAAGGGTTTCAGTGGGCAAACATTTATCCGGATGCATCATCTACCAGCTGAGTTGGTTCTAGGTTTATCTGACAGGGAATGACGTTTTTACAAGTGAAGTAAACCACTAGGTTGGCAGGTTGAGGAGGAGTCAGACTCAAACGTACTCCTCAGCTCACAGTATAAATGGCATTTGATTTTGTTGAGAGCCTGTCGGTTGCTCTTTAGCAGACTCAGATTCCACTGCAGGAATCTGGAGAGCAAGATGTACATTGTATTTTCTCAGAGAATGCCCTTGTAATAGTAATAGCTCTAGACATAGAGAGAAGGACCAGGGAAGCCCGGTAAACAAGTCTAAAATGTCAAAGCATGCAGTAAAAGCAATAAATGGTTAAATTTGGAAGAAAAAGTGGTTTTACATGTACATCCATTTGAGATGTGTTTACTTCTGGGCTTATGAAAGTGGAGGGTAAAAGGAGGATAAAACATGACATTCTAGCTCTCCCTGATGGGAGGATCCCTATAGTAACATCACCCCATGCTGAATAGTGTGGATCCTGCCTTTGCAAGAAGCATGTCAATTGCCAAGTTGGCACATTGCCATGAAAGGTCTGCATGCCCTGAAAAATGGAGATAACAAGTTACAGCCTAATCCAAATTACTGAATGTATGTTGAAGTCAAATGACACACTCTGTGAAAATTCTTTGACTCTTGAATTCACATTGTTGGATTTAAGGTATTTTCCCAGTTTTAGACTCATATTCCCAGTCTTGAATTAATCTGATATGTCAAATGTGTTTGAAAACAAGATCTTCCATTCCAAGCTTTGCTTCCCTTCAATTTTACATTCTCAGTTAAAGGCTTTTGTGCAATCTCACTCGCCAGAAGCCTGAATTCTTTTCTCCATCACCCAGAACATTCAACATTGGTTTCTATTCTGTTCCTTGGTCAACCTAGAGTAGCTAGCACTTAAAAGGTTCTCATCTATTATTTGTTGAGTAAATGAAAGGGTGCGCCCAATTTGTTAATAACTACCTCCAATTCTACCTTGATAAGGTCTCCTGACTCCATTGCTTCTTTTGAATCCGCGTGCTTGCTTCATTCATTGAAAACACCATCACATTCCAATTTGATTGTAGCGACAATCTCCTAACTTGTCTTCCTGTCACTACTAGTGTCTAGGGGAGCATACAGGAGGGTGGAGCTATGAATGAGTCCTGACTCCTCTTCCCCTTCTTCTGTTTCCCTGGAAGCTGCCTCCAGCATTAATGATGAGTAATTACATATGTCACCTATATGATTTTTAGTCTATATCTCTGGAGTCCAAGAAATGTCACATTCTCTTATTTCTCTAAATCAATTTTATTCTGCTTTTGGTCCTTTATTACCTGGCTGGTGAGGAATTCAATCTCAGTCATTATTCGGATTTCCTTTCCTTCTCTGTGCAATCTAAAATAATCTCAGGATTATCAGATGTTGAGAATGGGGGAAGCTCAGATCCTTTGTCTAGGTTGTTCATCTTTGCTATTGATCATTATGTTTCTGGCTATTATTGTTGAGAGTTAAATCTATTCAGAGACACCCTGCTTTAGTGGCCAACTCTCGTCTACACACTTGCATGAGGAGACATCTGATTTTGCCCATCTGGACCAGCCTCTGCCAATGTTTCAGTACCTCTCCCATGAGAAATGATAATGCCATGGAAATCCTCATTCCCATCCCTGCTGTTAAATGCTCCAGGCTTCCCTCTGGTCTGGAGACTTCTTCCCTTTTGACCTTGCCTTTCATCGGAGCACCCCTCCTAGCTGGTCTAAGATCGCTCAGCACAACCCCCCTCTGATGGATTTTAAAAACTCACGAGTAGCCTCTCTTTGCTTTGGAATATGGTGGCAGAAAGAGATGCTAATTCTTGTTAGTATTTACATTATAACACACCTACTTATATAATGTATGTGTTGTAGTGGGCAGAGCAGGTAGTATGCAATAGTAGAAATGGGGTGGAAATGGGGGAAGAAAACAATCCTAAAATATCTCTTCACATCTTCCCGCCTCTCTATGTCTTCACTGCCTTCTTGGTTTCTCCATTATTACACGAGTATTTTTCTCATTTTGCAGACCTAAAGTGGGAGTTTTCTTAGACTTGTGTAACAAAGCAGGCCTGAATCCTATTTTCTCATCTCCAAGGGGCTTATTGAAAAGAATAAATCATTTTTGGTCTACATGTTACCTTTGAGTTTTCTTTTGAAATTCCATGTGTAAATTTGCAGACTTCACCTGAGCAAAGGAGGCCTCTGGCATTTCTTATTTGGCAGCCTTCTTGCAGTTACTTCTGTGTTGAAATACAGCAAATAATTTAATTTTATCTCTTTCTGTACGTTGCTTTTAAGTTTTCTGCTAAAGGCACATGCCGCTTTAGGTGAATTTCGTAGGGCTTAGCAGGCCTGTTCATTTATTATTTTATTCACCTTAGACACTAGGTGGTATATACACACTTGTTAATATTTGGTACCTAACTAATGAGGCTGTGGTTGCACCTATGAAGCCTCAGTCTTCTAATTTTATCCCTTATAAAGGTGATGGATGATGTTAATGAGGAGGTTTGCTCTAGATCAATGGAAACACCTTCACTATTCAACAAAATTTTCATGGCGAGAGGAAGATTTCTGTCTCATCCTATTTCCGGATGCTGAGCATCTAATATAAAACATTTTCTTTAAAAAGCCTCAAGGAAAATGTCCTTTAAAAATAAAAGTCTTGAAGAAGATGAAGAAGCCACCTACCTGAGCCTAGCCTACCTCTCAGATATTCTATTGCCAAATGCTTGTGGGCTCCAGGATGAGCTCACGGCCACACATAAAATCCTTATTAAGGACCAAGGCTTCAAGGTTGCCAAGGTTAGTTGCTTTGGTGCTTGGAGGGTGCTGACTACACCAATAATGACATCTCACCTAATGAAACTGTCAATGAGCGGGCAGAATCTCTGAGTACAGGCTTAATAATCAGAAAGAGTGAGGGACCTGGATTTCTATATTCTCCATAATTTACAGTTTGCCACCTGGAATGAGCCACGAGTGAGCATACCTCTATGCATGAGGTCAGACATTGCCTGGATGAAATTCTGGGTCAACCCTGCTGAAAAATTACATTTTTTGAACATGCATAAAGTGTTAGACACTGCGTTAGGCACTTTATAGACACTGAATCTTTCATACGAGTTAATATTAAGTGCTTAGAATAGTGCCTGGGACATCAAAAGTACACATGGAATGGAGCTATTATTATTGCTGTTATTGTTTTTGTTATTCTTCAAGACAGTATTAAAAGATTAGCTTTACTGTCTCTCTTCTGCTGATGAGAAACCTAAGCTCCAGGAGGTGAAAACCTTGCAGCACTCAAAACAAAAAGTGGAGCATGTCAAAGGGAAGCAGGGACCAATCTGAAAGAACTCCCGGTAGTCAAAGCTGGGACGATTTGAGTAATAAAGTAAGTGATACAGTATTGAATTTAATCCAAAGTGCAAAATAAATATGAGTCCATACTGTTATAAATAAATGATCAAATAAGTAAATAAATGGGGGAAAGGAAACAAATCTTCTGTATAGACGAATTCCAAATAATTTATGAGCTGCTGTTCCCTATAGGGAGTGCAGCTCAATCTTTCCTCTACCACCTGAAGCGGCCTGTGTTTAATGACTAGTTCCCAAAGATAAGTCTTGTTGATAGCACGCACTGTTGATATGATGTAATATGAATAAAGTTTAACTTCTATGGTCTTATACCTAAAGACCTATAACTCTAGTATAACTATGAGAAAAACATCAAACAAGTTCAAATGAAGAGGCATTCTGCAAAATCCTTCACTGGTGCTCCTCAAAACTGCTCAAGTCTTCAAAAACAAAGTTAGGAAGGGATGAATACACAAATGATGTTTAAGGCAGGAAAAGACCCTCTGTGATACAATAATGGTGGATACATGTCATTATACATTTGCCTAAACCCACAGAGGTTACAACATTAAGAGTAGACCTCAATGTAAACTGTGAGCTTTGGGTGATGATGCTGTGTCAGTGTAGGTTCATCAGTTACAACAAATGTAGAACTCTTATGGGGGATGTTGATTCTGTGGGTGGTTGTGAGCGTGGGGCCAGGGGGCACAGGAACTCTTGGTATCTTCCTCTAAATTTTGCTGTGAACATAAAACTGCTTTTTAAAAAAATTGTTTTAAAAAAAAAGCAAGCAAGCAGACAAGCAACCGACCAACTAACTAACAAACAATAACAACAAAAAACAAAGAAAACCTGAGAAAGTGTCATAGACCAATTGAGCCTAAGGAGTTATAAGAATAAATGGAAGATAGTGTCCTGAATGGGATCCCAGTACAGAAAAGGTCCAGCGCGCACGCACACACACACACACACACACACACACACACACACACACACACACACACACACAACAAAAACAAAAAACTAGTGACATTTAAATAAAATGTGGAGTTCTATTATGGTAACAGTGTTGGTTCTCTAGTTGCAACAAATGCTCTGTGGTTATATAAGGAACTAACTACGGGAGGAAATTGAGTGTCGAATATATGGGAAATCTCTGGACTATCTTTGCAACTTTTCTATAAATCTAAAACTCTTCTAAAATAAAAAGGATTAAAAAATAAAACTTCTGCAGATAACCAGGATTCAAGTCTGAGTCTTCATATTTATAGCCCAGATTCTTTCTGTAGTTTCCAGACTTATATTTAATGAAATTCAACTTTTAAAATGTATTTAGCTTTTAACTATAATTTTCAAAATGACAAAAGCATGTCTGTCATATAAATACAAAATGAACATGTGCCAACAATTTTATTCAATCCATTTTATTAATGAGACAACCAAGTAAGATTTGAGAAACTAGGAATATGTAATTATCTTTTTAAAAAAGATAAGATTACTGGGTTAAAGAGAAAACTAATTAATACCTCACAGAGCAATAAACAGAACTGTTGGAGTTTTTTGTTTCACTGACCAGGAATTAGTTGCATCCCTATCTGCAAAAATCTACAAATTAATCTCTGCCCATGAAAAGACACGAAATAATCCAGTCAATAGGAAGTTAAGCCCAGGATTGCACAGGAATAAAACTCAGTAATCTCTTTTGTTTATTTTTACAGTTTAGGGTATTTTTGTCATAAGTCTCTTTCCCATCCTCAGTGATTATAATCTTCAAATATTTTTCTTGTTTTCTTTTTAATGAAGACTTTAAAAATTTATTAATTTTTAATTTTGTGGGTACATAGTAGATGTATATATTTATGGGGTATATGAGTCATTTTGATATAGGCATGCAATGCGTAATAATCGCATCATGGAAGATAGGGTATCCATCCCTTCAAGCATTTATCCTTTGTGTTAGAAACAATCCAGTTACACTCTTACAGTTATTTAAAAATGTACAATTAAATTATTGATTATAGTGACCCTATTGTGTTAGCAAACACTACATCTTATTCGTTCATTCTGTTTTTTTGCAAACATTAACCATCCCTCCCCATCACCTGCCCCCTCCACCACTAGTACCGTTACTAGTTTCCGTGACTATCCTTCTACTCTCTATCTCTAGGGGTTCAATTTTCTTGATTTTTAGCTCCCACAAATAAATGAGAACATATGAAGTTTGCCTTTCTGTGCTTCACTTATCTCACTTAGCGTAATAACCTTCAGTTTTGTCCATGTTGTTGCAAATGACTGCATCTTGTTCTTTTTTATTGCTGACTAGTACTTCATTGTATATACATACCAAATTTTCTTTATCCATTCATCTGTTGATGGACACTTAGTTTGCTTCTAAATCTTGGCTATTGTGAAAAGAGTTGAAAACTAGCATGTGAGTGAAGATATCTCTTTGAGATCTTGATTTCCTTTCTTTTGTGTATATACCCAGCAGTGGAATTGCTGGATCCTATGGTAATTCTATTTTTAGATTTTTGAGGAACCTCCAAACTGTTTTCCATAGTGGTTGTACTAATTTTCTTCCTACCAACAGTGTACAAGGGTTCTATTTTCTCCACATACTTGTAAGCATTTGTTACTGTCTGACTTTTGGATAACAGCTATTTTAACTGGGCAAAATGATACTATAGTTTTGATTTGCATTTTTCTGATGATCAATGATGTTGAGCAACTTTCATATGTCCAAGATTTTTCTTGATCACACAAAGAGGCTGGTCTCCTTATGTTTGGCCTGATTATTTGCAAAGGTACAGGAAGAGTGGATTCATTAACCATATAGACCTCCTTCAATTGGAGAACCAGAGTTACCCAGAGCATTGACATCTACTAATGCCTGAGAATTAGCTCTGAGTGAAAAATTTCAAAGGAATCTCACATTGGGCTTTCAAAGACCAATGTTATTTAGTCTTGTTTCTAAAAGCTATAAAATCGAGGCTAAGATACTCCATCATATTTGATCTACAGTTACTGTACAGTTGGATGAATTTCTCTCTTTGAGGTCTCTCAAGTTTGCTAAGGTTCCTGGTTTGCCTGGGAATGACCTTCCTCTCCACCTTTTGAGAAATGTCTGTTCATGTTCTTTGCCCATTTTTTTTTATGAGGTCATTTGTTTTTTACTTAAGTTTCTTATATATTCTGGATATTAGACCTTTGTTAGATGCATAGTTTGTGAATATTTTTTCATATTCTCTAGGTTGTCTGTTTTTAATTTTTAAATATGACACTCTAGGTAAGGCCTGGTTACACAACTGATTTGTCAAATTATATTCTAGTAAGAATGAGATGGATTCTTATTGAACTTATTTAAATAACTATATTTCTACAAAAAGCCTGGAGACTTGGCAAAGGTCTTGATTTTTAGATTTTGAGGGGTCAGTGTGAATAAGCTACCATTTTAAAATGTTTCCTTTTAGTTCACAAAAGTAGAGTCTATTAAATTGAAGATCAGAGATGGTTTCAGAAAAAAGAGAAGGATGTTCCTCAATATGTCTATAGAATTTAAAACTTGGCAAAATAAGACTAACCAGCACTGCTTATTGTCACCTGGGTTTTCCAAAAGCCCTCTGATGTTCAGTGATAGCTCCCTGCTGCACCACTCCAGGGACATTATGTACACAGATGCCACATCAGGCCATGTTCTGTAAATAGTCAATGCTAAACAGATTCAGAACTTAACAGGAGTTCTTTGGAGCCTTTGTGGAAAAATTAGGAGAGAGGTAGGGAGAGAGAGAGGCAAAGCATATTTCTCAAACTATTAAGTATGTTGCAGGACATAGGGCATGAGGCATTATATACTTCATATTTGTGCCTGTGTGATAAAGAGATAGACAATAAGAAACATTTTCCTCTTTTTTTCTCTTTTTTTAGTCCTTCTCTAATAACTTTACGTTTTGCTCCTGGCAAGGCTATTGTAGAATCTTACAGAAAATTAGCCCAGAAAAATAGAAAAATTTACTCAGCTTACTTCAAATGACTCAGTGCCAACGCTGAATCCCTGTAAGTCTGAGGTATGAGTCTGTATGTAACTGTTAGAGACCAAAGTCATGTTTTTATATTTGTCTGCATTGAAAGCATTTTTCCTACCACAGAGTATATGTGAAAACAATGATCCCAGATGGAAGGCTGAGTGCTGGAGTACAACAGTGTACAGCTAAGAGGTCAGTGGTAACTTGCAGGGATAGCAACCCAATGTGCTCCAGAACCGTGCAAAAATATGTTACTAATAATACAGAATACTGAAAGAGACAATGATCACATACCTAACGGAAGAAGGATATTTGTATCCTTTCATTTCATTTCCATGGAATTTCCAGGAATCAAAATTCACACCAGATTTATTTCATAAGTTATTTAAATATTCTCCTAATTTTAAATCACATTTAAATTTTATCTAAATTTAAAAGGGCATGCAGAGAAAAGAAATAAGGGCATGCTAGTGGAAAATCAGGTGACAAGTGGAATTTACTACACTGGAGGACAGTATTGATGGCATATTCCCTGGTGGCAAAGTGTGGCCACCTCAATGTTACATCCACAACTGGCATTTTGTGAGTACTGTGGCTGCCTGTGCAGAAATTCACTCAGATGTACTGGGTTTTGCGATCTCCTTTGTAACATTTTTTCTGTGTGTGATCTATTTACTTTGTCTGCATTTACTTGTATGGAATTAGTCAACCTAGTTTATGTCATAGGCTGCTTTGTAGTTCATGGTAATCATTGAAATACAGGGCTGACAGTTTTTACAGAACCACTATACAGTCTAGGGCTTCATTTATTAATACATTTGTTGTTTTTGTGGCCTATTCCATATCAGTGTTCACAAACACCAACATATTTCTTTTTGGCTACATAATTTTATACCTTTTAGTTTAAAGTAGGTAAGAAATCCTTTTGGATTCTAACACACAGTATTCTGCAAATCAACAAAACTCTGTGTGCCCATAGAAAACCACATTGCCATCACTTTCAATACAACTGCAATGAAAAGTTCAGTGCTTCTATTCTGTCCCTTCCTCCAAAACATCTTATTAAATTTGGAATAAATCTTATGTACCAGTGTCTTATGCAATGTTGATATATAAAATATATAACAATTAGGTTTCCTACTTGTTTGCCACCACAAAAGAAACCAAAAGAAACACTAATTACTCTTGCCCTGTCTTTTCTTAAGTGCCCCTGGCATGGTGAATAGCAAGAACAGACTTCTCCGAACTATAGTCTACTCCTGGTGAAAATAGGTCTCCATCCGCAGAAGGAGCTGTCCCATTAGCCTTACCTTGGAAACCTCTCTGTACATGGTTTTCACCTCTTACATCTCAGAAGGACAGATGATAAAGCCTTCCACCCCACTGCCAAGCTGGGTAGGCATTCAATCTCTCTGTTGGTTCCACTCTAATTAAATGTGGATTTTATGTAAACCACAACCCAGAGTTTTTATGAATTCAGAATATTCAGGCTTCATTATTCTTGTCAGGCAGCAAAACTAGACCATGACAGATGAGTTTCTGAGCATTTGCTGATCATTCATCTACAAAACATAATAGTTTGATTCTTTCACTTAGGGCTATTTACAGAAACAGAAGTTGATTAATTGAAGTGCTGGCACTGGGTAAATTCTCATTCTCTTTCTTTTGGAAATGATCATTAATAACATATTACCAAAGGAGGAATACCATGACTCATTTCCTCTAGAGAAATTATATGATTTCATTAGCCTCAAATAAGTATATAAGTATTTCTTTAACTCTATTTTATTTTTGTTAAACATAGACTTTTATTAGAGTTCCAAATATATGGATATGCCCATACTTAAAAGTATTATAAAACATGGTAGCAATATTAATAAGAATAATAATGCTCAACATTTATTTAAGACTGAGTATAGAAAGGTACTTTAGTTTTGTTATTTCAAATCCTAAACAACAATTTTGATAAATGAGCCATTTACTACCCATTTCAGAGAAGAGGAAACAGAGACACAGAGATTAAGTAATTTTTCCATGATGAAAGCACTAGTAAGGAACAGAGTCAGGATTTAAAACTAAGTATAATTGGGACTGAAGCTTATGCCTTTCAATCACGGTGCTATATTATGCTGTGGATGAATAAAATTAGACCTCAAATGTATGGTCTGATTAACTGATGGTGGATAGGTAGACCTATTATGTTCAGTGTGTTCAGAGTCCTTACTATTTTCAAAGAAATTTTTTGGAGTCAACATTATTCCCCAAGACAACATTTACAGGAAACGAAAAATGTCCTCATTCTTGAGCCACATTCGCTTCACCCCAGTGAGCTCCAGGTTCTAGAATACGAAAGTGCCAACTTGGGAGTCATAAGCATGGGAACTTTAGGTAGCCACTGTCCCAGATCGCTGCTCTGTAAAATGAGAGAGGGACTTTCTTTATTCTCGCTTATTCTTCTACCTATGATCATTGGCTCTTATTAACCAATGTAAACTTCTAATTCAACACAGTATACAGCTGTGTTGTTTAGGGAGGCCTACCAATGGCCCCTGTGGCTCACAAAACACCACATTTACATAGACCCAGGCCTTCAGTAAAATCCTCTGAAAAATTCTACTTGTGGCAAAACAGTCCTCCAGACTTTAAAAGGTTACTCACAGGACTGGAGACCATAAGGGATGGCTGCAGATTTTCTTTTCCTTTCTTAATTCATTAACACGATACATGGCAAGGGGTAGTGGTCCCTTGAGCTAGGCAGAAATAAAACAAGAGAGTTCTTTAGGAATTTATTGCTCAAGGGTTCAATATTTCTTTCTATGGCACTGCTAAGGGTCTACTGTAGACCTTGTCCTGACATCTCTTCCAGGGGGACAATGTGATAGGAAAGAAAACACACCAGAGTGAGACAGAAAATCAGATGCTGCCTCTTATTAGCCTTGTGACCTTGGGTTCATTGCTTTACCTTCTGAGCCTCACTTTCCTCATTTATCAAGTGGGGTTCCTACCTCACCACCCAGCTGTGGCCCACTTACGTCATGTGTGGTATGTGTTCTGCTGTGTGATGATGGTGGTATTCTGCTAGTGGCTAGCCCGTAGGGCCAGAGGTCTTTTACTTTGGAAACTGCAAAGTTACCTGGCATATTTTTCAGAACTTTTGACATTTCAGACTCTGAGCTTTCTCATATTTATGTATAAGTTCTATGAAATCTACATTGCAGCATCTGTCTGTTCTGCCTATCTTCTGGTTAAGGGATCGAGCCAAATTTTTATCCTCTGCAGCTCACCGTCATATTTAACAATGAGAGAAGTGTAGCTTTATCAAGGTTTCAGGAACGAAGCAATGCCACCATTTAATTTAGCATTTAATTACAATATCCTGCCTCACTGACGAGTTGCTGGGCTCTGGCTAAGTAAACTGAGTAGAAAATGTCTATTACTGTTTTGCTTTGAGTTTCAAAGTTTATTTCCTTCTGAGTTGCTCCCTTTGGCTTCGGCCTAACCACTTGAGTTTGGAGGGGGATGCAGTATGAGAAATAGCAAGGTGGTGAGATAGTACAGGTCTTGATATCCTGGACCTCAAGGTTCACCAGCTAAAATCGATGCCACTGACTCTTCTGCTGAGTAAACCCCTTAGGATTTCACCTGTATTAGCTTCCTATTACTGATGTAACAAACTATGATGAACTTAGTAGCTTAAAACATCACAAATGTATTCTATCATGATGCTGGAGGTTAGACATTCAAAATGAGTCTCCGAGGCAAAAATCAAGGTATCAGCTAGGTTCCACTCCCTCTGGAGAGTTCAGAGGAGAATTTATTTGTCTATTTCAGCTTCATGAGGCCACCTGCATTCCTGGACTTTCTCCATCTTCAAGGAGCATCACTCTAATCTCTGCTTCTTTCGTCACATCTCCTCTGACTCTGACTGGCCTGCCTCCGTCTTATAAAAACCCTTGTGATTAAGTTGTGCCCACTCAGATAATCCAGGATAATCCCTCTGCATCTAGTTTCTTAGTTTATCACATCTACAATGTCCCTTTTGGTATTAAGGTAACATATTTATAGGTTCTGAAAATTAGGATGTAGATATCTTGCTGGGGTTAGGGGGAACATTATTCTGTCTGCCACAGCATCTGCCCAGGGACACTAAGTTGCATTTAGGACTCATTGCTGTGTCTCTCTGGTTAACCACTCTTATTTGGGATTGCCTGACCTCTGCCTTCCAGCAGATCCTTATCTCTCTGCAACTCTGACCCCCACCTCAACAACATGCTTATTTTCTTCTTTGACTTGTCTATCTTGGAAATTTAGTTTTTCTTGGCAGAGGAATGAGTAGTTGCCATGACAACCCATATGATCCAGCAATCCCACTCCTGGGTATATACCCAAAAGGAAGAAAATCAATATATTGAAAAGGATATGTGCGCTCCCATGCTTGTTGCAGCGCTATTCAAAGTAGTCAAGGTTTGGAAGCAACCTAATGAGGTAATACGATAAAAGCTACACACAAAGACATATATGTGTATATGATGAAAGTAATACACAAAGATGCTTACTCAGAACCTGGTGGGTGGCAGAACTGGGATTTGAAGATAAGAGTCTATTTAAGTGCTGAGCATACTGCCTCTCAATCAAGTAGACTTACTTTCTTCTGTCTCAAAAAATGTTACAGCCTGTCCCAGAATAAGAGCTATCTCAACTCTTTCCAACATTAACCTTGATACCTGGATTTTGTCTTTTTCTACCTCTTCTGGAACATTGGGCCATCACTTGTTTCTTCTGCCTTCTTGATCTCTCCGTTATCTTACTTTTTTAATTTTAAATTTTTGTGAGTGTATAGTATGTTTATATATTTATGGGGTACTTGAGATATTTTGATACAGGCAGGCAATGTCTAATTGCTCTAGCTAGGACTTCTGGTACTGTGTTGAATGACAGTGGTGAAAGTGGGTATCCTTGCTGTGTTCCAGATCTTAGAGGAAAGGCTTTCAGTTTTGCCCCACTCAGTATGATACTAGTTGTGGTCCTGTCATATACGGCTTTTATTATGTTGAGGTATGTTCTTTTTATAGCTAGTCTTTTTTTTTTTTTGAGGGTTTGTTTCTTGAAGGGATGTTGAATTTTATCAAATGCTTTTTCAGCATTAATTGAAATGATCATTTGGTTTTTGTTTTTCATTCCCTTGATAAGATGTACCACACTGATTGATTTATGTATGCTGAAAAATGCTGCATCCCTAGATTAAATCCCACTTGGTCATGATAAATGATCTTTCTAATGTATTGTTGAATTTGGTTTGCTGGTATTTTGTTGAGGGTTTTTGCATTAATATTCATCAGATATACTGACCTGTAGTTTTCTTTTTTTGATGTGTCTTTGGCTGGTTTTGGTGTCAGAATAATACTGGCCTATTGAATAAGTTTGGAAGTAGTCCCCTCTCCTCCATTTTTCAGAATAGTTTTAATAGGATTTTTATTAGTTCTTCTTTATATTTGTGGTAGAATTTGGCAGTAAAGATGTTGAGTCCTATGCTGTTCTTTACTGGAAGATTTTTGATTATGGCTTCAATCTCATTACTTTTTATTGGTCTTTTCAGATTTTGAGTTTCTTTATGGTTTAATCTTTTTAGGTTGTACATGTCTAGGAATTTATCCATTTTCTCTTAATTTTCCAGCTTTGGGCATATAGTTGCTTCTAGTAGCCACTAATAATCCTTTAAATTTCTATGGTATCAGAGGCAATGTCTCCTTTCACACCTCTGGTTTTATTTATTTGGATCTTCTCTTTTTTCCTAGTCTGGCTAAATTAGTTAATTTTGTTTATCTTTTTAAGAAATCAAATTTTCATTTCATTGGTCTTTTGTTTCCCTCATTTCAATTTTCTTCGTTTCTACGTTGATTTTTATGACTTCTACTAATTTTGAGTTTTGTTTGTACTTGCTTTTCTAGTTATTTAAGATATATCATTTGCTTATTTGTTTGAAATTTTTCTTTTCTTGTTTTGATACAGGCTCCTATACCCATATATTTTCTTTTTAGTACTAGTTTCACTGTATCTCATAGGTTTTGATATATTATGCTTCCATTATCATTTGTTTCAAGAAATCTTTCAATTTCCTTAATTTCTTTAACCACTGGTCTTTCAGGCATATATAATTTAGTTTCCATGTGTTTGTATAATTTCCAAAATTCCTCTTGTCATTAATTTCTAGTTTTATTCCTTTGCAGTCAGAGAAGATGCTTGATATTATTTTTTGAATTTTTTAAAATCTCTATATATTTTATTGTACTTTAGGTCCTGGGGTACATGTGCAGATCATGCAGGATTGTTGCATAGGTACATACATGGCAATGTGATTTGCTGCCCATCCCCCCGTCGCCTGTATCTGGCATTTCTCTCCATGTTATCCCTCCCCAAACTCCCTAACCCCCACTGTCCCTCCCTTAGTCCCCCCAATAGACCCCAGTGTGTGATGCTCCCCTCCCTGTGTCCATGTGTTCTCATTGTTCAACATCCATCTATGAGTGAGAACATGCGGTGTTTGATTTTCTGTTCTTGTGTCAGTTTGCTGAGAATGATGGTTTCCAGATTCATCCATGTCCCTCATCAGGGACACGAACTCATCATTTTTTATGGCTACATAGTATTCCATGGTGTATATGTGCCACATTTTCCTTGTCCAGTCTATCATCAATGGGCATTTGGGTTGGTTCCAGGTCTTTGCTATTGTAAACAGTGCCTCAATGAACATATGTGTGCATGTGTCTTTATAACCAAATGATTTATAATCTTTTGGATATATATCCAGTAATGGGATTGCTGGGTCAAATGGAATTTCTTAAGACTTGTTTTATGACCTCCCATGGTCTATCTTTGAGAATTAATCATGTACTAAGGAGAGAAAAAATGTGTATTCTGCAGCTGTTGGATGAAATGTTCTGTAAATATCTATTAGATCCATTTGGTCTATAGTGCAGATTAAGTCCTATGTTTCCTTGTTGATTTTCTGTGTTGAAGATCTGTCCAATGCTGAAAGTGAGTTGTTGACGTCTGCAGCTATTATTGTATTAGGATATATCTCTCTATGGCGCTAATAACATTTGCATTGTATATCTGGGTGCTCTGATATTGGGTACATATATATTTACAATTGTTATGTCCTCTTGGTGACTTGGTCCCTTTATTATTATATAATGACCTTCTTTGTCTCTTTTCATAGTTTTTGTCTTAAAATCTGTTTTGTCTGAAATAAGTATAGCTATTCCTGCTCTTTTTTTGTTGTTGTTTTCATTGGCATGATATCCTTTTCCATACCTTAATTTTCAGTCTACATGCATCTTTACAGGTGAGATGTGTTTCTTGTGGGTAACAGATCACTGGGTCTTTAAAAAAAATTTATTCAGGCACTTTGTCTTTCAATTGGTGAGGTTAGATAATTTACATTCAATGTTATTCTTAAGTAAAGACTTAACTCTTGCCATTTTAAAATTTGTTTCCTGGTTATCTTGTAGTCTTCCCTTCCTTCTTCTTTTATTTCCAGTCTTCATTTAGTGAAGGTCATTTTCCCTGGCGATACAATTTAATTTCTGGCTTTTTATTTTTTGGGTATCCATTGTATATGTTTTTGATCTGAGGTTACCATGAGGCTTGCAAATACTATCTTACAACTCTAAAAGGGTAGAATTTACGAAGTCAGTGTTAAGTTTTCATAAACTAATGACAACTTAACACTGACTTTGTAAACTCTACCCTTTAACTTAATCTCCCTGCTTTTTAACTTTTTGTTATTTTTTTGTGTTTTATTATATTGTCTTGGTCTTGAAAAGTTATTGTGGTTACTGGGAATGTCCAAGACTTACTGATAAGTACAAAACTCAGATGATTTCTTCTTGCTCATTGATATCCTTTTCTTTCAGATTGAGGAACTCCCTTTAGAATTTTTTTTTTTTTTTTTTGAATAGTTCTGGTATTGATGAAATCCCTCAGCTTTTGTATGTCTGGGAAAGTTTTTATTTCTATTTCATGCTTGAAGGATATGTTCACTGGATATTTTATTCTAAGGTAAATTTTTTTTTTCTTTATTACTTTAAATATGTCATGCCATTCTCCCCTGGTGTGTAAAGTTTCCACTGAAAAATCTGCTGCCAGATACGTTAGAGCTCCATTGTATATTATTTTCTTTTCTATTTGTCTGAGGCTTCTTTCTTTATCCTTGACCTTTGGGAATTTGATTATTAAATGTCTTCACATAGTCTTCTCTGGGTAAATCCTCTGCTTGATATTCTATAACCTTCTTGTACTTCAATGTTGATCTCTTTCTTTATGTTTGGGAAATTCTCTGATAGTATCCCTTTGAATAAACTACCCCAGTCTCTTTCTCTGCCTTCTCTTTAAGACAAATAACTCTTAGATTTGCCCCTTTTAGGCTATTTTCTAGATTTTGTAGGTGTGCTTCATTTTTTAAATATTCTTTTTTCTTTTGTCTCCTCTCATTGTGTATTTGCAAATAACTCGGCTTCAAGCTCACTAATTCTTTGTTCTGCTTGATCAATTCTGCTATTAAGAGACTCTGATGCATTCTTCAGTGTGTCAATTGCATTCTTCAACTCCAGAATTTCTGCTTGACTCTTTTTGATTATTTTAATATCTTTGCTAACTTACCTGATAGAATTCTGAATTCCTTATCTGTGTTATATTGAATGTCTGTGAGTTTCTTTAAAACAGCTATGTTGTATTCTCTGTTTGAAAAATCACATATCTTTGTTTCTCCAGGATTGGTTGCTTTTGCATTACTTATTTCATTTGCTGAGGTAATGTTTTCCTGTATTGTCTTGATGTTTGTGGTTGTTCATTGGTGTCTGGGCATTGAAGAGTTACATATTGATTGTAGTCTTCTCAGTCTGGGCTTTTTTGTACCCATCTTTCTTGGGAAGGCTTCTTAGGTATTTGAAGGGTATTTCTTACGGTATTTGATCCATAAGCCCAATAATGCTGTGTTCTTGCAAACTCATAGAGGTACCACTTTGGCAGTCTTGGATAAAGTTTGGAAGAATTCTCCAGATTGTCGGGCAGAGACTCTTTTTCTCTTCTCTTACTTTCAACTAAACACAACAGAATCTCTCTCTCTTTCTCTGTGCTGAGCTACCTGGAGCTACAAGTAGGATGATGCAAGCACGTCTGTGGCCACCACCAGTGGACTGCATTGGGTCAGAACTGAAGCCGGTACAGCACTGGGTCTTATCAAGGGGCCTCTGTAACCGCTAGCTGGCTACTGCCTGTTCACTCAAGGGCTTTGGGCTCTACAATCAACAGTTGGGAAAGCCAGCCAGGTCTGTGTCCTTCCCTTAAAGGTGGTGAGTTACCCTAGGCCCCAGGCAGATCCAGCGATGCTGTCTGAGAGTCAGGGACTGGCGTTCTGTTCTTCTGTGGCTAAGCTGATCCTCAAACCCCACAGGACAAAGTCCTTTCTGCTCTGCCCTCCCCTTTCCACAGGCAGAGCAGTTTTCCCTTGTGGCCACCACCACCACAGGCCCATAGGGAGCATGGCCAGGCCACCACTGATGTTCACTTAAAGCCCAGAGGCTCTTCAGTCAGCATATGGTGAATGCCACCAGGCATGGGACTCACTCTTCAAAGCAGTGGGCTCCCCTCTGGCCCAGGGCAGGTTCAGAAATGCTGTCCAAGATCCTAGGCCTGGACTCAGGAATCCCAATAGTCTGCTTGGTGCTGTATCCCCACTGTGGCCTGGCTGGCACTTACGGTGCAAGACTTTTCCATCTGCTTTTCTCATCAGGAGTCTCTCACTGTAGCCACCACAACTGGTAATCTCACTTGAAGCCAGCAAGTCTCAGAGTCTCACCCACGGCTCATGGCATACTACCTGGATATCACTATTCGTTATTCAGGGCCCAAGGGCTCTTTAGTCAGCAGGCAGTGAATCCTGCCAGGACTGGGTCCTTCCCTTCAAGGCAGTGGGATTGTTTCTGGCCCAGGCTGGGTCTAGAAATGTCCAGGAGCTGGTGCCTGGAAAGGTGGCCTCACAACTGGGCAGAGTTCCCTATCCCTCTGCCTAGTTCCCTATCTTATTATGGCAGAACTGGTATCCCAGATGCATGACAAGTCCTCCTTACTCTTCACTGTCCTTGTCTCAAGCAGAAGGAAGGAGACACTCTTGTTGCTGTGAGCTCTGCTGCCTGGGGCTGGGGGAGGGGTAGTGCAAGCACATCCTTATTCGTCTTGTATCTCATGATGTCATATGCTACATTGTCCACTGGCTTTAAGTCCAGCTTAGCACTAGGAGTTGCCTAGGGGTGCCCCTGTGTCCTAGACTGCCTTTCAAGTTTACCTTGGACTCCAGAGCTCTTTAGTCCCTGATAGCGAGGCTTGCCAAGAAAGTCAATTCTGACAACTGAGACTGGTGATTCTTCTCTGGCTATGGCTGTTCTAAATGCTCCTTCTATGGGCAGCCATTGGCTGAACCCACCACTGTTTTGCTCTTTGTGGTGACAAGGCAGTGTTGAGTTTAATGCCAAGTCCCTCCAGTCCCAGGGCTCTCCCTCCCCCAACATACCCTTTCTCTCTCCACATCATATGGCCACTGCCAGGGGATGGAGAGGTGGTGATGGCAATTTAAGGATCTTTCCTACCCTCTTTAGTGCTTCTTTCAGTAATATGAAGTTAAAGCCAGGTACTATGTTGCTCACCTGATTTTTGGTTTTTATCATGGTGCTTTAAATGTGTAGTTAGTTGTCAAAATTTGGTGTTTCTGCAGGGGGAACAATTGATGGAGGCTTTCATTCAGCCATCTTGCCTCTCCATCATCTTTATCTCATCCTCTTCAGTTTACCAATGTGCATGTCTAAAAATTATATTTTCCAAAATTGTCCCTACGTTTTCATTGTTTCACCTAATATCCGTCCTTCACTTTACCATATTTCTGAAAGAATAGTGCACAACCACCATTTCTCTGTTTTGTTCCTTGGGTCAATATGGTCTTACTTACGTTAAAAAAGTTTCTACCTTACCCAACCTGTTTGCAAAATGTCACCATGTCTGCCACACAGTTCATCTTGGAAGCTTTTCCTCCTTGTCTTTCCAAAAAACTTCAATCTTTTGATTCTTTTTCTTCTGTTTAGTTGATTCTGTCTTTGGCTTCCTCTCCTCTTATGGATCTTTTCTATCTTCCTTCATAATTGCACTATCCCCCATGAATACACCTCAGTATTCGACTATTCAAACTAAATTTCTAGCCCCAAACTTGAGTTCTGCATATCACCTGCTAATTGCACATTTTTCCCTGAATTTCTGCCAACTCTTCAAAAGTAGTGTGCAAATGTGAGTTCATTTATTTAGTAGAATTGCTTACATGTTTACTATATGCCAAGTTATTTGCTGTGAATAAGATGCAGGATTTAGGGAGTCTATTGGAAGAGAGAGATGTAGTTACATCATTGTAATGCAGTTTAGAGGATCTATGGTAGACAGATGTGCTCAGGGATACAATGAAAGCATAGAGGAAGGTCCTTATGTAACCTGAACAGAGCATTAGAACAGAGGTGTTATTGACAGGACAACAAAGGAGGATAGGTGGCGGAGGAGCAGGAAAGAATGGCCCATTCGGAGGGAGTTGTATAGAGCAGAACACACAACTGAGTAAAGGAAATACCTAGTTTCTCTTCAGTGATAAGCTTTTCTTCATAATCAGTGAGACCTCCCTCCTCTTCAAGTAGTGGCTTAATGCATATGAAAACATTTGAAGTCATTCCTGGCTTAACTTAAGTGTCCAGTGAATATTTGTTGAAGAACAGGAGGGGTAAAATTTAGATGCTACCATTTCACAGATCATGGTTGCCGTTTGAGGGTCCCTTGTCTGTGTTAGCTGAGGTATCCATAAGGTTCTCCTGCAGGGTACCTCTCCTGAAGCCCTTTCCTCTTGGCCTTAGGTGGTTGTGACCTCATCTACCTGCCTGTGCTTATGTCTGGCTTCCTTTTGTACCTAGAACCCTATTTTCTAATTTCTTTACTATTCAAACAGTCTCCAGGAAAGGATCTGAGCACATTCATTGGCACTGTATATCCTGACATACTGGCCTTTACCCCTGTAAATCCCCTGGCAATATTTAATGGAAACATTATGACTTATTAGGATTTCAGACTTGTGAAGGTGAAGAAAGTGGTATTTTTTAAAAAAGAGACAGTGACCCTTCACCTCTTCATGAAGTCAGACCTGCCTATTTTAGGGCTCACTCATACTGCCCAGAGGCCATCAGCCTTTTCCCAAATTCCTGGGTCTGGAGAAAGACTACAGGGGATGTTGAGTGCTTCGGTAAACTGAAACTTGCACACATTTCCTAGAGTGCAGCTTGCTGGTGAAAGCATGTGAAAATGCTTTCATGCAAGCCCAGTGTTGCCAAATCCACTAGTGATTCCAGAAATCAGATATCTATGTGAAATATTCCCAGTTAAAAAACATTGGAATCTAAGTTACATTTTTATTTTATTTTATTTTTGAGATGGAGTCTCACTCTGTCACCAGGCTGGAGTGCAGTGGTGTGATCTTGGCTCACTGCAGTCTCTACCTACTGGGTTCAAGTGATTCTCCTGCCTCAGCCTACTGAGTAGCTGGGACTACAGGCATGCACCACCATGCCCAACTAATTTTTGTATTTTTAGTATAGATGGGGTTTCACCATATTGGTCAGGCTGGTCTTGAACTCCTGACCTCGTGATCTGCCTGCCTCGGTCTCCCAAAGTGCTGGGATTACAGGCGTGAGCCACCACGCCTGGCCCCTAAATTACATTTTTAAGAAAACTTTGCATAAAACAAGTGAAGTACCTCTCTGGATGACCTCCTACCTGCAGGCCTCCAGTTAATAATCTCTGACACTTAGCAAATGAGAGGGCAAAGGCTAGTAGCCCAACTAGAAGAGAAATGTCCTAAAAATCTCTTATATCAAAAGCACCAAAAAATAACTCAGTAGAGTTAGATATGGGACAACAACATGACACAGCTCTTGAGAGGTCTCTTTACTCAGATATGAAAATCAGCCAATATGCCTTTGCTGTCATCCAAGTCCTGTAAGACTTGGATGTGTGTGTCTTCTGGATTCCAGATGATCATTTCTTGCTGGGTTTTCCACCCACAGGACTGAAGATCCAGAGAGGAAGGTTGGTCAGCACTAGACTGTGGAACAGAGAAAGCAAGAAATACCTTGACCCGTTGGCCTCTGTCTGAAAGCATTATTATTTTGAGAGAGGTCTATGGAGTGCTAAAAAAAGAGCAGAGAGCCTAGTCTATGTGCTCTTCTACACAGAACGGGGCTATAGATGGCATACTGAGCATGAAATAAAATAGAACCTCACTGGGGCTCTCCAGAGCTGCTCACATAATATGGTGGCTGAGTCTCCTCTCATTATGGAAAATTTCCTTCTTCTTAAGCTACTGCTCCTTTATGCTCCAGGTTACCATTACCATTCTGGGAGAATTTACACTAAAATATTATATATATCTGATTCAAGCCTTCTTTTCACAGTAAGACCATGAACGTCCCTCTGGTAAAGAATGTCACTAAGCATAAATTATGCAAAAACCTTGATTTGGATAAAATGATTTGCCTTTCAGACATTCTTTCCTATTTGTGCATGTCAAAGCAACATACACCTTTTAGCACAATCAATGCAATTGATTTGTTCAGTGAGACGCAGGAATGATTGAGGTACTGTAGAACTCATCATCTTATTTCAAGGAAAAGAATCATCCGTGACCTATAGAACTGACTTTGTTCAAATGGCAGTTCTGAATCAAAGTAAGTGAGTCATATGTTTATTGAAAGAATCTTCCTAAGTAGATGCCATTCTCTCCATCCTCTCTTTTTCTTTCTCCCTACTTACCTCCCCCTTCTCCTCTATTAACTTTATGTTTTTTTTTTTTTTTTTTTTTTTTTTTTTCCGAGACAGAGTTTCGCTCTTGTTACCCAGGCTGGAGTGCAATGGCGTGATCTCGGCTCACCGCAACCTCTGTCTCCTGGGTTCAAGCAATTCTCCTGCCTCAGCCTCCCGAGTAGCTGGGACTACAGGCGTGCGCCACCATGCCCAGCTAATTTTTGTATTTTTAGTAGAGACAGGGTTTCACCATGTTGACCAGGATGGTCTCGATCTCTTGACCTCGTGATCCACCCGTCTCTGCCTCCCAAAGTGCTGGGATTATAGGCGTGAGCCACCGCACCCGGCCAACTTTATGATTTTTAAAAATTTCTGACAGAGAACTTAATCCTGGCTAACTTAAGCAGAAGAGAGAGAATGTATTTGTGTGTGTGTGTGTGTGTGTGTGTGTGTGTGCGTGCACGAGCAAGCCAACTTCTTTCCATTTGCTTTAGACATTCAATCAGACTATGCCCAGTCTCTCTTGCAAATAGATATAACCATATAACAGAGTTCTGGCCAACGGAATGTGCAGAAGTAACATGGGCCCTGCCAGGTGGGTAGTAGAAAACCCTCTCATGGACACCTTAGCATTCTCTTTCTCTAATCTGCCAGTGAAGTGATGAGGACTCTGAGGATTTAGAGTGTAGCTATTTCTAGCTGTCAGTCTGTTATTTATGTTTTCTTAAATTTCCAGTCCACTGGGAAGCCACATGTGGTGGGTGAGTTTGAACACAACCAAAATGGTCTATACTCTGTGGAGTGGGAAAAATCCACTCACCATGGACTTGAATAGTGCAGCAATGCCCGGTTTCTCAAGTTCCCATACGCTTACCCTCAAATTCTGTACTTCCCTCATCGAGACCATTCACAAGTGGCTCCTGGGCTAGCCCAAGCCATGGACTGGCACCAGCCTGTAAATGAAAGTTTGCATGGCACTAATCTGGAAAGAAGCGGTGCCATGTTGGAAGAAATCTGGTCCCTGAGCCACTGCTTGGAGTGGAGCTGCCCAGAAAAACCAGGCAACCAGGGACACCTAAGTTGTCACTTTGATAAACAACAGCAACAAAAATCTATATTTTATTTAGCTTCTGAAATTAGGGATCATTTGACAAAATGTAACTAATAAAGCAGATTATAGGTACAGGAGTGCTTACCCTCTTCCTGCCAGAAAGCAATCTCTCTCCTGCCTGGGCATTAAAGATTAGGAAGCAGGAAACACACTGGATAAAAATAAGAGGAAAACCCCAAATCAGAGCTTGAAAATAGAGGTAAAAATGACATACTATTTTTTCATAGCACATTTTTTTCCTAATCACCAAAATGATGTACACAGTCACCCTCACTTTTGGCAATGTCTCCAATGCCTCCAGAATGAATGACTCAAGATGCAAAGTGGCCCTTGACTCTGGTGACGCCTCTGTGTCAGACACTATAGTCAATTTCACATCTCTCTCTCTCTCTCTCTTTCTCTCTCTCTCTCTCTCTCTCTCACACACACACACACACACACACACACAGAGAGAGAGAGAGAGAGAGAGAGAGAGAGAGAAATGTAGAAAAGTATTTGAGGGTAGGAATAAAAAACTGTTTTTTTATTCTCTCCAGTGAGAAGGGCATGAGCATACAGCTGAAGCGCCAGATAGTTTTACTGAATCACTTGGTAAATATGAACATCCTCATTTTGGTAGCCATGTGACTACATTATCTCCATTTTGCCATCCCTTTAGCCCCCACCTGCTCAGCTGCAGGACCTCAAGGACCCCCTCTTCAGCTTCCCTCTTCTACCCACCCATCAACTGCCAAGTTTCCCAGGAGTTCCTTGTTGGGCAGTTCTCTGGATGGCCTTGGACTGATCCTATTCCTGCTTCCATCTCTCTTGTAGTTCTCAAGAGTAACTGTAGAATGTGCAGAGAATGAAACAGCCTAGGATAAACAGGAACCAACCAGAACAGCTCAGGGTCTGCTTCATTTCTCCCTAGAAATAGGATGTTCTTTGGTGCTTTAGCCCAGCATGTCATGTTGTCCCTGGGATGTATAACCCAGGGCAGGCTCCATGCTGGGGTCCTTCAGCAGCAGTGTAAGTGAGGTATATGCAGATGAGGAAATTCTGTTCACCCCAGGGAGCTTTCCTGAGCCCTGGGGGACCAACTTGCAATGAGCTCTAGGCCTCTGTTGGTCCTTGTCTATTGTTCCCATCTGCAAATCATACATCCACGTCATATAACTTGTCGTGCTTAAGTGGAGCCTGTCTCAGCAGATTCGCACAAGCTGGTAACCAGCGCACAGTGAACCTGATTCACATTTCTCATCTACGCTCAGGACATGTTCACTTAATCTTTTCATCTCTAATCTGCTTTTGAGGTTTCCATGGGCATCTAAGCCAGCCATGTCTCTCATATAATCCTACTCCCTGGGATGCCAGCACATCGCCACTGCCCAGCAGGTATTGCATTTACCCTCTGGTCACCAGCCTGGGCATCAGGGAGGCACCACTGGAAAACAATGGCCTTCTCTCCATCACTCTATTGTGACAAGCCCATGGGCATCGGAATCAAACAGAATTAGGTCCAAAACTCCTATCTGCCACTTTGTGATTTTGGATAAGTCACCATATCTCTAAACCTATATTTAACCAGCTATAAAAAAGTGGGTTAATAGTAGCCCTGAAGTGATAGTATATGTTTCAGAATTAAATGAGAAAACATATGTAAAGCCCCCAGAAGGATAATTAGCCCATTTAGTAAGCATTTGATAAAGATTAGCCACCACAATTATGAACAGAACAACTATTGATGTCAACCAAGTTATTATAAACAATTATTGATGTCATGAGAGATGAATATTTCCTCTTCTGTTCTATACTACTGAGTTCTCAGTCCTAGACCTGGGTTTCTTGTAATCCTATGATAGTAAGATTTTCAATAAGAACTTCAGTCTCTTTCTATAGTCACTGACTCTTTATAGTGACATTTGTCCCACCTGCACATGGGACTCTGTGTTTACTGAGGTATGGACATAGGAAAGGAAACTTACTATTCCCTTTTTTTTTTTGTATATTTATTTGGCTGACTACCTAAACACTGGCATTTATTTTGATTTTTTTATGTAAAGGTACAAAACATGCTACTGATATTACTTAAGACGTGTACATGAAGAAAATATTTGTTTTTTCTGAACATTTGAGCCAGACAAACACACTTTCTGGTGATAAATTGTGCCCCAATGGCTTTTTCTGATGGAGAGGCTCATGGCTTATGGTGAAAGGCTGTAGCTGCCCATATTGCAGTTATTACCATATAAACGCTTATCTCTGTCATGGATGTGTATAATCATGAAATATGCTACCTTCCAAGTAGGAATGTGCAACAGATTGGTTTGCAGAACATTATTGCATCTATAGTAATGCAATGTTTATGGCTGAATTATCTTTTTCAGTATAAGCAGGTGTAATAATTTCCTCCTAATATGTCAGTATGAACTTTCCTAGACTTGACTAAAGGCCAAAACAGACGATTTTGCTGGCACATGTGAACAACCTTAGCAATCCCCCTGGTATTAGTATAACTTATGTATTACACTTTAAATATTCTTTCTATTCCAAGGCATAAAATAGTTTGAATATTTTTGACTGAATCAACTAATCAACTGATCAACAATTTGAGGGCTTACTTTTAAAATCTAGATTTTTGAAATCTGAAGAGGTACTAACATGCATCTTGCTTTCAGACTCAATAACCTAAATGGCATCAGTTTGGAAACTGTGGATGGCATGATGTCTCATCTCTGATGTAGGCAAAATTATCATGAAGGTGGGATCTTTATTGTTTACCATTGTATCTTCAGGGTCTGGGACTTATCAATTAATCATTTATTGAAAAGATTCACAGCTTAGTAAATACTTGTGAATTGAATTCTGTTTTTCTTTGGAGATTCTCCTTTCCCCATTGTGATCATCACCATGAGCCTGTGAGCTTGAATGTCCTTGCCAAGGACGACTGTGCCTTTCCCCCCATCTTTCACTCATGTGTTTCAACCCCCTTGTTTGTAGCAAGCACACTCACAGTGGTGCCTGTGCCATGGATATTTGCAATTAACAAGGAGCAAAAACCTTAAAATGAAAGAATAGTAATCTGGTAAACTTTCAGGCAGAATGATGAATTCTAATATCTGGTCCTTCTTAGAGCCCCAGTGTCGTACTCATTTGTGGTCACCAACTCTCATCTGCCTAATATTGCTCTGTTATGCTTACAAAGCAGCTAGATTTAATTGTGCAGGTACACTACTGTTTTCAAATAGCTATTTTCAATTACAAACAAAATTGGGTGTTTTAATGTTTTGAATTCAAGGGCCAACCTGTATACTTTCATGTACAGATTCTTTTACATATTTGACTCTTGATTGCTTCTTAATGAGGTATCTCATTTCCACCAGTGGTATTAGTCAGTGTTAATATTTGACCAGCATGCTGCATATCCTAGTTCTCTGAAAGATGCTGCTAATAGCTAAACCCAAACAAACCACGTCACTTTATTTAATGCTTATATTAATTTATTTGAAATATGGTTATATATTTTTAAGTAGAATATACCAGATTTAGATTCTGCCGAGAGTAACACAGATTCCAAGAACATTGGCTTAAACAGAAGTTTATTTCTCAAGCCTAGAGGTGGTATTCTAGCACTGCCTCTATGAAACCACCTATGATCCAGCTTACTGTTCCACCTAGGATGGAGATTCATTATTCAGAGTCTCAGATGGCGGCTGAAAACCCAGCAATCAAAATCTTATTTCACACTGCAGAATGAAGGGAAGAAAAAGGGTATTGTATTAGTCCATTTTTACACTGCTATAAAGAACCTGAGAATGGGTAATTTATAAAGAAAAGAGGTTTAGTCGACTCAGAGTTTTGCATGGCTGGGGAGGCATCAGGAAACTTACAATCACAGCAAAAGGCAAAGTGGAAGCTAGGTACATCTTATGTGGTGGCAGAAGAGAGAGAGCAGAGAAGTGTCACACTTGTAAATCATCACATCTTTTGAGAACTCACTCACTATCATGAGAACAGCATGGGGGAAGTCCACCCCCATGATCTAATCACCTCCCACCAGTTCCCTCCCCTGACACATGAGG
The DNA here is from genome assembly GCF_030222135.1 of Aotus nancymaae. Lineage (NCBI taxonomy): Eukaryota > Metazoa > Chordata > Mammalia > Primates > Aotidae > Aotus > Aotus nancymaae. Next base: position 71,030,147 of record NW_026988422.1, on the reverse strand, counting down.
ATTAAAATTCCACATAGATTTGGGTGGAGACACGGAGCCAAACCGTATTATTTCACCCCTGGTCCCTCCCAAATCTCCTGGCCTTCCCACATTTTAAAACCTCATCATACCTTTCCAACAGTCCCCCAAATTCTTAACTCATTTCTACATTAACCTCAAAGTCCAAGTCCAAAGTCACACCTGAGACAAGGCTGATCCCTACCACCTATGAGCCTATAAAATAAAAAACAAGTTGTTACTTTCAAGATACAATGGGGGTACAGGCATTCGGAAAAGTCTTTCATTCCAAATGGGATAAATTGGATAAAACAAAGGGAATATAGGCCCCATGCACATTTTCAAGCCAGCGGGGCAGTTATTAAATCTTAAGACTCCAAAATAATCTCCTTTAACTTCATATCTTACATCCAGGACATGTCAATGCAAGAGTTGGGCTCTCAAGGCCTTGGACAGCTCCACCCTGTGGCTCCACTGGGTTCAGGCCCTGTGGCTGCTTTCAGAAGCTGGTGTTGAGTGACTGTGGCTTTTGCAGGCACACAGTGCAAGCTGTCAGTGGATCTATCATTCTGGGGTCTGGATGACAGTGGCTCTATTCTCAAAGGTCCACTAGGCAGTGCTCCAGTGTGAACTCTGTGCTTCAACCCCACATTTCCCCTCTGCACTGCCCTCATAGAGGTTCTTCATGAGGGCTCTGCCAATGCAATGGACTTCTTCCTGGACACCCAGGTGTTCTCATACATCCTTTGAAATCTAGGCAGAGGCTCCAAACTCTTGTCTTCTGTGCACCTGTGGGCCTAACACCATGTAGAAGTTAGCAAGACTTGGGGCTTTACCCTCTGAGTCAGCCTGAACTGTACCTTGGTTTTTAGCCACAGCTGGAGCTGGAGTTGCTGGGACATGAGGCACTATTTCAAGAGGCTATACAGAGCAGAGGGTACCTGGACTTGGTCCAGGAAACCATTTTTGCCTCCTAGGCCTCTGAGCTTGTTATAAGAGAGGCTGCCGTGAAGGTCTCTGACATGTCCTGGAAACATTTTCCCATTGTCTTGGCTATTGACATTTGGCTCCTTTTTACTTATGCAAATTTCTGCAGTCTTGAATTTCTCCCCAGAAAATGGCTACCACATGGTCAGGCTGAAAATTTTCCAAACTTTTATGCTCTGCTACCCTTTTAAACATAAGCTCTAATTTCAGACCATCTCTTTGAGAATTTATATGACTGTACACGTTTGGAAACAGCCAGGTCACATCTTGAATGCTTTGCTGCTTAGAAATTTCTTCTGCTGGATACCCTAAATCATCTCTCTCATGTTCAAATTTCCATAGATCTCTAGGGGAGGGGCAAAATGCCACCAGTCTATTTGCTAAAGCATAGCAAGAGTAACTTTTACTCCTGTTCCCAATAAGTTCCTCATCTCCATCTGATACCACCTCAGCCTGGACTTCATTGTTCATATCACTATCAGCATTCTGGTCGCAACCATTCAGCAAGTCTCTAAGAAGTTCTAAACTATCCCTCATCTTCCTATCTTCTTCTGAGCCGTCCAAACTGTTTCAACCTCTGCCCATTACCCAGTTCCAAAGTTGCTTCCACATTTTCAGGTATAGCAGTGCCCCACTCTCCTGGTACGAATTTTGTGTATTCATTTTCACATTGCTATAAATAACCACCTAAGACTGGATAATTTATTAAAAAAAAAAAAGAGGTTTAATTGATTTACATGACCCAGTGAGAGGTAATTGAATCACAGGGGCAGATTTTTCCTGTGCTGTTCTTGTGATAATGAATAAGTCTCATGAGCTTTGATGGTTTTATAAAGGGCAGTTCTCCTGTACATGCTCTTTTGCCTGCTGCCACATAAGACATGACTTTGCTCCTCCTCTGCCTGCTGCCATGATTGTGAGGTCTCCTCAGCCATGTGGAACTGTGAGTCAATGAAACCTCTTTCCTTTATAAATTTTGGGTATGTTTTGTGTATGCTTTTATTGGCAGAGTGAGAACAGAATAATACAGTTTGTATTATTTTGTAAAGTAATTTAATTTTTATTTTGTAATTTCACACTATGAGAAATGAAAAATCAGTTTTGCTCTTCCCTGTAAGTGCACATTATAGTTAATAAGCACCAGTTCATCATTGTATCAAAATGGTAACTAAAAATTCTCAATGTCAAAAGAATTTGAGACGTACTAACATTGACAATACCAATGGATTTTTTTGAATAGAGGTGAGAGTGGCAAGAGTTCAACTCTTTCCATCAAATGCAGTCTCTTAATAGCACTTTCACATAAAGATGATTATTTAATAAGATTGCCAAATCTGCAGCAATAAGACTGTCATCAAAAAGAAGTAGTGATGTACTGCAGAAAATACTTAACACATATATCCACAGGTCTCCTGGCTCATGTCTATAACCAATAAGAAGAGTAATAAAGAAAAAAAAAGTACCTGGGCTGTGAATAGATATTAAAGTTTGAATATTAACGTTCATGCATTTACTTGATTTAGGGACTGTCTTGGAAGCCTTCCCATTTGCTTTGTAATTCTGTTAGTCTTCGTTATCGGACTCCTTAGTCCTTACAAGAGAAAGGAATTAACAAGCAGAGATTGAGACCCCAGGAGTGTCGAGAAGTGACCTCCTCAGGGAAAGACAAAACAAACACAAAACAGAACTAGTTCAAAATTTTTTTGTGTGGAATTGTGAGACCATTTATTTCAGGGACATATGACACCAGGTGTCACTACAATCATCTTTATAATCTGTACCATTCAAAGGTAATCATAGTAATAAGCTCAGGTTATAAAGTGTATTGAATATCTTTTATGAAGTTTCCAAAGATGAATGATTCTTATTTTTTTCCCCATTTTTTCCTCACAATATTACAATAAACTGATGGCTTTAAAGTGTATGAAAAAGGAGCTGAAATGTAGTAAGTCCTCAGCAATGTTAGCTGTTATTACCTGTAACTTTTTATCATCTATAACTAGTTATTATTTGTAACTATAACAAATGTCATGATTGTAATTTGTCTTGGTCTGTTTCGTGCTGCTATAACAGAATACCATAGCCTGGGTAATTTATTATAAAACAGAAATTTATTTCTCATAGTTCTGGAGGCTGGAAAGTCCAAGATCAAGGCCCTGGCATCTGGAGTCCTCACATGGCAGCAGGCAGGAGGGCAAAAAGGGAATGAATGCTGTTTTTTTCACATGATGGAGAAGAGAGTGAATCCACTCCCTCAAGACCTTTTATAATACCATTAATTTATTCATAATGCAGAGCCCTCATGACCTAAACACCTTGAGAAAGGCTCAATCTCCCAACACTGTTGCATTAGGGATTAAATTTCCAACACATGAATGTTAAGGGATGTATTCAGACCATAGCATCATTACTTCTTGGCTTGCCTCAGCCTTGATAATTATCAGTTTTAATGTCTTCCATTTCATATCAGCATATTCTGAGTCCATTCCGAAGGCACAATTAACCCAGGAGTTTTATACCAATTTGAGGTCCATATTGGCCCAGCTAGGTGCTCATTCTCTTATTTTTGTAGCTAAGAGTCAGAAGGACAGTATGAAGATTCCTCAAAAAATTAAAAATACAAGTACCATATGATTCAGCAATTACTCTTCTAGGTATATATGCACAAAAAGTAAAATAAATATTTTGAAGAGATATCTGCACCCTCATGTTCATTGCAGCATTATTCACAATGGTGAAGATCTGGCAACAAACTGTTCATTGACAGATGAGTGAACTAAAAAATATAGCATATGTATGTGTGTGTGTAAAGATATATATACACATAATGAAATATTCTTATAAAAAGAAGGAAATCCTACCATTTGTGACATATAGATGAACCTATAGGACATTATACAAGTGAAATAAGCTAGACACAGATAAATAAATACAGTATGATATCACTTATATGTGAAATCTAAAACTGTAAAACTTACAGAAGCAGAGGACAGAGTGGTACCTGCCAGGGACTGGGATATGGGAAGATACTGGAAGATAAATAAGTTCTGGAGATCTAAAGTACATCACGATGACTCTAGTTAATAATACTGCATCGTTTACTTGAAATTCTATAGCAGATTTTAAGTGTCCTCACTACATACACATACACACACAGAATGTAACTATGGGTGGTGGTACATATTAATTTGACTGTGACAATCAGGATACAATGCATATGTAATCAAATCATCACATTGTGCACCTGGGATATGTACAATTTTATTTGTCAAACATTTTTTTAAAAAAGAAATACATTAAAAAATGTCTTGTAGGTGTCTGTACATGGATTAAAACCACTCCAACTTTAAGAGCCTTATGCAATCAGATCACTGAAGTTGCTTGGTGACTGAACACTTACTTTTCTAGTTATGGCACAGTTCCATGTGCCAACAAACAATTCAACAAATAAGTGTGCGAGGACAATAGGTTGCCATGGAAGCCAGTATCGCAATGCCTAAAGTCATCTAGCTCTATGACAGTGACGCATTAATGAGATGTTTCAGCAGTTAGTGTGCTCTGGAAAAGTTTGTGCCTGCAAGGCTATGTATGTTCCCCTCTTAACACTTAACATAAGAATCTCATTTTGAGGTAGTTACTTTGTACATCATCATGTGAGATAAAATATAGATGGATATTTTCATAATGCATCTTTTTTATAAAAAAAGCAGATATTGCAAATGCATCACTTTATTGTTCTTGTTATATATCCTGTGGGTGTAAGAATAATGGTTCCATTAGAGTTTTATGTATCTCCTGAACCAGGGAATGGTCAATTATTGGCAACAATCACATTCCCCACACCTCCCTAATGGCTAGTGGCCCACACTGTAAATTAAGTACAAGACATAGAGCAAGCAGAAAATGTGGACCCCTGCTTTGGCTAATTTAAAAGGTGTTTCATAACATTAACCCTGCATGGAGAAATTTCTGCCAATTGCCATGGTACCATAGGAATATGTGTAGAGTATGGATGTCAGTTTTGGGTGCTGCGTTCTGAGACTGTTATTAACTATCTGGTTGGTTACCGGGATAATGAAGGATGTGGAAACCACACTAAATGGCTGAGTGACTGGTTGGAGGAAATGGGATGATTTCACTCAGATAAAGGAAAATTTGGGGAAGACATCACAGCTGCCTTCATATATTTGAAAGCCTGTGAAGGAAAATTGACAAAGTCTGTTTTAAATGGACTTTGAACCATGGTTAGAAATGACTGGTGTTCAGACTCCAAATAAGAAGGAGCTTTAAGATAATTAGAGCTATCCAACAAAGCAATGGTCTACTCTGCAAAGAAGTAAATGGTCTACTCTTTAATATATTTCTTTGGAAATGTTCAAACAAACCTTGACGAATGTGGTTGTGGATAGGTTTATTATGTAGCAGGGGAGTTAGACTAGATGAGATCTTGGGTTCCTTTTATCTTAGGATTTATCTGACTCTCTCTCTTTCCCTCATGCCTCTGTTGTTTTGCTTTTGCACATTATCCTGAAATAGAAAGAATCTTCAGCAAAGAAACAGAGAGATGGACGATAATATTTCATTCATTCCACAGCCATACCTGTGTAACTTACTTGTGCAAGCCACCCCTATTTGGGAGAAATTCATGGAGACTGTGGATGCTTGTTTTTACAAATTGGTTCCTGTAATATCAATAAAAGAATGAATTAAGATCATACCTAATGGCCTCTTGGAGTTGATCAGACCAAGGAGGCTTTTCTTCCTGTCATATGCTACAAACCGACTACTAGATGTGGTCTCATGTCACCTTTCTGTTTTTTGACCCTCACTTAACTTCAGCTCAGTGCACCTGGTCAATAGCATAGCCTACACAATCTTAAAAAAAAAATTGCAGTTGCAAACATCTCAGAATGCATCCTTTTAGTTCTGATAGCCTAGTTTCAAACTTTTTGGAATTTTAAGGTAAGATTTATTTCCACTAGAAAAGTTGATTGCAGAGTGCTGGTGAGCTCCCATAATTGAAAGTGTTAGGGGTCACTTGTGAAAGGAGGTAGAGCTGGCAGCTCTGCTCTGACAACTGAATAGATTTGCTGTTTAGTAACTACATCTTCACATTTGGTGAAATCGCCATCTCTGGCCTTGGGCCAAGTGCTCTGTGAGTTGGCAGAAATGATTTGTTCAGAGGCTGTTTTCACATAGCGCGTTCAGATTCCTTCACACTTAATTGGCGTGGCAATTTTTCTATTTAGGCTTAGTAGAGGCTTTCTCTAGGAGGGCGTGGCAATGAGGGGTTGGGATTGTATTATGTCAAACTGTGTGTTCCAGTTTTTGGCCAACGATTGGAAATTGCCAATGTGAACATTGTAGAACAAATGTGTTCTACAAAGGTTTCTTAAATTCATTTCAACTTTGAAAAGACAATGTATGTTATATAGAACAGTTTTGGAGTTTCAGGAACTACAAAATATTTGGAAAACAAGACAAGACCTGCTTAGGTTTTTGGCAAAAATGGATATTAATTGAGAAGTTATATAGACAAAATAATGCTTTGATAAAAACAATAGCAGTGCTGTACTTTCACTACTTCTTTTGAATTGAAGAGAAAAAAACAGAAGAAACAGGCTGATGTCTGCTGTTTGGTGATTCTATTGGCAGAGGTAGTGAGGAAAAAGACTGAGTTTGCTTTTAACCAACTATATATCCCAGGAATGTATAGATATGGTGTGGCGGTAACATGCTGAAAGTGTTCTTAGTATTTGTCAAAAAGAAGGGAGTCTGGAAAAGGAAAAGCTCTCCAGCTTGGGTTATTGGGATCTAGATTGCATTTCTCACCCCGATAGGGTGTTCTTTGGCCCTTAGACCTGCCAGACTGTGTCTTTGTGGGTTGACTACAGGCAGCTCATTGCTCTTGTTCTCCAAACCAAAGTCAGCCTATGTCAATCTCATTTCATTTACAGCTTTGTGTGAAGCCATTCTCTTCATTATTTTTGACACACATTCTTATATTAGATCCATATGCTTATTAATTCCAAGAGAAATCCAGTGGAAATCTGATCGGGGCAATTTATGACTCCTCAAACCCTGGAAAGAGTATGAAAATCTTTTAATAATAAAATACAATATGCAGTTATTCCAGAAATTTTTGCTCACTTATCTTCATAACCATAAATTATTTCATACCTAATTACAAACAGGCAGACTGAATAATTGTCTTCATTGAGGGATGTTTGACACTGAGAAAATATAGCCTTATTTTATAAACCTTTTAATGTTCAGACTATAAATATGTCACAGCTTAAGGAGTACTGCGTCTTTAAGTGTATTAAAGTCACTCTTGTGTAACCAAACATAATGGGATTTTTAAATGAATTATAACTAAAGTACTTAACAAACAACTTTTTAAACTTTCAACATGTGTAAAGCTATTTGAAACTGTCCATTTCATGTTAAATGTCCAAAGTGTATTTTATTCTTAGCCATTTGGCAAAAATTTATATTGGTGGAGGCTTTGTCAAGATATAGATTTAATAGAAACAAAATTTTTTGATAGAAAATTTAATACCTGTTCTCCCCTCATACGCGTAAGTCATCACATCGATGAGGTGTCAGAGCTCTGTTTATGTTTGGGAGAGTTTTGGAACAAAAGCAATGCATATGCATTTAATGTAATAAGAGGATTGGCCGTCTGTATTCTGGTGCCTGGGAATGAAATAATGAAGTTGTAAAAACGCAAGCCCTTTCCTTCTCTTTGAGATCTCAATTCACACTGTAGAATGACTGTCTGGACCATGGAAAGTAAGAGTCTGTGTCTTTATCTAGTCAATCATTCATTCACTGCCCTGTGTATCTTATTTCAGAATTCTTATGTCAGATTGTAATAGCCAGTTTATATAAATCTTCAGTTGACATTGAGATTGGTTCTTAAACTCTAGAAGAGCAAGGACTCTATTTGTTTTGATCACCACTGTGTTCTGGAAAATAATAGTTCAATGAACATGTTTTGAATAAATGAATGAATGAATGAATACACAGTTATTGAAGTGTTGCTTGTTGGAATTTGGAAGTATAAGGACAAGCAAAGAGCCCCTGCTGTCAAGGAGCATACCCTTCCAAAGAGAGAATGATTCCATCAGCTTGTGAAATCTGGGGAGCTTCAAAGAGAAATGCAATGAATCCAAGCACCATCTGCTGTTTGCTTTGGTGTTTAACAGGCAGTGATATTGTACAAGAAGTACTGCCAGAACATCTAGATACAGCATTCTAGGCCTGATGGTTCTAAAGGTGTGTTGACCTGTCTTGGGCCTAATTTAATCATGGGCAGAAGGACCCTACACTCCTAAATTTATGAGAAACCACAGCATTGTAAAGTCCTTTTGGCAGCAGTAAAAGGAATGCCACCTTCATCTGAAAGAGGGATATGTTGGCCATGTCCATCAAAATCCATTGAGATGACACAGTCTGTGCAGTGGCATGAGGAATAATGTGAATGACCCCACTAGGGAATCACTTTGCAGTGTCTGAGCCCTGCTTTCAGAATAGAATGTTTTCTATTGAATTTATTGCAACACCAGTAGCCCAAGGTCCCAGGTGTGTGTATTCCAAGCCTAGACTGAGGCCTTTGTTATAATCTTCATGGATTTTGGGTCAAGGAGGAATGAGTTATTGAGCTTGGGTGCTCACAAATCTCAGCTGTGAGTTCAGTGAGCTAAGAAAAACTCAACCTAAAAGAAATTATTGAATCTCATATCCTTAAGCATAGTTCTATTTCAACAATGAGAAATAATCTACTACATGAAGCAAAACCTTCTTTATCACTGGAATTAATTATTACAACAATTTGAAAAGACAAAAAATCTTCCGTTCTTTGTACACCTTCTCTGATGATATATTCTAAATTCAGAGTATAAGTGTGGGAACCAAGTCAATATTTTTATTTGGTAAATAACAAACATCTCAGCCAATGGGTGAAATTCTAACTGAAGGAAGAGCAAAGGATTTAAGTGGTTCTTACCTTGTTCCCCTACTGCTTGTCGTTAAAAAAAGCCAGATCTTTCTCTTTGTCCAATGGCATTTTCTTCTCATCAGAACATCAGGAAATATGAAACTGAGGTAGGCTGGGGTTCATGCTTTTCACTTCATCTTTCTGATACCACTTCTGTGATTGCAGTTATTCTGGCTATAAAATTCATCCTTTGGCCTAGATGATGGTGAGAGAGAATGCCCCCCTCCAGCTATTTGAGATTGTGGGTTGTTATCATGGATTAATGAAAGATTACAAAACAGAACAGAGCAAAACAAGCAGGGCAGGTGGTACTGGATGGGATGGTCATCTGCTGGGTTATTTCAAAGAAGGGCTCCATAGGGATATTTCATAATACAGGAGAGTTTTGCTGAAAAATATGTACTTTCATTTTTCTTCCCATCAACTTTGCCCTCTTGTCTCATCAACTCATTTCCAATAAAATTGATTGTCTGGTGCTGCTATGCTTCAAAACATTGAGAGACCTCTGTGGATTTCTCTTTTTGCCTTATTTATGATAGTAAGAGCCAAAGCACACAGGGCCCATTGAGTGTATCAATGAGAGAAGTCAAAGAGAGTTTGTTTTATGCCCGGAAGAATCCATAAGTTTATTGATTTTACTTTTTAAATTTAAGAACTAAATATTTTCCTTTTTCTAAAACTCAATGGATAAAAAGTGATGTGAATAAAGTCCAATGGGTCAGCAAAGGAGGTTACACTGAAACAATGTTTCGCATCAGCTGTTATCATTTCTGTATGCGTGTACACACATAACATTCAGAGGATGAAGCACATCAGTCATAACAGCAAAGGTCTCATAATAATTCAAGACTTGGGGAGGCCACAGAATGCTCCTATTGTGTTGCATATTGGACTTGATCTCTGATAATTTAAAGTCTGGCTTGGCAAGGTTACGTGGAGATGACCTCGTGCAGCTGGACTCCTCGGATCGCCTCCATTACTCTCTCAGAGCCCTGAGACAAAAGATCCCTTTCTATGTGTACGGTGTGGAAGGCAAGTTACTTGATCTTCTCTGTTAAATCCTCATCTTCATGAAATAGGAATCTCTTCCTTCTGTCTCTGGAGCATAGAGATGAACATTGAATCAGCCAAGCAAGCTTCCTTCATCTTAGATAGGATAGTATAGGGATCAGAGCACAGAGTCTAGATCCAGAGTGCTAGCTCCAACTACTGGCTTTGCCATTGACCAGCTGCCAGCGGGGAGTAAGTTCTATGAAGCTAGGAGCAGCAGGAAAGGTTCTGCACCTATAAGATGGGGGGATAATGGCAGGCTGTGCCTGAAACAAAGTAAGTGCTGCAGGACTCATTGTTATTAATACTGTCATTATTCACTCGTTCATTCATTTCTGAATCCAATAAATATTCCCTCAGTGCCAACTGTATACAAGACACTGTGTGCTAGGATCTAGGCTATAGTGGTTAAAATCAGTAAGCTTTTTCTTTCTCAGAGATTCTAATTTGGCATGAGGAGACAATCTGTAAAAAAAAGTCGACATATTATTAAGATAATTTCAGATTTAATAAGTGCTAGTGATAAGTGTGATAAGGAGATAAAACAGGATAATTAGAGAATACATGGTGGGGACTTCCTTGGATCGAGATACTCAAAGATGCCCCCTCCCAGGATCGAAGCAATTTTACCACTAAGAGAATGAACTATGGACTTCAAGGCCCTTCTTGAGCCCAGGGCCCTTCCAAGGCTGCAGATGTGTTTTTATGTGTAGTTATGTGCTTCTTTTCACTAAAGATTCCCAAAGATGTATAAGCTTCAGACCCCATAAAACCTGGACATGCCTCTGCTGGTGCAGTGATAAGTGAGGAACCACTTGATGGTAAGTGGAGGCAGCACGTCCCAGAGGAAGTGCCTTCCAGGTAGCGGCAGCCAAGAGCTTCAATTTGGAGGAAGGTCAAGAGGCCCGTGTATCAAGGGCCGAGGAAGCTTAGAGAGACAGGCAGGGCCTTGCTAACTGAGCAAGCGAGCTCTTCAGGTTTGTCCTAGGTTGCTGCTGTGGGTTGAAGGTGTCTCCACCCAAAGAGATACGTTGAAGTCCTAAGGCTCCGTGTCAGAATGTGATCTCATTTGAAAACAGCATCTTTATTGATAGAGTTAAAATGAGATCATTAGGGTGGGCTTTATAAAAAAGCCTGGTGTCTTTATGAAAAGGGGAGATTTGGGCACAGAGACAGCCATAGAGAGAAGATGAAAAGAGACGCAGGGACAATGCCTTTTGAAGCAAGAGGAGTAGAATGATTCCTCTATGAGCTGAGGAATGACAAAATGACTAGCACATCACAGAAGCTAGAGGAGGCAAAGAGGGATTGTCCTACGGGTTTCAGAGGGGCCGTGGCCCTGCCAACACCTCAATTTCAGACTTGCCCCCCAGAATTGTCAGACAATAAATTTTTGTCCTTTAAAACCACCCAGTTTGTGGTATTTTATGATAGTCCCTAGAAAACAAATACAGATGAAAAAGACATTGGAGGATTTTAAACTATGAGTGACAGGATTTACACAGACATAAGATGACACTTGCTTTGTAAACAGTACAGTGAAAGGAAATGGAAGAAAATAAACCAATCTAGGACTTACAGGGATCCAGGTCTTAGGTGACATTGGCAGGGACTCGGGTCAAGGCTGTGGAGACAGATAAAAGTAGATAGTCCTTGTTGAGGTAGGAGGGAGAAAAAAAAGGATAGAAAAAAGTCTATGGTTCCCAGATGAACTTCAACAATTGACCTGATGAAATTTGCCAGTGGGTTGGACATGGGGAGTAAGGATGACCAAATCCTTGAGATTTTCCATCCATCTTACCTAGTACGTGGTCTGTCTTCTAGCTGAGAAACATTCATAGCGCCTCTGAAATCCTTACTCACCAATTTCATGGCACCATTTCACTTAGTAATCTCTCTTGTTTATTAACTTTAATAGCGTTGTAGCATTTAGTTCCCATGCTACGAGGAAAGCTATTATGCCAGATGGTTCCACAAATAATTATCGTCATATTTACATGAGCGCACTATTTATTTTTGCCGATTACTGGTGCAGTTTTGAACCCATTAAAGCCCTCAAGCTCTGCCAATAGGCACCTAAATAAGGCCCTATAATCTTGAAGAAGAATTTAGTATGTGGTTGTTGAGCTACTAAACTCTCCCCAGCTACACTACTGCTTCAGTCATTGAGAGTTTAATGGAGGAGAAAATCAGAATGTATTGATTTTCTCTTCTGTCCCTTGGAAGAGGCATTCCAAGTTGTTTTTATGATGTTTTGAAGCACACGTGACAGTGCCTTTTAAGGATTAGAGAAAATCCAAATCTGCTACATGAGCATAGAGCCAGCTTTCACTTGGGGTTTGGCTCATAGCTAATGTAAAGCCACGTGTCCGGAACAAGAGGCAGAAGGAAATTGGGACAGGCTTTCTCTCCTTAGAAGGCTGTGTGTGTGTGTGTGTGTGTGTGTGTGTGCGCGCGCGCGCGCACGTGCTCGTATGTTCATGCGCCAAGCATTCTGACCACAGGTCAGATTCAAGCACTGAGTTTTCCATGCTGATTTCAAGGATTGTACTTCAGCTCTGTGAAACTTTTGTCATTTGCTCACAGCTCCTTTTTACAATTTTGTATGTAAAAATATCACTAGAAATAACCCCTTATGGTTTCAAATTCCCCAAAAGCTACTGCCAGACACCTCTTCCCTTGTCCCTTTCCTTTTTTCCACTACCTTTTTTTTTCTCTCTTCCTCTCTATTAATTTAGATCAGAAGGTCATATATTTTCGGGGTCATGGATATGAAAGATTACAGAAATTTGCCCAAGCAAAAATGTTTTAATGATGAACATATGTCAAGGGGCCATAAGGCACTTTTAGTGAGTTTGTGGGCACAGACACTTTGTTGAAATAGAGCACTGGGATGGGAGTGGCTGAATCTGGGATTTATTTCTGACTTTTACGAGCTCTCTGACCCTCAGATTTTTTATCTAGGAAACATGTGGATAATGATCTATGTAGTGAAGTTCGGATGAAACAATATATGTGAAAGGACTTAACAAACTGTTAAGTGCTAGGATCAGGTGAGGTATTGCCATTAGGAATGTCTAAAATAAAATACTATACTGACTTGGGGCTAGGCACGGTGGCTCACACCTGTAATCCCATCACTTCGGGAGGCCGAGGCGGGTGGATCATGAGGTCAAGAGATGGAGACCATCCTGGCCAAAATGATGAAACCCTCATCTCAACTAAAAATACAAAAATTATCTGGGCGTGGTAGTGTGTACCTGTCATCCCAGCTACTCAGGAGGCTGAGGCAGGAGAATTGCTTGAACCCAGGAGGCAGAAGTTGCAATGAGCTGAGATTGAGCCACTGCACTCCACCCTGGGTGACAGAGCATGACTGCGTCTTAAAAAGAAAAGAAAGAAATATGATGGGATGAATGTGCGCAGATCTGTGGTGATATATCAGACAGCAGACACTAGTTATCTCTGGGGGAAGGACAAGCTGGAGGCAGCTAAGAGGAGACTTTGCATATTGAACTCCCATATTACATGACAGGGAGTTTTATATTCTGTTGACCCTTAAACAACATGGAATTTGAACTGCATGATTTCACTTATATGTGGATTTTCTTCAGCTGCTGTAGCCCCTGAGACATTAAGACCGACTCTTCCTCTTTCTCCTCCTGCTCATCCTACTCTTTGTGAAGATAAGAATGAAGGTCTTTGTGATGATCCACTTCCACTTAATGATTAGTAAATATATTTTCTCTTCCTGATGATTTTCTTAATAACATTTTCTTTTCTCTAGCTTACTTCATTGTAAGAATCAGTATATCATACATATAATACACAAATATGTGTTAATTGACTGCTTATGTTATTACTGATGCTCCTGGTCAACAGTAGGCTATTAGTAAAGGGTTTGCGAATTCAAAAGTTATAATTGGATTTTCAACTGTGCAGGGGTTTGGCATCCTTAACTCCCATGTTGTTCAAGCATCAGCTGTATTACTTTATTATAAAATAGAACTAAATAAAGCCTTTGAAGTTAAAAGTGTGATCACTAAGAGACTGTGGTCGACAATGGAGGACATGACAATAAATTCTGCTTTTATTATTTACCCAGGTTATATTTTTTCATGCATCTCCTCAGTCAGCAACAAATACTCCTTCAGTACTTTGTATAAATTCTGCAGTCTACTAGGTACTGATCCTCCCCAAAAATACAAAAAAATGTTTTCTTTGTAGATGGCATCCTTTGCAATGTTTAAATTCTTGTGACATCCTGGACTGAAAGGGAAACAAATATTTCCAATAGGATGAAGATAAAACTATATTTAAAGATAAAGAGGCCAGGCACGGTGGCTCATGCCTGTAATCCAAGCACTTTGGGAGGCCGAGGTGGGCGGATCACAAGGTCAAGAGATCGAGACCATCCTGGCTATGGTGAAACCCCGTCTCTACTAAAAATACAAAAATTAGCTGGGCGTGGTGGCACGTGCCTGTGGTCCCAGCTACTCAGGAGGCTGAGGTGGAAGAATTGCTTGAACCCAGGAAGCGGATGTTGCAGTGAGATGAGATTGCACCACTGCACTCCAGCCTGGCAACAGAACAAGACTCTCTCAAAAAAAAAAAAAAAAAAGATAAAGAATTGTGGCATGCTTGGTTACCTACTCAATGTTCATTTCACCTCCTTTTCTATAAAGAGGATCTTGATTGTGTTCAGACAGTGGCACACCCAGAACCTCAGGTCATGACCATGAGATCCTGTTGTGTCCTTTCTTGTTTCTCTTTTAGCTAAGATTATTCGTGTGACCTGGACGGGTCAGGGTGGGTCCTAGAGAAACCTTTGCTTTCTTACTACTCTTCCTTCTTCCTGCTGGAGTGAAATGTAAAGGGTGGATCCACAGCAGCCATCTTGCTATCCCAAAAGAAAAATGGAGAGAACAGCAGAAAAGTTGGCCTTAATGTTGTTGAACCACTGAATCAATGCTGTAAACAATCTATCTCCAAAATTTTTGGCATGTGAGAAAGTAAACTACTATTTGTTTAAGTTGGGTTGTCTGTTACCTGCAGCTGAATGTCTTCCTAATTGATACAGAAATGCATTTAAAAAATAGCATGTACACTTTTTAGTATGAGCTAAAATAATGAGTAAGAACACAGCACATTGAAACCCAATTTTGCATATGCAATCCCCAAAGAACCCTGGTACACTGTTGTAGAATATTAATGTAAAACCTAAGTTTGGGGAATGTCTCTGATAAGATGTTGGGAGACAGGAAGATATAGTGCCAGAGACTGAGCTATGGTGCTAAGATAAATTTTGGTTTGAAAGAGAAGAGCAAGAACATGCACAAAAATGCACAGTAGAACCAGGCTGTGGGCAGGAACACAGAGGCCATCTACTATGGTTGTATTTAATATGACTGCTGAGGACAAAGCTCCGATTTTTTTATATTGCCTGAATTCCTATCTAAAGGATCTGGAGAGTCATGCTTTACAAACCATAAATTCTCATCAGATGGGTTTTATTTAACCCCATATATTTTGACTTACTTTCCAATCTGACTGTGGCATAACATTATGTGACAAAAAAAGAAAGTCAAAATATTTGTGAGAGATGGGAAATTTCTTCTTCAAAGTTTATATCTTAGACTGCATTATAAGAGTTGCAATCTTTTGCTCTCTGGCCATTATCTGCTGTTAGCATAAACATATACCCATGTATATATGTTCTCTAAATCGGCTACATCTTAAATCAGCACACTCACTCCAGCATGTCTGAACAGAACTGGGCAAGCTCCAAACTCTGGTGCATGCCATTCCTTATTTGGAAACCCTCCTGACCTTCTCCTGACTAGTTTCCTCTTCTTCCTTGCCTTCTTTCCCCCTTATCTATTCAGGAAATTTCCAAGATTTTAGCCAATCAGGTCAAGCATAGAATGTGAGGTCCAGTTCTGGCCAATGGAAACTGGACACAGCAGTAGGGCGATTGTTTCAGGTTATAAAAGTTATAAATGTCCCTGTCTCCTTTGTTCAGGTGTGCTCTGTGGCAAGACTGCTGGTGAGTTGCACCCTTCCTGCAGGAAGTAAACTAGCTTGCTGAGTAATCCATTGTCTGGGTGTGGATTTTTCCCTACGTTATAAACCTGTTTCCAACAGTATTTTACCCCAAAACATGTTTCTTTGCCATATTTTGAAATGGCCCTGCATATCTGTGTGGGGGAAAATTTACATCTGTGAAGAATCTCTAGTAACATAGCTAGATCTTTTTCTTGCAGGCCCTCCCAATCCTGAAGAGATTAAGTAAGAGTCTAGCACCTTTTAAAGGTCTGAATAGGAAACATTCGTCATCTATTTCCCCTAAGGACAGCCACTATAAGACTTCAAAAGAACTTTGGTCTCCACAATCTTTTATCTTAACATTTCTTTTCTATGGATCCCAGGTCTTTAGACAAACTCAACCAATTGTCAACCAGAAAATGTTTAAATGTACCTATAGCCTGGAAGCTCCCTCCTCACCCCACACCCTGTCCCACTTTGAGTTGTCTGGTCTTTCTAGACCAAACCAATTTATTTCTTAAACGTATTTGTTTGATGTCTCATGCCTCCCTAAAATGTACAAAACCAAGCTGCACCCAACCACCTTGGGCACATGTTCTCAGGACCTTCTGAGGACTGTGTCACTGGACATGGTCATTCATATTTGGCTCAGAATAAATCTCTTCAAATATTTTACAGAGTTTGACTCTTTTCATTGACATATAACTGCCCAAGGCATTCACCTTGCCCACTGCTTAGACAGAGCCAATCCATCAAGATAGGGGAATTGCAATAGAGAAAGAGTAATTCACACAAAGCCGGCTGTGCAAGAGACTGGAGTTTTATTATTACTTTAATCAGTCTCCCTGAGAATTCAGGGAGCAGAGTTTTTAAGGTTAACTTGGTGGGTGGAAGGAAGCCTATGAGCCAGGAATGCTGATTGGTCAGGGATGAAATCACAGGGAGTCGAAGCTGTCTTCTTGTGCTGAATTAGTTCCGGCGTGAAGGTCACAAGATCAGATGAGCCAGTTAATCAATCTGGGTGGTGCCAGCTGATCCATCATGTTCAGGGTCTGCAAAATATCTCAAGCACTGATCTCAGGAGTAGTTTAGGGAGGGTCAGAATCTTGTAACCTCCAGCTGCATGACTCCTTAATTTCTAATTAATTAAGCCATAATTTCTCATATTGTGGCTAATGTTGGTCTAGTCCCCAGGCAAGAAGGAAGTCAACTTTGGGAAAGGACTGTTACTGTCTTTGTTTAAACTATAAACTACAAACTGCAGAGTTTCTCCCAAAGTTAATTCAGCCTACGCCCAGGAATGAACAAGGACAGTTTGGAGGACAGAAGCAAAATGGAGTCCATTAAGTGAGGTCTCTTTTACTGTCTCAGTCATATTTTGCAAAGATGGTTTTGGACACTGCCAAATATTTCCCATTTTCCTTCTTAACAGATAGGGTTGCCAGATTTAAAAATACAGATGCCCAGTTAAATCCGAATCGTAGATAAACAATGAATGACTTTTGAGTATAAGCATGTCCCGTGCAATATCTAGGATTATTTAACTCAAAAGTTATTATTTATCTGAAATTCAGATTTAACTGCGCATTCTGTATTTCATCTGACAACCCAATTTTCAGGCCTATGCTAGAACTCTATTTCTTGATCTCCCTCTAGTTCAGATGTTAACTAACTAATCTCTTTCCCAGCGTCCATTCTTACAGAAGAGTTCTTGTTAACCTTGTACCCTGGACTGGAGGAGCTCAGGTTCCATCTGCAGCTCTTTTTTCATCTGACAGTGAGACTGGAAGTTGCACTGTTTTGTGCCTTAGGTTTTCTCACCTGGATTTAGGGTGGTTACCTCCTGACATCATAATTGGATCCTAAAATTGGATTGTTCCATGATAGATACATGCAAAATCTGGAGTCCAACAGTGCAAATAATGTAAAATAATTTACAGGGCCTGACATTTGGCTTTGAAGCAAATGTTAGGAAATGGTCTCCCCCTGAGTGCTCAGGAAATAAGAGTGGCTTCACCTTTCACAAGATATCTAGTTCAGAAATGGGAAGGGTTCTAGAAACAGTAGGGTATTGTTATGACAGAGGCAGGCAAATTGGTCAAATTAAGTGAGCAAATGCGCTTAAAACAGAACCTTTGTTTTCCAAAAGTAGGTTATCACTGCTTGTCAATGAGTTTTGTGAGAAGAGTTCCTTCCTTTTCGCAGTGTGTGTGCTGTTGATTTCTTTTTATTGTCTGTGCTTTCTCCATATATATTTAGAGACTGGAAAAGTGAGTCATGGCATGTTAGGTTTACTTAGACTCACCGCGGATTCTTGTGTGGTTTCTTTTATTCTTTCTCTGAATTTGGGTGGAGGGTGGAATCAGAGGAAAGGTACTGTGGGAGGGGAAGGCAGAGCTGAGGCTGGCTTGGGCCACCAGATTTCAGGGGGCCATCAGACCCCCTGCCGAGTATCACAATCTGCTGCAGGGCACAGCATCTGGCAGCACACATTCAAGCTTGAATACCAGTGGTGTTATCAGCTGAGCTGCCCATCAGCACTGTGCCCACGCCTGGTGCAGTTTGGCTCCGCAGAGCTTCTCATGTAAATCTTTATCTAAATTAGAAGGAGAAGAGATATTCAGCTTCAGATTTCTGCCAGGCTTTAATTAATCCTCTAGACACAGGCAGGATCTGTCACACTTGTTCCTTTTCTTTGCCAGCAAGATGACACTTAAGGAAGAAGGTACCTCTGAACACACTGCTACATCCCTGACAAACTTTCATAAATATGTCCAGCTGTTTCCCCAATCTCCGCTCTGTGTCACCTGCAAATCACTGATTAATTTGCACACAGCTGCTACAGATTCTAGAAAGACAAGCTCCTGAGAAACATTCAGTGTTGCTGGTATTAAGCCTCTAATTTCCCTAAGTGAAAAGTTTCTAAAGCTGTTCAAATTGTCTGAGGAAACTGCAAAGGCTGGACTCCTGGGCTTCCTCTCTGCTTGCCTGACAGACTCACTGTCTTGCTGAAAAATCCATTCAACCATCCTGTGTCTGTTCGTCTCTAAAATCTAGGGGCTATCAAACCACTGTTTAGCACTTTTTCTTGAAGCCTGTTTCGAAAACCTATTTGTGAAAGCCACAAAAAGAGACAGTGTATTGTCATGGATAGGACCTTGAATTTTAGTCAAAGAGGATGAAGTTACAGTCCCTTCTTTCTGCCTAGCTTGGCCTCAGGCCCCGTACTTACTGTGGTAATTGAGCCTACCTCAAAAGGCCCTTGGGTTATTTAATGAGTTAATATATTCAACAGGAAAATTTTTTATCGTCTTCCTCTCATTCACTGCCTAAAGGAAATTTGGGGTACTCTTGCCCGCTCCTGTGCAAGTCGGGATAAGGGGTTGAGAAGGCAGTTTGAAAAAATTGGGAAGACCATCTGGAATTACACTGGCAAGGGCAGAGATCTACTCCTGGAAGAGAATTATAACTGTAGAGAGATGAGAGGAGGAGGGCAGATAGAAGAATGGACTGAATATTTGAGAAAGCACTTGGGAGTTTGGAAAGAGAGGAAGGAGATGAGGGACCAATATCCTGTACTCTACCACTTCGGACAGAGCAAGAAGAGGAAAGAAAAAGGAGGGAATACATGTTGCTGTGGCTTATCAATAACCTTTCTAGAATTTTTTGATTCTTTTTGGATATTGGAGCCACTGAAAATTTCGGAGATGGAAATGATGAGGGCATAGCTTTCCTTTATGGTCGTTACAAGGCAGGATGCAATATTCCCTAGGGAAGAAGAGCCTAGGAGAAGACGGACTACCATAAAAATAGCCTGGAGAGGAGATAAGGACTTAGGGACTGGATATTTGGTGGGATAGTCAGCAATCACTGAGATGGGCTGACGGCATCAGGATTGGGTTCTTCTAATGATTCTACTAATTACAGATACTTTTCCCATTCCTCCCTGCTGACCACGTTCTTCTCATTCCTCAAAGTCCAACTGAGATTCTTCCACCTCCTTGAAGTCTCTCCACCATTCTGAATAGCATCATTTCTGAAATTCACCTTTCTGAAT
This sequence comes from Aotus nancymaae, assembly GCF_030222135.1. Classification (NCBI taxonomy): domain Eukaryota; kingdom Metazoa; phylum Chordata; class Mammalia; order Primates; family Aotidae; genus Aotus; species Aotus nancymaae. The sequence continues at coordinate 71,010,009 of NW_026988422.1, read as the reverse complement.
CGAAGACTGTTCTTCTATCTTCATATCCATCCACCATTAATTATTTCCTGGCCCAGATCCATTTTTCAATTAGATTGTAAACTCCTTGAAGGCGGTTGCTCTGTAGTTCTCTTTTATCCTTGGTGCCAAGCACACTGCTAAAAACAAATCAATATCTATTAGATGAAACTGAGTTGGGTTTCAGGGTACACCTTGCAAGATGACTGGTAAAAAGCTACTAGGCTAGGATAAGAAGGAAAGAAGTATTAGAAACATGGGCGATGGATACAGATAATCTTTGAATATTCCATGACAATGGAATTCGCCTTGTAGTATCTTTGAAGAATTTAGAAAAATCAGCTGAATATAACATAAATATGTACTGTGATTCACAATCTCTGCTAAGCTAAGCACTGATCATTCCTGGAAGCACATAAAGAAACAAACAAGTCACTGTTTGGATATGCCCATGTGTGAGTTGCTCCTTCTTTAATGGAAGTCTGTCCAAAGAAACTTTATTAATGCAGATGGTTTAGGTACTTATCTATTTATTGAATTTCTCTGATCTCATTTCTTTGAAAGTGCTGAAATGATTTCTTGAGAAGACATCGTCTTAGTTTAAATAAGTTATTTTGTTGTTGTTGCTTAATTTCCTGAATTGAATCAAAGAAATAGAGTCCCTAAATACAGAAATTGAAAGCTCTCCACCTTCCAAAGGCGCAGAATGTGAAGTCTATGCTTGAGAGTGATTAGGGAGAAATGCAGGGGAGGGGAAATGTGTATCAGAAAACAATGAGCAAATTTGGCAACTTTCAGCATATTTGGTTTGTGTGTATTTTTACAGAGAACTTGAAGAAGCAGAGAAGTTGAAAGGTGAGGTTGGTGGCTGGAAAGTACTAATGTTTCCAGTTTCACATGAATAATCTGAGACCTAGAAAGATGGCATCATTAGAAAATAACCAGTTAAATAATGCTGGTTTGGTCACTGGGGGAATCTGGCTTTAAAAATATTGCCTTTATAAAAGCTTATAAGATCTATGCATGGAGGAGTGTCTATTCCTATAAAAAAGGAATTATTTGCTTAACAGAAGGATTTTCCCAAAGTTTCTCTATAAGCCAAGCCAGCCAGTGCACTTAAATTCAGATTTGATTTTTAAATATTTGATTTACCCATCATTTTTTCAAGAATTCTTCAATTGTATAAAAACATATGGAAACTCAGGCCAAGTTAGGCTGGTCCAGTTTCAACTTGAATTAGAAGTGACCAAAGTGTCTGAAAAGGCACTATTTCCTCCAGATCAGCTTGTATTTGGCTTTATTTCCTTACACGGTGGATTTCTTTTTTTTTTTTTTTTTTTTTTTTAACTTTGTGTGACTTTCCAGTAAAGATAGATATTTTTAGGTGTGATTCGGCTTTGGCTTCTATTTTCTTATCTGCCAAAGATGCAGTTGTTCAAAACCAATTTAGTTGGCTAATTCTTTCCTCTGTCATCATTGTAATTATTTCCCGTAGGCTTTGGCCAAACAATTCTTTCTCCACCATGTGGTTTCAGCTCAGCTGAAAGTTTGTGTCCACAAAGTCAGTTACCATGGTAACAGCTGGTCTGTTACCAGTTCGATATTATGTCTTTGCTGCAAGAAAAGGAAAAGAGAAATGAGTGGGGGTGGAGGGAAATATGTGGCCATCTCTACATCCCTGTTTTTAAGGAATTTATCTCATTACTGTTATAGTTAGTGCTTTTGCACAATTCTCTCCTTTTAAGGACCTTGAATTCCACTATATTCATCATCTTATGTTGACATGTATAATTTAATTAATGTTCATGGAGAAGGAACCATACATAAGGTGTGGTCCAGCAGAACCTCAGTAATTCATTCAATTGCATGTGCATTTTATAACTACAGAATGAGCACCTGTCCTGTGCTAGGCCAGGTTTCAGGATCTGGACTCTGCAGTGAGCAAGTCAGATGAGTTCGTGGCTCTTCCAAAGCCTACGTTCTACTGGAAGAGTCAGGCAGTGAAAAGTGAATGCATCAATAAGATATATTCAAATAATGACGTGTTAATAGAGAAGATAAAGTAGAGTGCTACGTTAGAGCAAATGGGAGTGTTTGAAAGGCACTCGGGGAAAGCTTGAGGAGTGGATATTGGAACTGTTGCCTCAGTGATGAGAGGCAGAGGAGCATGTGAACACCATGGGGAAAGGTTTTACAGGGAGAGAGAACAGCACATGCAAAGGAACTGAGGCATGAAATTGCTTGAAAATATTTAACAAATAAAAATGGCCAAGTCTGGAGAGTAAGAACTGGGGAATGAAGAGCTGGAGAGGAGGTCTCAGAGGCAGGCAGAAGTCCAGTGATTGGTGCCAACAACCAGAGCCAACTTCATACACATATGACCTGTGAAGTCACGCAGGACCTCACAATCAGAAGAGTACTCCCCTTGGTTTAATACTCTGCTGTGGCTATCCTGAAATTCTTAATAATTTTATTTTTGAACTTGTGTTTTGCCAAATGCATCTTAAAGGACAACAGAGGATGCATGTAGACAGAGGAGATACGTACAGTGTGTCTGTCTGCTGTTGTCACTCCAGTTATAAGAGCTTTTGATGCCTCATCAATGCAGAATTCTGGTGGACCCACCATGTGTGGAGTTTAGCAAGACTTAAAGAAGTACAAAGTAATTGTGCTATATTAATGACTCTATAATCCGAGGCACTGTTGCCCCTGATTCTCCATGCATTCCTTTGGAACCAGAACTTGCCTTGAATCCAGAAAAAAGGCAATGACATTCTAGAAAACACCAACGATGAAAGCACTCTATCATATTCTTCCTCACTCACGTTTCTTCCCTCTGTTAGTCAACCACTTGTGATGAAAATGATGACACTGAATGAAAGAAATAACACAATTATCCTTTCAGTCCTTCCTTGTCAGTAAGCCAAAGGTAGAGAGTGTTTCATCTACAAGTGAAATAAAAATAGTTAAGTTGTGCATTTATTCTGTTTGAAATGTATATACATATATAAAATCTCAAATACAGAGATTTTGTGATTTCACATAGAAATTAAATGTACTTATATTTTCACTTAAAGCTGGCATCTCATAATATAAAGACACATGGTAAAATTCATGTTAATAATTTAAATTTTTAATTTTTCTTTACTGAGAATAACCTTAAATAAAAATAAAAATGACCATAACAAATTGAGAGAGGGAAGGTGGAAGAAAAGAAAAAGCGTTATATTTTAGTGCACTTAAGAACACTATTTTCTGTTTTGTTTGAACAAGCGGCTCTGACTTTTAATTTTTCAGCAGAATTCACAAATTCTGTGGCCAGCCCTGGTAATAGGTCACAGGATGACAGATATTATTTCATAAAAGAACTTGGGACAAATTACTTAGCATTTCAGAGCCTGGATTTTCTCAGCCGTAAAATGGAGAGAAGAATACTTGATGAACAAGGTTATAATGAAGATCATTTCACAAGATATGGTACGTCCCTCACTGAACAGAGTCCTGTATATTTGGCAGATACTCAATAAATAGTGGATGTGGCATTTGTAATGCACCCTACAAAATAGGAGGCCCTGTATGGACATAATTTATCTTAAGGTTATAGAGATGGGAAAGGCTTTAAAGGTATAATAATTTATATATCTGTATAAAGAAATTCTTGCTTTAAAGAAACTTGAAAGAAAGCATGCAACGATAAACTGTAATGGCTAATTTTATATGTCAACTTGTTTTATATGTCAACTTGGCTGGGCTAAAAGATGTCAAGATAGCCGGTAAAACATTATTTCTGGGTGAGTTTTGAGAATATTTCCAGAAGAGATTAGCATTTGAATTGGTAGATTGAGTAAAAAGATTACCCTCTCCAGTGCGGATGGGTATCATCCAAACCTCTTAGGACCCCAATAGAACAAAGCAAACAAACAAACAAAACAATTGAGAAACGGCAAATTCGCTCTTTCTTCTTGAGCTGGGACATCCATCTTCTTCTGCCCTCAAACACTGGGGCTCCTGGTTCTTGGGTGGTGGACTCTGGGACTTATACCAGTAACCACTCCTCTCACTGTGTCACCTCCATCCCCATTTTCAGGTCTTCGGACTCCATAATAAACCCCCCCATATATATACACATATAGATGATAGATATAAACAGAGCCAATGGTGTGCGTGTGTGTGTGTGTGTCTGTCTGTCTATGTATATATAGTGCAAGGGCCTTTCCAATCTGTGTAACCTTAAGGTAATTTATGTCCACACAGAACCTCCTATTTTGTAGGGTACATTTACAAGTGCCACATCCACTATATAAACGTAGACACACACACACACACACACACACACACACATCCTGTTGGTTCTGTTTCTCTGGTGAACCCTGATTAATACAGTATCCTATGATACCTTGGCTTCAGGAAAGCATTTGATAAATAAGCTCATGCCTGTTTGTGGAAAAAGGAGAAAAGCAGGCTAATTCTGCTTTCAGTAGTTCTGAACAATTTGTGTTAGTTTACTAACTTTACTAGGAGAGTTTGATGTATGGATTATGGTAGCTAGGAGAGTGAATTTTAGTGACACATCAAAGAACTCTGTTATTGATTCTGGCTTATGTAATATTTGAATTCAGCAGCTTCCTTGAACATATGTCAGTCATTATTACCAAATATGTGACTGAAGCAATGTTAGATGGAAGAGATAAAAGCTTAGGAATGGATGATTACAGTTATTTTGATAGGCTAGAATAAAGAAACAAATCTCTTGAGATGAAATTTAATGTAGTTAAAAGTTAGTTAAAAGTAAAATCATAGGATGGCAGTCATAGGGTTTAAGAGGTTCTCGTGTCAAAGAACTAAGGGTCAGAATTGGCTATGAGCCATTTATTCAGCATGGTTTCTTTAACATATGATAAGTGCCAATCACCAGGCTGGTTGCTTTCAGGAATATGGAAGTTCTAGAAGCTAGAAATACAGTGTGAACATGGCAGAGACAACATGGCCCAGCCATGTGTAGTGACTAGAGGAAGGGCAAGAAATGTTGATGCTAGCCCAACGTGTGAACTTTGCTCATGGAATATTTTGTTTGAATCCAGAGATTACATACTTAGACATAGTCCTATTGAATAGTGTGATTTATGTCTAGTTCTAGGAAATACTATCACAACCTCCATCCAGAGGAGAGTGATATGGATAAAGCATTAAAAATTCTGCCACATGAGGAATGAATGAACTAATTGAGAATTTCTCATTGTTATTGCTATTATAATTGATAAAATGTTATTATATCAAAACCAAACAAAAAGGAATCTCTGAGTCAGCCAATTCTCTCTACTTAGTCTGCAAAAAACCCTTGGGGAATACTTAATTGTTATCTTTAAATATTTAACAGACTTTTATGTGAAATATAAAATTAGGCTTTCTTTTCATTGGACCTTATTTAGAATAGAAACAAATGAGCAGATATTTCAGAAAAATGGGTTTTAGGTCAATGTACAAAAAGTGTTTCTGCTAATAGTTGATCTTCCCACCAATGGAATTGTCCTTTTTGGGCCCGAATGACCACTTTCCAGCCATGATACAAAATTAAAATTGAACATACAACTTCTACGGTTCTTTCTTACACTAAGAATACTATGGAATTTAATTCAACAACCATATTGGCCCCTGAGATGTGACAGCCACTTTACTATGCACGTCAGAATTTAAGCAAGCACTCAGAAAATATTTTGCTTTCAATAAACTTACGTTTTATGTGACTGACCAAAACAACATAACCAAGACAGTTATCCCAAAGACATTCAGTTTGAGTTAAATTTTGAATGAGGAAAGGACTTTAGTTTCAAAAATATATGAAGCAAATGATATAACAGAGAAATGTTGAGATATGAGATTTTTTTTTTTTTTGAGACGGAGTTTCACTCTTGTTACCCAGGCTGGAGTGCAATGGCGCGATCTCGGCTCACCGCAACCTCCGCCTCCTGGGTTCAGGCAATTCTCCTGCCTCAGCCTCCTGAGTAGCTGGGATTACAGGCACGCGCCACCATGCCCAGCTAATTTTTTGTATTAGTAGAGACGGGGTTTCACCATGTTGACCAGGATGGTCTCGATCTCTTGACCTCATGATCCACCCGCCTCGGCCTCCCAAAGTGCTGAGATTACAGGCTTGAGCCACCGCGCCTGGCCGAGATATGAGATTCTTATAAAAATCAGCACAAATTTAACTTTACTAGTAACTTGGAGGTATATCCTGAGTTGTCTGCTGCAAAGTGAGCTTTAGGTAAAGTTAAAACAGAAGCCCATTTTAAAGAGTTGTTTTCATATACTGTGTCGGGTGCATTGAGGAGACACAGAAGGGTCAGGAGTTGTGGAAATGGCTTTGTGGAACTCGTCCTCCAGAGTAACCACGTGTTTACCTCATGCTTACCCCGTCTGAGTGATTCTTTCCATATGGGTCACACTTCTTGGCACAACATGACCCTGGCATCTTGGCCATGGCCACTTAGAATGGGGACAAATACAGTGGGGGACTGGAGTAGGCGGGGATCACGTTTTTGCAAGTGTGAATATGAGACATGGAAAGGAGTCAGCCAACAGTAGGACGTGGTAGAAACCATGAAGTAGCAGAGTAATGGCATGGAGATAGTGAGAGCAAAGAGAAGCAGCAGAGCAAAGCGGGCACAGCTGAGGCAGAGGGGGACAATAAATAGGTCATGACCATAATATAGAAGTTTGAGACACTGAAGCAATGGATGCTAGGGAGACAAGACAACAACATAGGCGTTAAAGGTCCACTAAGTGTCAACTTCTCTGCTAAATAGTGAAACTCTTGTAAAAAATAAAAAGAGGACAAGATCCCATGGACTTGGCAGGGAGGGAGGGCTCCCTGGAAAAGGTAATGCGGCTTGGCTCTGTGTCCCCACCCAAAGCTGATGTTGAATTGTAATTTCCAGTGTTGGGGAGGGACCTGGCAGGAGGTAATTAGATCATGGGAGCAGATTTCCCCATTGCTGTTCTCATGCGCGCTCTCTCTCTCTCTCTCTCTCTCTCTCTCTCTCTCTCTCTCTCTCTCTCTTTCCTGCTGCCAGGTGAAGCTGTGCTTGCTTTCCCTTCACCCTTTTCCCATGATTATAAGTTTCCTGAGGACTCCCAGCCATGCCTCCTACAGCCTGTGGAACTATGAGTCAATTAAACTTTTTTTTTTCTTTTTTTTGAGACAGAGTTTGCTCCATTGCCCAGGTTGAAGTGTAGTGGCACAATCTCGGCTCACTGCAACCTCTGCCTCCTGGGTTCAAGCAATTCTCCTGCCTCAGCCTCCTGAGTCGCTAAGATTACAGGCACGCACCACCATGCCTGACTAATTTTTGTATTTTTAGTAGAGACAGGGTTTCGCTATGTTGGCCAGGCTGGTCTTGAACTCCTGACCTTGTGATCTGTCTACCTTGGCCTTAAACTTCTTTTCTTTATAAATTACCCAGTCTCAGCCAGTTCTTTATAGTAGTGTGAATAAAGACTAATACAGACAACTGGTACCATCAGAGTAGGGTACTGCTATAAAGATACAATGAGAACACATGGGCACAGGGAGGGGAACATCACACACTAGGGTCTGTTAGGGGTTGAGGGGGCTGGGGGAAAAACAGCAGGGGATGGGGAGGTTGGGGAGGGATAACATTGGGAGAAATGCTTGATGTAAGTGATGGGAAGATGGAGGCAGCAAACCACCATGGCATGTGTGTACCTATGCAACAATCCTGCAAGATCTGCCCATGTACCCTAGAACTTAAAGTACAATTTTAAAAAATTCTCTAAGATAAAAGTTGTATATAAAAAAAGATAACCTGAAAATGTGGAAGTGACTTTGGAACTGGGAGAAGTTGGAACTGTTTGGAGAACTTAGAAGACAGGAAGATAGGGGAAAGTTTGGAACTTCCTAGAGACTTGTTGAATGGTTTTGGCCAAAATGCTGACAGCGATATGAACAATAAAGTCCAGGCTGAGGTTATCTTAGATGGAGATGAGAAACTTATTGGAAACTAGACTAAAGGTCACTCTTGTTATGCCTTAGCAGAGAGACTGGTGGCATTTTGCCTTTGCCCTGGAGATCTGTGGACCTTTGAACTTGAGAGAAATGATTTAGGGTATCTGGTGGAAGAAATTTATAAGCAGCAATACATTCAGAAATGACCTGACTTATTTTGAAGGTGTTCAGTCATAGGCATTCACAAAGAGATTATATGAAACTAGAACTTTTTAAAAGGGAAGCAGAGCATAAAAGTTTGGAAAATTTACAGCTTTACCATGTAGTATAAAAGAAAACTCCATTTTTGGGGGAGGAATTCAGGCTGGCTGCATACATTTGCATAAGTAATGAGGAGCTGAATGTTAGCAGCTAAGACAATGGGGAAAATGACCCAGGGTATGTATGTCAGAGATCTTCATGGCAGCCCCTTTCATCAGAGGCCTGGAAGCCTAGGAGAAAAAACTTGTTTCCTGGGCCAGGCCCAGGGTACTGGTACTCTGTGTAAACCCAGGGCACTGGTACTCTGTGCAACCCCAAGGCATGGTGCCCTGCATCCCAGCCACGCTAGCTCCTGCCATGGCTAAAAAAAGCCAAGGTACAGCTCAGGCCATTGCTTTAGAGGGTGAAAGTCCCAAGCTTCAGAGGTTTCCATATGGTGTTGGCCCTGTGGGTGAACAGAATAGAAGAGTTGAGCTTTGGGAGCCTCCACCGATATTTCAGAGAATATATGGAAATACCTGGATGACCAGGTAGAAGTCTGCTGCAGGGGTGGAGCCCTCATAGAGAACCTCTGCTAGGCCAGTGCAGAAGGAAAATGTGGGGTTGGAGTCCCCACACAGAGTCTCCATTGGAGCACTGCTTAGTGGAGCTGTGAGAAGAGGGCCATTGTCTTCCAGACACCAGAATGGTATATCCACTGACAGCTTGCATCATGTGCTTGAAAAAGCTACAGCAAGTGAAAGCAGCCATGGGAGCTGTACCCTGCAGAGTCACAGGGGTGGAGCTGCCCAAGGCGGTGGGAGCCCATTCCTTGCATCACTGTGTCCTGCATGTGAGACATGGAGTCAAAGGAGATTTTGGAGCTTTAAGATTTAATAAATGGCTGGCTAGGTTTTGGACTTGCATGTGGCCTGTATCCCCTTTGTTTTGGCCAATTTCTCCCCTTCCAAATGGAAAAATTCATCCAGTCCCTATACCCCTATTGTATCTAGAAAGTAACCAATTTGTTTTTGATTTTACAGGCTCATAGTCAAAAGGGACTTGCCTTGTCGCAGATGTCACTTTGTACTTGAACTTTTGAGTTAATGCTGGAATGAATTAAGACTTTGGGGGACTGTTGGGAGGCATGATTCTGTTTTGAGATGTAAGAAGGACCAGAGATGTTGGAGGGCCAGGAGCAGAATGATATGGTTCAGTTCTGTGTCTTCACTCAAATCTCATGTTGAATCGTAATCCCCAAAGTTGAGTGAGTGACCTGCTGGGAGTTTATTGGATTATGGGGGCAGACTTCCCTCTTGTTCTCATAATAGTTGATAGTAAGTGGCTTCTCACAAGATCTGGGTGTTTAAAAGTGTGTAGCACTTTCCCCTTTGCTCGCTCTCTCTTGCTGCCACGTGAAGATGTGCTTGCTTCCCTTACACCATTTTAACATAATTGTAAGTTTCCTGAGGATTCCCCAGCCATGCCTCCTGTATTGCCTGTGGAACTCTGAGCCAATTAAACATCTTTTCTTCAAAAATTACATAGTCTCAGGCAGTTATTTATAGCAGTGTGAAAATAAACTAATACAAGAGGCAAGGTTTAAGGTGAATATGGATAAAATTTGAATTGCCAAGGATGCTGTCAGTGGAAAATGAGAATGGGAAGGCTTATTTGTGGGGATAAAAAGATCAGTGTTTTAAGATATTATACTTGGGAAAAATGGAAGTTTTTCTATGCCAAGTGAGGGCAGAGAAGACTCATTTCCCAGAACCCATTGCATGCTTTAAAAATGTCAAAATGTCCTTCTTGGGATGCTTTCTTGTATAACAGCTTATTCTACAGAAGATAAAGTTCCTGCTGGAGAGGGAGCATCAATGTTGAACTCCTCTCGCTTGATGTCTCATCCTCAAGGTCTTTTCCACGGACACACTGAACTACAAGCTTCTGTATTCACCTCTATTGTGACAGGGTATTGGGCTTGTACTGATGGTTTAATACTTTCTGCCAACAAAGTGTAAATTGTGGGAGTGATTTGAAGACTGTGGACAATTGACCATAGGAATGGGGTAGAGGGCTTCTAATCATTTTCTTTTCTTTCTTTTTTTTTTTTTTGAGATGGAGTCTTGCTCTGTAGCCCAGGCTGGAGTGCAGTGGTGCAATCTCAGTTTATTGCAACCTCTTTGCCTCCCAGCTTCAAGCAATTCTCCTACCTCAGACTCCTGAGTTGCTGGGATTATGGGCCTATGCTACCATGCCTGCTGATTTTTGTATTTTTAGTAGAGACAGGTTTCATGATGTTGGCCAGGCTGGTCTTGAACTCCTGACCGTGTGATCTGTCCACTTCAGCCTCCCAAAGTGCTGAGATTACAGGCGTGAGCCACCACACCCAGCTTCTAAACATTTTCTATAAATAATTGAACTGTTTTTCAGCTGGTAATGATTTTATGTCTACCTTGGCAAAGTCTGAACTTGAACCAAGAAGTAAATTGTTCTTTCTCCACAGGTTGTCTGACTAAAAACAGTGGGTCAATAACAGGCTCAGGGTGGTTTAAGGGTGAAAGCATGGTTTTTCTCTTGCCACTGATGAATTTTAAATAAATCTGATTCCTAGGCTTTAAATTAGGGATCCATCACAGTGCAGTGAGAGGCATAAACAGAGTTCCTTCTCTACTCTCCACTGAGGGTCTGAGAAAGCTGTTTCTGTTTTTTTCTGAATAGAAAAATTTAGCTGAGGGTCAAAATCATGGGGCAAAACTCCAGCAAATACACATCACACAAAGGAAGGCTTGGTCTGTCAAGGCCCTATTAACTGGCTCTTGAATTTTCCATTTTCACAAAAATACTGCCTAATTTGCCTGTTGGTTTATTATTCATACACAGAAGTTTCTTGGAGGAGATCAGGAAGACAGTATCAGTCAGCCAATCCGGCTGAGGGTTTCTGGTGAAATGACAAACACAATAGAATTCAGAGGAGTCAAGAGATGAGGTAGGAAATGAAAGCTAAGTTGTAGTACTGTGAGTTGCCTTGTGTGAAGCAGCTGGAGAGGTAAGTGGGTTAAAGAATTTAAAAATCTGCATACATCCACTAATAATAGACCTTGGCTCCTTATCCCTCTGCTTCATGAGCAGAGGACAAGCCCGGTAACACAGCTAGGAGATTAACCTATGAGCGCTACCACCACTTTGCTGCATCCATAGGATATTGGCACTGCGCCCTATGAGAAGAGGCTGATTTCCAGAATTGCCTGTTTTTGTAGTGAATCTTCTGTAACACCTAAGACTTAATGCTGCATAATGGGTGAATCTGCATTCTTACTAAAATTACTCTGAGTTCTAGGACTGGGAAGAATGATGGTGGATGAGCGATCACAGAAGATAAAGCAGCTGTCAGTGACTGCAAACTACCAGTTCCTTGAAAATACTTTCTCTGTGTTATTAGATCAATGGGTATTCATTGGGATTTATTGATAGGCCAGGGTGATTTACTGAGAAGGTCTGGGTTTTAAGTACTATTTACAGAACTAGAAGAGGATTCAATGACCTGCCCTGGAAGGCTATGTGACTTTGGTTAGAAAACCCACCTTTGTGCCTTGATACTTCAGATGATAGAATGGCAACATTGACAATTACAGGTCATTAATCAAGGAGTAGTACCTGGGTTTCTCTTTCCTCCTGCCTCAAGAAAGAGGATACTAAACTGATGGGTGAGCCTAGTAGATGCTCCCTTTAGGAGAAGACACTTACCACCTCAGCTACTGAGTGTTAACGACTGAGAGCTCACTGCTATGTTCCTATCAGAATAGGGCTACATTGCACAAGGTCATGCCCTTCTCCCGGTATAATCTTTATCCAGTGACTTTTTTTTTTTTTTTGAGACAGAGTTTCAGCCTTGTTGCCCAGGCTTGAGTACAATGGCACGATCTCGGCTCACTCACTGCAACCTCCGCCTCCCAGGTTCAAGCGATTCTCCTGCCTTAGCTTTCCAAGTAGCTGGGAGTACAGGCATATGCCACCCCACCGCCTAATTTTGTATTTTTAGTAGAGACAAGGTTTCTCCATGTTGGTCAAGCTGGTCACGAACTCCCAACCTCAGGTGATCTGCCCACCTTGGCCTCCCAGAGTGCTGGGATTACAGGCATGAACCACCATGCCCAGCCTATGGTGACTTTTCATGACAGGATACAAAGGTCCAGCCTTCTTGCCTCAACTCAAGACAACTTGATGTGCCATCTCAGATCCAGAACTTCATATATGATTGACTGAGGGCTTTGTCACACCTGAGCCACAGTTCACCTTCTCTCTCTGCCAGCCTTGTTCTTCTGCTGCCCCTTCCCTACCAAACCCAAAGGTTGATCCTGAGATGTCCTTCAGTAACCTTTCTGCATGTGAATCTTTGCTTCAGAGTCTATTTTCTGGGAAGACCAGTCTTAGAGAAAGAGTTTAAGATACTGATTATGACTTTATATTCTAGAACTGGGATTTTAGGTAAGTTGTTTATTTTAATTTGAATTTTTAAATACCACTGAAGAAGGACTTGAGAGATATTTAGCAAAAAGGCTTGTGAGTTAGAAAAGGCTTAGCCATGCTATCATATACTTTCAGGGACCTGCAAGTAGCCAGGAGATAGATTTTGTGTGGACCTGGGAACATTCCAGAACTTTAGATATAACACCTGTCATCTAGGTGTCAGGTTTCTTGGAGTACATCTGCTTGCTTAGTGTCGTATCGTGTTTACAATGCAGTTTTTATTCAGCCGCCTTGGCTGTTAAAGGGCAACAACCCTCTCGTTCACACCCTGAACGTTGGCAGATTCTCATCCTCCCTCTCTATTCTGCTGCACTTCCTCTCACTGCAGAAAATTGGGGGAACTTCATTTCCTTTGTTGCCTTTCTCATGTTCTACACTGAGGCAATGTTGTTGTTTCCAGGGCGACAGAGAAAAGAAAAAGTTAATTCAAAGAGCTCTAAAGAGAAGTATTAATAAAGTACACAAGATGCCAGTAATTCAGAGGAAAGCAGAAACATCTTCGAGGAGTCTGTGGATAAACAGAGAACTTTTCACAAGGCTGTATAAACATTCAAAAGTCTTCAAACAGCTGAAATATATTTATTTAGTGATTACAGCAATGGATTAATATTTACCATTAGGGAGCCTATTACTCAATAGTTGGAAAAGCCCTGAAACATCTAGGTGCAAAAAGTAAATTATAGATGATACATTTTCTTAACATCTGTCTTCGAATAAGGTTGAGAACAACCCATCTCTTTCAGTATCCATCCATCAACGTAATGCCTCTTGTCATTTTCTGTAGTTCACTGTTCTATTCTCCCTGGTACCTTTTATTTCCTTTCATGGTGTAGAATTTTGTTACTTTTCGGAAGAGATCAAAGATAGTCATTAGTATTAACCACCTGTGTTCCTTTTTATTTAAATCGGAATAGGCAGATTATGTGGTACTACTGGACAGTCTATTGCCACTATTGAAAAAGCAACTTGAGAAATCTTAGGTGTGCAAATTAATGTGGGAGTGGTCAAAGAGAGACAGAGAGTGCAGTGATAGACCAAGGTGAAATTTGAAGTCTATACTAAATCTATACCAATGAACAGTGGAGACAGCAGAGCAAGAGGTATTTAGTCAAATGGATGTGTCATCGTAATGGGGAAAAGACAAATTCAAATAACTGCTTTTTCTAAAACAACAGAACTACCAAAACATGACTTAATAGTGAGACTGTAAGTAGAATAAATTATCTGTAGCCTTTTATTTATTGGTCTGTGTTTACGGAAGTAATAGCTGTTTTCATGTAGTCAATGGCCCCCTGGCCATGCCTTGGGGGCATTCTTCAATCCAGGAAAAAGTGTGGCCACTGGCCACTAGAGAGCAGCAGAGAGCTGAGAACAGATCTGATGCTCAGGATGGAGGGACTTCTACTCACCAAGGTTACCTCCTCCATCAATGCCCCACCTGAGAGAGATGTATTTCCCCTACCCTTTCTTGTTTGTTTGTTTGGGGAAGATATTCCAATCAAGACGCTGCTTCCAAGGTTGGATGGAGCTGGGTTATCATTCAGGAAGTTGTAACTGTAAAACATCTCTGAGCCTCAAGGTTGTCATTAGTAAAATGGGGCTACAAACAGCACATAATGCACAGAGCTTCTGTGAGCACTAAGTACAGAGACACGGGCATTCAGTGGTCGCTCAGTGAACAGTGCGTCATAAACATCATAATGATCATTCTGTGGGACTGACCTTGTTCAGAGCGTTTGGGGTTAGAGTTTCTTTAGATTACTTGGTGCAGGACAGATTTCCTAATTAATTATAGTAATGTTTCCTTCTGAGCTCAGAAGTGGGTTTACAGGCTACATCCCCACACTGCTGCAGCTGCAATCACTCTCAAATAGCCTCTCACAGAAGAGGAGACCTGGCTTGCTAAAGATGATAGAACTGATGATGGAATTAAAGTCTTAAAGAGTCCCCGGTCTGAATACCATTCAGGACATAGGCAGTGGCAAAGATTTTATGATGAAGATGTGAAAAGCAATAGAAACAAAAACAAAAATTGACAAATGGGGTTCAATTAAACTACAGAGATTCTGTACAGAAAAAAAGCCCCAAACTATCAACAGAGTAAACAGACAGAATGGCAGAAGACATACATGCAGCCAACAAACATATGAAAAAAAGCTGAACAACACTGATCATTAGAGAAATACAAATTAAAACCATGAGTTATCATCTGACACTGGTCAAATGGCTATTATTACAAAGTCAAAAAATAGCAGATGCTGGTGAGGTTGTGGCAAAGAAAGGATGCTTATTAGTTTAGCCATTGTGGAAGACAGTGTGGTGATTCCTAAAATAACTAAAGACGGAAATACCATTAACCCAGTAATCCCATTACTGGATATATACCCAGAGGAATATAAATTATTCTCTTATAAAGACACATGCATGGGTATGTTCATTGCCACACTATTCACAATAGCAAAGACATGGAATCAACCTAAATGCCCATCAATGATAGATCAGATAAAGAAAATGTGGACCATGGAATATTATGCAGTCACAGAAAATGAATGAGATCATGTCCTTTGCAGGGAGATGGATGAAGCTTATAGCCATTATCCGTAGCAAACTAACACAGAACAGAAAACCAAATACTGCATGTTCTCACCTAGAAATGGGAGCTAACTGGTGAGAACACATAGAGACAAAGAGAGGAACAACACACACTGGGGCCTTTTAGAGGGTGAAGGGTGAGAGGAGGGACAAGATCAGGAAAAGTGTCTAATGGTTACTATGCTTATTCCTGAGGTGATGAAATAATCTTTACAACGAATCCCATGACCTAAGCTTACCTATGTAACAAACCTACATTTGTACCCCTGAACTTAAAATAAAATTTAAAAAAAAGGAACCCCCCTCCCTAAATGCAATGTTCCCTCTGAAAGTAGGAGAGACCCATTTGAAACGATGTAATTGGAAAATATGCTGTCATTACTTTTAAGCCAATGGTCACTTTAATTGGACAACTACATTTTAATTAGAAGTTTTTAGGGTCTTGCTGTTCCCAAAATGTTTGTGTTCAAGAAGGTTAATATTTCTACAATATAGGTAAATTCCAAACTGGCCGTTGGTTGTATATTCCAATAAAATAAGAGCTTACTGAGCCCCTGCTCTGGACATAGTATTGTGCTGAATTCTGTGGACGATCAAGGTAGTGTGGAAGAAACAGTCTACAATCCAGGATCATAACAGCTGACACAGTGGGGGCTGGATGAATCCAAGATGCTTTCCTGTATCTATTATTTCCTGGGGGATTTTTCTGCACAGAAAGGAACTGGAAGATGTAACTCACTAGTTTTCCAAATAATGACTCATAGGGTCAAGACTAGAGTCACAATGCCAGAACCATCTTTCTTTTGTTCACGCTCTGAGGGGTGTCATAAATATCACCAACTATTGACTTTTCACTACCTGTTTTCTCTTTTTCTTTTTTTTTCTGGTTAATGATGCATCCAAGTTGGCTTAATGGACAAAGTTACTCACTAATCACCAGGATAGAGAAGTAAACAAAAATGATCTACAGTAAAAGTGTAGTGCGGGGAAAATAAATTGGGGTTTTAGTTGAAGTATGCTAAATATAAGTCAATGGTGGGATGTGGCAGGCAAAAGAGATAACGCAATCTGAATTACTAATGCACGCTGTCTGAAGGAGGGAAGTGTTAGACCAGTGGCTCTCAATATCCTTAGTCACTGATGTCTTTGAAAATATGTGAGCTATCAAACTCTCTTAAGAAACAGTCATATACATATATAAATTTGAACAGATTCTTATAGAATAAATATTCTTACCTCACCACAATGTCCTGTCGATAGTTAATTTCATATTAATTATGTCCCACGTGCAGATGTACAGACACTATCCATGCCTAAGAAAAAATAATCAGTCTCCTGTTCTCTCCACCTACCTGAGAGTAAGTAGGTGAGAGGATTCACACAGCATAGTGATTCTAAATGACCAGAAGTCAAGGGCCTGTCTGGCACAGCAGATGGGGACCAGCACTGAGATTTCAGGACTTCTGATATGACCGTCTTTATGGATCAGGCTGCCTTTACATTCAAGGTCAGAAGCAGAGGTGAGGATAAAATTCAATAGCTGCTAACTGCATTGCAGTCAATAGACCTATAAAGTAGGGGAGTTACGTTGGAATTTACTAGATAATGAGATGCATCCTGGAATGTTTAGGGGAAAGTATACGGATGTATACAGTTTAATAAAAATGCGTCAAAAATAAGATATATGTCTGTATGGACAGTAGAGTACATGGTTGGATGAATGACAAGCTAAAAATGTTAATGGTGAAATCTAAGTCACATACATTGTAAAATTCTTTCATTTTTCTGTTTCATATTAAAAGTATAGAGAAATATAATTTGGAATTCACTCAGCCAAGCCAATCCCAATGGCAGTAACTAATTCAATGGAAATACTCCATCACTGTGATTATTTCCAGGAAATGAAACTTAACTCACAATAATTAATGCTGATTGCACTTGTCATTAATCTTTTTGGAATCTGTCTTACTCCGTTTTCTCAGTTTTGTATGACAGTCATTCATAGAGAATTGGGTTTTATAGAGCAACACTTTCTCCTCCTGTTTGAAGAGGGTGGTTGTAGCAGTGGGAAATGTTCTGTGTGGAGAGGATTTGCTATTCTAATTTCCCCGAGGGACAAAATGTAGTGGAAACATAATAGAGTAAACGCTCATGGACGTAAAGCGTTTTTAAAAAGTTGCATCTTCCTTCCCTCCAACCCTCCCTCCCTCCCTCCCTCCCTCCCTTCCCTCCCTGCCTCCCTCCCTTCCCCCTCCCTCCCTCCTTCCCTCCTTCCTTCCTTCTTCCTTCCCTCCTTCCCTCCCTTCCTCCCTTCCTCCTTCCCTCCTTCCCTCCTTCCCTTCCTTCCCTTCCTTCCCTTCCCTTCTTTCCTTCCTTGATGGAGTCTTGCTCTGTTGCCCAGGCTGGAGTGCAATGACACGATCTCAGCTCACAGCAACCTCCACCTCCTGTGTTCAAGCAATTCTCCTGCCTCAGTTTCCCAAGTAGCTGGGATTATAGGCACGTGCCACCATGCCAGGCTAATTTTTGTATTTTTAATAGAGATGGGGTTTTACCATGTTGGCCTGGCTGGTTTCAAACTCCTGACCTCAGGTGATCCACCCATCTCAGCCTCCGAAAGTGCTGGGATTACAGATGTGAGTCACCGCACCTGGCCAGCATTTTTATGGGTTTCTTTATAGCTTAATTTATTCACTTTTGATCAAGATAAAACCAGCCACTTCTACATTTAAGTAATTCTGTTGCTTCTGGACCCAAAATATATTAGTTAAACCATCCCTGTGCCTAGGCTTACTTTGTGCCTAGGTCAACAACCTGTTGGTTCTTTTATTGCTTAGTGTTTCTTAGCAGAAGTGCGTGTGTGTGTGTGTGTGTGTGTGTGTGTGTGATTCTGTTCTCCTTGCCTTGGAGCCCATCACCTGCACACTTGATTTTCTTTGCACGTAATGGTAAAAGACAGTCCTTTGTTATTTAATTGAAAATAAATGTACTTTTGCTTTATTCCATGACACAATTTGTGAATTTCATATGACCTTTGTCTTTTTTTTGGAGTGGGGGATACGTTTAGACTTAGAGGGAAGTCACAAAAATAGTACAGAGAGTTCCTGAACACTCTTCACCTGCATTCCCTAATGCTGATGAATGATATAACCATTGTGTAATCGTTAGCATCAGGAAATTAACATGGTTACAATAGTGGTAATGAATTCATAGACTTTATTTGTATTTCACTGATTTCCTCACAAACATGATTCCCTTTATCTTGTCCGGGACCTAGCCTAGTATCTCACGTTGCATTTAGCTGTTGGGTCTTTTCTATACCGTAGCCCCTTTCATCTACAATTTCACTTTCCAGTTTCAGCTACTTGTGGTCAACCATGGTCCAGAAATATTAAATGAAAAATTCCAGAAATACACAATTCGTAAGTTTTAAACTCAGTGTTTTCCCGAGAAGCGTGATGGAGTCTTGCATCGTTCCACTCCGTCCTGCCCAGAGTGTGAATCCCCCGTGGTCTGCCATCTCCACATGTCTTTTTTTTTTTTTTTTTTTTTTGAGACGGAGTTTCGCTCATTACCCAGGCTGGAGTGCAATGGCGCGATCTCGGCTCACCGCAACCTCCGCCTCCTGGGTTCAGGCAATTCTCCTGCCTCAGCCTCCTGAGTAGCTGGGATTACAGGCACGCGCCACCGTGCCCGGCTAATTTTTTGTATTTTTAGTAGAGATGGGGTTTCACCATGTTGACCAGGATGGTCTCGATCTCTTGACCTCGTGATCCACCCGCCTCGGCCTCCCAAAGTGCTGGGATTACAGGCTTGAGCCACCGCGCCCGGTCATTTCCACATGTCTTATTCCACTTCCTGTGAGTCACTTAGTAGCTGTCTCAGTGATCAGATCAACTGTCACTGTACCGCAGTGCTTCTCTTCAAGTCACCTTTATTGTACTTAATAAGGGGCCTCAAAGTGTAAGATGAGTGATGTCGGTAATTCAGAATTGCCAAAAAGATGCCAAGAAGTGCTTCCATTAAGAGAAAGGATGAAAGTTCTCAACTTTATAAGAAAAATTTAAAAAAAATCATATGCTGAGGTTACTAAAATCTTCACTAAGAACAAATGTTCCATTTGTGAAATTATGAAGAGTAGTTTGTTACAATTTTTCTATTTCATTATTAGTTATTGCTGTTCATCTCTTATGGTGCCTACTTTATAAATTCAACTTTATCATATGTATTTTTAAGAAAAAACAGTATGGATAGATTTTGTATTATCCATGGTTTTAGGCATCCAAAGGCAGTGTTGAAATATATCCCCTGTGTATAACAGGGTCTACTGTAAATTCCTAGAAGTAGAATTGCTGAGTTAAATGTAATTCTACGTAGTTTTGCTAAACAATGCCAGAAGGATCCCAGAGGTTTATACCAGTTTGCATTCCCACTGGCAATGTATGAGCAGGCCTGTTTCCTGACAACATAACCAACAGAATGTGTTCTCATACATGTGTTCTGTCAATCTAATAGGTGAGACATGGTATCTCAGTGTTTGTTAAAATTGGCATTCTCTAATTATGAGTGAGCTTTAACATTATTTATTAATTATTTAAGGACCCTTGTTTTCTTGTTCATAGGACTGACAAAAGGCTTCAACATTTTCTTTCCTCTTGTTCATTTTAAAAATCATATTTTTCTTTGTCTCAGTTAGTGTTCTTTATGTTGAATTCAATTTTGTCAGATGTGACCATTACAATACTTTCTTTTACAAGTTTGAATTTACCTGTGTGTTTTCATTTTTCCTCTTTAAGTTGAAGAAAAAAAATCAAATTAATATATTCACAAAACAAATTGTGCTACAAAGCTTATTTTTTTACAAAAGTAAAAAACAATAAAAATCAGTTTCCTGGTCTCTCTGAACCCTACCTGCATTGTTACTTATCAGATGTAACCAACCTTTATACTCTTTTTTCATGTTTTTAGTGTTTACTTCTTTTTTAAAATAGTGTGCTTGTATCACTATTGCTTGATTTGTTACTTTTAACATAATTTTCTGACTTTCAGGGTAGTGGAGATGTTGCTTTCCACTCTCCCTTCCTTGAACCCCAATTATCTTTAATCAGGAAAATCCCAAGACAACACCACACCTTTGCTTCCTTGCTGATTGTGTTATTTTTAACATTGAACTTGACTTTATTTTTTAGTAATTTGTTTTCTTTCAGTGATTTGTAATACATAGTCAATTTTTTTGTTCTTTTAATTGATTTGAATATTTAGCTAAAATGCATAAACTATATTTACCAGTTTTTGAAATTAAAACTAATTTGGTGAGTATTGATTACTCCCATGAGAGACGTGGAAACTAATTCACTTTCTGTGACTCACAGAGTACATGCAACCCCTTTCTACTTTTGTTTTGTATTCGTAGACTCAAGAGATTTTATTATACTTCATTGTAATTAAAATAATAAATACTTACATGAAGTATAATAAAACTACAATAAACTATAATACTATAATAAATACTACAGTGAAATGAAATACTATAAAAACTGTAACAATACTGTAAGACTGTAATAAAATATTTTTTGTTCAAGAATTAAAATATTCATACTCAGTTTTATAAACATAGCCGAAATAGCTACCTGGACTAAATTATCTGCTGAAATGGTTCAAAAGTCTTCCCAATTCCTTCATAGAAAGATTTGCCTTTTGGTGATTTATTTTGATTTTTATCTTGATTAGCAGGGTTATGTCCTTATGATATTTTAAAGAAAAGTAGGTGTTAATATGCTTCCTGAATCCCTGCATATTTGAGATTTTCTTTGTGTTTTTGTCATAAAAAGTGAAAACTAAGTTGGGGAAAATTCTTGGATTATACATGCCCACACAAGAATCATGCTTCCCTTACAGCCTGTAGAAGCATGAGCCGATAAAACCTCTTTTTTCTATTAAAAAAAAAGAATTTAGTAGACTTGTGCCATTGATTTTGGCATCTACATTTGTTTGAAGAACTCTGGGGCTAGTTTTCAAATTAATAACTTATTCAAGAATAAACATATACTCCTCAATGTTTATAACACAATGTTACGGATGTTAAGTGGCGCATATTGATTCTTTTAAATCTGCATCTCAAATTTATTTCAGTTCAGGAACTTGGTTAATTTTGTGCTGCTGTAACAGAATACCTTAGACTAGGTATTTATAATGAACAGAATATATCTGTCACAGTTCTGAGGTTGGCAAGTCCAAGATCAAGGTCCCAGCAAGTTCTGTTGTCTTGTGAGGGCTGCCCTCTGTTTCCAAGATGGTGCCTGGTTGCTGCATCCCCTGGAGGAATGTTGTGTCCTCTCATGGAACAACAAGATCCAAAAACTGCTTGAAGTGTTTTTAAATAAGGGCCTAATCCCGTTCTTAAAGGAGGAGCCCTCATGGTCTAATCAGCTCATAAAGGTCCTGCCTCTTAATTTTATCACATTGGCCACCAAGTTTCAACATCTGACATTTTTCTATTATTTTTTTACAGATAGTTTTACAAATCCAGTATCTTTTTTTCTGCAGTGCTTGTTTAGCATTTTGCTGCTGCAGTTGTTTAAATTCCATTTCCTTTTATAATAAAACCTGTTTTGTTATTTCCTCTTTAATCTCAATTATGGGATATATATGGTTCTTCAATTTCCTTGAGAATATGAAACATTGTTGTTGAAATATAACTTTTCTTTCCTGAGATAATTTTTAACAAAATATCCTTCTTTATTTATATGCTATTTTTCTTTCTTTCTATTTGGTGTTGTCATTGTAGACAACTTTTGCATATGTCTCCTATCCTCCATTTAAAAACTTATCTCTTGAGTGTTGACAATGCTATCCAAGTTTTCCTTTTGATCCTTCGATCTGCACAAAAGTTCATTTGGTTTGCTTCTTTGTTTTCATGGTGGGATGGTTAGCCTGTGGTCCTACCCAAATCTCATCTTGAATTCCCATGTGTTGTGGGAGGGACCCAATGAGAGGTAATTGAATCATGGGGGCAGGTGTTCCTGTGCTGTTCTCATGATAGTGAATAAGTCTCATGAGATCTGATGACTTTATAAGTGGTCTGCACAAGCTTTATAAACTTCTCTGTGCAAGATCTCTCTTCCTCTTCCTCTTTGCCTGCTGCATCCATGTAAGACATGACTTTCTTCTCCTTGCCTTCCACCATGATTGTGAGGCTTCCCCAGCTACGTGGAACTGTAAGTCCATTAAACCTCTTTCTTTTGTAAATTGCCCAATCTCAGATATCTTTATCATCTGCAAGAAAATGGACTAATACAGTAAATTGGTACCAGGAGAGTGGGGCAGTAATGAAAAGATACCTGAAAATGTGGAAGCAACTTTAGAACTGGGAAACAGGTAGAGGTTGAAACAGTTTGGAGGGCTCAAAAGAAGACAGGAAAATGTGGGAAAATTTGGAACTCCCTAGAGACTTGTTGAATGGCTTTGACCAAAATGCTGATAGTGATATGGACAATAAGGTCCAGGCTGAGGTGGTCTCAGATGGAGATGAAGAACATGTTGGGAACTGGAGCAAAGGTGACCTTTGTTATGTTTTAGCAAAGAGACTGGCAACATTTTGCCCCTGCCCTAGAGATTTGTGGAACTTTGAACTTGAGAGAGATGATTTAGTGTATCTGGCAGAAGAAATTTCTAAGCAACAAAGCACTGAAGAAGTGACTTGGGTGTTGTTAAAGGCATTTGGTTTTAAATGAGGAGCAGAGCATAAAAGATTGGAGAATTTGCAACGTGACACTGTGATAGAAAAGAAAATCCCATTTTCTGAGGAAAAATTCAAGCTGGCTACAGAAATTTGCATAAGTCATGAGGAACCAAATGTTAGTCACGAAGACAATGGAGAAAATATTTCCAGGGCATGTCAGAAACATTTGCAGCATCCCCTTCCATCACAGGCATGGAGATTTAAGAGAATAAAATGGTTTTGTAGGCCAACCCCAGGGTCCCTCTGCTGTGTGCGGTCTAGGGACTTGGTGCCCTGCATCCCAGCTGCTTCATTTGTTATTAAAAGGGGCCAAGGTAAAGCTCAGTCTGTTGCTTCAGAGGGTGCAAGCCTCATGGTTGGCAGCTTCCATGTGGTGTTGAGCCTGCCAGTAAAGAGAAGTGAAGAACTGGGGTTTGGGAACCTCCACCTAGATTTCACAGGATGTATGGAAAAGCTTGGATGTCCAGGCAGAAGTTTGCTGCAGGAGTAGAGCCCTCATGGAGAACCTCTGGTATGGCAGTGCCTAAGAGAAATGTGGGGTCAGAGTCCCCATACAGAGTACCTATTGGGGCAATGCCTAGTGGAGCTGTGAGAAGACGGCCACCATCCTCCAGACCCCAGAATGATAGATCTACCGACAGCCTGCACTGTGTGCCTGGAAAAGCGATAGACATTCAACACCAGACTATAAAACAGCTGGGAGGAAGGCTGTACCCTGCAGAGTCACAAGTGTGGAGCTGCTCAAGACCACCTCTTGCATCAGTGTGATCTGGATGTGAGACATGGAGTCAAAGGAGATAATTTTGGAGCTTTAAGATTTGCCTTCCCCACTGGCTTTCAGACTTGCATAGGGCCTCTAGCCCCTTTGTCTTGGCCAATGTCTCCCGTTTAGAATAACTGTATATACCTAATGCCTGTAACTCCATTGTATCTAGGAAGTAGCTAACTTGCTTTTGATTTTATAGACTCATAGACAGAAGGGACATGCCTTGTTGCAAATGAGACTTTGGACTGTGGACTACTTTTGAGTTAATGCTGAAATGAGTTAGGACTTTGGGGGACTGTTGGGATGTCGTGATTGGTTTTGAAATGTGAAGACATGAGATTTGGAAGGTGGCAGGGGTGCAATGATATGGTTTGGCTGTGTCCCCACTCAAATCTCATCTTAAATTCCCATGTGTTGTGGAAGGGACCTGGTGGGAGGTAATCGAATCATGGGGGCAGGTCTTTCCCATGCTGTTCTCATGATAGTGAATAAGTCTCATGAGCTCCAATGGCTTTATAAGGTAGAATTTCCCTGTACAAGCTCTCTGTTTGCCTGCTGCCATTCATAAGACATGACTTGATTCTTCTTGCCTTCCATCATAATTGTGAGGTTTCTCCAGCTATGTGAAACTGTAAGTTCATTAAACCTCTTTCTTTTATACATTTCTCAGTCTTGGGAATGTCTTTTTTTTTTTTTTTTTTTTTTTTTTTTTTTTTTTTTTTTTTGATTTACATGACTATTTTTAATGGAAATGAGACTTAGGAGTAGATTTAACATTTTAAAATAAATGGTTACATATGTAATTATTATGTATAAAATGATACATAATAAGGTAATCACATTTTACATCATATTTGGGTATATAATCATGAAAGTAAAAACAGCTCTTGTAAATTTCTTGCCAATATTTGTTTCAAACATTTAGAGATTTTCAAAGTTATGACATTTCTACCCCATGATTATTACAGCTTTGAACACTGTTGCTACTCTCTAAAATGTTTTCTGATATAAGGAGAATATCTACTGGTATTGAGATACCATCTCACACCAGTTAGAATGGCAATCATTAAAAAATCTGGAGACAACAGATGCTGGAGAGGATGTGGAGAAATAGGAACACTTTTACACTGTTGGTGGGAGTGTAAATTAGTTCAACCATTGTGGAAAACAGTGTGGCGATTCCTCAAGGACCTAGAAATAGAAATTCCATTTGACCCAGCAATCCCATTACTGGGCATATATCCAAAGGATTATAAATCGTTCTACTATAAGGACACATGCACACGAATGTTCATTGCAGCACAGTTTACAATAGCAAAGACCTGGAACCAACCCAAATGCCCATCGATGATAGACTGGACAGGAAAAATGTGGCACATATACACCATGGAATATTATGCAGCCATTAAAAATGAGGAGTTCGCGTCCTTTGTAGGGACATGGATGAACCTGGGAATGTCTTTATCAGCAGCATGAAGATGGACTAATGCACATGGGTAGCATTCTAATATTTCCTTGAGGAACAAGCACAGAGGGTGGGGAACATTATTTGGTAAGCCTCTCCCCCCACTGCCATTCTTTCATTTGACTGCTCATTGCTGACATGAAAAAAAGCTGGGAGTAGAGACTGGCCACCCAAGATCAGAAAAATCTTACTATTTTCTTACTTTTTTTAATGAATTATTTATTTGGCTTTTTGGAGGAAAATTTGCAAACCTACACTTATTGGACTTTTTTATCCAGGGATTTTTCTGTCTGCCTCTCTGTTAATTTGAAATTTTATGTACCTTCTGTTTTTCTACATGTGTGTGTGTGTACATGCATGTGTAGTGTTTGTGTTTAGAGACAGAGATAGATAGTAAAAGAGAAAGGAGAAAGAAAAATCAAAGAAAAGAGAAGACAATAAGAGATAATCCAGCTGAATAATGATATACTGTAAGTTGAAAGCTCTCTTATCACTTTTCATATATTCCATGTGCCTAACCCATTGCCTTTCTTAAAGTAAATTTGCATCCCAAATTTATTTCAGTTCAGGAACTTTGTATTGGCTGCTGTAACAGAATACCTGAGACTCGGTATCACACTTCTGAGACTGGGAAGTCAGAGATTACTGTGCCAGCAAGCTAAATTGTCTGGTGAGGGCTTCTCTGCTTCCAAATGGTGCTTGGTTTTAAATGGCAATAACAGTAATTGTGTGTGGACCACTGACTCAGTCAGGCATGCTACTAAGAACTTTCACATAAAATATTTTATTACACATACTCAACAATATTAATGTGACATTTACCTTATTGTCCCATTTTACATATAGACAAATTTATCAGAGGCTGCATTGTCAGTAAATGAAGATCCCATGACTCCAACCCTGGATGGTCTGACTCCAAGGCAAATCCTCTCGACCAGCACATGTCTCTCTTAAACAACGTCTAATATTCTCCTTTAGCTGTGGGCCTGACTGCCTCAGACCTTAGAAAGCCTGGACCCTAAACACCTGAACAGTATCTACTGTTGTTTTTTTGTTTGTTTTTATACAGAGGGACCAGATTTCAATCCCTCTCACTAAAGATCACCTCATAATTCCTTAGAATTTAAAATGACATTATAAACCCAAATTTTGGTAACTGAGAGCCAGCCATGGGAGCCGCCCTAGGAGGACTTGATACTTTCGGATGGTGGCACATACTCATGAACTATAAGCTAAAGCATTATCCTGGGACAACTGGGGGGAGATCTTTCAGTCCTTCCTGGTAGTTTGGCATGTTAAACTTTATGTGGTCTGTGTCATCCTAAACAACAGAGAGAGGTTCTGTAAAAGAAAACATGTCTATTTGACAATAGAGTGCTGTAACTGTTACATAGTTACCTGTAAACTGTGTAGTGACATAGCTTACATGTCAGTAAACTATGTGTTTTCAGGGAGGGAAAAGAGAAATGTTTGGATGGAGAAATGAGGAGGATTGTACCATTGTTTTGAAATAATGATCTTGGCTACAAAGAGCAATAATAAAGGCCACTCTAGTCTGAGGCTGCACGCGAGTTGCTGGGCAGATATCCTCATTGGAGTATCATTGTATACGGCTGCAACGGCCTTTGCATATGGTTATGCTTTTCGTAGGGCAGGTCTTTTGTTGTTATAAGGTGTAACAACAAAACCCTTTCTTCATGAGGGCCCTCTATTCAGGGTCCTCCCTGGCTGTATGTGTCAGGGTTTTTTTGTGTTTTTTACATTAGTGACTCTATTTTCACTTTGACAACTTTCATGCCTGATTGGATCCTGCCTTCTTCAGCCTATTGTGGGTTTCAGGCAATTGATCTGAGGAACTTGGAATATGCCTGTGCTCCTGAGTTGGTGGCATCTCACTGACCACATAAGTCATGTTTCTCAAACCTTGGCTTTCTTCCTTTGACCTTGATTGCGTTGGATTTCAACATGACCTGTAAGGACAGTGGTGCCCTGGCTCCTCCTAGGCATTAGGTCTTCCCCAGGATGTTGTCACTGAGAGGGTAGACAGAATGGTTCCTATGTTCGGGTGGCATTTTAAATAAATTGAAGCATTAAAGAAATGAGAAGTCATTTTACCTGAATCTATTAAGAAGAGAAATAGAAGAAAGAGAAGAAAAAGGAAGAAAGGAGGGAGAGAGAGAGAGATTGAATGAGAGAGACTAAGACTTTACTTGTCTCAAACTTTCTTCAAGCGCTTCACAAGCTTAGGGATCAAGGTTCTGTTTAGGGCAGCACATAACAGCTATGTTGATAAGTGAGGAGACACAATAGCAGAAATAATTATTATCACTTTTACAGCACTTACTGGGGGCCACGTTGAATATTTAATCCTCATAGCAAGTGTATGTGGTAGGTATTATCATTATATTCCTATTTTAGAGATGAAGAAATTCTAGCTCATGAAGAAGGAGTGTGGCACTTCCCAGGTTCTGAGTGGGTAAGCGTGACCCAGCCCTTCCTTGTTGCAGACTGAAATAGAAGAGTTTCACTGGGACTAACTGAATCGTCTTCAAGCCTTGAGCTGCTGTGTTCTCAGGACCGAGTACCCTAAGGTCTGCTACCAATGTGGCCTGAGATTCCAGCCACAGTGGCCTTGACAGCACCGTGTCACTCAGAATTGGGAACAAAATGCTTGTCACATGCCAGGAAACTCTGAATGTTGCCCTGAAGTAACAACTGGACTTAACAATCAATAGTCAAGTTTTAATAATTCACAGATACTTCTTTTCCCCTTTCAGCCCTTTCAGATTCTTTGCTTCATTCCTCATTTTCCTTTTTGAAAAATAATTCACATCTTTTTATCCAAGAAACCTCAATTCTCTTGAGTTCCCTTTTTTTTTTTTCAGAATTCAATGTCTGAAGATCATGCTCTGATTTCAAAATGACCACTTACTCCAATACCAGATAGATTCTGAAGTGGACTGACGTGGACACTGGAGGTCGTGGAGAACTAAGGTTTCTTGGATAAGGATATGTGATTTCTGCTTTTGTGAACACTTCCTTGAAAGTGTGGAGAGAGATGGGGGAAGTAGGACTGTAGTTAGTTTCAGTCTCCTTTTATTGGAGGTCCTAATGTTGCAAGCTATTAAATACCTGGTAACCAACGCAAGTGAGGCGTCCTCTTTGAAGTGATTATAGTGTCATTACCTCATAAGCCCTCAAGGAATCAGGATACTCATGGAGAGGATATGTGATTAATTGCCTTTTCCAGTTTATAGAAATTTATGAAGAAAACTATTTCTTTCCAT
The DNA here is from genome assembly GCF_030222135.1 of Aotus nancymaae. Lineage (NCBI taxonomy): Eukaryota > Metazoa > Chordata > Mammalia > Primates > Aotidae > Aotus > Aotus nancymaae. The sequence goes on along the minus strand of NW_026988422.1, from coordinate 70,981,425 downwards.
TAATGTTGAGACCCTTAAAAAAAAGGCATTATAGGAACCATAAATGGATCTTTGCTTTTTGTCCTGGAAAATTTATAGTACCTGAGGGCCATCATTCTGAACTTGATTTTCATCATATAGAAATATAGTTGTAGAAGGTATACGATAAACAGCAGAATGTGTGCAAATCCCATGTTATCCCTGAGAACACAGGTTACAAATAATTCTTGACACAAACCTGTTTTGCTGTCATTTCTTTATTTAGGGCAATGTGGTGTAATGGGATGGGAATGGAACAAGCACAGGCTCTGGAGACACAGGCCAGGTCTCCAGTCACAGCTCAGCCAGAGATGAGTGGCTGGAGACCTTGGACACAATGCCTCCTTGGGTCTCTGGAGGAGTTGCACCAGAATACTTTTGAGGAATCTTCCAGAAGTAATATTTGATGATTTATGAGTTTGGGGAGGGAAAGAAAAAGGAAGAAAAGGAGGAAGGAAGGGAGAAGGGAAGGAAGGGAAGGAGATAAGGAGGGAGTGAGGAAATTGAAAGAAATCAGGACTGGTTCAAATTAGTTGGGCTTCTCAGCTGCTTGTAACATAGTGAAGCATAAATATTCAAACCTCCCATCCCTCCGCTTTGTAACAGGTGCAGGGTTGGGGGGAAATGAGTTATTTGGTGTCCAGCCAATTGTCTGACCATGGCACTTTTTGGCTGATCAGAGTAGATGTCTAAAGCTGCAGAATTGGGAGTGGCTGAGAAAGACTAGATTTATCAACATTAAAAAGGCAGACAAACCAAATCTGGAAAAGTAAGTTTCCGGGGGAGAGATTGTTGAGCAGCTGCTGGGAAGATCTGGGGGAAATAGATGAGCAGAGAGGATATTTAGGAAATTGTGCTATGTGCGTCACGAAAATGTAAACCATGTTTTCCACTCTTCAAGACTTTAGTCAATGCTTAAATTGCTTCCTAATGCTCTTTATTTGTTTAACTTGTGTCTTCCTTGAGTATCACACCATACCAAGAATGGCCCCATTTTATCTGTATTAGAAGGGGTTCTGCTTGACTGGGAATGGGGGAATGTAGGCAGATTCAAACTCTCATGGAGCATTCAGACAATATGTGGGGTCTGCATCTTAAAAGTGGAATTCAAAGAATATAGAGCTGAAGGAAAATGGTGAATCACAAAGGCAGGATGAAATTTTGACAATGATAAGCAGGTCTTCGGTTGGTAGTAGAAAAATAACGTTTGTTGTTGTTTTGTAATTAAGGGAAAAATGTTCTTTGGATTGCCCACCTGTCTTGTTTGATACTGAAAAGTCTTTCTCCAGCAGTCACATCCCCTGAAGAGAGACTCTTGGGAGTGGTCAGCAGGGAACTGATGACAGAATGCAGCAGAGTCTCAGTGAAGGCAGAACTGATGCAAGAGCCCTGTGGTTGAAACGGTCCCTGAGCGGTGCTCAGTGAAGCTCCCAAGTGCGGCTGCTATGGGCACTACAGGAGAAGCCCCCTCTGACAGCAGCTTCTGCTCCAGGCAGCTGCTTCTCTCCACAATATGTTAGAGATCAGCAGGGAAGGAATGCATGGCAGGAATTGTTCTGACTTGCCCCTTTTTTGGGTTCTCTGGTGATTTAAGGGTCCTCACCAGCTGTGAGGATGTCTAACCTGGCTAAAAGCTAACAGATTGCTGTGAATTTGTGACAATTAAAATTAGATAAAATCATTTATAAACATTATTCTAAATATGAAGGCTCCAGTTGTTGATGGCTTTTTTGAAGTCATCAGGTTTGCAGTTTAGAGTGTAGGGATTTATTGCTCTGCGTCATGTATTCTCTTAGCTATCTCTTTTTTGTTTGTTTGTTTCTGGAACTTCCTTTAGGCATTTTCACTTCTAAATGTCTGCTTCTGGAAGGATTATTTGAGATGGGAGATGGTCTGAGGAGTGGAAATTAAAATTTATTTTAATATAGAAATTATTGGAGAGAAAGTAAAAATCTTCCTCACACATGTTCTTGGATCAAGGAAGGCCATTGATATGTCTATTCAGTGATGTGGGTCTCTCTGCCAAGATATATTCTGAGGTTAAAAACAAGAACAATAATTTTTGAGTGTGTATGTGTTGAAGAAAGTGGTTTCTTTTAATGATGCCAAATATTTCATTTTTTTCTTTAGGTTGTAATTTAAAATACAAATACAAAGGCAAAACCATGTCTTTAAAATAGAAATAAAACTAAACCATCACTACTCATGTGAAAATGCAAAATAAAAATATGTATTAGTAACCATACACTCCATTAAAACAAATTTCAGAAAGCTTGAAATAGCATTTTTAACTCACCTTAGTGGCACAGGAGATACAAATGAGTTTTTCATGTTTGTTAAAAAAATATTTATTCTTTTTACTGCCTATTGACTGCAAGGTAACTCTACACTGTGGGAAAATCTCCTAGGATAGATGATATATAAATTTCCTATCTTCTTCCCTGGCATTGCGACTTTTGCTGTTCAGTTAGTTCTGCTACATATTATAACCTCTGCTTTGTAACTAAATTGAATGTGCTGTCTACAGAGAATTTACCAGGTAGAATTTTGCAATTTAATGTAGTAGGTAAAAGAGAATCCCAGTTGTTCATCTTTAGGTAAATGCTGAGAAGATGTGTGGAAAAGCAAACTCACTTTGTACATACAAATTTGTTCTCCAGTGCATTACCAAACCCTGTGACAGAGTCTCTTGACTATTTGGGCTATTGAAGCCTGAGAGAGAGAGAAGGCCTTCTTGGGGTTAGAGCACCCTCGCAGGGCTGCTCCACAGCAGGTTCTGGACACTGGGCTCACCAGGAGGCATGATGACGTAGGCCAATAAAGACAGTGAGGTCAGGAAAGTCAGAATAAAGACCTGGAGAACTTCTGTATTAGGACCCCAGGGGTGAAATGCTGCTATAAACGTGGAATAAAACATAAGAGAGAGAAGCACGTGGGGGTAGAGGGGCATTAAATGGATCTATGGAAGATGTTCAACATGAGCAATGTAGGTTGAACATCTTGGGTTGATTTGTGTCCCTGCCCAAATCTCATGTCAAATTGTAATCCCCAGTGTTGGAGGAGGGACCTGGTGGGAAGTGATTGGATCGTGGGGGCAGATTTCCTTCTGGCTGTTCTTGTGATAATGAGTGAGTTCTCATGAGGTCTGGTTGTTTAAAAGTGTGTAGCACCTCTTCTTGCTCTCTGTTCCTCCTTCTCCAGCCATGTAAGACGTGCCTGCTTCCCCTTTGCCTTCTGCTATGATTGTAAGTTTCCTGAGTCCTCCCAGCCACGCCTCCTGGGCAGTCTGTGGAACTGTAAGTCAGTTAAACCTCTTTTCTTTATAAATTACCCAGTCTCAGGTAGTTCTTTATAGCAGTGTGAGAAAGGACTAATATAGTGGAGATCTTATGTTTTAAATTATATATTTTTTTCTTTTTATACAAGTAAAAACTGTTTACTGCAGAAAAATTGGAAAGGGAAGAAAACTTTTTGAAAGAAAAAAATTGTGCTTTCTATATTTTCCTTCGTGATAGCTAAACATTTACAAAGTTTTACTGAGTGTCCCTACTTTAGTTCATTTTCCCAAGCCTAAATATCTAATTAAGATTATGTTATCAATTTGTATATGGCTAGAGTAGTCCCTTTTATGTCACTATAAAGGAATACCTGAGGCTGGGTAACATATAAAGAAGAGAGGTTTATTTTGGCTTATGGTTCTATAGGCTGTACAGGAAGCATGCCACTGGTATCTGCTTCTGGTGAGGACTCAGGAAGCTCTTACTCATGGCAGAAGGTGAAGGGGAGCCAGCATATCACATGGACAGAGAGGGAGCCAGAGAGAAAGGAGAGGGAGCCAGAGAGAAATGAGAAGGAGCCAGTCTTCTTTAAACAACCAGTTCTCCTGTGAACTCATTGCTGCAAGGAGGGCATCAAGCCATTCATGAGGGATCTGTTCCCATGGCCCAAACACTTCCCACCAGGACCCATCTCCAACAATGGAAATCACATTTCTAAATGAGATTTGCATGGGACACACATCCAAGCCATACCAATAATTATATATCATTCTTTTTTTCTCTTAATGCAAGTCATTTATTCAACATTGAAGAAGCATTTGCTTTATGCTTGCTTTAGGTCTTTGGGTTTAATAATGAGCAATACAGAGGTCCATCTCTCAGACTGCTTCCATTTTTGAAAGAAGAAAGTATACTGTCAGGCAGTGACAGCGTGGCATTATTTACTTGATGCCATTGTGAAGATAATACTCCAAAGGAACGCATGCTGAAGGCTTCTTTGGAAACATGTGAAACTCCATGGTCAATAAGCATGACCTCAGTACCAGACCTGGAGCCTTAGGAAAGCTTTTCTGAAATGGAAGTTGTGTTCAGAGAAGGACCTACCCAGGGTGATGAAGAACATTCTAGGGAGGCCATATGCATGTAAAGGTTTGGAGAATTAGAGAACATAAGACCCTAAAATGACTCCCCTGGGGATATGAAACAGGAGGCAGATCTCAGGCCTTCAAGGAAGCATGTTGGAGTGTTCAGCTGTAAATAGGCTAACATTTGCCCTTATAAAGGCTGTGTTAGGTTCCGACTGAAGATAAGTAGGGTAAGGGAGAAGTGTGCAAATTAGAGGTACCTCTTGTGAAGCTGATACATAGTTGCCTGGTCAAGTCTTAAACACTTGAAAATATGATGAGGAAAGACTACTGCTATGGTTTTAATGTGTCCCCAGAAGTTTATGTATTAAAAACTTGGTGCTATGTTATAGCACCATTAAGAGGTAGGACCTTTAAGAGGTTAAGCTATGAGGGATCTTCCCTCATGAAAAGATTAATGCCATTATTGTGAGAGTGAGTCAGTTACCCTGAAAATGAGCTCCTGATTAAAAACAAACAAGTTTGGTCCCATTGCTTTTTCTGTTTCACATGCACATTTTCCCTGCCGCTATGGAATAGTGCAGCAAGAAGGCCCTCACCAGAGGCCAATGCCATGTTATTGGACTTCCCAGCCTCTGGAACTGTAAGACAAATGCACTTGTGTTCTTTATAAATATCTCATTCTTTAGCACTGTGTTACAGCAGCAGAAAATGGACTAACACAACTGTTGTTATATTCCCACCACTCAGTTTATCAACCTTATCTCCATAGATATTCAGATGAATTCTCCTGTTGTAGGTAGTTTGACACTGCTTGTAAGACCAACCTACTATCTGTGCTCAGGATCCTGTCTTCTATCATCTCCTCAAGGGCTGTGCAGTGCTATTTCCTCCTCTGTATGTGTCATCTCCCTTAGAATGCAAACACACACTCTCAAGTCCTCCATATTAAAAAAAAAAAAGTATTGACTTCATATTCTCCTCCAGGGACCAAACAATTTCTCTACCCTATTTCACAGAGTGATGTCTTCAAAGTTATTCAACTTGTTGTCTCCCCTTTCTTCTCATTTCCCCTTTTCTTCCCCCCACTCCAGTAAGACTTCTGTCAAGTCTACTCTTCTGCCATCAATTACATCCAGGTTGCCAGATTTGTGGTTATTTATCTGTGCTCTTCTTATTAGTACTCACTGGAGCTTTTAACATAGTTGAACACTCCTCTTGTTATGAAGCACTTTATATCCAAAACATCCATGGCAGGACACTCACCTACTATTCTCCCTACCCTTTGGCTCTGTCTCTTCTATTCGATCTATTAAGATTGTAGTGCCATGGGGCTCAGTCCTGGACATCCTGGTTTTTTGTTTTTCTCTAATCTACTTCTCATTCCTTCTTCCTCATGTGGTAACTAACCTCTTCATTACCCCAGTGTCCTCACCAAAACAGTGTATTCCTCTCACTGCCGATATACAATTTATCATCAAGTTGCTTTTAGCTCTAAAATATGACTACCTTTCTCCAATTTTAATTCTATTTAAGGTTAAATAGCAGCCTTTCACCTGGACTACTATAAAGGCCTCCTAACTGGTTTCTCAGCTTCCACTTACCTTGATTCCACTATCCTTCCCTAAAATATAAAGGATTTTTGAGCTAAAAAAAATTAAGAAGAAACAGATGCAGAAGAGCTCTCTTCCCTCTCCCTGTTTTCCTAAATATAGTATATAAATTTGTAAAGGCATTCCCCTCCCCTTTCTACCAGGAAGGACAGAAGTCAATTACTGGAGACAATTCTTATCAGTTCACATATGGCACCAGAGGAATCTGCAAACAAGCCTGACTCCATTAATTTTCTCCCATATATTTACCTTTCCACAGTTTCCTGCCTCTGGAAGCCTAAAACTGCTTTCCTTTGTCTACTACTTCTCTAAAATTTATTGTTTGTTATTAAAGATCATATATAAGTCAGAGTTCTAAGCCATTGCTTTCAGTTACCATTCATTGAGATGTCCACTGCACACATTAATAAACTAACTTGTTTTCTTCTTGCAAACCTATCTTTCATTACAGGAGTCTGTCTCAACTGCTAACATATGATAGCTGGCAATTCCCTTGCTTGAAGCACTTTAGGAAGAAGCTCTCACCTTTAGAATAAAATCCAGACCCTACCCTATGGTTAGCAGTCTGTTTTCTTCTTCCCTTCTGACACCGTGTCCAACATTCTGCTAGTTTACTGCCATTGGCCTCTTTGGTTATTTCCTGTTCCAGGTCAATGAAGCCAATATGGTTTTCTCTTCAGAGAATTCACACTTCTGTCATCCTTCACATGGAATGTCTGTGTGATTTCACATTGACTTTCTTTTTCATCTAAGTGTTTTTTTTTTCTTCTGATATTATGTTTGAGTCTTGTTATAGATTTTCCTCACAAGTGTAATTTATGTGATCTGCAAGGCACTAATCTAACTGTTTTTATCTAAATAAGCTCATGTAATCCTCATCACAATATCATGAGGTAGGTTATGTTGATACAGATGAGGACACTGAAAATGTGAGAAACTAAGCAATTTCTTAAAGTCAAGCATTTATTACATGAAGTTGAGATATTTGAGTCGGGCAGGTTGAACTTAAGAGTCTACATTCTCATGTTTCAGAATGATGTGGTTAGTGCGGTGCCATTTATGTTAAAAGAAAAACCTTTAAAGCAACACCAATATGATATCAGAGTAGGTGTATGTGATGTACGTAGGCAAGTGCAGAGAAAAGGATTTAAAATTGTGGGCATTGAACTTAATAGTGATTGCCTTTAGGAGGGTTGGGAGGAAGGTCGAGATGGAGGATGGGCTTCAAAAGATTCAGCCTTCTCTCTAAGGTTTAAACATTTGTTTTTCAAGATGACTATATCTATCTTTATTATATGATAAAAAAGTTAAAGGATATTCTTATTTTTCACTTTATTGTGATTACAGAAGTGATCACTCTTTCACCATTTATGGGTGACCACCTGTCTTAGTCCATTTTTAATGCTACAAAGAAATGCCAGAGACTGGGAAATTTATAAATAAAAGAGGTTTGTTTGGCTCATGATTCTGCTCTCTGCACAAAGAAGCATGGCACCAGCATCTGCTTCTGCGGAGGGCTTCCAGTCGCTTCCACTTATGGCAAAAGGGGATGGGGAACTGGCATTGTCAGAGATCACACAGTAAGAAAGGAAGTAAGAGAGAGGGGAGGATGGTTCCAGGCTCCTCTTAACCAGTTCTTGAGGGAACTTCCAGAGCAAGAATTCATTCACTATTATGAAGACAGCACCAAGACATTCATTAGAGATCTGCCCCTGTGATCCAAGCACCTTCCACTGGGTCCCAGCTCCAACTTTAGGGCTCAGATTTCAACATGAGCTTTAGAGGGTCAAATATCCAAACCATAGCAGCACCTGGTAGCTGGCTGTTTCTGGCCCTCATTCAGCTTTTATATTCCCTAGAATACTTCTATTTTCTCTCATTCACTCTACAAATCTTGTAAGTTGTAAGGAACATGCAAGATTCATTAGCAATTTTAGAGAAATATTTCTTTACATTTCTGTGCATGTATTTTTACTTATGATTTTTAATATCTGATGGGCAAGCTTTCAGTTAATGAAACAAGCAGCACAAACTTTTTCTCTCTCCAGAGCTGAATGAAGCATTTTGATCACATTTTGTGAACCGTTGGAGTGCTGGTGATGCACTCCTAAAGGTGTTAGCATGGAATAGAAGCTCTCACCTCCCTGTCTTGAGTATTATGCCAGAATATTTTAGAAACTGGATAGCAACTTGAATGAGTAGTTACCAGGAATAACCATTTAATATGCATTTGCATTTGATATGCATTTTCATCTATACAGTTTAACAGTATGATGTCCTTTGAAGCTCAAGACTCTAAAGGAAGAAGGGCATGACATATTTTGAATCCATTCTCCAGATGTTAAAACTGAGGTTAAGATAGGTGATATGACCTGCCATTGCTACAACCACTAAGAAGCTGAGATTCAAAGACAGGTTGTCTAATTTCAAATGCTCTGGCATTTTCACTGCACTGTGTTGCCTCCTAAATTCTTTCAGGGTTGACCAGATGCTTTTTTACATGTACAGACACTATAAATTACATTTTAGACATTTTATAATTTTCAGTGAGACTGAAGAGTAACTGGGACACCTAATTTAAAAGAAGGAAATCTGGGCTCCAGTGAATCAACTGTGTGGCATGTAAGTGTTTTCTGGCACTTTCGGTTAAAGGAATCTTTATTACCATTTGACTTCTGGTGTTTACATTAGATGTGAAACTTAAAGACAAACACCACTTTGGGGAAACATTAAAATGGCACGAGTGAGTTTTACTTTATTTAACTAACTGGCACCATTCTTGGAATCCTATAAAAGTATTCCTTTTGCCTTTTAGAAATGCTTGAATGTTTTCTCTCTCTTCATGGTATGTGACAGGTGGGGCTCCACAAAGCATCTTAGGGTTGTCTCAGACATTAAAAAAAACTCAAGTCTTTCCATATCAGTATTGGAAGAAACTCCCAAAGATCAACTTTCTTCAATTTCCTTTTTTACTTGTAAATTGTTGTTATTATTATTCATAGAGTCAGGGTCTTGCTGTGTTGCCCATTGATCCCAAACTCTTGGGCTCAAGCTGTCCTCCTGTCTTGGCCTCCCAAAGTGCTGGGGTTACAGACATGAGCCACCGTGGTTGGCTGCTTTCTTCAATGTCTTGAAGGAAGAAATTGAAGAGGACATTACTTCCTCCTTTACCCCTGTCAACTAGATATCAACTATCTTTGAATGTGTAACATAGTCTTTCAAAAAATAGCTCCCTTATTTGTGGGGAAGGCTAATTGTTAGCTCATACACACACACACACACACACACACACACACACACACACGGCTCTCATTAAGCTTTTATATTCTCTAGAATACTTCTATTTTCTGTCATTCATTCACTCTACAAATCTTGAGAGTTGTAAGGAGCATAAAAATTAAATTCACCAGCAAAATGAGATTCATTAGCAAAAGATCTATCTGTCTGTCTGTCTGTCTGTCTATCTATCTATCTATCTATCTATCTGTCTATCTATCTATCTATCTGTAATCTGCAACCTTATAACTTTGACCTTCTTGTCCTAATTCTGCCCTTCTAAATCACGGAGTGGGGAGAATGTTTTGTGAACTATAAAGCACTACTCATATGTGAGCCCTTAGAGTAACACATGCTCATTCTACCTAATCCTCCTACTGAGGAAAACAAGGAAATAATTGGGAGACATTAAGGCGTAGCTTGGAGAAGGGCTGTAGCCTTCTCATGATTACCATCAAAACACTCCATATCTCAAATAAACATACATTCTTGGTTTAAATGTAAGTGTTCATGCTGTCTGAAAGCAGTTTTAAGGTATCTCAAATGTGACTTTGCACACTCTACTTCTAGAGAAATTTCCTCCATTAGACCACAGCCCCTTAACCCCACATCTATAAAAATGCTGAGGCATCCATTGCTGCAAATATTTGTAGCTATGCATCCCACTTCCAATAGTCTTTGATTTCTTCCATAACAATTTACTTCAAGCAGTGGTATAAACCACATACATTTATTACCTTATGGTTCTATGTATCAGAAGTCCAATCTGAGACTTACTGGGATACAATTCCTTCTGCAAGCCTCAGGGCTGCATTCTTTTTCTGAAGGTTCTAGGAGAAAATCCATTTCTTTGTCTCTCATAGCTTCTAGAGGCCACATGTATTTCTTGGTTCATGGTGCCATTTCATCATCTTTAAAGCCAGCAAAGAGGCAAGGGTCTGATCCTGTTTCTATTATTTCTTTCTCTGCCTCTGTCTGTTCTTCTGCCTCTCTTCTACATTCAAGGGCCCCTGTGATTACATGGAGCCAACTCAGATAATCTAGTATAATCTCCCTACCTTAGACTCAGCTGATTAGTAAACTTAATTCTATCTGCAACCTTAATTCCTCTTTGCCGTGTAACCTACCATATTTACAGGTTGTGAAGATTAGGACACAGACATTTACTTGTGTCAGTGTGTGTGTGGTGGGGCTTGTTCTACCCACCATTCTGATCTTTTTAAGTCTTTCTGTTTACCCATCCTCATTTTCCTTCCTCTTATGGTATCCTGTTGAATGCACCTCTTTCTAGTTTCTTTTCCCTAGGATTTTGTTTACTCATACTACATTGAGAACTACTATGAAATAGATGCTGTGTTAGGTGCTGAGGAGCTCACATCTAGTAACAGATGACTGTTCCAAAAAATTACAAGGATGGTGATACAGATATGTAAGAGGTCCTGTTGCAGGCTCGGTTTGCCAGAAGATTAATTCCGAGATAGGGATTAGAGTGCAAGAGGTTTAGGGAGGGATTTGGGGATCAACACCGGTGCAAGGGAAGGGATGGAAGTAGGAGTAGGCATAGAGGGAAGACAAGTTGTGATGGACTCTCACTGAAAACCTCAAGTAACCTAATGGCATGGTCTGACTACAAGATAACCCAGCAGAACTGCTTTAAGTTAGGGCAAGAGAGCAGGGCCTTTGTACACCCAGTCACCAGTCATTTGATGACAGTCTCCTCAGGAAATGTGCATGACCTTGGGTAAGGCCACTGTCTTTGGGTGAATCCCTGAATGGATCCAACAGCTGATGGCTGGCAGCACCCCAAACACCCAGGGTATTGCATTTGATCCCACTTATATCTGAAGGGGGATATAAGTGTAGATCACAGCTTTAATCTCAGGTGCTATGAAAGCTTCTAGCAAAGACATCTTTCCCAGTCTTGTGTTGAATGTTAAGGAAGTGGCCTGGCACTCTCAGCGGGGCCCTGGTGTTGATAACAGCTGACTTGGCAGCTTGTTCCTGATTTTATTCAATAGGAAAAAATCAGTATATTTCATTGGTCTAAGGAACATCAACATCAGACATCCATATAGCTCAGAAATGTCCTCATGCGTGTGCCCAAAAGCATTCTCATGTTCTGCTACGGTACAAATGGTTTTCCCCTGACTCACGTTGAAACCTAATCCCCAATGTGACAGCATTGAGAGGTGGGGTCTTTGTGATAGATTTAAAAAGGTCCACTCTATAATCATGCATGTCTATAGCTAGAGAAAAATAAGAATATTGTTCAAACTATAAAATGACCAAATACCACTGTAACTTGGATAATGTATGTGACTGCTTTTTTTTATGGGGTGGGCAAGGTCTCACTCTGTCACCCAGACTGGAGTGCAGTGGCTCAATCTCGGCTCACCAAAACCTCCACTTTCCAGGTTCAAGCGCTTCTTCTGCCTCAGCCTCCCAAGTAGCTGGGATTACAGGCATGGGTCACTACTACGTGGCTAATTTTTGTATTTTTAGTAGAGACAGGGTTTCACCATGTTGGCCAGGCTGGTGTTGAACTCTTGACTGCAAATGATTCACATGTCTTGGCCACGTGACTGCATTTTTTATTGATACCAAACACAGCTCTAGCCTTGATTTGTTCCTCCTGTTTTGTAGATAAGAATGATTAAAAATTAAATATCAGATTATCCCCACTTTCTGACAACATCCAATTCAGAGCAAAGACCCACTTTCTTGAACTCTCCCCACAAAACACAAGCCCAAATCCAATGACAAGTCCCTCCCAGCACCCCTTAACTGAACTCCTCCATGGTTTCCCACAAATATGCTCGTTCTTGATGTAACAAGTAGATAAACCCAATTTTTGATTATCTTCCTGGTGGTTTTTGGCTGAGGGCATTGGCAGATCTAAGTTCTTTTGGTGCAGAGACTGTGCCTGGCACATAGTACTATGATACTTATTTGCTAACAGAAGATCTTACTTGGCTTTGAATCCCCAGCACTTTGAATACTCAGTAAGGAGTAATTTATTGGGTATTAAGATCTTTAATATATGTTTGCAGAATATGTTTCTTGATTGATGAATGAGAAAATGGGTCTATTCTAAAAAAGTTAAAGACATTTTAGAAAAGGGGTATGGTAGCAAACATGAGGGAATAGAGCCAGTTTAGGAAAATCAAAGTATTTCACTATGGCCATAGTATAGGACACCAGAGAATGGGAAGAAGTATGTGCCATGATAAGTAATTTTTGTCTAAGAATGTTGATTTTTCTAAAAACAGAGTAGCCATTTAAAAATATTTAAGTGGTGGGTAGAAAAAAATATCCTGCAGGTAAAATTGGCTAATAGAATGATTTAATGACTACTAACTTCTGTCTTATGCTGTGCTTTGGATTAGAGGATTATTTTGGTGACCAAGCAGTGATTAGAATTGAGCATAGTTCACCTTCAAGCACAATCTAGGGAATTTAGGTAACTTGTGTTGTCCCTGCTTGACTCATTGGGATGTCAAACTTCAGGAGAGCACAGAGCTTTCTATGACTATGGCTGAACATAGTGAATAATCACTGACTTTTCTCTTTGACAGTTCCCCCCCGGGAGAGTTTTTCTTTGAAAAACTAAAATGAGAAGAGGCATGCCAGGTGCTCCTGGTAGCCACAGCTAATTGCAGGAGCATCTGGGAAATCACAAGGGAATGTGTCTTAGTCTATTTTCTGTTGCTTAAAACAGAATACCAAAAATTGGGTAATTTATAAAGAAAAGGAATTTGTTTCTGACAGTTGCGGAAATAGAAATCCAAGTTGAAGGGCCACATCAGGTAAGGGCCCTCTTGCTGGTGGGGTCTCTTTCCAGGGGTCTGAGGTAGCTCAGGGCATCACCTGGAGAGGGAGGTGAGCATTCTAGTTCAAGTCTTTACCTCCTGTTCTGAAATCACCAGTATCACTTCCATGATAACCCATTCATAAGGACAGAGCCTCCATAACCCAATCATCTCTTAAAGACCCCACCTCTCAATGCTGTCACATTGAGGATTAGGTTTCAACGTGAGTCAGGGGAAAACCATTTGTACCATAGCAGAACATGAGAATGCTTTTGGGCACACGCATGAGGACATTTCTGAGCTATATGGATATAGAGATACAGCAATAGAGAACCTCTACCTTGTCTGCCTGTGTCGCCACCTTGGAAAAGAAGTGCCATAATTCTCAGGGATTCCTGAAGCTGCTTGTACAGTTTTAAGGTGATGTTGTCCCCGATGACCTCATGAGAAATGACAGGTTTACCAAGTCCATGTGTCCCTACTTCCTCCTCATCATTCCCACCTTTAGGATATAGAGCCCATGAGGGGATACCTAGATGAAATTGAGTAGAGGGTCCCATAACCTCAGATATACCCGCTTCTGTTGCCTTGTGCCTCCCTTCTGCATCCACGTTCCAGAATTTCAGTGTTCGCACAACTTTTGCTTGACCAATGCCGGCTCTGAAAAATGATCTGTTAAACTCACTGATACTGTAGAAATTACTCATCGGGTTAAATTTCCAAAGGAGTCTCATAATTCCTGAGAAAGTCAGGCGTAAAGGTGTGTAGAGTTTAGGCACTCCAAGTAGGATATGGAAATGTGCAGAGATATTTTAAAGTCTCAGTCTTTTCCTTGCCTTCAACATGATAACCTACTTTGAGGGGCAAAAGCCCCTTTTTGACCAGATAATTTCAGAAAAAAAAAAAAAAGCCAAACTTAAACTGTGCTTATGTAGACGAGAATGACAAGAACATTCTTTCTGATTCTCATGAACCATAACTCATAAGAACTCAAGACTGAAAAGTCTAGAATCTACTCTGTACAAATTGACTCTGCTATTTTAACCCACTTCCTAGGGTCATTTTAATTATATCTGAAAAATGAGTTATGAGAAGCAAATGAATTAAATTTCCCTTTATACGTAATTACAATGCAAATTTAAAACTGCTATACCCAGTTCCTAGAAATGACTTGGGCGGAGATTTCCTCTCTCTCTTTTCATTTTTACCTTTTTCTCCTACTCATTTAGGAAAAGATGTAATGATTAAATAGAAATGGAAAAGCAATAATAGAAAGTTAAGTATAAAAGGCAACTTAATTTCCTTGTTACTCTGAATGTTAATAGTTGTGTGTGGGCTCTCACCCAGTCTTTTGCCAAAGTAGCTTTATAATAGAAAATGCCCCAAAGCATGCATAAACTTTTTCCCTTTAAGATTAACTAATTTCGCAAGTTTTGCTTTACTTTAAGCACCTATATTTAGATGTGTATTATTTTGTTACAGTGTTGCAAAATGAGGTTTCTTAAATGTTCTGTTAGTATAAACAAAAAGAAAACTGGCAATTATTTCTGATCATGAGAGTTATCATTTATAATTTTATTTTATTTTGTTATTTTAGAGAGAGGGTCTCACTCTGTCACCCAGGGTAAAGTGCAGTGGTGCAATCATAGCTCTAAAGTAGCTAGGACTATAGGTGTATGACACAATGCCCAGCTAATTTTTAATTTTTTTTTTTTTTGTAGAAATGCGATCTTACTATGTTGCCCAGGCTGGTCTTGAACTCCTGGCCTCAAGTGATTCTCCTGCTTTTACCTCCCACAGTGCTGGTATTACAGGTGTGAGCCACCATACCTGGCCTGATTTTCTTTTAAAAGAAATTTGCTGCCTCCAAATCCACTTAATCCTGGGCACACAGCAAATATTTCATCATTCAGCAAACTTTCTTTGACATTTGTATCATCATTGACACAACCAAAATATGTAGAGATCAGTTGCAGAATGAAGCATGGACCTACTTATGGCCCTAAAATGGCTTACTGAGGAGGGAGGCTATGATAGTGGGAAATAATATGTTTGGTTCTTCCCACTTCCTGGTGTTAGTGCCTTGTGATCTCTGGAGTGATAAGAGTTTTTTTTTTTTTTTAATTTTTTTTTGAGACTGAGTTTCGCTCTTGTTGCCCAGGCTGGAGCGCAATGGCTCACTGCAACCTCTGCCTCCCTGGTTCAAGTGATTCTCCCATCTCAGACTCCCGAGTAGCTGAAATTACAGGTGCCCACCACAGTGCCCAGCTAATTTTTGTATTTTTAGTAGCTATGGGGTTTACCATGTTGGCCAGGCTGGTCTCGAACTCCTGACCTGAGGCGATCTACCTGCTTCAAATTCCCAAAGTACTGGGATGACAGGCGTAAGCCACTGTGCTTGGCCGAGTTGGTTTTTTTTTTATGCTAATGAAATGATTGGCAGTTAGGGGCCCCTAAATAGCTTCACAATGAAAGTTGGTCACTGGAAAGAATAAGGTAGTTTAGGGGGTTGGAACTTTCAGCCCCAAGCTCTCACCTTTGGGGAAAGAAAATGGGCCGAAGGTCAACTTGATCACCAATGGTCAATGATTTAATCAACCATATCTATGTAATGAAGACACCATAGAAACCCAAAAGGAGGGGTTCAGAGAACTTCCAGACAGCTGGATATGTGGAGGCTCCTGGAGACTAGCACCATTGGAGAGGGCATGGAAGCGCTGAGCTCTTTCCCATACTTTTCTCTATGCGTGTCTTCCCATCTGGCTGTTCATTTGTATCCTTTGTAATATCCTTTACCATAAACTGGTAGACATAAGTCAGCATTTCCCTGAGTTCTGTGAGACACTAGAACAAATTAATAAAACCCATGGGGAGTGTCATGGGAACCCTGATATATAGCTGATTGACTATATATACTCAATCAGAAGCGCAGGTGATAACCTGTGCTTGTGTGTGGCATCTGAAGGGGGAGAGTTTTGTGGGTGGGATTTGATGCTGTCTCCAGGTAGATAGTGCAAGGGTTGAATGAACTCTGGTGAAAAACTGGTTGAAAAACTGATGTCTGCTGGAGAATTGTTTGGTGTGTAGAAAAAGCTCTCCCTGTCTGGTGTCAGAAGTGCTCTGTGTTGAATGACTGGGAGAGAGTCAGAGCATGAAAAACACTATTTTCTTTTTATTTTTTTTTCCTATGTCTTCATTAGAAGCTGTTCTTCCAATATTGCTTTCTGAAGATCTTTTCTACTCAAAATGGCATCTGTGATGCCTGGCATGGTGGCTCACGCCTGTAATTCTTGCACTTTGGGAGGCTGAAGCAGGAGGATTGCTTGAGCTCAGGAGTTCGAGACCAGCCAGGGCAACATAGCCAGACCTTGTCTCTACTGAAAAAAAAAAAAAATTAGCTGGGCAAGGTGGCCCATGGCTGTAGTCCCAGTTACTTGGGGGTATTGATGTGGGAGGATTGCTTGAGCAAGAGAGGTCAAGACTATAGTGAGCTCTGAGTGTGCCACTGCACTTTAGCCTGGGTAATAGAGCAAGTCTCTGTCTTAAAAGAAAAGAAAAAGGTCCTCTGTGGACCAGAAGCATCTACATCCCCTGGAAGTTTGGTAGTGCAGAACCTCAGTCCTATCCTAAACCTGCTAAATCAGAACCTGCATTTTACCAAACTCCATGAATATTCACATGCAAGACTATGAATACTCATAGTTCTGAGACTATGAGAAGCAAAAGTATTAAACATTCTAGGCGTCAATTATTTGTTTTTATTTTTGCGCTACTCCACAACATGTATTATTCGAAGTAGGCACCTTTACAAAGAACAACCCTAAATCTCAGGGGCTTAATGAAATAAACTATTTCTCATCTCAGTGTACGGTGGACTGAGCTGGCTGGGCTGGGAGGGGGCAATCTTTCCCATGCAGTCATTTTGCAGTCAGAGGCATTCCATCTGGTGGCTTTTTTATCCCCAAGGGTCACATAATTCTTCACCAGACCCCTGATTCTGAGCTTCCAATAAGAAAAAGCCAAGACATGGAGTAATGGGTAGCATCTTCTATGACCAGGCATGGAGGGGAGCACGTCACTTCTACCTGCATAATATTTATCTCAGCTCAGTCACGTGGCCACATCTAGCTGCAAGAGAGCCTAAGAAATGCCATCTTTTTGCATAGGAAGAGGAGGAAATGATTAAAGTAAATGTTTAGTCAGTCTCTGCCTCATCCATCCTCCAGAATCCAGCTAAATCCCTGTGTGCTTCAGACTGGGAGAAGTCTTCTTCTATGTACCTATAGTGCATATTATTCAGTTCTTTAAATCTACATATTCCATATTGCTCTGGTATATTATCTATTGAGATGTATGTATCTTACTTTCCAGTAGATTTAAAAAAATTTTTTTCTTCTGTTTTTCCCACTAGAATTTCTAAGCACTTGTAGGGTAAGTGGTCATGCCATAATTTTTTTTTTTGTAAGCTGCAGAGACAAGATTAATTTTAAGTATGCAATAAGCATCTTATTAACATTTATTGATCAAGTTAGTGAATACATAGGGCAGTATAATGATTCTTTTTAAATCAGCGCTTAGTAAAGTATCTTGTGGATCCTTTCAATATCGGATTCCATAATTAACCCTGCTAGGGTCGGAATATTTGTGTTCCACCAAAGTTCACATTGAAATTTTAACTTCCAAGATGATAGATCAGGAGGTGGCTCCTTTGGGAAGTGCTTAGGTCATGAGGCAGAGCCTTCATAAGTGGGATTTGTGCCCTTATTAAAAAAGGCCCCAGAGAGATCTCTCACACTAGCTTTCTGTGAGCACATCATAGGGAGCTGTCATCTGTGAACCAGAGCAATGAAAAGACAGCTGTCTATGAACCAGCAAGCAGGTCCTCAACAGGCAGTGAATCTGCTGGGACCTTCATCTTAGACTTCCCATCCTCCAGAGCTGTGAGAAATGAATGTCTGTTGTGTGTAAGCAACCTAGTTTATGGTGTTGTGTTATAGCAGTCTAAACAGACTGAGAATACCCTCTAAGTTTAATTAGAAAATAGCCTTCTAATCCCTTGTCACTTTTTTGGATCTGTTAGCAGTTTTGTTCTCTTAATGCATCCTAATAGAAGTGCATTGCTAGGGGTATGACATGGACCACTGAACACATCATAATGCTCACATGATAGTAGAGGAAATCAAAGTCACCAGACAAAAAGTAATTTGCTAGAAGTCACATCACTGGTAGGCAGAAAAGGCAGGTTTGGACTTGTCGGTAGATTTTTGACTCCAAATCCAGGATTTTGTAAAGTGTCTCATATCATTTCTTCTATAGACGGCTGCATTGTTTCCTTCCTTCCTTCCTTCCTTCCTTCCTTCCTTCCTTCCTTCCTTCCTTCCTTCCTTCCTTCCTTCCTCCCTCTCTCCCTCCCTCCCTCCCTCCCTCCCTCCCTCTTTCCCTCCTTCCTCCCTCCCTCCCTTCTTTCTTTCTCTCTCTCTTTCCTCTTTTTCTTTTTTTGTTGTTTTTTAAACAGAGTCTTACTCTGTAGTCCAGAATGGAGTGCAATGGTGCAATCTCAGCTAACTGCAACATCTGCCTCCTGGGTTCAAGCAATTCTCTTGCCTTAGCCTCCTGAGAACTGTAATTACAGGCATGCGCCACCACGCCTGGCTAATTTTTGTATTTTTGGTAGAGACAGGCTTTGGCCATGTTGGCCAGGTTGGTCTCAAACTCCTGAACTCAGGTGATCTGCCCGCCTTGGCCTCCCAAAATGCTAGGATTACAGGCATGAGCCACTGCATCCAGCCCATCTGTATTGTCTTTGGAGACTTCAGAAATACCTGTTGGGTACTAAGCTTATTATTTGGGTGTCAAAATCATTTGTACACCAAACCCCTGTGGCACATAGTCTACCTATGTAACAAATCTGCACATGTACCCCTGAACCTAAAAGTTGATAAATAAATAAAATACATAATGAAACCCCACATGATTGACTAATGGCAAAATTTTGGAGAGGGGTAAGTAAAATTTCTAGATGGCTGTTTTTCATTGTTCAGCCCCGGGTTTGCCAACGTTATCACAGGGAATGTAAGCTTGTTTCACAACTTTTCATTTTTCAAAGAGCTTGGAATTTTTCCACAAAATAAATTTGCTGAGTGAATCTAATCTAGGAAAGCCATCTGCTAAACTCAGATATAAGGCCATTTAGTATTACTGCAGTTTTGGTGTCAGAGCAAGTTTCACTTTTTTGTGTTTGAGTAATTGTTTTCTTTCAGTTTTTTTTCTTTTTATCTGTCTTCTTGAGTGCTTATAAAACATTTTTTTACTTAGAAACTAAGAAATTAACATATATTCCTACTTGTGCATGTTTTATTCTGTTTTGCTTGGTTGTCAGTGGACCCTGTGAGTCTAAAAATTGCTTCCTCCTAAGCAATGTTCTTACATGATTTATTGCTTATTCTCCCACTGCTTTGTTCTCTCTGGAATTCCGGGGTTACCTGTTTTACATCTCATGGATTGATCCTTTGTCATGCTCTTAGCTTTTTTTTTTTACATTATTACTTTTTTGTATGACTTTATGTTCTGGGAGGATTTCTTGAGTTAATATTTTAAATAATGTATTTTGTTTTCTGCCTCATACAATCTACTGTTCATTGTACCAAAAACATTTTAAACTCTGCTATTTGTGTCTTTCAAGGTTTACATTTTCTTCTGCTTCATATATGTAAACCTCTCTTGAAATTGATTTATGAAATGGATCAGAATTTTTTCTCTTAGAATATTTTTTCTCTTGGAAGAAATATTTCTCAAAAGGAAACATTTGCCCTGAAAATGCAGAGTAGTCACCTTCTGTGGTCTGTTTATTCTTTCCGTATTACTTGTGATTTTCTCTGCTTTTCTGTAAAGCCAAGAGTGCCACAATTTTATTCCAAGGGAAAGGGCGAATTTTACATTTAATAATTTTCTTGTTAGCTGAGGCAGGAATGGAAGTAGAACTACTGGAAAATGGCTTCCTGTTAGGAACATTCTCTGATTAACTCCATGGTGTTTGTTCTTTGGCGTTTCTTTATTGTTCAGCTTTTGACCTCTTAATTAGCTGTCTGCTTTCCTGCCACATTGTTGAAGCCACTGAAAATATGAGGAGAGTCTTCACTATTGATGTTGCATCCTCCAGAATCAGCAAAACCCAGGGCTGTGTTCTTTGATGATTCCAGTAAGGTGTCTGGCTGTCAATCTGTTTCTTCTGACCAGCAAGGCGGGACAGTCATAGAAGCGACATTGCACTGTGCTTAGTATTTTCCTGCTTCTGTGTGTGTGCCTACATGCAGGAAGAAGGGAGCTTTAATGGGTCACTGAAGAAGATTGGAGCGATTATCTTAATCTGGATCTTAAAAATATTAATAGACTATATTATTAGAGAAGTTTTAGATTAACAGAAAAATGAGCAGAAAGTACAGAGAGTTCCTAAACACTCCCTGCTCCTCTTCTTCCCTCTTCTATTATTAGCACTTTGGATTACTGTGGTTGTATTTCTTACTATCGGTGAGCCAATTATGACACATTATTACAAACTAAAATCCATAGTGTACATCAGGATTTACTCATTGCATTGTATCTCCTCTGGATTTTGACAACTGCATAATATCATGTATCCATCGTTACAGTATCATACAGAACATTGTTTTCAAATAATTAATTTCACCATATTGTCTAAAACCAGTCACCAATTAGCTTGGAAATAGCATCAGCTACCTTTCTGAGGGGCCGGGATCTTTGTGGCAGTGAATTCTGTGCACTTCAAAAACCACGACATTGATTTTGTTGGGAAAAAATCCTAGGTGGCATGGTAGCTGTAGCCTGTGTTGGCTGTACCTAGATTCAACACAGTTGGAAGGAAATTTTACCTCTATCGATATTGGAATAAAAGTTTCAAAATCATTTATGGAGTAGCTATTTCTTTTCTATTAAAAAGTTCATGGTAAAAAAAAAAAGTTAAATCCAAACACTCTGTCGATGAAGAGAGTCAAACTCTGTAAAATATCTTAAGAGATTTATTCTGAGCCAAATATGAGTGACCATGGCCATGACACAGCCCTCAGGAGGTCCTGAGAACAAGTGCCCAAGGTGGTCAGGGTATAGCTTGGTTTTACATATTCTAGAAAGGCATGAGACATCGATCAAATATACATTTAAGAAATACATTGATTTGGTTCAGAAAGGCGGGGCAACTCAGGGCGGGGAGGAGGGGGTGCTTTCAGGGTATAGGTGAATTAAAACATTTTCTGATTGGCAATTGATTGAGTTTGCCTAAATACCTGGGATTGATTAAAAACAAAATGTTCAGGTTAAGATAAAATACTGTGGATACCAAGGCTCTTTTAAAGTCTTATAGTGGCTGCTCTTAGAGATAATAGATAACAAATGTTTCCTATTCAGATATTTAAAAGGTGCTAGACTTTTACTTAATCTTTTCAGGATTGGGAGGGCCTGGAAGTAAAAGATCAAGCTATGTTAATAGAGATTCTTTACAGATGCACATGTCCAACCACAAAGGACAGCTTTGAAGGACCATTTCAAAACATGGCAAAGAAACATGTTTTGGGGTAAAATATTTTGACTTTCTTCTTTGTCACGTGATGCTATGCTAGAGTCAGACTGGAAAGTAAGTCACAATATATAGGGTTAAATAAAGCCAATCTGATGAGAATTTATGGTTTGTAGCACATGACTCCCCAGACCCCTTAGATAGGAATTTGGGCAAGAAGAAAAAAATCAGAGCTCAGTTCTCAACTCCATGGTTTCCTTTTCAAACTGGCCTTATTCTTTTGAGTGTGAGAACACCCTTCACAGAACAGAGACTCTATTGATTATTGGAAATAGGAAGGAAGCCACACAACAGATACGCAACTGAATTGTTCTCACCTATTGATTGTGGTAGAAAGAAATGAACGGGGACACGGCCCCTTGGCTAACATGCATGTCCTTCCTTGTTGCTGTTCCCAGCTTGCCACAGCAATATCCCCTATGGCTCAAAAAATTTTCTTTTTCCTTAGATGATTTTTTTTTGGAAAACTTCTCCATTTACTTCTTAACCTTGTTTCTTCTTTGTCTGCTGTATTTTTCTGTTTTTCTGTAAAACATTGCCACAAGCGTAGAAGCATGAAACCACACCTGTTTATGATCTCATTGTTCTGTAAATCAGAAGTCTGGATGCGTTTGCCTGCGTTCTCTGCTAACGATCACACACCCAAAGTCTTGCCTAGGCTGAACTTCTCTCTGGTGGTTCCAGGGAGGAATCTGCTTCCAGGTGCATTAAAGCTGTTGGTAGAATCCAGTTCCCTCTGGCTACGGATCTGAGGCCCTTGTTTCCTCGCTGGCTGTCATCTGGAGCTGTCCTCAACTCCTCAAGACCACTAGCACTTCTTCTCATGCGTCCTTTCCATCTTCAAAGGAGCAATGGCATGTTGGGTCCTTCTCACTCATTAAATGCCTCTAACTTTCCTTCCTAGTCTGAGTATTCGCTCTGCTTTTAAGGGCTTATGTGATTAGATCAGCTACACCTGAGTAATGAGCAGAAGCTGGTGAAGGTCTGCTATCCATATAGTAACAGTCACAGAAGCAACATCTCATTATATTCACATGTTCTGAGGATTGGGGTGTGGAACCTTGGGTGGAGGAATGGGTGTATGTTCAGAATGACACTTACCTCCCATCCTCCTGATGTCCATCCTTCGTGCTACTGTTGCCATGTATTTTCCTTTTACATGTGCTATAAACAGGCAGAATATTGTTACTATTTTTGCCTAAGACTATTTTCTTTTTAAAACAAAACCTTGGTGCCTGTTTTTTTTTCCCCCTGCAGTTCAAGTCTCTCTTTAGATATCACTTTGTCTGTATTTCCTACCATCTAAACGTTTCTGATGGGCTTAAGAGGAGTTGGTAATTTGGCAGCTTTTCCAGTGTTCTAAGTTTGGATGCTCATTCTAGCTCTCTGTGTGTCCAAACTGAAACTGGTATTGTGTGTGTGTGTGATTTTTTTTTTTTTTTTTTTTTTTTTGGAGACAGAATCTTACTTTATCACCCAGGCTGGAGTGCAGTGGCACAATCTTGGCTCACTGCAACCTGCACCTCCCAGGTTCAAGTGATTCTCCTGCCTCAGCCTCCCGAGTCGCTGGGACTACAGGAACATGCTACCACACCCAGCTAATTTTTGTGTATTTTAGTAGAGACAGGGTTTCACCATGTTGGCCAGGCTGGTCTTGAATGCCTGACCTCAAGTGATCTGCCTACCTTGGCGTCCCAAAGTGCTGGGATTATAGGCATGAGCCACTGTGTCTGGCCTACTGTGTTATTTTTAATTATCTCATTATTAGGGAAATATTTAGCAGCATTTAAAAAGCACATCCAATGCAGCAGCAGCACAGTCCACCCAACAATCAGATTATGCCTCCCTTCATCGAATATAGATATTGTCTGGCATCATGTAGTCAAAAATCCCCTGTTTTATTTAAAAGTGGTCATTTGAATTTGGCTTACAAATTGTGTAAAGAAGGAAAAGTAAACTACAGACATTGGTGTTTCCTAGAGTGTCTTTTTGGACCTTGTATTATTTCTGCAGCACAGTGTTTGTTTACAACCCCTCCAAACAGAATCTTTGAGGGCAGGCATAATGTCTCATCCACTTTTGTTTATCTAATGCTGAGCAGATGACAGCATAATATGTGGTACAGAGAACTCAGTAAATGCTTGTTTAATGTTGCTGAATGTTTCTGGGTCATTCAGGGAGATGTTGCATTTTCCTGAAAATTCCTTGAACTCCCAGAGAGATACATCTCAAGAGTTGACCAAGTCTTCTTCTAAGAAGACTTTTATTGGCTTGTATTATACAACAAAACGTCCACAATTCAGATGAGCTCTGAGAAAGCCTAGGGCATGTGCCAAAGTGATGTGTGTGCTCTCTGTGGAGCTTGATTTCTTTAGCTGGGGAACCAGGAGCCACTCAATGATCTCCAGATGAAACTACTATTTCTCATAGTATGAGGCTATATTTAATGCTTAATGACAAATAGCATTTTAATTTGAACTGTATAAGGCAAGAGGCTTACATTAAATGAACAAGTACAAGCAGACATGAAGGAGAAGAGTGATGACCTTCATTATGGGTATTCAGTTCAGCAGAAATGATGCTCTAAGTGAATCTGAAAGAGTCTAGCAAACTGAAATCCCCTCAGCTCATCAGTGAAGCCTGAGAATATGGTAATCTATGTGTGACAGAAGCCTTCACAGCTGCTCCTCTGCCTTGCAATCTGACCTGGGGATTTTTTTGTTGTTATAAGGCTCACTGGACTCTCCATAAGGAATGAAAGAGAAAAGTTTGAAACTGATTTGAAACAAATAACTCCTTAGATGCTGGTTTCTGTTGCATGTGGATCTTGATATAGGTATACGGAGTGGGTAGTGGGTTTTCGTTTGGAGAACAAACTTGATTTTAAGCTCCTCTTCTGGGCCCTCCCTGTCTCATGCACAATATTGTACACTCACAACAGACTGAAGATTCTGATGCGAACATCTTTGCAAAAGATGTCAGGCCACCGATTTGTCAGGTCATGTCACGTGCGGCTTGTTGTTGGTCCTGACTGCCGTTGGGCAAGACAGGTGGAATGGTACCATGGAAGGAGCAGAAATGTCATGGGCTCTGGAGGTCACCAGAGTTGGCCCAAGTCCTGGCTCTGCCATTCTCTAGCACTTTGACCTTGATCAAGTGATGTAATCTTTCTGACTCCCAGTAGAATTCTTGTGAAGATAAATTGATGTATGTGTGATGTATGATGAGGATAAAATAATGCATATAAAGAGTCTGGTTCAAAAACAGAGAATCAATAGATGGCAGCTGTTATTACTATTGTTGCTATTACTTAATTTTGGCTTCATGAATTGTTTTCACCTGTTTTCTGTGGCCCTTACACCACAGACACAATCACATGTCTGACCCCTTCACACACTGGAATCATTGACATGACAATATGCTCAGCACCTTAGCTTTTATGTATCTGGGGTCTTTCCTCTAGGCTGGGCCATGTAATTGGCTTTTAGTCCTCACTCATGTTAGAATCCCCCTCTGTAAAAGCATTATACACCCCTACTTTGTTTAATGTATCCACGGCCATGTGATTTACTTTGGCTGGTGCAACAGAAGCAAAACTGGGGTGTCACAGCTAGGCAAAGCCTCTAACTGCAGAGGGTTTTGCAACTGCAGAGCCATGGCAGGATCAATCTTCCTAAAGCCTGAGTCCCTGAGTGACTGTGAGGAGCAGAGATTTACTGGTTCCTACGATAGACATAGTGTGAGTGAGAGGTAAACCCTACCATTCTAAGCCAAGAGATTTTTGAGTTATTTGTTATGATAGCATAACCTAGCTCTTCCTAATTGCTACAGGGCTTCTCTCTCAATTCTAGCTCTGAGTTAGAGTTCTCTTCACCCGCCATCAACACCATTAACCCATATGGATCTTCACTTCCTGTGAACTTGCTCTGTCTATGCAGTGGGTCATCAGATGGGTAGAGGACGGCCATAAGCTGGTGCTTCTGTCAGATCAAAGTTTACTCTGTTCTCTCCTGCCACTTAACGCTCTTGGACTCTAAGCTGCTCAAACTTGTACGTGGAATTATAATACATAGACATAAAATAAAACCCATGCTGGGAAAGGTGGTTCTGAGATCCTTCAGTTCTACCTTCCTTTCATTTCCCGCCTCTCGTTCTGTTTCACTTTCTGCTCAGACTCATGCACATGTATTTCCTCAGGGAGGAAATGGGGCTGAAGCAAAGCAGGACTTGGTCTGTGTCCATCCCTGTCCGCCTCTGGAGCTATCTATCTGTCTTGCTGGCACTATCGGGATCATTTCTTCTGCACGTGTAGCTTCAGCACTGCTCCCCAGTGGCAGGAATTAAGGTCTGGGAGATCTGAGCAGCTGCTGCCTTATTTTTTGGATTTGGCATTGTCTGGCTGCCGCTCCTGGAGCTGCTGTGGGCTTCTGTTCTGCTCCTCAGCTCCCTTCTGGCTTGGACTCAGTATCCTGGACCCTTCCAGGATGGAGCCTGTTCTACTCTTGCAACCCCAGTGATTATAACCAGTACCCAGAGCTGACCTTACTTACCCGAGCCCCGTTATTTCTTCATGTTGCTTAATTAGAAAAATAATAAAACAACAATAACAACAAAAAAAAACAGAGACCATCTTGAGGCAGAAAAAAAAAGACTTACTGTGTGTCTTAGTCAGTGTGGGCTGTTATAAAAATGTACCATAGACTTATAAAAAACAGAAATCTATTTCTCATGGTTCTGGAGGCTGGGAATTCTTAGCTTACGCTTACAGCATGATTGGGTTCTGGGGAGGGCCCTCTTCCAGGTTGCAGATGGTCAAATTCTTGTTGTTCCATCACATGATAGAAAGAGAAAAACAAATCCTGTCTCTCCTCTTTTCTTTCTTTCTTTCCTTTCTTCTCCTTTTTTTTTTTTATGGAGTCTCACTCTGTCACCCAGGCTGGAGTGCAGTAGTGTGAGCTCAGCTCACTGCAACCTCTGCTTCCCAGGTTCAGGTGATTCTCCTGTCCCAACCCCTCGAGTAGCTGGGATTATAGGCGTCTGCCACCATGCCTGGAAAATTTCTGTATTTTCAGTAGACACAGGGTTTCACGATGTTGTTCAGGCTGGTCTAGAACTCCTGACCTCAAATGATTGGCCTTTCTTGGCCCCCCAAAGTGCTGGGATTACAGATGTGAGCCACCAAACCCAGCCTCCTCCTCTTTTTATAATATAAGGGCGCTAAATTCACCACGAGGACTCGATTCTTAGGACTTAATCTAACTCCAATTACCATCTAAAGGCCCAACTTCCAAATATCATATTGATGACTGGGGTTTTAATGTACAAATTTTGGGGCATACACACATTTCATCCTCACAGTGTGAGACTCAACAAATCCTGGAATTAGAAAAGGAAGGTCTTTGGAATCTGAGGCAAGAGAGGCTGCACCTGGGACCAGTGGCTGTCTCTGTATCAGCCCCAGGCCCCTTACACTTTCTCTCACAGGATCTCTGTGTTTCAGCTACCTGTTGTTCTATAATTAACTACCCCCAAAAATATTGGTTTCAAGCAACACAAATGTCTGATTTCTCTTGATTCTTGACCAGGCACTTCCTCCATCTCATGTAGTGAGATGCCTGGGATGGCTGGGAGCTTCAAAGGTCCTCCACTGGATGAATGGCAGTTAGTGCCAGCTGCCAGCCTGGTGCTCAGATGGGCCTGTTGGCAGTGGCTTTGCTTCTTGTCTGTGTGCCACTCTTTTTCCTCCTTACCAGTTATCCATAGACTGTTTCCTGGGGACGCCTTTACCAGTTGGCACCCAAGTTAGGGAGGCGTCTAGGGTTCTGCCTGCATCCGCCACTGTAGGAGTGCTCTGAGAGGGGAAAGGAGCCACGGTTTCTGCTTTCAGTAGCGCCTGTTTTGTCACTGATTGCCTTCCCTGTGAGCAGACAGGTGCCGTTTCCCATTTTACCTCTGCTGGGTCAATTACAGTGATTTCAAAGGACACTAATGTATCTGACAAGTCTCATTGGAAAGAAAATTCCTTCAGATTAACAATAAATTGATCTGATTACCTAATCCTAGTATCATTCAGAAGAAAAATGCAAGGCTGAAGTGAAGTGGCAATCTTTATTCATATCAATCTGGGAGAAAATGGAGAGTGTGAGGAAAGCTGGAGGCGAGGAATGAAAAATGTCTGCACTCTGAAGGCCAAAAAAAAAAAAACAAAACAGCAGCAAAACTGTATTTCAACATGCTTCCATTCAGAGATGTGCAGGACAAGTATTTAAGGAATATCAAGCATATTCCAGGCTTATGGATTTACCTTTTTGTAACAGGCAAAGGTCATAAGACCTTACTCTTTGGAACACAGGTAGGCTGTGGCTTTGCTTTCCTGTTATTAAAATTATTTTAGAGCAATAGATATGTTGAAATTTTGTGAGCCTAGTGAAGATCAATAGAAGAATAGTCAATTTTTTTTTTTTTTTTTTACTAAGCAAAGAACTTTATTAACCTTAGTTTCAAACTTGATTCCCAGGCTTCTTCGGCTTAATTAGCTGCAAAGAATGAATTGTGTATAAGCAAAAAACTGAAAAGAGCTGCAGCATCCAAGGGGCTTGGGCTTAAAAATAATCCCAGCACTTTAGGAGGCTGAGGTGGGTGGATCACCTGAGGTCAGGAGTTCGAGAAGAATAGTAAATTCTTGCTGTGACCTTGCAGTACACCTGACATGCGTGTTAATAATGCCACCTGGCAGTAACGGTGGAAGATTAATAGATTCATTTAGCAACAGATACCAGTCTGGATAACTGTTGGTTCTGGTGCATTACTTCCATGGTAAAGACTTCCTGGACCCAGACAATTACCTCTTTCTTCCTTTGTTTTCTTATAGTGCCCTGGATATACTTCCATTTAGAGAACTCTCAAATGTGTTCAGTCTAATATTTATTTTGTCTTTATTATATGTTGCATTATGTGCTAAAGTGCACTGGCAATAAATTAATTCACAGTCACCATCCTACTGCTTTACTTCAAGATCTTACCACTCTTTCTTGAACTATTGCACTCACGACCCTAATATTTATTCCCAGGAAATGTACGGTCTGGTAAGAGACTGTCACAGAAACTGTTGGTTAAATTCCATGCAGGCATTAATTTCCTTCTCTGTTGGAAGATGCCAATTTTGTTCTGATGGCTCCTCCTTTATCACATGACTTAGATGAGTCTAAACTCATACTGGTAAATGAGTGATTGGTTTACAGACGGTCATGTGTTCTATGCCAGCCAAGGAAATATCCGTGAAGTTGGCTGCAGAGGCTTCTGGGAAATGTTTCTTCATTGAGCTAAAGAGACACAGAGAAATGAAAGAGATTTTCATTTTTGAATTGTATGTCTGGAAATGGAATACTCATTTGGTCTCCAGAGGAGAGCTTGCCTTCAGATAAGCCAACAGGGTAGCAAAAGTGTGGAAATAATCGGATACTACCTTTAAGTTGTTCAAACGATCCAAACCGGAGGTATCCTACCATGGAATATCTGTTACGGTGCATGATAAATATCCTGATACTCAAGCCAGCTATTGGTTGAATGCTTTCTTACAAATGCAGGGGCATACAGATAAAAAGTACATTTACTGCCACAGTAAGGCAGAGTATGGGAAAAACAATAAGGGAGGTATAAAGTGTTATGAGGATTCAGGAGAGGGAGGGAATATAGTCTACTGAGGGGAGGAGAGGTCATCAGAAAATCAGACTGACAACATAAGCCACACAGAGACAACACATTTCGACCACAGGAATTTTTTGATACGTGTATGGATTACAGAATGTTTACAATTTAAGCCAGGTATCAAAAAATCATGATCCTTCCTGTAAAAGTTAATATTCATTTTTTTTTCATGCTTTATTCCAGTGCTCACCTAGCAATGCTGGCTGTGGCTGAGTACTGGTATTTCTCTACACAGGGTCTGGGCTTTCCTTCAGACTTGCTGCCCTCATGCAAGTGCCCTGCCCCATGTCACCTGCCTCACGCTGGTGGTTTTCGATTGCTGTCTCTATGAAAGGAGAAGCATTGCTGCTGAAAGAGTTATTGTATTTGCTGTTTGTAACACTTGAGAGTGAAGTTTAGCAGAGTAAGAGAGACATAAGTCTAGAGGTTTGGGGTAGTTTTTTTTTTTTAAGAATGTATCATTCATTCATTTAAAAAGTCTAAGGAGAAAAGAGGAGATCAGTGGACACATTTGAGGGCATTTGAGGGTTAGAAAAGATTTACTTCTTAGGAATGAGGATACTTGAGCTTGTTTCCAAGCAGAAGGATAGAGTTCATGGTGTTTTGAGTGTGGCAAGACTCTTTAATCATATGGATGATGCCCATGGAACCTGCCGTAACACTCAATCAACAGGAATTTTGAGGGGTTATGTATCCCAGATCTTTATTTTCCCAAATACATTGGAGTGTGAAGGACACATTGTGAATGACAGAATTCTGTCATTATATTTAATTTACTATCAAATTTACCTACTAAACTAGAGGACTGATTAAGATAAATACAGACAATGATCTCATCCTGGAAGGAATTACTATGGCAAAAGAATTTGACAAGAAGATCCCCTTTTTATCTGAACAATAAAATATATCAATTTCTCAAAGCTCTTATGTTTGGCCAGTTTATCCTGGTGAGAGAATGGAAAAAGGGAGACATTCATCAATTTTACAACCTGCAGTCCATCACCAGACCAAATCAGGAAGAAGAGTGCATGGAGAAAACATTTGGAAAGAAAAGTTATTTTCAAAACATCTGGAGCAGGAGACAAATCCCATCAGCTCAGTTCCAACAATATATGCAGATAAGGTTTTCTTCTTGAAAAGTCTTCAGTTGCCCCCATTAGCTCTAACTCTTTTACCCCTGGCCAGCAGTAACAAATTAGAGTTAATAATGTGGCTTTTGAAAAGGCAACAGTGATGTAATTATTGTATCAGCATAAGGTTAATGATTTTAAAATGGAAAGGCTAATGATGTGCTTAAAATTTTTTAAAAATCAAAGAAATTATCTCAATGGAGTTTGCCTCCTTCTGTTCTTTCTGCTTGTTCTCGGGTAACAAGGTTGGGTGAAGAGTTAAAATGTCTGCAAGTAGGGATACCTGCAAAACCATTACGCAAGTCTTGACATGCTTAACAGATAAAATTCAGCCAGAAAGTGAAAATAGGGGGTGAACGTATGTGTGGAGAACACAGCAGTCTAGTTTAGCACTCTCTCTAAATGCAGCGAAGATGCTGCTGAATATTTTATTTGGGATACCAATCTAGCTTCAAGTATCTGGAAGAATCAAAAAAATCTTTTCCAAACTTAATACATAGGCGGGAAAACCAAAGAGCAGATCCAATGCACAACTCAGTTCCACTGAATGCCTGTAAGACTTCTCATGGTAGGATACTCGGAAATTTTTATTATTATTCTCCATTAATAAAAATAAAGATAGTAAAATAATACAAGATTTTTCTAACAAGGTGCTACTGGTACATTTATAGGCTAATCTAGGCATTGATGGACTGCAGCAGGTATTCAGAACAGTGGGGAAATTTGAGAGGCCATATTGGGGAACATGGCACCAGATTTCTGGACATGTATGTCTTCCAATTCCATCTCTTATTAAATGTACGACAATGAGTACTTAACATTTTGGTGGCTCAATTTTCTCATTGGTAAAATATGGCTATAAATAGTACCTCATGGGTTATTTGGAGGGACAAAGGTGGTAACACATTTAAAATGCTTAGCACTGTGCATTACCCATTCATATGTTCAGTAGTCAATACACTGAAAGTGCTCATTAAATAGATATTGGCCAGGCGCGGTGGCTCTCGCCTGTGATCCCAGCGCTTGGGGAGGCTGAGGTGAGCAGATCACTTGAGGTCAGGAGTTTGAGAACAGCCTGCCTCGCCAACATGGTGAAACGCTGTCCCTACTAAAAAACAATTACAAAAGTTAGCTGGGCGTGGTGGCACATGACTGTACTCCCAGCTACTCAGGAGGCTAAGGCAGGAGAATCACTTGAACCCGGGAGGTGAAGGTCGCAGTGAGCTGAGATCACACCACTGCAGTCCAGCCTGGGTGACAGAGTGAGACTCCATCTCAAAAAAAAAAAAAAACAGATATTACTGTAAAGATATTTTGTATTTGTATGTTTTACTAACATGTACTTTGAGACTATCAAAAAATTTACAAAATGAGAGGGAAAGGGAAATTCAAAAGTCTACAAAAATATCTATTTCTGTAAAGATAATTTTGCATAGAATAGGATTAATAATTATCTGTTAAAGAAATATATAGATATGTGAATTAGTGAAACTTATTAGGCTCTGTGTATTGGTATGAGAAAAACAGATCAATTGATCTGCAAGTTATTTGAATATAATACTGCCATTTTAATGTAAAAATAAAACAGCATTTAAGTGTTATTTTACAACCAGGAGTATCATTACATTTCTTTGTATTTTTTGCATCACATTGCAATCTATGCACATTTAAGAAATAGTAGTGTATTTACACACAAGCACATTTATGCACATTTACTTAGTGAGGGATATTTTTTAAGAGTGTGTGCTCAAGTGTCAGGTTACTGTTTGGGTAACACAAGACAAGATTCTACCTCTGAGAATTTCCTCATCTGTAAAATAGACCATAAGACCCATCACCTAGGTTTGTGCTTAGGGTAAAAAATAATCCAGGCACACCATTAACACACTTCCAGACCCATAGCAAGAATGTGATACATATTATTAATATTGTCAATATTATTACCGACAATGCATGGTGTACATGTGTATTACAGAGCTGTGCACATGAATTATGCCACATTTTAAGAGCGGTCAGTCCCCATACTGGGACTGAAATGTTTTGGGTTTGAATTCCAGGTCTTTTTACACTTGACAGCAACAAGACTTCACTTGCCATGGGGGTTTATCATTAAGCTTTTTTTGAGTAACAAACTATCCCAACGTTTAGTGGTTTAATGGGACAAACATTTATTATTTCTCATGTGTCTATGGATTGCTTATTGGTTCTTCTGGTTTGGACAAGCTTGGTTGGGGCTCAGTAGTCTAGGATGATCTCACTTGTACGTCTGCACCCTCAGATGGAACAATTGGACATCTGGAATGGCCAAGACTTCTCTCTACATGCTTTTCCAGCCACCTCTAGGAGGATAGCTCATGCTCGTTCACCTAGTTGTGGAAGGAGTCCCACAGCAAGAAAGAAATAGACCCAATGTAAAAGAGCTTTTGAAGCTTCTAATTGCTTCACATTTGCTAATGTCTCCAGGGCTAAGGCAAATCATATGGCTATGCCCAGATTTTGGAGCTAAAAACACAGACTCCGTTTTTCTCATTGAAGGAGCTGCAAAGTCATATTGCAATGGAGCATGCAAATAAGGGTGGGATAATTTTGTGGCCACTTTGCAATTTACTATAGAAAGTAATTTAATATTTTGAGTCAGAATTTTCCAAGTTTATTATCTTCCATTCAAACAAAACTTCAGATATTTTGTATGATTATTATTTGTTGGTTTTAAGAACATTTGTTTCTCTTCTGAAAACAAATATTCAACTCAATTTCAATTTAAGACCACTAAATTCCTTGTTATATTTCCCATTTTTAAAATATGAACATGGTGAAATATTTTTCATATATGTGCAAGACAGAGCAGGTATATTTTAGATACAAGCAAAAGAACAGACAATATGATAATAAACTTTTAGTTTATACTTTCTAGTACATCAATACTTTCACCCTCTATAATACAAATTCACATTTGCTGTCTCATATTTATTAGTCATCTCCTTGCTATTGGACCAGCACCCCTGGGTAGAATGCATTATGATACCAGATTCTCACCTCTCTCTGCATCCATGTTCTTATGGGTATCATTATAAGCCAAGTATATTTCTCTGCCCTTTGATTTTGGACTTGGCCACGTGGCAATATTTGGCCAAAGACACTGTGGTTGGAAGTGACAGTACCTCAGTCTAAGATTAGACTTTAAGAGGGATATAGGCTTGCTCTCTTGAGTCTCTGTCATTATGATAAGAAGAACACATCTGGAAGCTGGCTGGTCCTAGATTAATGAGATGCACAGAGCAAAGCCACCTCGGCTAACTCACACACCTGTAAGGAGAAGGAGAGCCTGACCAGCCCCCAAAACTACCTGGCCTTGAGGAGTCTAACCCCAGCTCACTAAGACATTTGACCCAAAATAATGAGTGATATTTTCAACCACTGTGTTTTGGGGTATTTCTTTTATGGAACAAGTAGAAACTGACACTAGTCTTTTGAGGTAGATTATTGTCCATAATAATAGTTGGATACAGAGTGGGGTCTCAAGATGTATTTATTTTGTCATTAAGTTTTAACATCCCATTAGCTTTCTGTTACTAGCATGACAAAAATTCACAAGTTCAGTGACTTGCGACAACATAAATTGATTATTGTACAGTTCTGTAGGTTAGAAGTTATACATGGTTTTCACTGGGTTTAAGCTAAGGCATCAGCAGGGCTGTTTTCCCTTCTGGAGGTTGTAGGGAAAAGTCCATTTCCTTGCCTTTTCCAGCTTCTTCAGGCCACCTACATTCCTTGGTTAATGACACTCTTCTTTCATCTATGGTATGTGCTGAATACGTTTCCCAAAATTCATGGTGAAGTCACTACTCTCAGTACCTAAAAATGAAACCATATTTGGAGATAAAGTCTTTAAGAAGGTAGTTAATGAGGCTGTTAATGGTGGGTTCTTAGATGAATATGACTTATAAGAAGAGAAAGACACTAGGGATGCGTGTGCTCGGAGGAAAAGCCACGTGAGGATACAGCAAGAAGGCAGCCGTCTGTAGGCTAATGAGAGAGGCCTCAGGAGAAATTAAACCCACCAAAATCTTGATCTTGGACATCCAGCCTCTAGAACTGTGAAAAAATAAGTCTCTTGTTTCAGACAGATATATTGTCATGACAACCCTGGTAAATTAAAACAATCTTCAAAGCCTGCAACAGCATTTCTCTGATTACTCTTATTTTAGCACATCTCTTCACCTGGGAAAGATTCACTGCTTTTAAAGTCTCCTATGATTATACTGAACCCACCCAAATAATCCAGGATAATCTTTCTATCTCAAAATATTTACCGCTAATCACATCTACAAAGTACCTTTGCCATGTAAAGCAACATATTTACAGGTTCTTGTGATTAGGACATAGGACGTGGACATCTTTGGAGATGAGGGGCATTATTCTACTGACCAAAGACATAGAAAGTAGTGTTGAGATTATATAATTCATAGTTAAATTGACAAAATTTTTAAAGACATGAGGTAGTAATTTGGTTATTTTGAGAAAAAGAGTATTGCAATGAGAACAATTTTTCAGTAAAGACAGTTTTTTCTTTCATTTTCTTATTTCCTAATTCTAAAGTCCAGGTTTAGTTAAAATTTGCCTTGTTCCTTAATTTTTAGCAGAATGCAGGACTTAATACATATATATATTTTTTGCCTTTAAAACGCTTTCTATACCAGCCCGCTTTTTAGCATCTTGCCTGCTTTTGCACGATTCCCTCTAGCTCTTATTGGTGACCCTGCCTCGCTACTGAGGAACGTTATTAACAAAAGCTGTCAGCTGCATGAGGCTTTCATCCAATCTGTAAGTGAACTCCACAGAAAAACCTCTGTGAATCTTTCTTTTTTTTTTTTGGAAAGGCTCACACTGCCAATGGAAAGTTAGAGAATGAATGGCATGGCATGCTTACTTTTTCATGATCTGGGTCTCAGAAGCTCTATTAAAAGTCTATTAAGTATTTTATCAGCTTCTGTTGGAGCCACAAATGATAACTTTATGTGGGAATTCATTTTCTATACACGCCAATTATCATATCAGAAGTGTGCTGAGCTGAATTTTCATATTTGCATTTGATGGCTAGGGCCAGCTGGAAAGCATTTTCCACTGTGAGTTAAGTGCCATACACATCTTTAAATTTAGATATTAAAACACACACCAAACAGCCAGTGCTGAAAAGATGCAAACAAATAGTAAGCAAGAGATCCATTTTTGGCCAACTCACAAGTGAACATCCAATCATCAATTAAACAACTCTACTCGTGGTGAGGCACTGGGGTTGTTTCCATTGGTCACAGCTTCTTTGTGCTCTGGTCAGAAAATCACTTGCCTATTCCTATGACAACCTCTCACAGTTCAGCACCTTAACATTCAGTTTTCGTATTCTGGAACAATTCCCCAAACACAAAGCGACAGTTGTTTTCCAGGTTATAAGCACAGCCCCGAATCCATTATGACCTATTTTGCTATTTCTTCTATGACTTCAGCTGATGTGCTGCCGAAAAGCCCAAGTGAAAGTTCTTCCACTTCTCAAGAAAGTAATACTTCATGGCTCATTTGAAATCGAGTCAGCACGAAGCAAAGTTTTATGGCAGGATCCTAATGCAGTATCCTGGGTGGCATCTGGCAGTTTTCAAACTAAGGCAAATAAGTCAGGAACTGGTGTTCCCCAGGGGCTTTTCCTAGTGGAGCTCAGTTTAAGCAGAAGGAGAGAAATGAGGACTTAAAAGTGTCATGAGTTTCATGCTGAAAGAATTTGGATTTACATTCTGTTATTTCAGCTGTCAAGTTCCTAACATAGATAAAGATCTTTGCAGTCACTCCATGAGACTTCTCTACGTGGGATCAGAAGTTTTGCAAATTTAGAGGAAGCAACATTGACAGAATTTCCGGCAAATATTTCTAACACCCCAAATGGATGTAAATAATAAGTAACAGTTGGGGGAGGTGTCCCTGAACACAAGTTTTGCCTGTTTCCAAATGCCCTGTTTTGTGATGTTCTGCAGAATTCATGGGTAAGCAAGAAAGGGAACAAATTCCTTTTTCTCCCGATGTTGTGCATTAAGAGAATACGTATTTTTACCCATAAACACATGAGGATATATCAGCTGTGTTTGATCAGGAAATATATCTTGATAACTGGATATTGAAACAGAAATTTAAAAGTGTTGTCCACCCCAGATTATCATTATACTCCTTTTGGCTACTGCTAAGGACTTGCACCCAGATTTGTGGCAGATTCCATCTTTATCTATCTCTGTATCCACTTCTCTTGTTATGTGATTTTAAAGTTCCTTTCATGAGACAGGTGGAATCTGATTCCCTACCCCATGTGTATCAGGCTGTTCTTGTATTGCTATAAAGGAATACCTGAGGCTGGGTAATTTATAAAGAAAAGAGGTTACATTGGCTCATGGCTCTGTGAACTATACAAGAAGCAGAGCAGCATCTGTTTCTGAGTAGGCCTCAGGAAGCTTCCAATTATAGCAGGAGGCAAAAGAGGAGCAGGCATATTATGTGATGAGAATGGGAGCAAGAGTGCAGGGAAGTGCCACACGCTTTTAAAAGAACAGATCCCACGTGAACTCAGAGCAAGGGCAAACTTATACCAAAGGCTTGACCCAATCCATTCATGAGGGATCTGCCCCCATAACCCAAGCACCTCCTACTAGTCCCCAGCTCCAACACAAAGGATTTCAATTCAACATGAGATTTGGGTGTGGACAAATATCCCAACTATACCACCATGTGACTTGCTTTAGCAACCAACCCAAATGCCCATCAATGATAGACTGGATAAAGAAAATGTGGCATATATACACCATGGAATACTATGCAGCCATAAAAAAGGATGAGTTCCTGTCCTTTGCAGGGACATGGATGAAGCTGGAAACCATCATTCTCAGCAAACTGACACAAGAACAGAAAACCAAACACTGCATATTCTTATTCATAAGTGGCTGTTGAACAATGAGAACACATGGACACAGGGAGGGAAACATCACATGCCAGGGCCTGTTGAGGGGTGGGAGAGCTAGGAGAGGGATAGCAGGGGGTGGGGGGATTGGGAAGGGATAACATTAGGACAAATACCTAATGTAAATGACAGGGGGATGGATGCAGTAAACCACCATGGCATGTGTATACCTATATAACAACCCTGCACAATCTGCACATGTACCCCAGAACTTAAAGTATAATATATATATATATATATATATATATATATATATATATATATATGGCATAATGATGGCATGCTAGTTCTGAGCACAGACCTCAGAAGGTCTTTGCATATTGCTGCTTTCCATTTTGTATTTTTTGCTGTAGTCATGAGCCTTTGGTTTACTCATACAAGTGGGAGTGAGCAAACCAGCTCACAAAGAGGAGCAAGACAACTGAGGGCTGCTGAGCCCAGCCTAGATGAATAGACCCCTCAGTGACCTCCAGACACATGAGCTATAATAGTAAAATACTATGTTTTAAACCACTATGTCTTGTGTATTTTATTGAGCAGCACTTTGTGGCAATAGCTCAATGATACCAAAATTTAACACTTATCACTCAATAGACATTCACTAAACGAATGGATGAATAAAATTACATCCAGAACATTTTTGTATGTGTAGGTACACATATTTGTATAGATATAAATAAGTAAAATACATAGAACACACACACTTACAGATACATACAAAAGCAACTTTCCAGTTGCATACACAGGTAGACATTTTTCTATTTAAATTTTAACATTTCCTTTTGAAAGTTGGTTTGGGGTTAATTGGTTAGTTACACAGTTCACAAAGAATGAGAGTCAAATTTACCTTGATCCAGGGCTCTACAGTTTACTTGTGCAGGTGAATATGACTTCAGAAACCATGTAATTGATTTTCAAGTAATTTGTTGTTGACTGTGTCTCCAAGTTATTAAGTAAAATAAGTAAAGTTTGCAAACAAGAAGACAGAAATATTTGCCCTCCCCATGCAAAAAAGAAACACACAATGTCTTTTCATTTTCTGTGGCTTAAAAAAAAACAGAATGTATATTGTAGGCAATTTGAAAACTCTGCTGTGAAAATGTTCAGAAAAAAATTTTCTTCTGCACTAGTACTATAACTGCACTTAAGGAGAATATAGAAGGATTAATTTTGCTGTCAATGGGAGTTTGATTCTGGTTTTCTAAGCTAAAATTGGAAGTAAAACCTTGAATTGATAATGTTATTTAAGTTTTCTAATCAATTCCTGGCCCTAAACATATTCAGTGTGGTGGTTCCTCAGCTTGAAGAGAAGACACATCTTCCAGAAATTAAATGAAATGATGTTAAATAACTGATCAAATATCTTATTCATGAAGAATTTTTGAGTTTAAAAAATTTTCTTCTAGACTGCTCTGAATATTTTAGAAAGATATATAGATATACAAACATAGGAGCTTTTGTGTACCATATTTTGATGATCAGACATAATATAACTCTAACTTGGTAAAAGGTGCAATTTCTAGTGAGTGTTTAGAATGCTACAGGGCTATGATTTTGAGATTCGCTATGCAGGAACCTAGCAAACTATCCTAGCCCAAAGACGATAGATCTATTAGTTGTTTTCACACTGCTGATAAAGACATACTTGAGACTGGGAAGAAAAAGAGATTTAATTGGACTTACAGTTCCACATGACTGGGGAGGCCTCAGAAATATGGCAGGAGGTGAAAGCACTTCTTACATGGTGCCAGCAAGAGAAAATGAGAGAGAAGCAAAAGCAGAAGCCCCTGAGAAATCCATCAGGTCTGCTGAGACTTATTCACTATCATGAGAATGATAGTGGGAAAGACTGGTCCCCATGATTCCATTACCACCCCCTGGGTCCCTCCCACACCACTTGGGAATTCTGGGAGATACAATCCAAGTTGAGATTTGGGTGGGGACACAGCCAAACCATATTGTTCTGCCTCTGGCCCCTCCAAATCTCGTGTTCTCACATTTCAAAACCAATCATGCCTTCCTAACAGTCCCCAAAGTCTTCACTCATTTCAACATTAACCCAAAAGTCCACAGTCCAAAGTTTTGTCTGAGACAAAGCAAGTTCCTTTTGCCTGTAAGCCTGTAAAATCATGAGCAAGCTGGTTACTTCCTAGATACAATGAGGGTACAGGCATTGGCTACATACAGCTGTTCCAAATGGGAGAAATGGGCCAAAATGAAGGGGTAAAGGGCCCATGCAAGTTTGAAATCCAGTGATCCAGTCAAATTTTAAGGCTCCAAAATGATCTCTTTGACGCCAGGTTTCACATCCAGGTCACGCTGATGGAAGACGTGGGTTCCCAAGGTCTTGGAGCAGCTCCACCTGTGGGGCTTTGTGAGGTACAGCCCCCCTACTGGCTGCTTTCATGGTCTGGTATTGAGTGTCTGTGGCTTTTCCAGTTGCATGGTGTAAGCTTTCTGTGGATCTGCCATCTAGGGACGGGAGGACAGTGGCCCTCTTCTCACAGCTTCACTAGGCAGTGTGCCAGTAGAGACTCTGTATGGGGCCTCCAACCCCACATTTCCCTTCCATGTTGCCCTAGTAGAGATTCTCTATGAGGGCCCCACCCCTGCAGCAAACTTTTGTCTGGGCATCCAGGCATTTCCGTACAACTTCTGAAGTCTAGATGGAGGTTCTCAAACCCCAATTCTTGACCTCTGCATACCCACAGGCTCAGTACCACATGGAAGCTGCCAAGGCTTGGGACTTCCCCACTCTGAAGTCACAGTACATTGGCCCCTTTCAGCCACAGCTGGAGTGGCTAGAACAAATGGCACCAAGCCCCTAGGCTGTACAAAACATGGGGACCCGGGGCCCAGCCCACAAAACCACTTTTTAATCCTGGGTTTCTGGGCCTATGATGGGAGGGGCTGCAATGAAGATCTCTGACATGGCCTGTAGACATTTTCTCCATGGTCTGGGGGATTCACATTAGGCTTCTTGCTACTTATGCAAATTTCTGCAGCCTCCTTAAATTTCTCCCCAGAAAATGGGTTTTTCTTTTCTATTTCATAGTCAGGCTGCAAAATTTCTAAACTTTTATGCTCTGTTTCCCTTTTAAAACTGAATGCCTTTAACGGTACTCAAGTCATCTCTTGAATGCTTTGCTGTTTAGAAATTTCTTCTGCCAGATAGCCTAAATCATCTTTCTCAAGTTCAAAGTTCCACAGATCTCTAGGGCTGGGGCAAAATGCCTCCAGTCTTTGCTAAAACATAACCTTTACTCTAGTTCCCAACAAGTTCCTCATCTCCATCTGAGACCACTTCAGCCTGGACCTTATTGTCCATATCACTATCAGCATTTTGGGTAAAGCTATTCAATAAGTCTCTAGGACGTTCCAGATTTTCCCCCATTTTTCTGTCTTCTGAGCCCTCTGAACTTTTTCAACCTCTGCCTGTTACCTAGTTCCAAAGTTGCTTCCACATTTGGATAACTTTTCTCCAGTGCCCCAC
This sequence comes from Aotus nancymaae, assembly GCF_030222135.1. Lineage (NCBI taxonomy): Eukaryota > Metazoa > Chordata > Mammalia > Primates > Aotidae > Aotus > Aotus nancymaae. The sequence continues at coordinate 70,940,432 of NW_026988422.1, read as the reverse complement.
TCTACTAGTACCAATTTATAGTATTAGTTTGTTTTCATGCTGATAATCAAGACATACTTGAGACTGGGAAGAAAAAAAGGTTTAATTGGACTTAAGTTTCACATTGCTGGGAGGCCTCAGAATCATGGTGAGAGGCGAAAAGCACTTTTTACATGGTGGTGGCAAGAAAAAATGAGAGAGAAGCAAAAGTGGAAACCTCTGATAAACCAATCATATCTCCTGAGACTTATTGACTATCATGAGAGTAGCATGGAAAATACCTATCCCCATGATTCAGTTTCCTTCCCCTGGGTCCCTCCCACAACACGTGGGAATTCTGGAAGATACAATTTAACTTGAGATTTGGGTGGGGACACAGCTAAACCATATCAATAGATCACTAGTACTTTTCTTCATATGTATATTGTTAACAGAAGGAGAAGGTGTCAAGTGACCTAAAATTTGAAGAGAATATTCCATTGAACAATCGCCTATTGTGAGCCTTTAGGATTTGTCAAAAAAAGTTGGATTCTTGTTCATTTCAATAAGGTATAAAACATTCCCCTCCCCCAAGTTTTAACAAGATTCTCAATTTCTCATTTTATGAGACTAAAAATAATTTAAATTTTCTATTAATGGCATATTTATTTTTTATTTTACCTATTTTATATATAAATGTAATATCAGAAAAGTATGGGCTATATGTTAGAGGAACATCAGGAATAGGAAAATACTCTCTTAGTTTTGATCTTATATCTGTACTTTTAATTGCTTTGTTCAGTTGGATGGTTGGAGGGTGAAAAATATTTAGGTTAATTGTCGATGGGATGACCCAATAGATTGTACAACTGATTTGACTAATAATAGCATAATTTGAACAACAAAGAATCTGTTCATCATTTTATTTTTAGGAAAGTTTTGAATGCTAAGAATTATTCTGAAGACTGACTATTAGTGTAGGTTGCTTACCTGTTGAATTCAGAACTAGTTCAACAAATCACAAATTTGATAGTGGTAGTGCACATATTGGGGTGTTTAAAAATGAGTTTCCTTATACGATTATTTGTTATCTTTCCCTTTATTTATAGGATGTTTTGTGTGTACATATTCATGTGTGCATGTACATGTGTTGAGAGATATATGTAGGAGTTTAATACACAGAGTTTTCAGAAAGCATTTAAAAGACAGTCATCTAAAGTTTTAGATTCCTAACATAAATACATTTTATAGACGATGGAGACAATATATTGCTTTCAGGGAGTAGAATGGATATTCTCTTGGGATTGCTTATGATTTTCTTTAGTCTATAACAATACACAGTACCTTATTGCTTACTTTTAAGCAAATGATAAATCAATAGTAGGTTATACAAGTATACGCTGAATGTATGTGTAAAGATGTACAGAATACATGACATGTTCATAATGGGAACGTGTAGAAATGCGCAATTTAGATGATTTTTTTAATGGATAAGAGCAAAGACGTGAACAGAAAGATCTTGCATTTTATCCTCAATGCCCAATACTTAAGTCATTTCTGTAATTTGACTTTCAAATAGAGAAGACTTTAGGCGATTGTGTTTTTTCAAATTTTGTTATGGATAGTGGCTATGGTCAAATTTTGAGAGAGGAAGTTATTAATATTAGTCACTAGTCCTGACCTTGATATTGTTTCTTTATGGAGGTTATTTAATCTTTCTAACCTTTAAGATGTAAAATAGAAATGTATATCTTTCTACCCACTTTATGATATATAATCTAAATCAAAAAAGACAAATGCTTTGAAAACATAAGATGTATGTGAAAAAAATATTGTTTTCAGTGTTTCAACTTATTTAGAGAAGAAAAGAACAGTTCCTAATGAAGATAAATATTTATCCTTATTTATTGGCTTTGTGCTTTTGTGTGTTTATGTGCATTTCATTTCTTTGAAAATCCCAGGTGGTTCTGATCCTCATTTTCCTCTATGACTTTTACACATTGTAAAGTATATTCTTTGTGAAGTGTGAAATTAATGGCTTATCTGTAGAATGAGTGGAAATAAATGACTGTTATATATCCTTAATGTTGGTTTATTTTTTAAATGATGAAATATTGATTATAGCTACATAGTGGTACTTCTCTTTGTACATTTCACATGTATAATCTTATGTGATACTCACAGCAACCACAAAAGCTGCATAGGATAAGTATGATTTTTTTTTCAGTAAAAGAAGAAACAGAAGCTCAGTGATAGCAAGCTGAAATTGTATGATTACTGGGTATCTCCTAAGGATTAAAGATGAAACTAGGATTCCTAATTCTGTCTTCTTCTGCCACACATTTATTTGGCATGCAGTGAGCCTGCGTCAGTACTAATCATACAGAAGTGAATAAGCAGAGGCACTGACACACCAACGGGGGAAACAGACAAGGGAAAGATGTTTAAAAAGTACAAACATTGCAATAGTTGCACAAAGCCTGTCTTAAAAAGACAAGAAAAGCTTTACTGAAAGAGTGATGGCTGAGGGGTTTCTTCGATTCTTCCTCTCACCCACACATCCAGTCCTGTCAACAAGTCCTATCAAGTCTGCTCCCCAAATATGGATGGGATCTAAGCACTTTTCTCCATGTCTACCCCATTGTTCTAGTCCAGGCCACCGTACATTCTGCCCTGGAGACTTTCCTTCTGCTCTTTCAGATGCACTCTTCTCATCCTCCGTAGATGAGTCTTAACAACTATAGCAACAACAAAACGCATCAGGTCTTCACCCTCCATGTGATCCTTCAGGGGCTTTCTGTCACTCTTAGAGTGTGGCTGTTATTCCTGTTATCCCTACAAAGCCCTGCACAATCTTATCCCTGCTGCCTATACATTCTCAGTCTGCTCTGTGTTCCTCCCTGCTCATTTCCCAAGCAAGTTGTTTTCTTTCTGTCCTTCCAAAATGCTAATAGTAAATGTGATGGTTAATTTTATCTGTCAACTTGGATGAGCCACAGTGCTCAGATGTTCGATGAAGCATTATTCTGGCTGTTTCTGTGAAGGTGTTTTTCTGCACAAGATTAACATTTAAATTGGTAGAACTAGAGTAAAGCAGATCTCTCTCCATAATATGGGAAAGGGTCATCCAATCAGAGGAAGGCCTGAATAGAACAAAGGCTGACCTCTCCTGAGCAAGAAGCAATTGTGCCTATAGACCAACTTGGGACTTGACATGCAACTCTTCCCTGGGTCTCCAGACCGTTGGCCGACTCTGCAGATTGTAGACTTACCGAGTCTGCAATCACATAAATCAATTCCTTACAATAAATCCCTCTCTATGCACATCCTATTGGTTCTGTTTCTCTGGAGAACCTTGACCTGTACACCCCTCAAGGCCTTTCACATCTGCTCTTCCCACCCTAGGAATCTCTTCTAGCTAACTCCTTCCCATCTCTCAGATTTCAGCTTGAACATCACTTTTCAGAAACACACTTTTCCTGAGCTTTTTTGAGAAGGAATCTCATTCTGTCACCCAGGCTGTAGTGCAGTGGCACAATCTTGGCTCACTGCAACCTCCGCTTCCCGGGTTCAAGCAATTCTCCTGTCTCAGCCTCCCAAATAGCTGGGACCATAGGCACATGCCACCACACATGGTTAATTTTTGTATTTTTAGTAGAGATAGGGTTTCACCATATTGGTCAAGCTGATCTCGAACTCCTGACCTCAGGTGATCCGCCTGTCTCGACCTCCCAAAGTGCTGGGATTACAGGCATGAGCCATGGCGTCCGGCCTAATTTCATCTTTATATCATTCTCTATTTTGATTCACAGTACATGTGACAGTTTAAAGACATATATTTATTTCTGCAATTATTTAATATGTATGTCTCATGTTAGAGCAGTGTTTTTCAAACTTAAAAGTCATCATTGCCCGAGGAGTCTTTCTAGACATTTTTTTCCAAGTCATCTCCCACCACAGATATGCTGTCTATGTACCATATGCATAAAAAGAGAGAGGTTTTTTTTTTTCCCCCCAACGACCAATTTTCAGCCCCTAAGGGATGATGACACGGCAGCTGTTGGGATTACATGTACTGCCCTGTAAACTCTGATAGCCAGGACTTTGCCTCTTTCCTTCTCCTCTGAACACCCAGAGCCTAGCCTGATTCTGCAACAAAGTATCTCAACAAATATACATTGATTGAATTAAATCGATGCAGGCTGAGGCAGGGGAATTTCTTGAACCTGGGAGGCAGAGGTTGCAGTGAACTGAGATCCCGCCACTGTACTCCAAACCTGGGAGACAGTGCCAGACTCCGTCTCTACAAAAAATAAACATAAACAATGAAAATCAATACAAGAGGAGGCATGGCTACCTAGGAAACAGCATTCTGGAGACAGTGTGATGAAATGCAGTTTCTGAACTTACTACTTATTTTCATTGTGACCTCAGAGAAACCTCTTAAGCCTCATTTCCTCATATTTAAAATGGTAATAACAGCAGTTCCTAAATCACAGTGTTATTATGACTAAACAGGATATTATATGTAAAGGGCTTAGTAGAATGCCTAACATAGTCAGTATTGAATAATATGCAAGGAAAAAGAGCTGTCTTTTGCTAGATGGTGAGTATGTGTGTGTTGGGGGAGGGGGAGGGTGTATCAGTCAAAAGTGAGGAATGAGAAGGACGTTGCCATTCATACCATTTCCACCAAATTTCCCTTGATCTGGAGTTATAAAGCATATAGTTCTTCAATTGATAGCACTGAGTGAATACCTGGATTCCCCAAAACAAGATGGCAAGGACCCATAGCGCTTCTAAATATTCCTAATTATCATGGGAAGCCATTAATACGCTGGGGGAATAAAAGAACAGGCCAGCAAGATGTGGGAGGAATACTGATCACTGAATGTCCCCTGGCAAGTTGTTCAATCTCTCTGATTCTCGTTTTTCTGTAAAACAGTGATGATCATAGTATCTACCTTCCTGATTTATTTTGAGGTTTAAATAAGAAGAAAATTAAAGTCTCTTTGCAAAAAGTAAAATATGTTTGCTTTTGTGATACCAAGATTACCCAACATCTGTTTTCTTAATATGTGCCTGCATTGTTCTAAATTGATGGCGAAGATTCAATTTAATTAATCCTCACCACAACCCAGTAAAGCAGGTGTTATCATTGTACTTTGCAGTCAAGAAAACTGAGACTGGGTTGTATTTAGTGATTTGATCAAAAGCACATAACCAGCAAAGAACAGAACAAAGATCTTTCTCTGGGGATGGGGATGGGAGAATCTGATGTCAGGGCTCACCTTTAAAGCCACTACTCTTGGCTGTGACTCTAGCTAACAGTTATTAGGATCTCACCATGATTCAGACATTTTGCTAACTGCTTTACATTCATTTTAAAATTTAACCCACATGGCAATTTTATGATGTGAATATTCTCACTAATGTCTAGTTAAAAATTTATGCCCCAACACAGTGATACTTAGGACTATGATGATTAATTTTATGTGTCCTTTTGACTGGACCACAGGATGCCCAGCTATTTGGTAAAATATGACTCTGGTGTGTCTGTGAGGATGTATGTAGATGAGAGGGACATTTGGATTGGTAGACTGAGTAAAAAAGATTGCCCTCCCTAATGTGGGTGGGCCTCCTACAATCAGTTGGGGGTCTGAATAGAACAAGACTGACCCCTCCCACATGTAAGACAGAATCCTTCCTGCCTGACTGCCTTCAAGCTGGGCATCAACTTTTTTCTGCCTTTGTACTTGAACTAAACCATCATGTCTCCTGTGTCTCCAGCTTGCCTATTCACTCACCCTGCAGATTGTGAAACGTAGCCTCCATAACCATCTGAGCTAATTATAATAAATCTCTTTCAATATCTACAGACATCCCATTGATTCTATCTCCCTGGAGAACCCTGACTAATACCAGGAGCTATTAGAAAATACTCTAAATAATTTAGGTCATGTTGTTAGTATAACGTATATATTGATATATAAATATACATACATATGTACACATATATATAGCGACTTACATAAACGTATATATAAATATATGTGTCTATATAGAACCATATATATAGAAATATATTTATTTATATATAAATTTTGTCTAATAAAACTGCAGTGATCTCCAAAATTTCTATTCCTTGTTCATATATAAGTGAGAAAGTTATACTTCGAAATCAATGGCAAGTCCAGTTATGTGATATTTACGTATTATCTCATGTCATTTCCTGTAAGGAGAAAGCCTAGGTTTTAATGCCAATTTTCTTCTACTTTTATTTTTAAACTTAAAAAACAATTTTTTTTTCTGAGGAAGAGTCTCACTCTGTTGCCCAGGATGGAATGCAGTGGCGCAGTCTAGACTTACTGCAACCTCCACCTCTGGGGTTCAAGCGAGTCTCATGCCTCAGCCATCCGAGTAGCTGGGATTATAGATGTGCACCACCACGTTTGGCTAATTTTTGTATTTTTAGTAGAGATGGGATTCCACCATGTGGGTCAGTCTGGTCTCAAACTCCTGGCCTCAAATGATTTTCCTGCCTTGGCCTCCCAAAGTGCTGGGATTACAGGCATGAGCCTCTGTGCCTGGCCAATGCCAATTTTTAATGTATAGTGTCATATTTAAATAATTTTATAATAAGTCTTTATTTTTAATTGACAAATAGTAATTGTGTATATTTATGGGGTAGAATGTGATGTGCGAATATCTGTGTGCATTGTGGAAGATCAAATTAGGGTACTTAGTGTAGCCATCACCTCAAATACTTGCCATTTCTTTGTGGCAAGGACATTTAAAGCCCTCTTTTAGCAATTTTGAAATATATGATATATTATTATTAACTACAATCACCTTACTGTGCAATGGAACACAGAAATGATTTCTCCTAAGTATAAGCTTGTGCCACATCTCCCTTTTCCCCATCCACCCCTCAACCCCCTGCCTCTGGTAACCATCATTCTGTTCTCTACTTCTATGAGTTCCACATTTTTAGGTTCCACATATAAATGAGGTTATACAGTATTTGTCTCTCTGTGCCTGCCTTATTTCACCTAACATACAATGCCCTCTGGGTTTATCCATGTTATCAAAAATGATAGAATTTTCTGTTCATTTTTTAAAGGCTGAATAGTATTCCACTGCAAGTATTTGCCACATTTTTAATATCCATTCATTCATTGATGTACACAGATTGTTTTTATATCTTGGCTGTCATGAATAACGCTGCAATGGAAATGGGAATGCAGACATCTCTTCAGCATACTGATTTCAGTTCCTTTTGGTATATAACCAGGAGTGGGATTGCTGGATTAGATGATAATTCTATTTTTTGTTGTTGTGAGGAACCTCCATACTGTTTTGCAAAATGGGTACAGTAATTTACTATACTATCAAAAGCGTGTGAGGGTTTTTCTTCACATCCTTGCCAATACCTGTTATCTTTCATCTTTTTGATAATAGCAAATCTAACAAGTATGAGGTGATATCTTATTATGGTTTTAATTGCATTTCTCTGATAACTAGAAATATTGAGCATTTAAAAAATATATCTATTAGCTATTTATTTTTTTGAGAAATGGCTTTTCAAATTCTTTGCTCATATTTAATAGGTCTATTTTTTTTTCTTGTTACTGAGTAGTTTGTGTTGTTGTATATTTTGGATAGTAGTCCCTTATCTGATGTATGATTTGTAAATATTTTCTCCCACTCCATGAGTTGTCACTTTACTCTGTTAATTGTTTCCTTGGCTGCACAGAAGCTTTGTAGTTTGATGCAATACAATACAATTTGTCTGTTTTTGTTTCTATTGCCTGTGCTTTGGGGATCGTACCCAAGAAACCTCTGCCCAGGCTAATGTTATGGAGGTTTTCTTCAATGTTTTCTTCTAGTAGTTTTACAGTTTTAGGTTTTATGTTTATGTTGTTAATGCATTTTGATTTGATTCTTGTGTGTGTGGGGGGTGGTGAAAAAAGGGTCCATTTTTATTTTTTATTTATTTTTTATCTGGATATTTAGTTTTTACAACACCAAGAGACTGTTCTTTTCCCATTGTGTTGTTGGCACCTGTATTAGAGTTCTCTAGAAAGACAGAACTAATAGGATATATGTAGATATGAAAAGGAGTTTATTAAGTAGAATTGGCTCACAGGATCACAAGGTGAATTCCCACTACAGGCCATCTCCAAGCGGAGTAAGAAGGCAGTAGTGTCTCATTCTGAGTCCAAAAGCCTCAAATGTAGGGAATTTGACAGTGCAGCCTTTAGTCTGTGGCTTATGACTCAAGAGCCCCTGTCAAATCACTGGTGTAAGTCCAAGAGTCCAAAGGCTTAAGAACTTGAAGTCTGATGTCCAAGAGCAGAAGGAACAAATGGAAGCATCCAGCATGGGAGAAAGACAAAAGCCGAAGACTCAAAACAAGCCAGCTTGTTCTACCTTCTTCCACCTGCTTTGTTCTAGCCAAGCTGGCAGCAAACTGGAGGTATCCACCCACATTGAGGGTGGGTCTTCCTCTCTCCATTCACTGACTCAAATGTTAATATCCTCTGGAAACACCCTCACAGACACACCCAGAAACAATACTCTACCAGCCATCTAGGCATCCTTCAATCCAATAAAGTTGGTACTTAACATTAACTATCACAGCACCTTTGTCAAAAATTAATTGATTGTTTCCCTTTCTTTTGGTTATGTGCCCAACGATGGAATTCTGAATCAGATGGTAGTCCTATTTATAGTTTTCTGAGGAACCTCCATTTTGTTTTCCATAGTGGCTGTACTAATTTACATTCCCATCAACAGCATTAGAGAGTTCCCCTTTCTCTACATCCTTGCCTGCATCTGTTATTACCCATCATTTTCATAAAAGCCACTTCAACTGGGGCAAAATGATATCTCATTGTAGTTTTGGTTCATATTTCTCTGATAATTAGTGATGCTGAACATTTTTTCAAATACTTGATATATGTACTCCCATATTTATTGCCGCAGTATTCACAAAGCTAAGATATGGAATTAACCAAAGTGTCCATCAACAAAAAAATATATAAAGAAATGTGGTATATATACACAATGGAATATTATACTGCCATAAAAAGAATAAAATTTTGTGACTTGCAACAGAATGAATGGAACTGGAGGACATTATGTTAAGTGAAATAAGCTAGGCACAGAAAGACAAATCTTGCATGTTCTCACTCCTATGTAGAAGCTAAAATAAATTGAACTCATGATTAGAATGATGGTTACCAGTAACTGGGAAGAGCAGCAGGAAGGAGAGTAAAAGAGAGGAAGATAAGATGATTCATGGGTACAAAAATATAGCCTCGGCACATGCAGTGGCTCATACCTGCAATCCCAGCACTATGGGAGGCTGCAGGTGGATTACCTGAGGTCAGAAGTTCGAGACCAGCCTGGCCAATGTGGTGAAACCTTATCTCTACTTTTTGTAATACTTACAAAAGAAATTTTGTAAGTATTGTAAATTTTGTATTTAAAAATACAAAAAGTAGAAAACCCACTTTTATTTATAAATACAAAAATTTACTGGATGTGGTGTCATGTACCTGTAATCCCAGCTACTTGGGAGGCTGAGGCAGGAGGATCGCTTGAACCTGAAAGGCAGGGTTTGTGGTGGGCTGAGATTGTGCCATGGCACTCCAGCCTAAGCTACAAGAGTGAAACTCCATCTCTCTCTCTCTCTCTCTCTCTCTCTCTATATATATATATATATAGTTCTATAGAAAAAATAAGATCAGTAGCACAATAAGGCGTCTCTGGTTGCAATAATGTATTGTTTATTTCAAAATACCTAAAAGAGTAGAATTGAAATGTTCCTAACACAAATAAATGATAAACGCTTGAGGTGGCAGAATTCTCAATTACCCTGATCTGATCATTACACACTTTATTATTATATCAAGAAAAAATGTACCCCAGAAATATGTACATCTATTATATAGCCATAATAAAGAGAACAAAACAAAGCAAAATGTCAATTGACTATAGATGCATGGGTCCACTTCTGGGTTCTCTAATCTGTACCATTGGTCTATGTGTCTATATTTATTCCAATATCATCCTGTTTTGATTACTATAGGTTTGTGATATATTTTGAAATCTGATGGTGTGATGCCTGCAGCTTTGTTCTTTTTGTTCAAGATTTCTCTGGCTATTTGGGATATTTTGTAGTTCCATAGAAATTTTGGGATTTTTTTTTTCTATTTCTGTAAAGAAATAAATTGGAATTTCAGTAGGGATTGTATTGAATCTGTAGATCACTTTGGGAAATATAGACATTTTAACAATATTAATTCTTCCAATCCATAAACAAATGATATATTTCCATTATTTATGCCAACCTCAATTTCTCTCATCAACGTTTTAGTATTTTTAGTATATATAGATCTTCCGCTTCCTTGGTTACATTTACTACTATGTGTTTTATTTTAATTATTTTGATGCTTGAGATTTTTTCGGACAGTTCATTTTTATTATATGGAAATATTATTTATTTTTGTAGGTTGATTTTGTATTCTGCAATTTTACTGAATTTTTATATCCATTCTAATGGTTTTTTGATGGTGTATTCAGAATTTTCTATATGTAAGATTATGCCACTAGTAATCATGGACAATTTCAGTTCATACTTTCTATTCAAATATCTTTGGTTTATTTTTTTTGTCTAATTGCTCTGGCTAGAACTGTCAGTACTGTTGTAAACAGCAATGTCGAGAATGACTTTCTTGTCTTATTTCTGATATTAGAGGAAGAGCCTTCTAGTGTTCTTTGTTGAATATGATATTAGCTGTGGGCTTGTTACATATGGCCTTTATTGTGTTGAGGAACATTCTTTTTATATCCAATTGATTGAGAGTTTTTAATATGAAAAATGTTTCGTTTTGTCAAATGCTTTTCTGCATCTATTGTGATGATCATATAGTTTTTCTTTCATTCTGTTAATGTATGTGAATCACAAGTACTAATTTATGTATGTTAAACCAACCTTGCATCCCAGGGATAAATCCCACATAATCATGGTGAATAATCTTTTTAATATACTGTTGAATATTGTTTGCTATTTTTTGTTGAGGATTTTGTATCTCTCTTCACCTGTGGTATTGGCCTATACTTCTGTTATGGTGTCTTTGTATGGCTTTGGTATCAGGATGATGCTGACCTCATAAAACAAATTTGGCAGGATTTCCTCTATTTCAGTTTTTTGGAAGAATTTGAGAAGCACTGGTATTAATTCCTTAAATGCATTATAGAATTTAGCTGTGAAGCCATTTGATCCTGGATTTTTTGAAATGGAATATTTTAAATTACTTATTCAATATCTTTACCTTTTATTGGTCTGTTCGGATTTTCCATTTCTTTGTGATTCAGTCTTGGTAGGTTGTATATTTCTAGAAATTTATACTTTTCTTCTAGAAAATTGTCTAATTTGCAATAAACTTCCTTCTTAGCACTGCTTTTGCTGCATTCCATAGGTTTTGATATGTTGCATCTCCATTTTCATTTGTCTAGGAATATTTTGAATTTTCCCTTTAATTTCTTCTTTGACTCAATAGTTGCTCAGGAGCTTTATTTTTCATATATTTTCAATCTTCTTTGATTTCTTCTGTTATTAATTTATAGTTTTATAATATTGTAGTTAGAAAATATGTTGATATGATTTTGATCTTAAACTTGCCAATATTATCTATCCTGGAGAGTGTTCTGCATGCTTGAGAAGAATGTGTTTTCCATTACTGTTGGATAGAATTTTCTGTATATGTTGTTAGGTCCATTTGGTCTAACAGTGCAGTTCAAATTCACTGTTTTCTTCTTTATTTTCGGTCTGGATAATCTGCCTAATATTAAGAGTGGGGTATTGACATACCATGCTATTATTATGTAGGAGTCTAGATCTCCCTTCAGATCTCTTAAGGTTGGCTTTATATATTTATGTTCTTTGATGTTGGTTGCATATATATTTACAATTGTTATATTTTCTTGGTGTATTTTCCCCTTTGTCATTGTATAATGACTTTTTTTTTTACAGTTTTTGACCCAGTCAATTTTCTCTAAAATAAGTATAGGTACTCTCATTCTTTTATAATATTCATTTGTATGTAATGTGTTTTTTTTAGCCCTTCCCTCTCTTTTTTTTTTTTTTTTTTTTTTTTTTTGAGATGGAGTTTCACTCTTGTTGCCCAGGCTGGAGTGTAATGGCATGATCCTGGCTCACTGCAACCTCTGACTCCTGGGTTCAAGCTATTCTCTTGCCTCAGTTTCCCAAGTAGCTGGGATTACAGGCATGCACCACTACACCTGGCTAATTTTTTATTTTTTGTAGAGATGGAGTTTCTCCATGTTGGTCAGGCTGGTCTTGAACTCCTGACCTTAGGTGATCTGCCCACCTAAGCCCCCCAAAGTGTCTGGGATTACAGCCACTTCGCCCAGCCAGCCCTTCACTTTCAATCTGTGAATATCCTTTAATGTGAAATGAATCTCTTGTAGACAGCATATAGTTGGGTCTTATTTTTCATATTTATTCAGCTACCCTGCCTTTTGGTTGGGGAATTTAATACATTTATATTTAAAGTAATTATTCTTAGGTAATAACTTATTAATGACATTTTGTTCATTGTTTTCTGGCTGATTCGTAGATTATTTGTTCCTTTATTCACTTGCTTTCTTCCTTTGCAGTTTAATTGCTTTCTGTAGTAGTATGCTTTAGATTTTTTTGTTTGTATCTTTTGTGTGTCTATTATAGACTTTTGCTTTATGGTGACTTTCATAAAATATCTTGTACTTATGCTATTTTATGATGATAATAACTTAATTTTGATGGCATACACAAACTGTACACTTTGACTCCCTTTCCTCTCACATTTTATGTTTTTGTTCTCAGTTAAATCACATATTTCCCCTTCCCTCTGGTCAGTCTCTGGAGATTTATCTTCTTTTTGTTTTTCTTTTTGGAATATAATCCCTGTTTCTTAGATTTTCTTGACTCTCTATGTTGGTTTCTATGCATTAGATAATAAAACTACCTCTCTTAGTCTTGTCATACCTGCCTCATGTAAAAGAAGGATTTCACCAATCTCTTAGGCCAGAGATTTTTAGGCGCATTTCGACGTTTTGTGTCTCTCAAGATTACTGCCTCTGTTTTTGGTAGCCACCTGGACCTTATGATGTGCCACATCTGTTCAATACCCCAAGACTGATAAGGTAGCAATGAGATTCTCTAGATGTAGCTTGAAAGGTTGGGGTTGTTGAATGTGCATCTAATTCCTTCTGTCTTCTTAATAAAGTTAATAGGTGCAGCAAACCACCATGGCGCATGTATACCTATGTAACAAATTTGCACATTCTGCACATGTATCCAAGAACTTAAAGTAAAATTTAAATAAATAAATAAATAAAGCTGTGTGTGTAGGTTTACCTTCCACTGTCTTTGAACTGAGCTGGCGAGATGGTCCATGGCAAATGCCTCCACTCATGTTCAGGCTACAACCTCTGATCCTTGCAAAATTGTGCTGAGAGTGGGACAACTGTATGCATACTCTTTGTTTTCTGGGACCTAGAACCACTCAAAAATGTAAAGTCTCATCAACTCCCAGAGCTATTTTGCTAAGGAGACAGTCCTTCTGGTGGGAGCTATAGACAACATGGTGGCACTTGATGCATGGCCAGATTCCTTCCAGGAAGCACGGATAGGTCACTGGGGTGAGCTGAAGGGAAGACTTGTAAAGTGACAAGCTCTGCTCTGGCTGTCAGAGGGCTATAGCTTATTTTCCTCGTTAGCTTCTGAAACAAGTTTGTTAGAAGCCAGGCCATCGAGTAGCCACTGGAAGTGTATACCATAAGCCCCTTTCAGAGCAAAAGTACAGCTGTACATTTCCACCTTTTTCCTGCACTGCTCTAGAGTGTATAGGTGTTTTCTTGCTGTTTAAGGGTGCCTTATGTTCTGTGATCTAGGGAGACTCATGTATGCTTAGTTCTTTACATTTCCAGAGCTTAGTTTTTGGATGGAGTCCTTGGAGGTAGCTGTAAAAGTTGGGACACTCAGTGCAAGGCATAAATCCCTTCTAAGGAGAAACAGAAAGCTGCATTTTTAGAGCGCCTTCTTTGTATTGCTCCTGGGAGATGAAGCCCCTGGAAGTGCTTATGTGCCCATATAAAACTGCCATTTTTTTCTGTAGTTTAAAGACACTCACATATACTTAGTCCCCTCTGCTCTGGGAGCTAGGAGGCTTAGGATGCAGTCCCTCAGGTTGAAGCTGTAAAAGTTGGGGTGCTTTTGATGTATGAACAAACTCCTTCTGGTAGGTATTAAGAGACCTGGAGTTATTGCTGGGATGAACTGTGGAGAGCGCTTTGGAAGTACAGATCTTCTCCTTAGGCTGCCGGAGGGCTATTACTTGTCTGTCCCTTTAATTTCTTGATGCAACTTAGTCAGTAGCCAGTCTTGCCAAGCAGCACTGGAATACTATGCATTAAACCTCTTCCAGGGAGACATAAGGGCTGCATTCTTTAAGCCCCTTCTCTGCATCACTTCTGGTGGATGAAGCCCTTGGCAGTGCCTGCATACCCATATAAAAGAACCCACTTTTTTCCTGTGGTCTAGAGAGACTCTCATGTGTCTAATTCTCCTCCAAAAGCTAGTGAATTAAGAACCAAACCTTGGGAACCTTAGAGTTGGAGCACTGTCTGTGAGGCCCAAATTCTCTCCCCACTCAGGGAGATGCCGAGTACTGGGGATTCTTTTTCTAATTTTATGGTGTAGCGCCCAGGATGGAGTCTAAGCCTGAATGTGCCTCAGCCTTTCCAGCCTGTGCAATGTGGATGTTTTCTCAGTATCCCAGTGGGTAGAAATCTCTCTGCTGGTCTCTGACACTCTCCCAGAGGAAACTGATTCATAAATAATTGTTTATTTGGCGCATTTGTGGGTGGCGGAAGAGTCAGGAGCTTTCTATTCTGCCATGTTGCTGACGTCACTCCACTTGTCAGTCACTTTCAAAGGATGTTCTTTTGGTGAGCTCATCCTTTCAAAAAAGTGGAAAAAAAACCCCACAATGAAACAAGCTTGATGTTAATAACAGAGAGATAGTGCTCTTTTCCTGCATTACTTTGTATGCAGAAGCTCCAGAAATAGATTTTATCTGTCAAAAAAGCAAAACAGCAAAGGGGAAAAATGGTTTACCCTCAGACTGACAAGATCAAATCAGTGATGCCATGTTATGGAATTACTAGCCCATAAATGTACTGTCAGAAAGATGCTTTAAACTGTTAATACTGCCAATTTCCCTTACAAAGGTCACCTTTCTTAACACTTAAAGTAGAAGGTCATTTACTTACTTCCATAGTTTCTCCAACTATTTTCAACTAACAAAACTTTATGTTCCCACATAATAATTCAAAGTAGAGTGGCTTTCAACGTTTCAATGGTGAACACCTGCAAAAGTAAACAATAGTATAAAATAATACTCTCTCTTTTTTTCTTCTTTGCCTCCTTTTCCTATCCTTCTCGTCTTTCTCCTTCTCCTCTTTCTTTATTTTTATTCTTCCTTCTCTTTTTATGCTCTATTTCTCCTCTCTTTTTCCTCCCCCAATTCCTCCTATTTTTTATCTATCTTTTTGCCTTGATGTTTTTCTAAGAATGCAGTTTCTATTGGGTATATGAGAGATTGAGACCGATATGGCGGTATCCCTTCAAGTGTGCTGTTAATGGTCTAGGTTTTATTTATGTGACAAGTTTGGTTTTACTCCACCTCATATAGAGTTGTAGTTTTCATGACTGTGCTCAGTGTATTCAGGATTAAGTACTCTATTATAAATAATTTATGTTTTCAACAATCATGGTATAAAGACCTGAGAAAATCTTTGTTTAGTCTTTGTATGATCAAAGATAAAATGTTATTAAGAGATGGTTGTTTACTTGCACACTAACGATGCCTCAGATTTCCCAAAAGTTACTGTGGTTGGGCCCTTAGATAGTAATGTTTTATGTAAAATCTTAGAGGAAATGGAATGATGAATGGAGAGAAAATGATCAATTCCCAAGGTGTAAAGTGGCACATTGGCATGAAGTTGGTGCAAGTAATGAATAAAGGCAGAGAAGGGGTCTTCTTCAGCAGGCACAGCCAAATCACAGGTTTTCTCCCACGCCATGGGGCAAGATTTAGGGTTTCTCTTGCTCTCTGGCTAAACTAGCACCTTCTCCTCTTTGAATGTAGTCCTCTTAATGACAAAGAATTTTTATAAAAATTATAAATACTGGTTTATGTTTTGTGCTATACATTTTTATTCTAATTTACTGTTGTCTTTTTAAAAATATGGCACTGGCCTTTAATATCTCCACTAACCACCAATTTGTCAATTCTTGGAGCTGGGATGAGGGGTAACAAGTTCTTCTAAGACAATCAGGGAATTCCTGACTCCTGCCATTTTTAGTGTCTCGTTCTGAGAGAGATCCTTGGGTTTTCTCTTCTTCCACCAGCACGGGGATTAAAAATTCAGGTTTGAATGGAAAATATCAGGTTCTTAAAATGAATGTAGTCACCTACAGACAATTGTATTGAGTTTAATATTGCATACTAAGGTGTGTATGTGTTGCATGTTTGTTTACATGCACACATACTCGATTGTGTGTTCAATGGAGAACTCTATGTAACAGTCACTGTACTATTAGGTTAGTGGCTACTCAGTAAATTTCTAAAGGGGATTAAATGGATTAATACCTGAAAAGCACTTATTATGGTGCCTAGCCATAGTAATGCTTATTATTGTTATTATAGAGGAGGAAACAGAATACCAGAGAAGTTAAATAACTGGCCACAACTAGTGGCTGTGTCATATAGCCACTAATTGCTGGAGTCTATTTTTGAACCCAGGCAGTCTGACTCAAGACATTTTCTACTGAGCCACTGTTTCATAGTAAAATATTTATAATACTTAGAGGAGAAAGAAACCCTATGTGCACACTAGTAAGCAAAGGCCAATAGTGGGTACATGGGTTCTATTATGTATTCTTGCATATTATATTCTATGTATTATTATACTGATATGCTAAACTTCCATTTACACATTTTTAGTGCAATTATTGGCTATCTTGTATTTCTGGTTTAGAAGGAGTAAAATTCTCCCCAGTGGATCTCTTAATAGCAGGTGATATAGTCAATGCAAAATGGGACATAAGGAGAATTTAGTAATTTGAACAGAAGCTTGATGCCAAGATGAGGTAATACCCAGGGTGAAGAACAAACTGGAAAGAGAGCAACATGCTGAGGTTAAGAGTATGTGTGGGCTATCTTGAATCAGTCTGTTTGAATTCTAACGCTACCTATGCCATTTTCTAGCACTGCGATTTTTGTCATCTTACTTAACTGTTCTTTACTTTAATTGCCTTACTGGTAACGTGAAGGATAGTATTTACTTCATGGATTTATTGTGATGATTAAGTGAGTTAATAGACATAACATACTTAAATTACCTGGTGCATAGTAAACACTCAATTTAATGATAATCATAAAATATTCTGTCATGTTTCCATTACATGTCTTTAGATAGTTTTGGATTACATGTGGGAAACATATATGGAAAAAGTTTCCAATCAAATCACCATGTAAAGTGTGTGTTATGGTAAAGTACCTTGTGAGTGTAAGGATACTGTAAATTGGGCTGGACAATGGAAGTCGAGAAGCCAGCTGAATGTGAAACATCATTGACTATACATCCAGCAAGTTGGTTTCTAGGGGCGACCATGAATTCCAGGAGCTGCTCAAGGTGAAAAACTACAAATAAACAAGTCTTGCCCAAGGCACAAGAGCTGCACATTACCAAAGGGCTTGGCAAGGAAGGAAATCATAGTTGCCAATGTTCTGTCTCCTAAAATAGTCTTACCAGGAACATTATTGCTTATCTGGAGATGATCACATATCCAGAGGCTGCTCTCGAAACTCCTGCTGATCTCTTGGTAGTTAGAGATGAAATCTTGCATTATAGTTTTCATCTTTACCAGTCTCCATGATAATTAAGGTAAATTTTATTAAAAATCTTTTAAACCAATCTTTGATTACATTGGATGGCTTCTCCTGTCGTTAGTTTTATTAATAAAGTGGAGGTCAACTGTGTTGCCTATGTCAGAATCACAATGATGTATACATAACATCCCTCATTAAGCTTTTTAGAAATGCATCTTTTCTGGTCTGACCAAAGCCTGATGAATTCAAATTTCTAGAAGGGAAAGTCTGGCCTTGAGTGTTCTGAAAGTGTTCTGTGGATGATTTGATGCCACACCATTGCCATGGCTATAAATGCTTTACCCTGCCTTGACATTTTATTCCTTGTAGAAAGAAGCAGGTGAACACAATCTGGTAAGTCTCAATTGAGTTTGAGAAACTTCTTCAATGTTTTAGTGCCAGAAGATTGAATCTTCTTGAGTTGACTGGAAGCAGGACAATTTATGAGTGAACCTGATCCTATTGTTTTGATTTATGGCACCATTATGGACACTTGGCCGTTTCGCTTGATTGTCTGACCTCCAGTGACTGCTAAGGACCTTGGAAAGTGGGTAGGCATTGCTAGGGATCCGTTGGAGTGCTGAGTCAGAAGCCACCATTTACCCTTCTCAGACAGCTCCTCCATTCCAAGCAGACTGACACCTGGCAAGATGTTTATCTTCTTTAAGTTTCAGCTTTAACATTTCCACATTGGGACCATGCTTGCCTCAGAGGGGTGGTTGTAAGAACTAAATGAGAGAAAATATGGGATGCACACAATTTAACACATAGTAGGTGGTAAACAATATTAGTTCCCCCTTTCTTCTTTACCTCCTTCATATCTCTCTTATGCTCTCTCTTTATTACTAAACATAGTGTGTAGGAGTCACTAACTCCCCTAACTAACCAATTAATGGTAGTTCCCAAGTGCCAAAGTATCTGAATTCATTATCAGTGTAGATCTGGCATTTTCTTTCTCATGCAACTCACAGTTCATTTGCATATTTCTTATCCCTTAAAGGTTTAGAAACATTTGGTTGAAAACTACACAGCTATTGTAAGGACTTCCCATGAATTAGTTCAAATTTCTGAGTTCATTTCTTTGTGGTTCCCTTGTATTCTTAGGGTTGTTTGGGTTCTGTCAGCTCCAGCCATCAGCCCCTTGCTGGCTTCCATGAGAAACTACCAAGACAGCACTATGTTAATTTTATAGCTTTAAGAAGACTTGTGCGATAAAGAGAGAGATGAGAGGTTGCATTGTGATTGCTCTCCCTGTGACCATCCTCCTTCAGAGCCTTTCCCCGACAGCCTTCTCCTCTCCACAACCTCCACAACCTGTGTTCCCCAAACCTGCCTAATCTCTCAGGGAGAAACACAGTCCAACGTTCTTGACTGAACGTCTTGATACACTTGTGTTCTTGAAAATGCCATGTCTTGCATTGACTAAAGGGCAAACTCTAATAAATGCACCTGAACCAGAAGCCTCTTGAGCCCTTTCATTTCTACAAAATATAAACATAATTTGAAAGATTATTAGTGGCTGTGAAAATGTAGAATAACCACTGTGCAAATCTGCTTGAATGCAACCCCTGCCCTTTTGGGTCCATCAGCTTTTCTGTTTGCTGCTTATTACACTGAGAAAGCAGCGGAGATACTCATGCCTCATTGGTCAACCAAGAGTTAGTTTTCTTGTTTTTAATGCTGTATTAAATTGGAAAACTAGTAATGCTAAATAGTCCCTCCCCACATATGACCCTCTTTCTGCATGTAAATGACTTTCAAGATTGCATTCTATCATTGTTGTCAGTCTAATTTCATTCACATTTGAGATTTTTCAGTGAGGTAGGTTAATCTTCAAAGAAGGAATGGGGTAGATATGACTTTCATTTCTGAAGTTACAAGTTTTTCATAAAAATTATTTATATTTTTGAGGGGTATGAAAATTAAAGAAGTCTGAGCTGGTTCCCCCTTCTTCTTTCCTAATGCACTTTCCCTTCTCCATCTTTCCTATTTACTCATTTACTTAAGCACATTAATGCCGGTATCCAAGAGAGACTCAACTTCCTCAGGTTCATATCCCATCTCTGCTTCACATTAGTTACATAACTTTGAGCAAGTCATCCCTGCCTTTAATGTAGTTTTCTCATTTAGCAAATAAGAATACTACATTTTGCCTGTATGGGGTTAGATGGCTACTTGGCCCAACCTATTTATTCCTTTCCTTTAGAGTAACTGAGCTCCAGATTCTTAGTTTTATTTTGTACTGAAATAACGGCTATATTTCCTGGCTTCCCTTGCAGTAACATGTGACTATGTGATCAAATTCTGGACAGTGGAATATAAGAAGTGGTATATTCCACTTAGAATATGTGTCTTTTACTTTTTCTTTAATTAATTAATTTATTTAAAAAGTAAGAACCCTGGGACAAACAATCACCAGCTTCCCAAATAAAAAAAAATATGCTTCCAAAATCTGCATGTTGATTCTGTTTGAAGAGAAATAGAATTGCCTTATGTGTGCCACTCATGACAGAAGCTCTTGGATTTGTCTTTAAAGGTAGTGGAAATGTGCCTGTTCTTTCCTGCTCCCTTCTCTGCTGACTGGATGTGGGGGCTAAAGAGAAATCATCTATGTGGAACTTCAGTGAAAGGAGGTCATGGTGGTTGAACTGGTTCAGTGTTCCACGGTGTTAACCTAAGCTTTTCCTCTGTTGTTGCTCATCCATGCACAGACATCACAGTGCCAGGTTTTTTCTTTGTCATATTCAACAATTGTTGAGATTGTCTTTTGCTTACTTTTAAAATTCTTCTCACTTCACTGAATTTGAGAGCAATCTGACTTGTTCACTACTGTATTCAAAGCACCTAAACAGTAGTTGCAACATAATAGATGCAAAATACTGGTTGAATGAATGAATAAATGAGTGGTGAATGACCAACAACTAGTTCAGGGGATTTCTAGCGCGGTGGGTCAGTGGCAGACAGTGACAGGAAGATGCTATGTCCTGTTGGGTGGCATGAAAGAGCCTCCATGGACAGTGTTACCTAGCGGAGTGATGGTTGTCACTGTCAGGGACAGGTGGCCCAGCTAAGTAGCAGGTGAGGCAATAATGCATGATTGGATGTGGCAAAGTGATGGAACATTAAATCTATTGGTTGAAGTGTTCATGAACACATGTAAAATATCCACTTAGATACATAGGCATGCCTGAGTGGGGAGAGAGAGAACGCTTTACATTAGTGGGGACAACAGTCCAGTGAAATTTGAATTATTTTTGCTTTTCAGTGGCCATTTGTGCCCACAGGCTGGTAATAAGTGAACATTTGAGATATAACCGTCATAATATACAGCTTCAAAGATAAAGTCAGCTTTCCTCCTAATTTTCTCTACCTTGCTCAGTGTTGAATTCTTACAGTTGCTATTTTCCTTTGTGCCTGGCTCCTGCTTTCCTCCAAACCCTGCATGGGGGTGCCCCTTCCTCACAAATCTTGGAGGTGGGTCAGAGGTTCATTAAAATTGTCTACTTTATTTGCCTCCTGTTTGTCCCATCCATTAATCATGGAGCTCAGCCTTTTCGTTGGATGTACCCTTTGCCTTCCTGCTATCTGATTCACATCGTTTGCAGAGATAATTTATGGTTAATATATGTTTTGTCTGACTCTGCTTTGAGTGTCTGAAGTGACCCACAGGGCAGTGGTGTGTATAGAATGTGTGTGGGAGGGAAGCAGAAATAAAATGCTCTTTGAGGAATTATAAAGTATAATAAATTATTTTGTGCTTCACCTGACTTCTCCTTCCCAGCCACAATATCATCATGTGAAGGGAGGGGGATGAAGAGAAAGGAGGAGGGTATAGGCATTTATGAATAACATTACCTAGTTCACTTTAAATAATGCACAGGAACTGCTGCCAAAGCTAGAAATGAGAAAAAGAGATACAAAAGGCAGCTATGGCCACATTACATTGAAAATTTGTAATTTGGAATAAGCTGCTGACAAAAGAGTCAGGGGAGAGAATCTGCCATTGGATAGAAATATCCGTAGAAGAATGGTTTACTGTAAAAGTATATAGAAAATTAGGGGGAAAATCCCTTGAAGGGGGGAATTGCTTTATTGTTCAACATTATTAGCACACAGATTTTTTTACCCATTCCTCTTTCCTAAAGATAGGAGAAAGAAATAGCTCCTGAAAACCCTAGAAGGCTATGGTATTGATTTTCTTGATGCCAATGTGTGTTTGGGATTTTCTGTCTTCAATAAATCTGTCTGGAAGTAAGTCATTGCACTCCTGGATTTTCTTTAGTGAAAAATGTTTTATGATTTTTTGGTGAAGGGAAGAGAGGTACAATGTTTTTGAAAGAAACATAAAGCTAATATGACTCTTAAATCCAAATTGCTCCATGCATTTGCAAAGGCTCATGGATTTGTCTGGTGCTAGGAGGAGCATGAGAGATCACACAAATCAATCCATTTGTTTTTCAGGTGAAGAATCCAACGAGGTCAAAAGACTTAACACATGATCATTCAGCTCTCTGTTGGACTCCAAGATGGGGTGAGTCCTTGGCTTTTGACCTATAGTATGATATTTCTTTAGTGTTGAACTGAGTTTAACCACAGTCAATCCTACCTACTAAAGCCCTGCCTAATCTTATAAATCACAATTTCCACTCAAATATCTAAGAAGAACAGTGCAAAGAGAAAGTAAATATTGGATTCATGGAAAATCACTTCATATATTTATATATCTCTATGTATCTATGTATGTATCATGTATGTATGTATGTATGTATCTATTTATCTATCTATCTTTGCTGTGTAACAACCAAGCACCAAAAAAAAAAAAAAAAAAAAAAAAAGAAAAAGGCTACAGGGAAATAGTCCAAGGAAACTTGATTGGGAATCCTTGGATGTTTGATGTTCATAGGCAATTCATTTTGGTATTATGAACTTTTTCCCTTGACATATCAAGAATTTATGAAACTCCACTTATTTTTTTGAGGTCAAATGTGCTTTTCATGATTTCCAAACGATAAGCTCTTTAAAATGTTTATCTTTATGATTAATAATTTTCTGTCTTCCGTAGACTCTAAAGCACATAATTTTCACAAATCTAACACATTTAAATATCTTTGCCTTGCATTTTTATTAATTTGTTATCTAACAAATCAATTGTATATCAGTTTCTGTGCATTCTAATCAGCATGAAATCACCATAGTTATTGAGTTCTTTTCATCTAATGTATAGGAAAGTGAAAAGGAAAAAAGTTTTCAACCAAACCTTCTAAAATGAGCTTTCATTTATTCATTCTTTCAGCAAATCTTTCCAGGTCCTGTGCCAAGAGTTGAGTGTACCTCAGTGAACAAGTCAATTGTGGTTGCTCCTTCACTGAGCTTATAAAACTTTGTGTAGATGACAGATATTGAATAAGCCAAGAGGCTCAGAGAAGCTAAGAAATAAATAACTTTAAACAAAGCTCTGTCTAAATTCAAAACCTCCTCTCCCCACTCCTGGCATTTCCACTATGCCATGATAGCACTGTCCTAGGTGCTGAGCATGCAAAGGATTTGAAGCTATAGTCTATAGTCTTGTTGGAGAAATGGAATATATACATCAGAAGAATAATGCCAATATAGACTAATGTTCTAAGGCAATACTTTGTGAGTTACAATATGAGTGAAGCTACAGGCTGAGATGGTTGAGAAAAAGCTCTGTTGGGAAACATGTTGATACAGTTTGGCTGTGCCCCCAACCAAATCCCATCTTGAATTATAACTCCCATAATTCCCACATGTTGTGGGAGGGACCCGGTGGAAGATAACTGAATCATAGGGGCAGTTTCCCCCATGCTGTTGTTCTCCTGGTGGTGAATAAGTCTCACGAGATCTAATAGTTTTATAAGGGAAAACCTCTTTCACTTGCTTCTCATTCTCTCTGCCTCCTGGAATGTAAGAAGTCCCTTTGCTCTTCCTCTATCTTCCACCATGATTGTGAGGCCTCCCCAGCCATGTGGAACTGTGAGTCCATTAACCCATTCTTTACCTTTATAAATTACCCAGTTTTGGGTATGTCTTTATCAGCAGTGTGAAAGTGGACTAATACAGATGTTTAAGTGGGTCCCTGGAGGAACTGCAGATTTTTGATGAATGGATGGGTTAGAACATGGTGAGGGAATGCATTTCACATAGAAGACCTAGGGTTGTATGTGCCTAATTCAGTAATTTGACTGAGTGGTTAATTCTTTTAGGAGACTGGTGGGAGAGAAAATTGAAAAGCTTCTTGGAATCCTTGAATTATTAAGATTAGGATTTGGATTTACTCTGCAGTTCAGGGATTATAAGACCTTTTCTTTAAATTACAGTATTTTAGAATTCGAGGACCTTACCATCCCTGTGGCAACCACTCAACTCTGTTGCAACCATAGACAATAGGGTTGTGACTAGGTGCGACTGTGTTCTAATAAAACTGTGCTGACTTCTGCTGTAGTTAATGGTAATACATTAAAAGCTTGTAAGCTATACATTTACAAACTGGTATTGGGGAAGTGTGATATGGTAGTGAGGAGAAAGAGAGGGATAAGCAAATTTAAGAAAATCAACTAGGAGATTTTTCCATTGACGGGTTTCAGAGAATTACGGGAGAAAATATGGGTGGCAAGAGAGGAACAGGTTCTAAACAACAAACAACAACAACAAAGACAAATGAGAAACATCTTATGAGGAAATGCTGATAATGCTTGACAGCTTAACAAATGTGGAGGCTGAGGGAGGCAATAGTGACTCTGAGAAGGTAAGTGTAAGAAGGGAAAAATGGAGGAAAGCATGGTAGTAAATGAACACTTCAGGGCTAAGGACAGAGGAGGCTCACTTCTGCAATCAAGAAGAAATGACTATCTTGGGTTCAAGGGCAGGTGAAGAAGCTGAATCTAATACAACCCAATTAAACTAGGACCACTGAGGAAGCTAACATGGCCCAGGGCAAAGAATGCTATTTGGTTCTCGGTAGAAGAAAACAACAGAGAGATTGCAAAGCAAGCTAATCTGTCAAGAACAAGGGTAAAATATAAGAATTTTTAGGTTTAAAAATTAAACCTGAGAAAGCTTACAGCCATAGATCTTCACTAAAGAACTTTAAAGGATATCCAATAAGCAGGCCTTTAGATGGAATTGGCTTGTGCTTGAATCACAGGTTGACCCCTTACTTATTATATGACTTTGGTGTTTCTCCCTCTGACTCTCAGTTTACTTATTTCTAAAATGAGTATAGCATTGACTTCATAGAAAGTGACTAGAATGGTTCCTGGCATAGATTAAGAGTCCGTGTGTTTGGTAGAGCCTTGGAGCCATGGAAGGGAGATGACTTGTGCATAACTTTGTTAGTTTTATCTTTTTCTCACGCTGTGAGTGGCTTCTTACAGATCAAGTACATCTGTGACTATCTGCATTGTATTGGATTTTGTGTCCATTTACTATCATGTTGAGTTGGCAGGGTTTTTTAAATTTTAGGATCATTGACTTTTGCAGAAAATTGAGATATTAAAGGATCTTTAGGCCAGTAGATCAGGGTGTACATGATAAACATGTAGGCACAGATATATTGAAATGTTTGTACATGGTCATGCAGATTAATAATAGAATCACTGTGATCATTTTTTCCCTGGAAAATTATATAACAAAAAATTAATAACAAATTAGCTTGTCATTTAGTGTCCCCTCTAATCTGATGTCATTGTACCTATTCAACTTCACCGCCCTCTACCCTCTGCGTAAATCACCTCCTTCTGTTTTGCTTTCTCAAATATATTGCTTTCACTCAGAGTATAAACTTTTCTCATTTATTTTCTTTTCTTAAATGGACCTGACTGTCCATTTTATTTTTTACAAGATTAATGTATCTTTCCATTTTAGACTCAAAAGTAACTTTGTTTTCCTATGCTTTCACCAACAACCCCTTTTCACTTTTAATTCCTTTTTCACTGATGACAGCTTTTGCCTTTATCACATAGTTTGTATGTCCTGATTTATTCACAAATAATTATTTATCTCCCAAACATGGTATAGAGTATACAGGCAAGGTAACATAATTCGCTCTTTTCCCTGCTGGTAATGATGCTGGGCATTTAATTGGAACTCAATCAATGAAAGAGTGTGTGTATGAAAGTCTCAGTTTAAAATAAATTCTTCAGGATCAAGAGTGTTTACATCTAAAGCGTTATTCATTTGAGGTTGGTGGGACATACCATTTGTTACTAGCCTATAAGTCATCTTATAAGGTCTCATTAGTCTATTGATTTGTCACCATACTTTAAAGGTTGCTTGGTTTAAAAATCATTACACTTTTTAGTGGAAGCATAACCTGTCCCTTACCTTTTTAGTAAAGGTTTAATAACCATTTCTTTCACTTCCTGTGTAAATAATTGAACAATTTATTTCAGGGGAAGGAAAAAGAATTGTGTACTAATATAGGCTCCTGTAATTACCACAAACTCTTTATTATTTTTATTGAAAGCTTACCCTTCAGCCATAGATATAATCTTACCAATTAGACAACTATTCAAGGCCATTTAACAACAGCCAATCTTTGAAAAATGAAATATCACCCTTACTCTCTGTTTTTAAAATTTTAAAGGCGCAGTGAGACACTGATTAGAATATATTCATCAGTTGACAGCTACATAAAGATAGAGATTTGAAGCTTGTTTCTAAATATGGATTGATGTGGGAATTTCTGCTCTCCTCCCTCATAGGAGTTTGTCTCTACTATCCAGGCATTTGATATGTAGGGTCTTCCATTCAGAGACACTAGGATTGATATTATGTAAGAATGATCTCTTCTGTTGGTGAGACAAAATCCTAGACTTTCAACACATGATTAATTAATAGACATATGATCTATAATGTCAAACATGAATTATAACACTTGCTGAGAATTCCAGTGGCTTCGCATTTAGCTGAAACAATCTGCCACGTCTCTTATTAGATAGCTGGAGGCAGATTCAAAAGATTTTCGTCTGACCCTTTAGTCTATTTCACTGTAATGGAATCATTTAATCAGATTTTATAAAACTCTGGGCTAGAGTGCAGTGAAATGTTAAGCACATCTTACTCATTAGAAACAAATGAAAAACTCGTCAGCCTCAAGACTCAGCCATTTACATTAAATATCTACATAAAATGCTACCATAGACATTGGGTCTGGATGGGGTCTAATCGGCACTACAGCCTATTTAAGAGATTTTAAAAATATACAGTCTATTTCATACTACTAATATTTCTATGGCACAAATGAATAAAAAAACCAATAAAAAGAAATTTAAAAAGCATATTTTATTTTTTACCAGCTATTTAAGTGTCCCATTTTATTTTTTAATTTAGAATTTTGTTGGTGCAATTCTCCAAAGACATTCAAATGTGAAGCAGAATAAAAAGAATACTCATAACCCTGTGTTTGGTTTGTCAAAACAACCAGTTGAGATTTAGCACACAATACCAGATGTTGAGAATATACTACAAATCACCCACTATACAACTCATTACTGATAATTAAGCTCCAATTACAATTGTTTTAAAATGTACTTTGGAAAATTAAATAAACTCGTGAGTAAGGACATGTTTCTTTTACTTTGCTGTGAACTCCAATCTCTGTGATGCACGGAGCACTATATTCCCGGCACCTGTGATGCTGAGAGGCTCATGACAGCTGCTCACTAAAAAGTTTATGGATGACCGATGGGGGTTAGTTATACTGTGACAATTTCAGAGCATTTGCTGGTTGGAATAAAGCGTGGGGTCAACAAAATTTTTCTTACAAAAACATTCTTATCAGACATCAATATTCATCGGGCACATCAAATAATTCTTGCCTGGCCGGGACCATCTTTTGTAATAGGAATGTAGCCATTCCTATGAGTACCATCTACCCCCATTCTTAGCATAATGTCCTGTAGTTTGGAAGGAAGACATTCCTGACTTCCAGAGGAGAGACCTGAGGCACATTTGTTTCATTATTTATGCCTTCATTCATTCAGCCAAAAGAGGAAAATGACTTTAGTCCTTAATCTCAATGAATCACAGACCTCAGGGAGATATAGGCATGGGCACATTCACAGTAGAGGACAATTGCATCTGCAGCGTGCTTTACAGGGAGCAAGGGTTGCTTACAGGAGAGAGGATTAATTTATCATGGATCAAGAAGGACAGATCCATAAAAGCTCAACAGAGGAGGTCAAGCTTGAGTGGGATATGGAAGATTCAATGAGCAGATGAGGAATATTAGGGTTTTCAGGCATAGGAATCACATACCCAATGTATATGTTCTCAAAAATGTCAGACATAGAGGTGTAAAAAATGTCAGCACTCTCAGTCCAAAGAGTAGAAATAGAAATAGGATGGAGAATACGTGTGCAGGGGTTTGTGAGGTGCTGGTATGGGAACTGGGGACTGAGAGAGAGAGCAAACAGAAAGATGATGAATATCATTCTGCTTGTCTTGCCAAGGAGGTCGGACCTCACTTGCAGGGGATGTGAGGCTTGCAGAGACTTTTAAGGGAGGTTGGCTTGGTTAGATTAGCATTTTAAAAAATAATCTTTTATTCCTTTTAAGTTCCATACAATTTTTGACTCACGACATGGTTCAAAATAATATAAAAACCCTGAATCTTTATCCTATCCCATTTGCTTTTACCCGTATAATTTTGGATAATTTGTGATGTAATTTTAAGTAAAAGTATTTGTTTTTGTTCAGCACATTTGTATTGTACTGTAAAATCCATCTTTAAAAGTCTTTATAAAATAAAGATTATCAGAGATTAAATTTTATATCAATAAATTATGCAAACTTGAATAAATTTTGCTATTTAACAAGTAACATATAGTTTATGATAGTATACAATATGTTTTTGAACAAGTGATTTGTTAACAAATCAATTTTAGAACAGTATTCATTTTGTTTTGTGTTGAAAAAATAATGTATGCTAAAATATTTATTGGTGTAAAGCTACATGTTGCAGCAACAAAAGACCTAAATTCCTTCTATAAACTGATCTTCAAAATGATGAATTTTTATGTTAAAATCAAGTACAGAATAGATAACCTTTATGTTCTACTTCTAAATAAAAAGGGCTTTTTTTTGAAAGCATGCTTGCCCAATTAACACATTTTGAGTGTAGATAATAATTACTTATAATACATTAAAAGTCATATCAGGTTTAATAATTGTCAGATCTTCTCTTGGTAGCCTTGTGCTTTATAGCCAGAGAGGCCCTTTAAGGTGCTACCTAAGTACTTGACCTGACACTCTAACTTATATATTTGATATTGTTACTCTTGAGAATGGTTTTATGTCCCTCTTAAATTTACATTTACCTTTTCTCTTAAACTAATGAGGGTATATGCTAACAAATATGGCACAAAAAATGAAAATCTAATAGAAATACTATATAATCCAGCAATCTCACAATTGGGAATTTATCCAAAGGAAAGGAAATTATTGTATTAAAAGAAAGAGTGGCAGCCTCTTATTTATTGCAGCCATATTTACAATAGCTAAGATATGGAATTAACCTAGATGTCTAACAATAGATGAATGGATAAAGAAAATGTGGTATATATGCATGATGGAATACTATTCAGTCATAAAAAGAATGAAATCCTGTCATTCGTGGCAACATGGTTGGCACTGGAGGACATTATGTTAAGTAAAATAAGCCATACACAAAAAGTTAAATATTGCATATTCTCACTCATATATGGGAAGCAAAGAACAGTTGATAAGATAGAAGTAAAAAGCAGAAAAGAAAATATTAGAGACTGGAAAGGATAGAGATAAAGGAAGGATAGGGAGAGATTTGTTAAAGGATACAAAATTCCAGCTCAATAGAAGGAACAAGTTCTAGTATTCTGTACCAGCAGTCCCAACCTTTTTGGCATCAGGGACCAGTTTCATGGAAGACAGTTTTTCCATGGACCAAGGGGTGAGGTGGGGGAATGGTCAAGATGATTCAAGTGCTCTGCATTTATCGTGCACTTTATTTTTGTTATTATAACATTGTAATATATAATAAAATATTTATACAACTCACTATAATGTAGAATCAGTGAGAGCCCTGAGCTTGTTTTCCTGCAACTAGACAGTCCCATCTGGGGGTGATGGGAGACAGGGACAGATCATCAGGCATGAGATTTTCATAAGGAACGCACAACTCAGGTCCCTGACATGAGCAGTTCACATCAAATGCTACTGCTGATCTGATAGGTGGTGCAGTTCAGGCAGTAATGCAAGCAATAGGAAGCGACTGTAAATACAGAGGAAGCTTCATTCGCTTGCCTGCTGCAGATCTCCTGCTATGCAGCCCTGTGTGAGTCAGTGGCCCCAGGATTGGAGACCCCATTCTGTACCACTGTAGGATAACTATAGTTATCAATAATATAGTTTTAAATGGTTAGAAGGAGGATATTGAACATTCCCAACACAAAGAAATGGCAAATCTTTGAAGATGGATATATACCCTGACCTGATCACTAGACATACGTATGGGAACAACACCATTATGTACTTCATGGGTATGTACAATTATGATTTGTCAATTAAATAAAATTTAAAAAAGAAAATCTATCACAAACCATATTAGTAGCTACTATAGCTCATGCCCTATTTCTGTATATGTCCTTAGTCTCCCCCATTTTTTTTAAAATTTTGAGATGGAGTTTTGTTCTTGCTGCCCAGGCTAGAGTGCAATGATGTGATCTCAGCTCACTGCAACCTTCACCTTCCAGGTTCTAGCAATTCTGCCTCAACCACCCAAGTAGCTGGGATTACAGGCATGTGCCACCATGCTGGGCTAATTTTGTATTTTAGTAGAGATGGGGTTTCTCCATGTTGATCAGTCTGGTCTTGAACTCCCGACCTCAGATGATCTGCCCACCTCGGCCTCCCAAAGTGCCGGGATTACAGGTATGAGCCACCACACCTGGCCCTTAGTCCCCTTTTAAGTAGTGACAAACTATAAAGGGAGAACAACATTTGGAGCCTCAAAACTTAATAGAATCTAGAAATAATTACAACATGTCAAGATAGCTTTTAGAAGTATTTCATGTAGTTTGAATCATGAAAAATCCTTTTCATGATGTATTTATATAGAACTTATGCTTTGTGTAGCTATAAGTTACAATAACATTTCATCTTTTTCTCAAAATGCCTCAATAGAAATTTAATTTGCTTGCCATCAAATTAGACTTTGTCATTGAGTTTTTGAACCACAAAAACCTCTTATATACTTTAAAGATGCTTGATTATAGAAGTGCAATTTCAGGAGGAGTCATATGCTTTGATTCTGAGGAAGTATTCTGCCAGCTGTCTCTGTGGAGTAAGGAAAAGAGCAAAGGTAGATGTTTATATTGTGCAATATAAAACTTACCTATTTTCTGCTCCTGAAAAGAACCTCTCTTGCTCCAGGAAGCTTTGTGAGGTTTTGAAACTAGTGACTTTTAAAATCTTCACCAAGAATATTAGAGTGCCAAACCCAGCTTGTTCTTTTCCTACCCTGAGCTCTTTGTAGCAGGCAGGTAATTTACGCCTTTGGGAATGAGGATGTAAAGTGTTCACTGTGAACTGGGGAATCATTGTGTACCTGCTCCTAAGGCACTCAGCGTCTTCTTCTTCCTGGAACCCCCTGTGATTTCAAGCCTGCTGAACACACCTTCGGCATTGCCCTTGCTACCCAATACCACATTTATAATGATGTATTTCTGAGTTTGTCATGGCCACCAGACTTTGAGTTCTTTGGCAGCAGTGCCTGGGTCTGATGCTTTCCTGGGAGTTGACACCATTCCTGGAGATTAACAGGCCCCTCTTCAACACTGGTGTAGGGCAACAGCCCTGTGTTTAACCTTACTGAGTAAACCTGAGAGACAGTACAGAGCATATATCCCAGCAATATTCCACCCAAGGTCGAGGGAGCCATACTGTTTACAAACCAACTTCCATCAGCTGGGAATTACCTCCCCGTCTTTCTGTTTTGTGGTGTATATAGGCAGAGCTGGTTCTGGTGGCCAGAGAGAGCCCTCAGGTGAAACCAGGCAGGTGCTTGGGGCCGGTGGAAGTCAGACACTGTGAACTGTACTGTAAGGGTGCAGGACTGCAGGTAGGTTACTGGCCTCAAATGCTGTACTACCCTACCTACCCTACACTGGCTACCCCAACCAAACCCTAATTTTCATGCTTTAAAATCTGTTGAAACCCTGAACCCTTCTTACATCTTGCTTCTTATAAGGTCTCCTCTGACTCAGGACTAGGTACTTTCTGTGTCCTGATGGCCATAGCAGCAACGTCTGTAGCAGGGATGTGAGTGGTCATTCATGCCATGCCTGTGTGGTTCCACGCAGGAGATGCAAGGATAAGTTTATTCATTCACACGCTGTGCCAGGCCTGAGCTACAGGCTATGAAAGACTGCTGGCATTTGGCCTATCAGAACTCATGGTCTCAAGGGGAAGACAGATACTTCCTAAAGAATCATAGCCCTAAAGATAACAATTGTATGTAAATTGCGAGTGACTCATGAAGGCAAATGAATGGTGCCATGCAAGAATGTAAGAGGGATGAGAAGGCTAATTTAGAGAAAGTGGTTTGGAGAAATTGTTCGGAGGTAGTGGAAAATGATGAGAATTTCCCAGAAATCATTCACAGAAGCCAAAAGGTAGAAAGAGTTTAGTACACTAGTGGAGTTGAAAATATTTCTTGCTTATTAATACATTTATATAGCAGGAAATAAAATATAGAAAAGAATAAAGAAGAAAATACACATCCCGATGAAGTGGGAGAGTTTCCTGACTGCCCCTAGCAGGACATGCAACAGAAGTGTGGCTCATCTTGTTTGGCCACTGTGTGCACTCAGACCCCTTATGTGATGGGAGCATGCAGACAGGCAGGTGCAGGAGCTGGGGCAGCATCCAGCGGGTGGTGTCTGCAACTCCTGAAGCCTAAATGGGTGTGTGTTACAGTGTGCCCTTTTACCCTTGCTGTCCATGGATGGCTTAAGTGTTAGACAGTTCAGTGGACCCTCTGTCTTTTTGCAAGGGCAGAGGGCCAGTGTGATAGCTTTCTGTAACCTGAGCTCTTGTCCAGCGTCCAGGAAAAAATCTGGTCACACATGGACTTGAAGGATGAATGCTGGGGTTTTATTGAGTGGTGGAGGTGGCTCTCAGTGAAATGGATGGGGAGATGAAAAGGGGATGGAGTGGGAAGATGATCTTTCCCTGGAGTTGGGCTGTCCAACAGCCAGTCTCCTCTCTGACCACCTCCAGCTGAACTCCTCTCAGCGTTCAGCTCCTTCTCTTCCTTCTGCCATGTTGTTCTGCCATTCTACTGCTCTTCTGTTCATCTCTTCCTCATCTGCTTCTGAAGCCTGGGATCTGGAGTTTATATGGGTGCAGGATTTGGGGGTGTGGTGGGTCAAAAGGCAACCTTTGGGTGTGAAACAGCAATGCCAGTTCCTATTTAGGGCTGTGAGTTTCCAGGCTTGAGGGTGGGGCCTTTGCTGGGGAACCGCCATCTTCTACCTAGTATTTCCCTGTCTCCTGTTCATATCACCACCAGGGGTAGGGAGAAAGAGATGTCCATTGACGTTTCTCTCTCCTTGTTCTCACAACATCCACACATACACACTCATGTACATGTGCATACACACATGTATATACACACACACACACACACACAAGCAATGTTAGTACAAATTCCCAAGCTTTCCCTTTGGAAGTGTCCAGCACTGAGAAAGATGTGAAATTGGCTACTGCTTCAGAGGGATAAGAGCACCATTTTTTAGTAAAAAGGAACTCATTCTTCCAATTTTCCAAGATAGATTTCTAAGGCCTCTCTGGGTTTAATTTCTCAAGTCAGACTGAACAGCTTTGACTGTAGCAGCTTTAACTTAATTCATTTTACTGAAGCTTTTTAAAAAAGAGTGGTTCAGAGCATGGAGTCATTATGGTGACTAGGGATTACATGTTGGCCTTTGTCCTGCAGGAGCCAGCCATCTCCAAGCATCCAGGAATCAGTTATTTTGCCTTCAAGTCTAATTCCTGAGGGGCAAATGCTGTCACCCTCTCTGTGGATTGAAGCAGGGAAATGCAGTATTAGTCTCAGCAATTGCCTGCTGTCCATGGCAATGGAAACAGAAAAGAGGAAGCTGAATTTCCTAAAGCTGAGTCAGTTTTAGATTTGATCCAGTGTACTGGCTAATTAATTAATATCAACTCAATAGACATTTATTGGGCATCTGTTATGTATGTTATAAAACATTGAGTATATAAAACCAAACAAAAATTACCAGCAATAATAGAAGCAATACTAACAGCTAATATCTTTCCATCAAGGCCTTACTAAATTCCAGGGATCTAAGTTCTTTGCAATGTATTTTCATAACTCATGGGGCAGGCACTATTTTTGCACCACTGTGCAGCTGAGGAAATTGAGGCTCTGAAAGGTTAAGCAACTTGTCCACTGTCATCTAGCTGGTAAGTTCCAGAGTAAATACTAGAACCAGGTGGTCTGAGGCCTCTCCTAATGCTCAAGTTACAGATGTCAAAAAGCTTGGGCTTTCGTGGGGAAGATAACCAAAAAGGAAATGCCTAATAAAATGAATATTTATTGAGTATTTCCTATGTGCCAAGCACCAATCCGAGTATTTTATGTGTTTGACTGTTCTCAGTCCTCACAATCACTCTTTGAAGAGGGGACTGTTATCTTTATCTCAATTTACAGATGGGAAAATTGAGGCACCAAGCAGTTATTCACACAGCTGGTGGGGGACAGAGTCAGTATGTCACAGTCTAGCCCCATAGCCTGTACTCTTGACTTTCTCTCTGTCTCGTCTCATTCCTGATTTGGGGTAGTATGAACACAAAAGGCTGTGATCATAAAGGAAATTCGTCAGAAATAGCTTGGGTAAGGGGAGAGCAGGGAGGAGTCAGAGAAAGTAAGAGAGGAAGCTCTAGCTGCACTCTGCAGGTCA
The DNA here is from genome assembly GCF_030222135.1 of Aotus nancymaae. Taxonomy (NCBI): domain Eukaryota; kingdom Metazoa; phylum Chordata; class Mammalia; order Primates; family Aotidae; genus Aotus; species Aotus nancymaae. Next base: position 70,905,484 of record NW_026988422.1, on the reverse strand, counting down.
GGCAGTGTGGGTCCAGGTGGTATGTCAGCAATGGGAGGAGCCTATGAGAGGACTTGGAGACAAGAGGGAGCCTGGTGAGTTTGGTGGAACCGCAAGTGATTCAGACTTGCTCTAGCACAAGGCAGAATTGGGGAGTGAAAAAAAAAAATGAGGTGGGAAGCCTAGGCCAGGGTGTGAAGGTCCTTGTAGTCCATATGAAGGAGTTTAGATCTTGCACTGGTAATGAGGAGCTCTGGAAGGATTTTAAGCAGAGCAATAACAGGATCAGATCTATGTTTGAGAAAGACCACTCTGTCTTGTGGATAAGACTAAAGTTCATGAGTGTGGAGTAGGCTAGGGCAACTGCACAGAAGAGAGTAATTTGCAGACTAGGGTGGGGACAAGGAGGTTTAAAAATAAGTGAAGGGATCCCACAGTATTTGGAGCTAACTCAAAAGGAAATGTAATTAGAGGTATATGAGGTGACAGAAAAATAAGGGTGAAGGAGGACTCCCAAACTTTTGGCTTGAGCAAGTGGGTAGAAGTTGGGCTGTTCACTGAAGCAGGGACTGAAGCAGATTTAAGGCTTTATAAGGACATGTTCTGTTGAGGACGAGTGGAGTGTTTGTGGCTGTGGGAAAACCTCACGGGTGTCTAAGGCATGAGTTTGGAACTCAGGAGAATTCTCCAGACTTGTATAAGAATTAGGGGAGAGTGAGTTTACTTATGAGTGATTATTCAGACTTTGAAGTACATGAAGGTGTCAGTTCTTGGGTTATGAGATCACATTAAAACTGCTGAACTCATATCTGAATCTCAGAAATAAGTTCACCAAATATTATAGTTCATTTTCTTTGGGAGACATTCAACGATGTTCTACATCAGCCTAGCCCTTTGCAGTTTTCCAGGGCTTTCATATACGTTACCTCATTAGAACAATGTCTCATTGGGAACAAAGATGATGAGGGCTCATCTCTAAAAATAAGAACGGTATCTTAATAGTCTATAGAAACTGTCAAATTCCTAGTTAGCCAGGGGCAAGGCCGGAATGGGCACTGTGCTGCTCAAATATTAATCTTTTTGGACTCATGTTGGGGTCTGTCTGGTAGGTTCTGATTTAGTGCTGCTGGTGGTGGTGGGATTTGCCATTTCTGATATACCCCCACTGATGTCACTGCTGTTGATCAGGACACACTTTCAGTATCAACAACCCAGAAAATGGAGTTTTCCTGTCTTTGTTCAGCATTCATTTTACTAATCCACATTGAATCGTAATCTAAAACGAAGAGTGTACAAGATAAGGTAAAGCATTTAATGCTAGGACCTCAAGTGACAGAAGTTTTTAGATCTTAGAAGTAGAGTTTTATAACCCTGGGATCCAACTTCTTTTACAGAAATGGAGCTGCTATGCTCTGAAAGTTTGTGATCCCCCAAATTCATATGTTGAAATCCTAACCCTGGATAGGATGATATTAGGAGATGGGGTCTTTGGAAAGCAGATAGGTCATGAGAGAGAAGCCCTTATGAATGGGATGCTACCTTGAAAAAGAGGCCCCAGAGTGAACCCTGGCCCCTTCCGCCTTGTGAGGTCATAGTGAGAAGATGGTGGTTCATGACCTAGGAAGCCAGTCCTTACCAGACACTGAATCTTCAGGGAGCTTGATCTTGAATTTCCCAGACTCCAGAACTGTGAAAAATGAAAAATAAATTTCTCTTGTTTGTAAATCACCCAGTCTATGGTATTACGGCATATTAGGTTGGTGCAAAAATAATTGCAGTTTTGCCATTACTATCAACGGCAACAACCCCAATTACTTTTGCACCGACCTAATAGCTGCCAAAGGGTCTAAGCCAGGAACTGATTTGCCCAGAGAATAGGACAGGACTCCTGATTCCCTGGCTCATAATCCAGTGCTTTCTACACCAAACATTCTCTGCTTTGCTAATTTAGAGACATATGGAGTTCAACAGGATTCAACAGACTTGGGTGTTTAAATGCCAATTCTTAATCCTGAAGTTTGTCCAGCTGAATACAATCTGGGATTCAGTTGCCCCTGGGTCAGTTTTGAGCGAGAAAGCAAAGTTTGCATCAAGCGTAATTCATAAACTAACATGGGAAAGGACAGAGACGAGAGGCATTACTTTTGGTGTTAAAACCAAACAGACGTTAAACCAAGTCCTTGTCCCTGGTTCTGGCAGAAAGGCTTGAGTCCCTGCTGGACACATTTTGTTATCTGCAACCCACCGCCTCTGAGTTATAGAGTTACACTCTTAAAGCCTACGCTGGCTGGGATGTGCCTTTTGTGGCCAGCTAAGGTATCATTTTTCATGCGATGATCTTTACTTTCATATTTAAATCCAGCTTTCTTTAATTTAAATTTTGCTGAAAACAGCCATATTGCTTCAAGTGTAAATGAAGGTAGATGGACATTAATGGTGTCAATTCACAGCTGTTCTTAAGTTAAATAATTACTGCTCACTCCTGGATCTCTGTTTGAAATGCCTGCAATATTCAATTAGGAGCACAAAGCACTTTTCTTCATCATTGTTATGAGGATCAGGCTCAGACTGAAGAACTTGCATGTGGTATGAGGCATCCAAACAGGACGGAGATGTGGTTGTTGAAACAGAGCCAGTTAATGTTTGAGAGGAGTCCGGAAACTCTGCTGCGTTTTCAAATTCATTACATTTCCTTAAAAGCAGCTAAATTAATGCCACATTAATTACTGGTGGGTATGCACCCTGCAGCATATGTTGCTATTAATTGTTTCCATTATCACAAAATAAACATCTCTTTATAAAAACAAATGATACTTCATTTTAATATGTGGCTTGAAACACCCTCCTCCACAGCTGCTGCTGCTTCTGTTTTGGTGCCTTTTGTATAACGAGCCACCTGTTACAATAGACATTTTATTTATTATTATTTGAAAAAAAAGAAAAGAAAAGAAAAGGCTTAGAAAACAGAACCCCACCTCCTTAAAACATAAGAATCATGAAAAATGAAACTCCAGAGGAAATTTGCATTTTTTTCCATCAGAAGTTCTCAGCAGGAGGGTGATCATCACACCTTTACTCTAAGCTCTGGTCCCTTAATCTAGGTTTGTTCACCTGATTTTTCAATCTTGAAGGATTTAATTCTAATCGAAACCTCTTCATGTCACCAATGAAAACACTGAAAGCAGGTGGTGTTGGCTCAGGGGAACTGATGTCCCCTGATGCTTTAATGGATTCTATTTGTTCCGTGGCATTTGGCTTTTTGAGTGTATGAGCCTATGGGTTTCATTGACAAGCTGCTTGACCTTGGGCAAATTACTCAATGGCCCTGACTCTCAATTTTCCTTCACTGTTTAAAGGAGTGAAAAATTAATTCATTAAGTTTGATGTGAAGATTAAATGAGTTAACACCAGTCTAATGCTTAAAATAGTGCTTGGAATTTTGTAAGTCCTCAAAACTGTTGACTACTATAATAATAATTGCTGTTGTTATCCTTACTATCAGAGGAAGCAAAGAACATTCCGTATTCAATTCCTGAAGTGTTCGCTAAAACTGTAACTTACTTCTCACTGCTAGCATGGATCCTCCTTCAGGGACCTGGCAGTGCCCTTTTTACACACAGTCCTCATTTTTTTGGTACTTAGTGTTCATGAACAAAGAAATAGAATCATAAATTAAACTATTTTAGTTTGAATAACAAAGAGGGCACCATATATAGTATTAACTAAATCACAGAGATTGAAATTGCCAGATATTATTAGGAAGATTTTATAACTGGCCATTTTTCTGCCTCTTTAAATAAAAAGAAAGAAAAAAATTACCTTAGCATTTTTAGACTGGTCACAAATGACTAGGGACTTAATTCTGAATCATATTTAACCATGATGCCATTCATTCATTCATTCACTCATTCACTCCTTCACTTTGGAATTCCTGTGTCAGGGGAGAACTTTGCAGTGTCTGGTGGTGGTTGTCAGAGTGGGTAGTAGTTGCACAATCAATGTTAAATGTGAGGAATAAAAGAAGACAGTTTTATAGTCCTTCATCTTGGAAAACTTGAGACTTGGCTAAAGTCCAAAGGTCTAGTGCTTAATACAAACTGAGTACTTAGGTAGCCATGGGCTAGAAGGAACATCCCCAGTACAGCTTGTTTCAAAGAGGCTTTCTGGAGGGGTGCTCCTTCTGCAAGCCTTCCTTGGTCTCCGTAAGGCAGGGCAGTGGAGGCACCACTGAATGAGTGTTGCACTTCTGTCTTTAGTGTCACGCCATATATGCACAGATTTGTCATTTTGCTTGCTTATCATTCCCCTGGTTTCAAAGCTTCTGTGAGATGTTTATGATCACTCATGAAAATGAAATGTTTCGAAATGCTGGCATATATATCCTCCTGGAGATCTACAATTCATTTTGCTGATTAAACCCTGACATATATATTCTTCTGGAGATATACAATGCATTTTGCCTATTAAAGGTTATTTAATGCAATTATTTAATAAATACATCGTTCTAATTTTGTTTGTAATTATTTTGATATGGAGCTCTTTTTTAAAAAAATATTATTTTAAGTTCTGGGATACATGTGCAGTACGTGCAGTTTTTTTACACAGGTATTCGTATGGTGGTTTGCACATATCAACCCATCAACTACGTGTTAAGCCCTGCATGCATTAGCTATTTATCCTGATGGTCTCCCTCCCCCTGCCCCCTTGACAGACCCAGTGTGTGTTGTTTCCCTCCCTGTGTTCATGTGTTCTCACTGTTCAGCTGATATGGAGCTCTTTTCAGTAAAACACCTCGACATCTCCCAAGACCTAGTGCTCTGCACTGAGCCAGCTTGAAACTTGATGGTCATCATCTTGTGGAATCTAGACCAATCATAAAAGGATAAAAAGTAGGAGGAGAATCACCCCTTTCTCTTCACGTCTCTGTGAATTAGGCCTCCTCCCTGCCCCCTTTATTCAGCATTCCTAATTAATTAAGGATCGTATCTCAGATTTTCATCTGACTCTGCCACTTAAAAGTTAGGTGATCTTGGACTTTCTGAAATTAAGTTTTCTCATCTATGAAATGAAGACAAACATATTCATCTTCTAGATAGTCTGTGGGTCTTAGAGTCCAAGTAAGACAGAGAATGTGAAAGCATTTGGATTTTGAGGAATGATGCAGGTATAGAAGAACTACTTATTGCAGTTTATCTTAAACCTTGAGTCTATTTATATTCTTAGCAGGTGCTTCCTTGTGGAACTCATAATCTTTTTAAAAATCATTTCTGTGATGCAAAGGATATTTCCCTTTAGTTGTCCTAAAAGTCTTCTCAGATTCCAAGAGGTGCCTCTGAGGATGATGAAGCTGGGGTCCATGATTTCAGCCTGCAGCAGGGCCAGTGTCTCCTCTCAGCATTGTGCTGTTTGGTACCTTGGGGATCCTGGATGTGTCTCAGACTGACTCACCCACTTGCATTAGGCAGTTCCCAGGGCATGATTTGTTTCGTCTCTCTTCCAGACCCAAGACTAGTCTCCTTTCATCCCGGCTTCAATCTTATCCTGGGATGTAGGTCTGATGGTAATAGTAGATTTACTAGCCACACATTGGTTACTGACATCTCCTCCAGGAATTACTGTTAATCACACATTGGATGCAAACACTTCACCCTCCCTTTTTCTCATAAGGAAACAAGAAATCGACACCAATGTTTTAAAAAGGAAAAGAACTTAGCAAACAATGCCTAGTAAAGAGTGATATGAATTGAAGTGTTAAGCATATTTATTATTCAAATTACTCACTCTGAGTGTACTAAATGGTTAGTACATATCAAGCACTGGGCCAAGTGAAGATATAGAAATTGACTAGAAACAGATTATTTCTCTTAGGTGGCATTCTGTGTTCCTGACTGCCTTCCCTAGACATACTTAAATTCTGGCAACCTTAGAAGTACTGCTATTGGCATCAGTAAAGGGGATCAGAATATGCCACCCAAAATGTGCCACTCCGGCATATGATTATTCTAAGCTGAAGGCAATTGACAAGAAATAGATATAAGGAAAAGTCTGCCTTGTCCCCATTTGCCTAAAATCAGGAAATAAATTGGTAAATATTTTGCTTCTCTACCAAGAAAGAAAGATGTTAGTCACTGGGGACAATTCTACATGCTTATCAGCAGAGAGATGGCACCAGAGAAATCTACAGAATAAACTTGACTAGCTTTATTTTCTATTCATTACTTCATATACTTACCTTCCACAATTTGTTGCTGTAAATACTCAGTTTTCTTCGTTTTGTCACATTTATTTTCTTTTGTTAAGATGGTATATAACTCCCAGTTCTAATGACCCCTTTTAGTTTCTTATCTCTGAGCATTTTCATGTGTTAGTGTGATGCACTTGTTGTTAATAATAAATTTCTATTTGTTTTCTCTTGCTAATCTGTCTGATATGGTTGGATGTATGCTCCTTCTAAATCTCATGTTGAAATGTGATCCCTAAGGTTGGGAGTGGGGCCTGGTGGGAGCTGTTTGTGTCATTTAGGCAAATCCCTCATGAATGGCTTGGTAATAAGTGAGCTCTCACTCTGTGAGTTCATGTGAGAGCTGGTTGTTAAAAAGAGCCTGACATCTCTCTTGCTCCCTCTATTGCCATGTGACACACCTGCTCCAACTTCACCTTCTGCCATGACTAAATCCTTCTGGGCCTCACCAGAAACCAACCATATGCTGGTGCTCTGCTTGCACATCCTGCAGAACTGTGATCCAGATAAACCTCTTTCCTTTATCAGTTTCCTTGATAGCAGTACAGACTAACACATTGTCTTCTGTCAATCTAATTTGCAGGGCCCTAGCCAATGAATCTAAGATGAGTGGAAGGAAATAAAAATATATTTTTTTCTCCCCTACACTGTTTAGGGAGCTATGGGGAACATTCTATACCTGAACAAGGTTTGCACTAGGTGGTATCCATGGTTTCCAACCTGGAGGTCTTCAAGAACAGTCTTATGGCTCCAAAATTCTTAGGCTAACAATGCAAATATGCATTGCATGGTCATAAAGGATATGGTTAAATATATTCTATATTTTTATAGACAAAATATTGAAAAATCATGGGATCTATACAGGACATTTTAATCATAAAGAGTTCTAGGTAGCTAAAAAGTTAGAAGCTACTGTTTCAAGGTTTCAGTGCTAAAATTGCATGGATGTTTCTGGGAATTAAGAATAGAAAACTTCTGAATATTTTTTAAAGAGCCTAAAATTTAATTATTGGCTACAGTTTTCCTACCTTAAAAAAATTAAAAGTTTCAGAGGAATGCCTAAAAGATACTAAGCATTCTTAATCAGCATGATCTTCAATTTACTTATCTCTGGAGCTAAAACTTTCACCTACCCCAAAAACATCTGAAGCTCCCTAAACATCCCCAGCTGTTCCTTGGTTCTGTGCATATGTATGTGCTGTCTTCTCTGCTTGAAATACCCTCTCAACCTGACTCAAACTCTTAATTGTTCTTAGTATTTCAGCTCAGACTTTACTTCCACTTCTTCTCGGGCAAATTAATCAGGCAGACTTGACGCTTTGTGGATATGGCTGCTTTCTATAATAGAGTGTGAATTTTGCAGGGCAGAATCTCCAACCCCCAGAGCAATACCTGGCCCAGAGTAGGTGCCCCAAAGTGTTTATTGAATCAAGTTGTAATAAATCAGCCAGTGCTCTTGTAGAGATTTTAAAATAGGAAGAAAAGGAGCAAATATTGATTTTTAGTTTCAAGGTTAGTCATATCGTTAATGTCTGCTATTTCTATTATACAAAGAAAATGTCAAAACAAAGAATAATCACATTGTGATGACTAAATCGTGGGGTAATAATATTGTACTTGGGGGATTTAGAAGTTAGGAACAAAGAGGGTTGTGTACTGATGAGGAAATGACTTCCAGCACTTTGCTTTTTTTTTTTAATTTTTTTTCCTTTCAAGGTAATGGTGAAAGACTCCTTCAGTAAGGCACTTAAAATGACATGAAGAGTTGAGAAGTTTCTCAAAATTTGATGTGCATCTAAATCACCAGGGAAATCTTGTCGAAGTGCATATTTTAGTAGATCTGGGGTGGGGCTTGAGAATTTGCATTTCTAACATGCTCCCAGGTGATGTCTATACTGCTGAATCAAGGAGCACTCTAAAGATAAGAAGAATCCTGCATGGATTAAAGTATTGGCTCAACTCAGTAACAAAGCTATAATAATTTTAATCCCAAATAGTCACTCAGTTCAATATGCAGCCATCATACACATTTAATCTTAGGCTTTTTGCCTTTCTACTTTGTGATTCAGATATCACCATTAATTTTTCCCCTCTATAAGTGATCTTGTACATGATTAAATATAAATTGGTTGCTAGGAGCAACAGTAAATGAGACTGTACAGTGGGAATAGCTGGAGTATTTAGCTGTTAGGTAGTCAACTGAGAGGAATAGAAAAGTGAATTATTAGCTGGCCTTATTCCTATTTATCATATGACTTTTAAGAATAACAGGATATCAATTAAGTACTAGATATCATCTTCCTTCACATTAAATGTGTTAATTGACACTACATTGCTTAATCATTTTTGTTATAAACTAATTAAATAGATGCAGATTTTTTTTTTAGGTGAAAGATGAATTGGTTCCCAACTGATAGCAATGAATGTGAGCTCTAAAATTTCCTACTCTGGGTAATAAACTTCTGTTTCACGTCCTATCCTGTGGGACTAGGAAGCTATAAAACACATATCACAGACATAAGAGAATGTTGCACATTTTGTTGCTAGTTTCAGCATCAAAATGATGAATATAAAATAGATCTTACTATCTGGAAAATAGTAACAACAATAATAATAGTGGAAAGTGTGAAATTTAAAAATACAGTGGATCAAAACTATGGATAGATCAGTGAGGAAACACAAAGTCACAGATTTCACTGGGATCTAAAATTCATATGTGGCTTTTGAATATCCATTTATGTAGGAGGAATTTAAGGTAGACAGTTTGGGTAGAAATTCAAGTGACTTGTCTTCAAAATGCATTAACTAGCAAGAACATGTGTGTGCGTTTGTGTGTGCATGTGTGCACGCATGCATGTGAGTTCACATATGACTATGTTTTATTTTTAATAGAATGGCTATTTGGGAAGGCAAAGATGAAGTCACTGATGAAGTTCATTGTGAGGCCAAAACCCCTTGCTCTCACTGCAATCTTCCAAGCCACTTCTTGGTACTGCCATAAGCGGGAAATGAACAAAGATTTCATTTCCCTATATATATATAAAATGCACTGTGGTCTATAAAGCACCACCCAAATTATAGTTTGCATTTTTTTTGTATTAGAATTGGAAGAAAAGAAAGTGTAAATGAAAGTGAATGAAATCTGAATCTGTGCTGAATCCATTTTTCTAGAATTGCAAGTGAAGTTTTAAACATCCATAAGAATGTAATTATGCTTCCATTGCTTAATGTATGGACTCAAATTCTGACTTAATTATTCTGCAACTAAATTTATGTCATTTATGTAGTAAATCTTGGCAATTGCTCTCACAACTATCATTGGAAATGTAATTAACTTGGGTTAGATAAGTTTTACAGTGAGAACTAAATGCAGTGTAATACCAAGGCATTATTTAAAAGGCAAAGGTCAAATACATCTTCTTTCTAAACTTTCTTGTTTGTTTGCAATTTCTTTTCCTCAGTGTAAATGCTGAAGCTTGTTTTTTCAGCTTCACATTTCTGTCTGTTAATTGAAAGCTTCTCTCTTTCTTTCTTTTTCTTTTTAAAGGAAAGAGTTCCATTCTTTGTATTTCATCTTTTACTAAGAATACAGCTTATTTTTGAGCAAGGCTTTCTGTATACAAGGCTTTTTTCTGTTTGATTGTTTTCACAGCCAACTTTTCTTTGTTTTACCCTAGTTAAGTATTGTATTGCTTTCTTTGTTTTTAATTTGCAACTAAGCCTTCTCTAGAAAAAAATCATTCTGCTGAACTTAGGAACTACATTTTTATGAGTTGTTAAGAAATAATATTAATTATATAATGACTAGCTAAATAATAATTAAGGAAAAGAGATAAAACAAAACAATTTCTAGACCCTATGCCCATTGTTCAGTTCTTTTTCACACTGCTAAAAAGAACTGCCTGAGACTGGGTAATTTGTAAAGAAAAGAGGTTTAATTGACTCACAGTTCCACATGTCTGGAGAGGCCTCAAGAAACTTATAATCATGGCAGAAGGGGAAGCAGGCATGTCTTACATGGTGGCAGGAGAGAGAGAAGTGCACCAAGAGGAAGAGCCCCACACTTACCAGACAACCAAATCTCATGAAAATTAACTATCAGGAGACTAGCAGTGGGGAAACTGCCCCCATGATCCAATCACCTCCCACCAGATTCCTCCCCTTGACACCTGGGAATTACAATTCAGATAACAATTCAAAATGAGATTTGAGTGGGGGTGGGGTGACACACAGCCAAACCAATGAATATCACTCATTGTTTATTTTAAGTTTATTGAAAATATACTTATCAATAAATGTTCTAGTCTGCTTGGGCTATTATAACAGATAAACATAGCCTGGGTGGCTTAACAACAGAATTTACTGCTTACAGTTCTGGAGGCTGGAAGACCAAGGTCAAGGTGTCAGCAGGGTAGGCTTCATTCTGTGGTGTGTTCTCATGGCTTGTAGGTAACAATCTTACTTTGTGCTCACATGACCTCTTCCTTGTGCACACACTGAGATGGACAGAAATCTCTCTCTTCCTCTCCCACTTTTAATAAGAACAGTAATCCTATCACAAGGGCCCCACCTTTATGATCTTATCTAAACCCAATTAAATACCAAAGGCCTTATCTCCAAATATTATCAACATACAATTATTTTGTGGGGGATACAATTTTATCTGTAGTGGAAAATAATTTTATTCCTACAGGTTTGAAATTTGGATAAATCACAATATCACAATATGAAAGTCTTCAGAATCAACATGGAATTACTTGTGTTAAACACTCATGGAAAAATAAACTAAAAAAACTGAGAGATGGCTGGGAGTGGTGGTTCATGCCTGTAATCTGAGCACTTTGGGAGGCCAAGGCAGGTGGATCATGAAGTCAGGAGTTCAAGTCCTTCCTGGCCAACATGGTGAAACCCTGTCTCTACTAAAAATACACACAGAAATTTAGCTGGGCATGGTGGAACATGCCTGTAATCCAGCTACTCGGGAAGCTCAGGCTAGAGAATCACCTGAATCCTGGAGGTGGAGGTTGCAATGAGCTGAGATTGTGCCACTGCACTCCAGCCTGGTGACAGAGTGAGACTCTATCTCAATTAAAAAAAAAGAAAAAAAGCTTCTTTTCCTCAACCTCTTTGGATATGCCTTATATGATTTGGCTGTGTCTCCACCCAAATCTTATCTTGAGTTGTAATTCCAACAACTCACCCATCACGTGGGAGGAACCCCGTTGGAGGTGATTGAATTATGGGGGTGGGTCATTCCATGATAGTGAGTGATTCTCATGAGTTCTGATGGTTTTAACGGGGAGTTTCCCTGAACAATCTCTTGTCTGTCATCATGTGAGATATGGCTTTCACCTGCCATGACTGTGAGGCCCCCCCCCCAGAAACATGGAACCATAAGTCCAATGACCCTTTTCCTTTTTTAAATTGACCAGTGTCAGGTATGTCTTTATCAACAGTGTAAAAATGGACTAATACCGTAAATTGGTACCAGGAGTGGGAAATTGCTGAAAAGATATCTGAAAATGTGGAAGTGACTTTGGAACTGGGTAACAGGCAGAGGTTGGAAAAGTTTGGAGGGCTCAGAAGAAGACAGAAAAATGTGGGAAAGTTTGGAACTTCTTAGAGACTTGTTGAGTGGCTTTGACAAACATGATGATAGTCATATGAACAATAAGGTCCAGGCTGAGGTGATCTCAAATGGAGATGAGAACGTGTTAGGAACTGGAGCCAAGCTGACTCTTGTTATGTTTTAGCAAAGGGATAGGCAGCATTTTGCTCCCAGCCTTAGATATTTGTGGAACTTTGAACTTGAGAGAGGTGATTTAGGGTATCTGGTGGAAGAAATTTCTAAGCAGCAAAGCATTGAAGGGGTGTCTTGGGTGTTGTTAAAGGCATTCAGTTTCAAAAGAGAAACAAAATAGTATTTGGAAAATTTGCCTTCTGACAATGAAATACAAAAGAAAATCCTATTTTGTGAGGAGAAATTCAAGCCAGCTGCAGAAGTTTACATAAGTAACAAGGAGCCCAATGTTAATCACCAAGACAATGGGGAAATATCTTGAGGGAATGTCAGAGACCTTTGCGGCAGCCTTTCCCATCACAGACCTGGAGACCTAGGAGGAAAAGTGGTTTCCTGGGCTGGGTCTTGGGTCTCTGTGCTGTGTGCAGCCTAGGGACTTGGTGCCCTGTGTCCCAGCTGCTCTATCTATTGCTGAAAGAAGCCAACATAGAGCTTGGGTCATGGCTTCAGAGGCTGCAAGCCTCAAGCTTTAGCAGCTTCCACATGATGTTGAGCCTGGGAGTGCACAGAAGTCAAGAACTGAGGTTTGGAAACCTCCTCCTAGATTTCAGATGATGTATGGAAATGACTGGATATCCAGGCAGAAGTTTGCTGTAGGAGTGATGTCCTCATGGAGAACCTCTGCTAGGGCAGTGCAGAAGGGAAATGTGGGATCACAGCCTCCACACAAAGTCCCTACTGGACCACCACCTAGTGGAGCTGTGAGAAGAGGGCCACCACTGCCCCAGACACCAGAATGGTAGATTCACTGATAGCTTGTACCATGCATGTGCCCAGAAAAGCTGAAGACGCTCAATGCCAGCCCATGAAGGCAGCTGGGAGGGAGGCTGTACCCTGAAAAGCCATAGGGGCAGAGCTTCCCAAAACCATTGGAACCTACCTCTTGCATCAGCATGATCTAGATGTGAGACATGGAGTTGAGGGAGATCATTATGGAGCTTTAAGATTTGACTGCTGCACTGGATTTTGGGCTTACCTGGGGCCTTTAGCCCCTTTGTTTTGGCCAATCTCTCCTATTTGGAATAGCTGTACTTACCCAATACCTGTACCCTCATTGTATCCAGGGAGTAACTAATTTGCTTTCGATTTTACAGGTTCATAGGCAGAAGGGACTTGCCTTGTCTCAGATGAGATGTTGAATTGTGGACTTCTGAGTTAATATTGAAATGAATTAAGAATTTGCAGGACTGTTGGAAAGGCATGATTGATTTTGAAATGTGAGGACATGAGATTTGGGAGGAACGAGGAGTGGAATAATATGGTTTGGATGTGTTCCCACCCAAATCTCATCTTGAATTATAACTCCCACAACTCTCATGTGTTGTGGGAGGAACCCAGTGGAAGGTGACCGCATTATGGGGGTGGATCTTTCCTGTGTTGTTCTCTTTATAGTGAATGAGTCTCATGAGATCTGATGGTTTTAAAAAGGGGAGTTTCTCTGCACAAGCTCTTTTGTCTGTTGCCAATGAGATGTGCCTTTCACCTTCCATCATGATTTTGAAAATTCCCCAGCCACATGGAACTGTAAGTCCAATAAACCTCTTTCTTTTTTAAATTGCCTAATCTCAGATATTTGTTTATCAGCAGCATGAAAACAGACCAATGCAATGCCAAGGTCCCCATAAACCTGCATATCCTGGGTTTGCAAAACCCTTGCACATCCCCAAATAAACTTAAAATCCCTGGGGCATCTCTCCTTGTTTGTTACTTAGGTTGACAACAGCAAAATTCTATAATGTAATATTTGGTTATTATAATTCTCCTCTTTCTTCTTCAGTTGGAGAGTGACATTTCACCTTTTAAAGATGATAAAATTTCATATGACTAATTTTTTGGAAGTTGGGGTTTGTCTCCAAGTTTGTTCCACTCACTTTTCATATACTTAGGGTTATACTAACATAAATGTCTTACATTAACCTGCCATTTAATTATTATTTATTTGTTGTGTTAGGCTTTCTTCCAGATAGTATCTCATATGCATGCATGAATACAAACAAAATGAAACCATATACATATATATATACACACACACAAATAAAAGGAAACCATATATATATATATATTTTATATATTATATATATATATATAAATTCTGGGAAGATTGTAGGTATATATATATATAAATTCTGGGAAGATTGTAGGTAAAATATGACATATAAAACAATAAATCCTTTAGAAAATATCACAGTCAAATATATTATGACCCTGGAATACATAAACATTTGTCACAATTTCAACAAATCAGCTAAAAAACCAATAAGCTGCAAAAAGAAATATTTGAATGGTCAATAAACATAAAAATGCTCTCAAAATCATTTTTCATAGAAGAAATAAAAATCAAAATCACAATTAGATATATCCCTGTACAGCAAATAAGATAGCTAAATTGAAAAGTCTGATAATGGTAAGTGTTGGCAGATGTATAGAGAAACTGAAATTCTCATACATGACTGGTGTGAGTATAAATTGGTCCTGATAACTTTGGGCAACGTTTTGCTGGTATATACTGAAGCTTTGTATTTTTATTTTCACAGCTCTATTGTATGTATGAAATTCTCATACATGACTGATGTGACTATAATTGGTCCTGATAACTTTGGACAACTTTTTGCTGGTATATACTGAAGCTTTCTATTTTTATTCTCACAGCTATATTCTGGATCATATGCCCTATGATCCAGAAATTTTACATATAAGACTATGTCTACAGACATGCATAATACGTTCAGAAAAAGATCATGATCACTCATAATCACAGTCTTTGCTATAACTAAAAACTGAAAAAAACCCTCAAATGTTTATCTATATTAGAATGCATAAATAAATTGTGGTATATTCAAGCAGTAGAGAAGCCTACATAGCAATGACTACAATAGTTCTACAAACGATTGCGAAAAACAACTTAGATGACTATTTCAAACATAAGGGAAAGAAGCCATATATATTTTTGAATTCCATTTACAGAGTTCAAATATGTATAGACAAAGCCCCATTTTGGTGTTAAAATCAATAGTGTGTCACCTTCAGGGTGGTGGGTAGGAATGGTGAGAACATGAGGAGGGACCATTAGATGTCTTCTGGTTTGTGGTCAATATTCAACAAAAGCCTTCTAAAGATGACAGATGAATAAACAACCAACATACACAGCAATTAAATGTATATGACACTTCCCAATTTACAAATTAGTTCTATAGGTATTAGGCAACTTGATACACAGCACAGCACAGTACAGTATTAGATCTGCCAACACAGGTGATAGTTAAGAAGGATGGCACGCATGTTAAATTTGCGTTCAAATTTTAAGGTGTTTCCTAACTACTCATTAATCAATGAATGTTTATTTAGTTATCACTGTAATTAAACTTTGTAAAGGGCCATGGTTATATAATGATGAGAAAGCGAGATACGGCTCTACACTCATCAAGCTTATATTGTAACACAGACGGAAGACAAAACAGGTTTATAATACCATTAAATAAGGACTATGCTATAGATGCCAGAACACTCCCTTACTACCCATATGATTTTTGATAAATTACTCAGAGTTCCTGATCTTCAATTTCTTTATCTGTAAAATAGGACTATAAATACTTACCTCATATTATAGATTATAGGTGTTAATCAAAAACTTATGTGAAAATTTCCATGCTCTAGCTGATCCTAATGGAGTTCCATTTCCTTTTTTCCCAAATACAAAGAATGTCTCATCTATGTATTTCTTATGTTTCATGCTAGCCTGAAAGATTCTTGCAGACAAAGGTTAATTTAACTTTTATTGAAAACTGACTGCACATCTCTTGGACTGGAACTTTCTTATATCATGTGTTAAACTTTCTCCTCCGAATGGGAATGTGACATATTTCTTGAGAATCCAAGGTTGACAAGGGCCAACTGCCAACCTTTGCTATTTCTTTTGGCTGATGGATAGTCCTTTCCTTTTGTACTTGTATCTCTTAAGAAAAATTACCTTTTGTGAGTTTCACACAACTGAAAAGAGGCAAAACCACTTGAATTTACAAATACGCCTCTGTAATAGACGATCAAGTAAATGGTCCTTTCCAGGGTTAAGGTGACATTTCTGTGTATATTTAGAAGTGCTCACGAATCTAAAGTTAAATAAACATAATCAAGTTAAATTTAATATTTCTTCCAATGAGTCAGGGACTATGGCTGTTAACAGACTATGGCTTTTAAAATATTCTTGCATTGTATTTTTATTTTCACAGCTGTATTAGATCTCCATTAATATAATTTCAAACAGCTTTGAGAAATGGCTGAATGAAGGGCAGCTTTATGAGTAATACACTTTACAAATGACTGTTTTTGCCTCAAAACAGAATTGTATTCTTGGTTGAATATCTAAAAGAAAATTAAAAGAAAGAACCTTTAATATGATATTTTTATGAAGTCATAGTATGCTTTTCTTCTTGTAATCACAGAAGTACTGGCTGAAGAAAACATAAAGACTGATTTCCCTGATCAATGAAATGGAAAAGTTAGACACAAATGCAACTTTCTTGTTAGTGCCAACCTTCTTAATTACTTATTTTAGGTGTGTGAACAGTAAAGATGTGAAAACAAATTATCTGACCAAACCTGCAGCCTGTTAAAGCAGAGTGTCATCATTGGGGGGTGCAGGGTGGCGACTTTGAGCACATGGACATTCAGAAATGTCTCTACTTTGATTTCTTCTTTATTGTGGCTTGATTGGATTTTACATTCTAAATTAAATTTCTTTAGGAATTTAAAGATAACATCATCTTGTTTTCTACTCACTGGTTACTGTTGATGAGAAAGCAGGTATTAACCCACTTCTTACTCTTGTATAAATAACTTGTCCTCTGCTAACTTTGGAAATCTTAAGGATGTTTTCTGCTATGGTAGTCCATAATTTTATCAATGTTCTGTAACTTACAGTTCTTTTTGAAAATTCATCCTGCTCAGCACCTGAGAACCTTTTCAATATGTAGATGTGTTTAACTATGAAAAATGGTTTTCTATATTTATTTATATTTTTATATATAGGATAAAACTCTGTCACCCAGACTGGAAGAATGCAGTGTCAGGAAGATAGCTCACTATAACCTTGAAATCTTGGTCTCCAGTGATCCTCCAGACTCAGCCTTCTGAGTAGCTGGAAATACAGGTGTGCAGCACCACAAACGTATAATTTTTTGTATTTTTTGTAAAGACAGGGTCTTGCTATGTTTCCCAGGCTGGTCTTGAACCCCTGGCTCCAAGCTATCCTCTTGTCTTAACCTCCCAAAGTGCTGGGATTACAGGTGTGAACCGTGGTGTCCAGTAATATTCCATTATTTCTTTGGTTATTTATCTCTTCTCTATTTCCTCTGTTTTCTCTTCTTAAACTTGTATTGAATGGAAATTGGTCTTCTGTATCCCAGTCTTTTCTGTCATGTTATCTTTCTCTTTGTCTTTTTTCCTCCATGTCCTGATTTTTTCTTTTCTCTTCATTTTTAATTTCACCAGTGAAAGATCATTAGCCCTGTTTGCTCCTTTTTCATATCAACCTGTTTCATGGATGTAGCATCTTCAAAAATCTCTCTTTGAATATGAATAAAACATACCCAGACTTTTTATTTTCACTGAGGCAAGCCATTCAGTTTGTTAGTTTTTTAAACAAATCCATCCTTTCTATTTGTGATGCTGTTTTTTAGAAATTCAACTATCTGTTAATATTTAGTTAATTATTTATATTTATCATTGAAGACCTTGGTTGATTTCATAGAGAAGGGTTCCCTCTGCCACACCATGAGGCCAGACTTTGGGTCTCTTGAGTGAAGAGTATAAAGGCAGCCTGCCCATCAAATGTAAGACAAGGATAGACCTAAGGAGCCCTACTATGCAACTGTGACCCTATCCCCTCTAGGGGATATATATATATAAAATATATATATTTCTATGGTTTGAATGTATGGCCCCAAAGCACATGTTGAACACTTAATTCCCAATGCAGCGGTACGGAGGTGTGGGTTCTGCTCTCATGAATGGACTAATGTCATTATCATGGGAGTGAGTACCTGATAAGGTGAATTCATCACCCCCCACCTCTCTCACATGCTTTTGCCCTCCTTCCTTCTGCCATGGGTTGATACAGCAAGAAGACCCTTGCCAGATGCTGGCCCCTTGACCTTGGACTTCTTAGTCTTAAGAGCTATATGAAATAAACTTCTGTTCTTTATAAATTACCCAGTAATTTATAGGTATTCTGTTATAGCAACAAAAAATGGACTAAGATGTATATTAAATATGTTTTTCTTGGGGTAAGACTTTTAGCCATGGCAATATAAAGAGTCCTGTGAATCCATTCTGCAAAATACAAATATGAAACTGAATAAAATTATGAAAAATAACCATTTCAGTGCTCTGAAGATTGACTTGGGCAAACAACAAATTCAAAATTGTTTGTTTATGAAAAGTTGCTATAACTTAGAGTAAAAACCCGGGGAATCTATAGCCTAAGTTTTGCTGCCTTTGGTTCAGTTTTTACTTGGAGCAGAGAATAAAAACTCATGCTCACTGGCATTATTCACAGCAGCAAGCTTTGTAGAAAACAAATGGGGACAATACACAGCTCTGTTAACCTGAGGTTGCAGACCATCTGAAGGAAAGAAACAAATCAGATAGAAATTTCACAGTGATTCAGGAGCTAAGAAATACAGAAGGGCTAGATAAGCTTTCCACACACTCCTGGTTAATGGGAAACTGCAGGCATAATCAGGGAAGACCTGAAGACTCATGTTACCTGGTTTACAGACCTATTATAAGATCACTCTAATACTATGGTATTGGAGAAAACATAGATACATAGACCAATGAAACACAGTAGGGAGCCCAGAGATTGTCCCACACATACATAGTGCATTGATTTTCAACAAAGGCATAAATGAATTCTAATAAATAAATGATAGTATTTTCAACAAGTGGTGCTGCAGCAACTAGATATCCAGATGCAAAATCACAAACCTTTATCTATAAATCACACCCAATGAAATTAACACAAAATGAAATATGAATCTAAATGATGAGATCTACCACTATAGAATGTCTAGAAGAAAACATAACAGAAAATGTTTTTGACATTTGCTTAGACAGTAATTTGTAGGACATGAAAAGCACAATTCCTAAAATAAAATTTGGTAGGTATGACTTCTTCACTGTGATGACTAATGTTAGGGGTCAACTTGTCTGAATTAAGGAATACCTAGAGAGTTGGCAAAGCATTATTTCTAGTGGTGTCTCTGAGAGTGCTTCCAGAGGAGATTGGCCTGTGAATGGTGGCCTGAGTGGGAAAGATCTGCCCTCAAAATAAGCAGGCACCATCCAATCAGCTGGCATCCTGGAGGGAACAAAACAGCAGAGGAAAGGTGAATTCACTCTTTCTCCTGGACCTGGGACAACTTTCTCTTGCACTTGGACATCTATGCTCTAAGCTCTGTGGTCTTTGGACTCTGTGACTTATACTACCAGCCTTCTGGATTCTCAGGCCTTCAGCCTTGGACTAAGAGTGTCATCATCAGCTTCTTTGGTTCTGAGGCTTTTGGACTTCAACTAAGCCATATTACTGACATTCCAGGGTCTCTAGCTTGCAGACAGTTATCAAGGGACTTCTCAGCCTCCATAATCATGTGAGTCAGTTCCCTTAACAAATCTTATCTATGTATCTATCTAATCTGTCTATATCTATCTATATCTATCTTATATCTATCATCTATCATATATATCATATCTATCTATCAATCATCTTATCTATCATCTATCTATCTATCTATCTATCTATCTATCTATCTATCTATCTATCTATCTATCTGGTTTGACTCTGTGGTCACCAAATCTCACCTCCAATTGTAATCCCCATGTGTTGCGGGAGAGACCTGGTGGGAGGCGATTGCATCATAGAAGCAGATTTTCTTTTTCTGGTTCTTGTGATAGTGAGTTAGTTCTCACGAGATCTGGTTGTTTGATAAGTGTCTGACGCTTCCCTCTTCCTGCTCGCTCCATCCTTCCCCCATGTGAGACATGACAGGCTTCCCCTTGGCCTTTCACCATAATTGTAAGTTTCCTGAGGCCTCCCCAGCCATGCAGAACTGAGAGTCAATTAAACCTTCTTTCTTTATAAATTATTCAATCTCAGGTAGTATCTTTATAGCAGTGTGAAAGTGGACTACTATGCTAATCTTATTGGTTTCTGACTCTCTGGAGAACTCTAACAAGTCACCAAAATTAAAACATTTCATCTTCAAAAGATTCTATTAATAAAATAAAAAGCTACAGATAGGAGAAAATATTTGAACATTATATATCTGAAAAATAATTTGTATTTGGAATATATAAAGAACTCTTACAACTCACTAATAGGAAGACAAATGACTCAATTAAAAATTGAGTAATATATGTGAATATACACTTCACAAAAGATGATGTAAAGATTAAGGATATATGAATTGCTACACACATAAAAAGATGCTCATCATTAGTAGTTGGAGCAATGCAAATTAAAACTACTATGTGAATCATCAATATACTCTAGAGCAGATATGAAGATGCCTTTTGAAAAATTGTAAACATCATGTTTTGTTATCTATTTGAAAAAATTGGAACTCTTATACATTGCTGCTGGGAATATAGATATACAATCAGTTTGGATAACATTTTGGCAGTTTTTAGAAAAGTTAAATATGTATTTACCGTAAAATGCAACAATTCAACTTCTAGATAGTTACCTAGAAAAAAATAAAAACATGTTCTCACAAAGATTGGTAAGTGCAAGTGTTCCTAGGAGTATTATTAATAATAGACTTAAACTGCAAACAATCTAAGTGTCTGTCAATGAATTGACAAAATGTGGTTTATTTACAAAATGGAATACTATGCAGCAATTAAAGAAATTAAGTACTGATGCACGAGATATTATGAATGAATTTAAAAAATGTTATGCTAATGAAGGAAGCGAAACATAATAGACCATATATTATATGATTTAAATTATGGGAAACAGCTAGAAAAAGGAGACAGCTATAAAGACAGTAGGCATTATCAGTGATTTTCTGGAGTTGAGAGAAGAAATAGAAGTTGATCGAAACCAGGCCCAAGGAAATTTTGGGGAATTATGACAACATTTTAAGACTGAATTTTGCTGATCGTTGCAAATCTGTGTGCATTTATTTAAAAAGAACTCCTTACATTGGGTAAAATTCATGTCACATAAACTATACATTAATAAAGCCCTTATATGAAGAAAAAATTATTTTTCTGTTCCAACCTGGAGCAAAGGCTTTTATTACGTTTTTGTTGTTGTTGTTGTTTTAATGTGGAGCTAGGGTATGGGGAATCACATTGAGGAAACTTTGCTGAACACCATTTCCAACAGAGTTTCAGTAAATGGATTTGAAAACATCCTAGTCAGTTTATTAATACACCAAGTATTCATTTAGTAGAACACAACCAACATGCCAACTTTTTCATCTGGTGATAGCAAATTTTAACAGTAGAAAAATAATGGAAGAAAATTGCCTTAAATGATACGTCATTGAAAGACACATATGTATATGAGGAGGAAGGAACACATAGTTTGGCAAAAGAGGATGTTGATGTTCTTGATTTCTGGTTCAAGCCAGCATTAGATCATAATAGTGAGATGTGCTTGTGGATAACTAGTCTTAAATCTTAAATGACTTCCTGTAAGAACAACAAATTATCTTTCATTAGAATTTCTGTTGACCAATTATTTTTGGTTGAATCATCCTTATCGTAACATCTGCTTTCACATTCTTCTAGAACAAATTTTCAGACTCCTGAAATGGTACGTGTCTCTTCATTAACTTCCTGTTTGTCCCCTAAATCTGGCCCCATTGTTCCTGTGCTTAAGACACATTTTAGAATTTACTTCTTATTTCTTTTTTCATGAATTCTTATCACTGTTGTATTCTTTCATGCAACAGTTCCAGGGATAATTATGTAATATTTTATTTGCAGAACAATAGCTCTTCCAAAATTACGTATACAGCAATACAGCTTGTGCCTCCACTAAATCTTACACTATAGAAATTCTATAATTGTGTCTGTACCATAGATGGGGATTATCAGCAGGTAAGTTATCCATTATTTATCTATATATGCACATTTTGAAGAATAGAGATGTCAATTTCATTGGAAGAAGACTCCTTTGATTTTGAAACAGGAAAATTTCTTTCCTCAGGATGCTTTTGATTAATTTATTTCTTACATTCACTCCCTATGGGTTGCTGACCCTGTTTCCTTCACATAAATAAACTGTGTTAAGGTCTCTTTGTTATAAGAGATAAAATTGATTACTTTATTATTACCCTGCTTTGCTAGTTTAAAATATTATAGCCTAGTGAATTGCTGTTATCTTATTAATTATGAATTAATTTGTGGAGGTTGAATGGATTCACTGGTTTTCTTTAATTAATTGTTTTTGGATGTGTTGCTAGAGGAATCTTTTGTAATAATGATGTGGGCTAATGACACAGCCTTTCATTTTTGGATACCAGGTCCTGTATTAGATGAGGGCCATAAATAATGTGAATCACATTTTGATTTAGTTGCCACTCATATGACCTGATACTCATAAGCTGACTCACCACGAAGAAAAAGTTAAAGGAAGTTTCTTGAGATCTGCCTGTGGAAGGGTTATGTGAAATGCTCTGTGTCTTTGGTCTGATCTCTAAGTTATTTATGTTATGAGAAACAGCTAGAAAAAGGAGACAGCTATGATCTCTAAGTTATTCCTGTTATCTGACTGTCCACAGACTCTTTTGTGATGATATCCTGGCTTCATTTTGTACTAGGTGCTTATAATCTGCATGATCTTATACAAGTTACTTCAACTTCAAGGCTTGAGTTTGTTCATCCCTAAGTTAGGGAAACTAATGACAATTATTTAAAAGAGTTGGTGTTTTCATTTGTTCATGCCGCTATAAAAATACTAGAGACTGGATAATTTACTGGTTAAAATTTATTCTTTACAGTTATGGAGGCTAGGAATTCCAAGATCAAGATTCAGACAGGTTCAGTGTCTCATGAGGGATTGGTCTCTGCTTCCAAAATTTCACCTTGAATGCTGTGTCCTCTGGAGGGGACAAATGCTATATCCTCACATGTCAGAGGGATGGAAAGGCAAAGAGGGGCTAGCCAGTTGCTTCTAGCCCTTTTATTAAGTTGATAATCTGTATTAAAGGAGCCCTCATGACTTAATCACCTTCTAAAGGCCCTACCTTTTAATATTATCACATTGGCAATTAAGTTTCAGCCTATGAAATTTTGGGGGCATTCAGATCATAGCAGGTGACAATAGGATTGAATGAAATTACAAAGTGAATAAAGCAGTAATTGAAGCATACTTAAATGCTCACAAGAGGTTAGTTGTGTTATTACTGTCCTTGTTTTTATGGTTATCTAGCAACCATTTTAGAACCCCCTGTCACACCCTTCACTTTCTCCCTCTTTCTCCATTTTATTTTTCTGTGAGTCCGGGATTCTTTTCCCTGGATCTAAAAACACCAAAGATGAATTCATAATAATTTAATTGTTACAAAACAGCATATTTATGCTGTTTACATGAGCTTTTTAAAATGTGAAAGGTATTTTTTTCCACTTCCTTGAGTTTTGCATGATTCAGATTCCATGCCAACATGCCTAAAAATTGATAGTTTGGTTAAATTTTTTATTCATGCATTAAGCATTTTTTTTTTGAGACGGAGTCTTGCTCTGTTGCCCAGGCTGCAGTGCAGTGGTGTGATCTCGGCTCACTGCAAACTCTGCCTCTCAGGTTCAAGCGATTCTCCTGCCTCAGTCGCCCGAGTAGCTGGGATTACAGGTGCTCACCAGCACGCCGGGCTAATTTTTGTATTTTTTAAGTAGAGAAGGGGTTTCACCATGTTGACCAGGTTGGTCTCGAACTCCTGACCTCAGGTGATCCGCCCCAGCTCAGCCTTCCAAAGTGCTGGGATTACAGGCGTGAGCCACGGCACCCAGCCGCATTAAGCATTTTTGAAAGTATGTTTTGCAAATATTATCCTTACTTTTTTACTCTGGGTATATGTAGCCCTATGTTGCGTAATTTCAAAAGGTCTTCTTGACTATATGTTAGCTCCATTCATGTATCCATGTATTTAACCAATAATTCTTGAGCACCTGCTCTGTGTTGAGCATTCTTCTAAATACTGAGTTAAAGCTTAAATTGACCACTATATTTAAGATGAAGGCCACTTGTAATCTTGATAGTTGATAGCCTGATTGGAATATGATTAAGAGGGAACAGGAGTAGAAAAATTGAAGAAATCAAGTATAGATAATTCTTTTTGGGAGTTTTTTAGAGAAGAATAAAATAAATTAGGAAGTAGATTAAAGAAACTTTAGTTAGAGGAGGGTATTATTATTATTTAGATGGGAAAATGATGGTTAGTCTGCTAAGGTAGGGAAAGGCTGTGATATAGGAAAGAGGAGGAGCAGTTGCTGGAGCAGGATCCTGAGTAAGTAGAGGAGACAGAGCCTGTGCCCAAAAGGAAGGCTGGCCTTTGATAGGTTTTTGATAGGAGGAGAGAGTCGCATACTGGTCACCAGGGTTCATTATTAAGTAAGTGCTCAGTCACACTTCCCTCTAACTAATAGGGGCTGTCACAAAACTGCTTTCCACATAGTAAATACTTGATACCTGCTCTCATCCACAGTTTCTTCTTCCTTTACAAGGTCCTGCTTTCTGTCAGCAAGGACTCACCTCTATCTTTGCATTTAGCACAAAGTCTTACAATTATGTTTGTATATCTATGTCTGCCATTAGAATGTCAGCATTTGGGCTTATAGCACCTGACATCTGCAAGATTAAGAGTAGAATTCTCAATCTAATATTTTTCTCCAGTTAGTGAGAAGCTGTTTCTAATTTCTCCAGTGAAATCAATGATTGGTTTACCATTTTCTGCTTTCAGTTCATCCTAATTCATCCCTTTCAGTTCATCCTTTTTTGTGTAAAGTTAACCCACAAAATACATGTAGCCTCTTCAGGATATATATGTGTGTGTGTTTGTGAATTCATGTATATTTGTGGGTATATAATTTTTTTTAACTAGAAATGCTTCTGAAGGAGTGTAAGTACAGTAATTTGTGGGAAATTGTGTGGAGACCGACATTCAACAGTTCACTTTCAAGCGCATGCATTGAGTTAGATGCCTGGGCACATCTGACTTATCCAGGGAGGAAGTACTGATCCTTCTGTCAGTTTTGGTGGAAGAATGTCTCAAGGACGGGCACACAGTAAGAGAGAAGGTTGCTCTTTTCCCTTTAGGTATGGTAAAAGAAGTTTTAATTGCTTTAATTAACGCCTTGGGTTTCTTTGAGATTCCCTTGCTCCTCTGCACAGTCATGATAACATCTCAGCCTCTCTGTGAATCAGTTCCAGGAGAACTGAGGGATATTTACTTTTTTCACATGAAATAGTCTTTGATTTCTTCTTATGTAAAAGCTGCTTATCATGGTTACCACCTTGGCTTTGCCAGCTTCTCTGAACTAATTTCTCATTCCTCTTACCAGAGTGATGTTTTGTTTAAATAAAACTTCTGAATAACTCTTTTGGTTTTGGGGTAGGGTAAAGAGTAGAATTATAGGGCAAAATGCACAAAATTACTCTCACTCACTGTAGGCTTTTGGTGAGCTTTGAGTTTTCTCATTTTCTAGATGATCCTAGATTGGATCTGAAGTGAGAAAGGTAGGGCAAAAGATGAATTTGAAATAAAAAATCTATTGAGAATATTATGAATCAATGTTAATTTTCTGATGTTGAAAATTATACTCTGACTATGTTGTTAACATTTGGGGAAACCTGGAGAAAAATGTAAGGTAATGCTTTACACTACTTGTGTGACTGTTTTGTAAACCTGAAACTTTTCCAAATAAATCGTTTTTTAAAAATTTTCTTACCAGAGCTATTTAAATTTATCCAGGCTGGGCACAGTGGCTCATACTTGTATCTCAGCACGTTAGACTGATCATTTGAGGTCAGGAGTTCAAGACCAGACTGGCCAACATGGTGAAACCCCATCTCTATTAAAAATACACAAATTAGCTGGGCCTGGTGATGCATGCCTGTAGTCCCAGCTCCTCAGGAGGCTGAGGCAGGAGAATTGCTTGAACCAGAGTCAGAGGTTGCAGTGAGCCAAGATTGTACCACTGTCCTCCAGCCTGAGTGACAGAGCAAGACTCCATCTCAATAAAATAAAATAAAAAATAAAAATAAAAATAAAAATAAAATTAAAAAATTCATCCAACTCTGAAAGAGGAGTATCTCAAGAAAGCTAAGTCTAATCCTACATACTCTTGGTGACTATACAAAAAATGGGAGGCTATATTTGGGGGGAAATGGGAAGTCTGTTAGAAATGGTAGATTTAAGAGCAAAGTCATTGGAATTGCTAG
The DNA here is from genome assembly GCF_030222135.1 of Aotus nancymaae. Lineage (NCBI taxonomy): Eukaryota > Metazoa > Chordata > Mammalia > Primates > Aotidae > Aotus > Aotus nancymaae. The sequence goes on along the minus strand of NW_026988422.1, from coordinate 70,879,018 downwards.
GAATAGTGACCTTAAGGAAGGCCTTGAAAATACTCAGAGAAATTGCCAAAGTAATAAACATGGTCACATTTAATATGCTGTCATGTGACAGAGGGGTTTGATTTCTCTCTATAAACTTAACAGGTTAATTAGGGTCAATGGTTAGAAGACATAAAAGATAGGCTTGAGGTTATATAGAAGAAATTTCTGACAATTAGACTTATCCAGAAGTGAAATGGACCTTATAACACAGGTTTATTGCTATTGCTTGAGAGTAAAACCAGAGACCAAGTGACTTTTGAGTTTCAATATTGTAGAAGGGGGATCCCGAATTGGGTAGGAAGCAACAAAGAAACAAGCTTTTTCAACTCTGATTGCCTGTGATTTTGTTTCTTGACAAATGAGTGATGCTTCAAACCATAAAACTTACTGTATTAATACTATTACTAGCCTAATATTGTGTATTAATACTACTACTAGCACTAATTAATACTGCAAATTAATATTCATTCTACTAGCACTAATATTGTTATGTGTGTATATTTGTGTATGCATGTGTGTATGTGTTTTCTCTCTAAGGTGTAGGGTGTGTGAAATGTTTGCCATAATATGATAATTTTTATGGAATATATATGTGGATAATATTAGATGCTGCACAGTACCTATTAAATGTGATTTATTTGTCTGTAGGACAGTAGCCGGGGACTGCTCGGAATATATCTACAGGGTGCAGGTTTGAAATTAATGTGCTAGAGTACTTTAATGTAGGGAGCATGCTGGCTGGGTTTGCTGATGGTTGGTACAGCCAAAGGCTCTTACCTTGATGGATGGTTGTTTCCTTCTTGATCAATGCATGAATTATCTCTCCTAGGTCAACAAAGAGAGAAAACAGTAGGTGGTCCTGCCTACTGCTGGATTAAGTTCAAAGCCTGGAGCGAACTTTGCATTTGTAGGGCAGATACAAGAAAATGTGTTTATTTGAATCCTTGGCACTTTATTCTTTTTCAAGTTCACACTGCTCATGCTGGATGAAAAAGGACTAGCATTCTCTCTTTCTTTCCTCATTGGAGTAGCTTAGATGAGATCACGAAAAATATCCTTAGACGTATGTCTGGGTTTTCTGCAAGAAATAACACTTGATTTATAAAAGAATCATATCATCAGGTTGTAACTGTTAGATCAAAGCAAACTCTTGAAAACATCTCCATGTCATTGGCTATCAATTTTCTTCAGGAAATCAAATAATATCCAAGGTTCTAATGCAATAGTGAAAATGGTCAGTCTTGTTTCAATCTCTAGAACGAAGGAAGTGAATTTTCTACTCCATGGAAGAGGCACAAATGCTATCCTAACAGCCCCTATATTATAGGTGGACATGAAAAGGCAGTTTAAGAGATAATTAAGTGTGGTTACTAAAAGGCTTTGGGGATTCAGATATTAGTTTCAAGACATTGTTAGAAATATCTAGATGAAGTAAAAACAGAAAGAAATCCTACAGTATACATTGTTACTGACTAAAATTCTGCAAACCAAAATATAATAGAATATAGAAAAATAGGTAATAGAATGAATAAAAGAGGCCTTTTCATGGAAACAGCTGACCATACTGAAAATGAGGGTTGGAATCAGGTAGACTTTGCTGGAATTCAGACTCTTTTGCTTATCAATTTTGTAATCCTGGAAAATGGCTTGTTTTTCCTGAGTCGTCTTTTTTTTTGTTAATTTGCAAAGTACATCAATATTTTCTATTTCAATGGGCTGTTATAAGAAATAATCTTGAGTATCTAGCATCTATATAGTACAAAATAGACACTCAGTAAAATTTTCATTAAAAACAAATTGTATCTGCTAAACACTAGTCTCAGTTAGGATAAGAGCTCTTCATATACCTACTGCTCTTGATACTCCATGAATCTAGCACTGTGTCTTGTAGTAACTAATCATTAAGTATTTATGTTCTTGATTATTTCAATAATTTTTGTTCTTATTTTCTTGGGAGTACGACTGAAGTGTGATAGTTGTTGGTAAGGATATCATTGAAAGAGATGGAGGAGAGGCAAGGTGTGATCCTGCTATGCCTTGGGTTTAGCTGCTTGATCTTTTCTGTCTGTTACTTCAAAGACCATTTTCTTGTAAGAAAGGAATACATATCACATTGGAAATGCAAATGTAATCATCCTTTTAGAACTGGAAAAATTCAACCAGTTCTGCATTTGTAGCAAAACTCTGAAGCTTTAGCTGGAAGAGGAAGGCTGGGGCACTGGTGGTCAGAAGGTAGCAGGACAGATAAAACAGACAGACTTGTAAAAGTTACAACATTCTGGTTTCTTTCCTGTGTACAGTAATATCAGCTGCCTTGAAAATCCTTTGCAAGGTGATGCTAGAATCAAGTCCTTCTGGATAGAGCTCCCTTAAACGTCAGATGAAGGCAGCTGTTTCTGGCACTATTGAAACTTCGTATTCCTTCAAGATTTAGAAACTGTCTCCACCTTTCATATTAATCAGAGAAGAGATGACATTACCTTTTCCCAGATGATTTTCAGTCCTTTCCTAGAAGTCTCTTAACCCTTCCATAAATAGCAACATGTCCGTGTGTGCGTTCTACAGACAAATGAGTTGCTTGAGCTCATTTTGTTTCCTTAGCAATCACATGAATTTCATCTTATGCATTACAAAAAAATCTTGAGAAGGATTCCATAAGTTTTCTCGATGTGCCAAAGGGGTTCATGGCCCAAGAACAATTAGGAAGCACTGCCTTTCTCACTAGAAAAAGTATAGAAGGACCTTTGGGTCTACTATAATGCATATATTAGCAGACTATGGTAGATGGTGAATTAATGCTCAGCCTTCACTCATGCCTCCTCCTAATTTGTATTTTTATATGGCAAAAAGCTGGAATGCCATGAATATATATTGCCCAGACTTTCAGGAGAACACTTGGAAGTCTAAGTGTCATGTTAGGCAGACCAATTAGTTAAGAAAGAGAATCATTATTTTTAAAACTTTTACCCTCAGGTCTCTATAGTTAAATTTCCCTGAAGACGACTTTTAATAAGATAAAAAAAAATTGTACTAAATGTTGCTTCCCTGCCATTTTTCCCCGTTCTTTTACTTTTTTCCTTCACAATCCACCTGAGATCCCTGAATCACTTCTGATCTTTTATTTCTTTGTGTAATGAAAAAAACAAATTTTATTTCACATTTAATAGAAAGGGTGATTCTGTATCAGTGCCTCCAAACCCTTCTCTGAAAACTCCCTAAATGTAGCTGACTACTCTTTTTTTTTTTTTTTTTTTTTTTTTTTGAGATGGAGTTTCACTCTTGTTACCCAGGCTGGAGTGCAATGGCGCGATCTCGGCTCACTGCAACCTCTGCCTCCTGGGTTCAGGCAATTCTCCTGCCTCAGCCTCCTGAGTCGCTGGGATTACAGGCACGCGCCACCATGCCCAGTTAATTTTTTGTATTTTTAGTAGAGACGGGGTTTCACCATGTTGACCAGCATGGTCTCGATCTCTTGACCTTGTGATCCACCCGCCTCGGCCTCCCGAAGTGCTGGAATTACAGGCGTGCGCCACTGCACCCGGCCACTGACTACTCTTTAATGTTAATGGCCATACAAAATGTATGGACAGACCATACCATTTAAAAGAAATGTTTCTCCAACCTTAGTTGGAAGCTCACTTCCAAGATGAAATACCAATTAAAAAAAAAAAACTTGCTATTGGTGGACATTTTGGAAACAGGGAATGAACAGGGACCTATTGTCTGGTGTTAACTCTATAGGTCTGTAGAGACTTAATTATTCAGTGTGGCTATTTGGAAAGTCACACCTTATATAAAATGCTAATGAAACTAAGCAGTGGATGTAGTGGCAGGAGAATTCATTGAGATCGTGCTGTACATCAGAAGCTATGAACTTTGAAGTCAGAACAATTTGGCTTGAATTACTAACTGTGTGATCTGTTAGGTGATATCTATGAGCCTCACTACTCTCTTCTAGAAAACAAGAATGCTTATATATAACTACCACCTCAGGCAATAGTTCCAAGGGTCAAACTGAAAGATAAATGTAAGCTCACATAGTGCCATGTGTGTGCCTCTTACTTACCATAATTTGGAAGACAATATCTGTCTTTGAAACTTATCTTCATTATTGGTCATCTGTAAAAGTTAGGGAAAATCACTTACCTTTTGAGTTGTTATTTTTTTTTGGTGGAGGGAGGTATTAAAATGCAGAGGACTGAATTAATTATCTTCCTCAGCTCATTGGACACTATTGTCATCGACGCATGCAAGGTTCTTGTTATATTTAATGATTTCATTTTTATTTCCATTGTTCAGCCCCATTACTTCAGTTTTAAAAAGGTTTCAAAAAGGTTTCTGATGTGTATTATTTTACTTGTATCTGTTCTTGTAAAACATATTATTGCTTTGTTTGCATATAACTTTAATTTACCTAAATTATATTGTTCAATAGATCTGACTTTTTAAAATATTTTCAACGCAATATTATGTTTTAAAAGATGTATCTATGTTGTGTGTGTAGAAAGCTTTTTATTCTGTTGTGTGGCACCACTGTATTTTATCTCTCCATTCCTCTTGTGATGAACATCTGGATTGCCTCGAACTCCTTCACTGGACTGGCATAAATTAGAGAGCCGGACGTTTCCAAATGACAGGGATTTAGAATTCTGCTGGTGGGAGAATAGAGGAGCACACTCACTCTGAAAAGTAGTGTGTGTTCATGCACCTGTGCACACAGGCATCAGCAGAGAGATGTAAGTATAGATTATAGGAAGTCCAGAGATACACGTTTGCATGCATACACACATATCTTACGAACTAGCAGTTATTCTACTGGAAGCCTGGTTGATTTAGGTTCATAGCATTCCAGCCTTTGCAGTCTAGAAAGGCAAATTAGGAGGGGATGTGAATTAATGCTGATTATCAATTCACCATCTACCATAGTCTGGCAATATGTATTATAGTAGACCCAAAGGTCCTTCTATGTTTATTTTGGTGAGAAAGGCAGGATTTTCTAATTGTTCATGGGCCATGGACTGCTTTGACAACTTGAGAAAGCCTATGGAACCCTTCTAAAGATTTTTTGAATGCATAAGATGTGGTTCCTAAGAAAACCAATTATATTGAAATTGTCTTAGCACAGGCTGGGCGCAGTGGCTCACACCTGTAATCACAGCACTTTGGGAGGCTGAGGTAGGTGGATTGGCAGAGGTCAGGGGTTCAAGATCAGCCTGACCAATATAGTGAAACCCTGTCTCTACTAAAAATACAAAAATTAGGTGGCATGCACCTGTAATCCCAGCTACTTGGGAGGCTGAGACAGGAGAATCACTTGAACCCAGGAGGTGGAGGTTGCAGTGAGCCAAGACTGCGTCACTCCATTCCAGCCTGGGTGACAGAGCGAGACTCCATCTCAAAAAAAAAAATAATTAAAACATATTGTTTAAATTATTGATATGTTTTTATTGATACATTAAATAAAATCCAGTAGCATGTATAATAATTAATTGCTGCAATTTTGAAGGAGTTACATGAGTAAAGTCTATTTCAGAATATTTTCAACAACTGCAATATGATAAGAAAATACCTGTGAGTCAATGGTGACGCAGTGCAGGTATTGCTAATTCCACCGCAATTTTCCATATTCGTAACTGAAGGAAATGTTCTGAATTCCAGTTTTAAACAAAGTAAATGGTTTGAGCTGTGGTCTTCCTGGGTTAGTCTTGACAACACTCATTTGCTCTCCATCCACTGAGGGAGGATCTCTTCCAGTTAGTAATCGACATTTAAGTTCTAAAAACGATTCTGCACTGAGAAGTGCCAAGATGCCTTCTTCTAACCCTAGAAGTTTAGATGTGGAGAAACACAAGAAGACTGAGGGTGTCTAACCGCCACGATCTGATTCATCAATACGTCATCCCAGTGGGTGTCTGTCCTGCGCTGCTGTTTCTCTGCGGGCTGTGGTGGCTGTCAATTCCTGAGGTGATGCTGTCACCAACAACTGTTTCTCCTCAGCATATGTAGGGAGGGGGTGCAGGTTTGGCGAAGAGGCAACAGCAGAACTTATTCCCTCCTTCCTCCCCACCTCTGTCTATCTCTGTTCCAGACTATACCATAACCCCTCCTGTCTTTGTACACATCTTCCAGAGCACAAGAGCTTTCAGACTCTGCTAGAGTTTCTGATAGTTGTGTTTTTCATAGTTTAGATCCTTGCTCTCTCATGCTTCAGGAGTTTCTCTAGTATTTGATTTGGAGGGGAAGCAGCCAACAGTTTTATATATATATACTTACTATTACAGTTTGTTATAATAAGTGTACCTTCTCTGTAAAGATAAACAACTACATAAAGAGGTACAGAGGACAAGATCTGGAGGGGCTCCAGCCCAGGAACTTCTGTCTTCATGGAGTTAGGGTGGCTCTTCCCAATCTCTGGCTCAAAGATGTGTTTTCCACCCTGGAAGCTCTCCAGCTTGGTTGTTTCTGAATTTTTATCTCAAGCTTCATTGTATAGACATGAGTGGTTACTAGTTTGTCATCTTGGCAAAAGTTAGCAATTATAGCAAATACCATCTTTATAGCATTATTTAAAGAATAAAATGAGATACTGCAATATGCTTAGCATAGCTACTGGCCAATAGTAGGTACACATACTAAATTCTCTACATTATAAAAGCATGTAACAAGTGTAATATGTATCAGTGTCCATCTCTGACAAAAGGCACATGGCAGAGGTCCTGGCTGTGAGGCAGCAGCTCTCAGCCTTGGCCGCATAGCTGAATCACCCAAAAAGCCTGTAAAAGTTCAGATGCTCCGGCCACACTCTAGTCCAGTTAAATCAGAATCTCTCAGAGAAGGACACAAGTATTTGCATTTTTTAAAGTTTCTGAGATGATTCCAATGTGTGGTCAAAATCAAGAGTCTCTGAATGAACTATTTGACTTGAAAATTGTTCATTTTCCATTATGGCCCTGCAACTCCAGGTGGTCATTGAGAATAATGTTCAAGTTTCCATAGAAAGTCTCCAAGCTTAATATTTTATAAGCACCCACTTATACATAAACATGTATTTATGATAAACAAGTATTTAAAGTGTTCAGAAGTGAAATTAACTTGAGGAGGAAGAGGAGCGAATGTGACTATTTTAGACAGAGGATAATCTTTTTCAGTGGTCAAAGAACATATTCACTATCTGTGTAAATCCCTAAAATTAGTAAACTGAGCCCTTTGGAAAGGGATTTGTTAACTTGAACTTGACAGACAGAACCCAGTAATCTTCCCGGAGATGATCATGTCATTCATTGTTATAAAGTCTGTGTCTATAGCTAAGTCTGCAGGAGATTTTACATTGCAGAACTTGAGTTTCTGGCTTATATGACTCAGTAGTTCTCGCTTTAAATGATTTGAAATAGTCAGATTTGGAAGACATTATCCAGAGTTATTATAAACCCTAGTGTTTAAAAGTTGCCTGTCAGCTTGAAGTTATATCTGTATGTTCTTTTCATGTAGGGAGATGTGTGAAAGGGAGAAAGAATTGGCACAAAGCACTCTTCCTCAGGAAGAGCGAGAGTGCAGATGGTCCTGACAGGGGGTAGGAACTGTAAGGTAGGGAAGAGATCTTAGCTGAAGACAGATTACGAACTTCCCCTAGAAAATGTTGTCTGAGCAAGAGTTAATGGAAGTTTATGCAGCTACATTGAATGAAAAGAAAGACAACGATGAATACACACAGATGTCACATCCAGCTTCTTAAGGCAGTATTTTTAAACTCTTGAAATGATCATAGGTGAGCCAACGGAGATCTGGAATTTGGCAGCTTAGTGCTAGTGTGATGCTTACATTTTCTTTTAAGTTTGAATGGTGTCTTCTAATCGCCTCTTTCCATAACACTGAGCCAGCAACTAAGAGCAGATTGTTAGCACTCAAATACTAAAAAGAAGGGAGCAAGGAAGGATAAAAGCAACCCTGATGGCTGCCCTGAAGAAAAACTATGAAGAAGGTAAGGCGTGGCTGCAGTATCCTTCTCTCTTAAATAACATCAATATTGAAAGCAGCACAGTAACCCATCTGCCAGCGTCGCTGAATCAGTGTGCAATTTGGAACAGACCCTTTTTTTTTCTTCCCTATTCCCAATCAAATCTATCTCTTTGTCCTATTCTCTCTGGCTGTACTCTGTGAAGTGACAGTTAATTTGACAAATGACTCCTTACTAATAGATTGAGTGTTAATGCATTCATTAAAAAATAATAACAAGCATTTATTGGATGCTTTTTATGTGTCAGGAAATGTATTAAAAGTGTTCACATATATTATCTCCAACCAAGTTAACATTTTCATTTTGAAAGGTACCTAATGATTGCATTGAAGAAAATGGCCAAAATGGCAGATCTTAGCACTCCTGTCAGGGAAGAGAAGATGCATTTATTGGCTGGAAAACATGATAGAGCTCCTCAAGTCACAGCTGGTGATCTATCATTATTTTACCTGTGGCAAGATATTTATTAGAAGGCATACAAAATATGAGTCAGATGCCCTACATTATAGTATCTTTTATGAACTATAATCTTCAGCCATCAATTAAATTCTGAGCTTTAGTTTTCTCATCAATAAAAGAAATATCATCAGTAGACCCTTATGGATAGTTGTAGAGATTAGACCTGATGATCCATTTGTAATTGAAATGATCCTTATATATCTTAGTTATGCTGGTGCTTGTTACTAATGAGGCTCAAGCCAGTTTTTAGAACCATAATCCCCAAGGCCAATTTTGTGGTCTCTACTCAGGATATCTATTCAGAACAAGGTTTCGGAAGTCTTTAACCTATCAAGAACTTCATCCTAATTTAAAACAGCCATAATAAAATATTTGTTATGCTTATTATGTGTTACAATTTAGTTGATGAATGGATAATAACACCTTCAGGGAGATTACTTTTAATGAAGTACTGTAGTATTTTGTGAACTACTTTAATTTCTTGCTCAGTATGTGTATATTTCTAGGCCATGTGGGTTTCTGATAAATCTTAGTAAACGTTTAAATATATGGACATAATAATTTCCACTTAAGCTTAAAACCATATCAGTCAGTATTTCCTAAATTATAAATTGTGTTTGTGTTAGCCAAGCACTTTTAAAAGCGATATGTCAAATTATTAATGTTTTATTATGCCAGAACTTATATATTTATTCTGGTTTGGCAAGACATAGAGAGCAATAGTTTGGTAGAATATGATTAATTTGGGAAATGAATAGAAATAGAAGAATAATTTTTTTCTGCCCAGGTGCAGTGGCTCATGCTTGTAATCCCAGCACTTTGGGAGGCTGAGGTGGGTAGATGGTTTGAGCTCATGAGTTTGAGACCACCCTAGGCAAAAACAGAGAAAGCCCTTTGCTAGAAAAAAATACAAAAATTAGCTAGGCCTGGTGGCTCATACCTGTAGTTCCAGCTATTCAGGAGGCTAAGGTGGGTGAGAGGATAGCTTGAGCCCAATAATAATAATAATTTTTTCCCTTCAATTTCAGGCTATTTTGCTGATCTGGTTTGGAAATTTTGCTTATTAATCTGATAGGTCCATGCTGTAGGAAGCAAATTCTGCTCCTGATTTTTCTTTTTTTTTTTTTTTAGACGGAGTCTTGCTCTGTCGCCCAGGTTGGAGTGCAGTGGTGCAATCTCGGCTCACTGCAACCTCTGCCTTCCCGGTTCAAGTGATTCTCCTGCCTCAGCCTCCCAAGTAGCTGGGATTACAGGCAACTGCCACCACGCCCAGCTAATTTTTGTATTTTTAGTGGAGATGGGGTTTCACCATGTTGGCCAGGCTAGTCTTAAACTCCTGACCTCAAGTGATCTGCCTACCTCAATAATTTTTTATGGTCACATATGTGGTAAGATAATTAGTTGATATTACCCAATTGTTTATTAGTAATGACAGTAAGAGAGGTCTAAATTCTTTTCTATTTTCTATTATTTCCTTATACTGGCATTGAAAGTATTTTAAATATGGCAAAAGCCATATTCTAGCCTTAGTTTTGATAACTCCCTCCTACTCTCTATCTCTGATCCATGTCTTCTATGTCAGATTAGGAGACTTGGTAGGCTTCTTTTAGTAGAATGAGATTTCTGAGGGTTGTGTCTGTGTGCTATTTGTCTTTCAATCTACAGTGTTTTCATCAGAACATTTACTATGATCTATAACTCTGACATTACAATTTCTACATTTTTACTGTCTCCATCTTTTTTTTTCTTTTTATTTTTTTGGGGGGGATGGAGTCTTGCTCTGATGCCCAGGCTGGAGTGCAGTGGTGCAATTTAGGCTCACTGAAACCTTCAACTCCCGGATTCAAGCAATTCTCCTGCCTTAGCCTCCAGAGTAGCTGGGATTATAGGCACATGCCACCACATCCAGCTAATTTTTTATATTTTTAGTAGAGATGAGGTTTCACTGTGTTAGCCAGGATGGTCTCGATCTCCTGATCTCATGATCCACCTGCCTTGGCCTCCCAAAGTGCTGGGATTACAGGCGCACCCAGCATCTCCATCTTTACCTGTCAAAATGCTACCCAAACTTCAAGATTCTTCCAAAATTCACCTTTTTTTTTTTTTCTTAGAGCCAGTGGTGATCTTTCCAAATGCTGGTTTCAATAAATATATTTCTTATTTTCATGATAGTTATTGAAGTGATTAGTACTTAATGAAATTTAAATTCTTTGAGAATTTAAATAGTAGCATACATTGGCATGGCCCCCAAACTGTACACTATTGCACTCCCAGGCATCACAGTGAATGTACATAGATGCTGCTGGTTACTTTAAATTTTCAAGGGAAAGAATGACAGTTGGCATCTGTCAGTCACTGTATTACCTACAAGCTGCTTGATGTGCGTTTAAAAACTTTTCTTAGGCAGATTTCATTTAGCAAAGTTTACTTCAACAAAGAAGCAATTCATGAATCCAGCAGTACCTGAACTAGGAAAACTACAGAGAGCTCTACTCAGCAACATGGGCAGGCAGTGTTTACAGACAGAAAAAGGAAGTGACACAGAAATAGCCTGACTGGTCACAGCTGGACGTTTGCCTTATTGTCAGAGCAGTTTGCAGCCTGTGATTGGCTGAAACCTTGGCCGCTTGGCTGAGACCTGGTTACTTGGTGCAAGAATATACGATAATTTGAGTATTTGTTTACATATTCAATTAGGTTACAATTCACTATGTATGCAGGGAGTTTTGGGCCAAATTTTATTTATCAGGTAGTTCACAATTTTAATATTAGATCATGTTATATTTCTTTTCATAACATCACTTTTTTCCCAAACTCCTTTTTTGGTGGTGGTCGTGATAATAAACAAGTACTGTGCAAAAGTACTTGTTTATTATTTATTTTTTGGGGCAAAAAATAAGGGTAGCAGTGTCCAGTTTGATCTCAATATTTGAGAATTTGTGCTGTGTTCAACTGGCATATACATTTTATTAGTAAATATGAATAAAATAAATATATGTTTCCTTTCGATTAATTATTTTTCAAATGGCTAAGTTGTTATGATAGAAATATGGTACTTCATAAGAATGTTGGAACTAATTATTTAATAAATGAAACTGGTATTTTTTTCTTTTCATTGAAGAAAAAAAAACCTAATCAGAGACTAAGGGTGCTGTAAACCAAGAAAGTCTGAGAACTTCTTGTATATTGCATGATGTTTGTATTCTTTGCAATATGAGAAGTGCAATTATATGGTAGATATTCAATTGATACATTTTTACTTGAAATAACTTATGCCCATGATATAGTAGTGAGGTTACTTTACCATAATTGCACTTCCCCTTGAAATGCATAAAATACATGGTAGATTTTTAAGTGGGAGAACAATCAGCATGAAACACCCACAGATGCAGGGGCTATATGAAGTACCCTGGTTGTGTTATGCACTGAAAATTTCCCCTCACATAGTTACTAAGACATAGTTCATTTTAAAATTATCTTTCCAAGTCACTTCTCTTAATAAAAAGACCCTTCCATGTATATAGACTCTTCAATGTCTGAGAAGATGAAAGAGAAAAAATTGATATTTGATCTGATATCATACTCATGGCATAATAAAGGCTTCATTAATGAAGGTAGAGGCCAGAGTTAGTTTGAACATCAAGAGGCGGTATCTAAGTCAACAAAGGCCCCCCCTCAATAAGACTGCTAATTGTAGAGAAATCCTAAAGCAAACTTTCTCCAAAAATTCACATTATTGATTACTCTTTACCAACAGGGTAACTGTGTCATGGGTACACACACACACACAGACACACACACACACACACACACACACACAAAATACTGCAATACTCTGTCCCCCACTCCCCACGCTATTACATTAGATGAGGAGAGAACTGACTTATCAGCACCAACCAGTTTTTTATATCTAGAAGAAATTATTTACAGGAGGATTTGTGCATGTGCAATGAATTAGATATACACAGGCACAGGAATTTCTCTTTCCCTCAGATGGGAAAATTCTCATGTCTCAGGCATCTGCTGGAAAAAGCAGCCTGAAGCAGGGTATCACTGGAGAGTAGACTGAATAGCCAAGATCAGTGAATATTGACAGATGGGCCGAGGAAAGTGGAGGATCCAGGAAGAGGACTGGAGAACACAGAAATCACACTTCGCAGATTTTACAGTTTTGCCTCAGGCCAGGCCTGGAGCTACCAGACAGTTTGTCACCTAAAACCTAAATTTCTAGTTTATTTAAGAGGATGTGAACCTTAAAATATTCTGAGCTTCCTTATCTTCAGTTGCAAAGGTTTCTATGGGCAGATGGAGCAGATGAGAGTTTTCCTGTACATAAATGTTTGAGGATAAACGATTACTAATAACTTTGTGGAAATTTAATAATTTCTATTGCTGTTCAAAAACTTGTTGCATTTATGTCATTTTGTTTTTAATGGAATGTAAAATTATACTCAAGAAAGGGAAGTGAAGAGAAAGAGGGAGTTGTTGCACCCCTTAGACAAATAATTTAAATGATAAACATGATATTTTGACTATTGTTGCATCTGTTAATCTCGAAGTTGAAAACAGTGATGTATGCAGTTAATTTGCTTTAATAACCCAAATAAGGCTGCTAATAAGTAACTGTATTTAAGTGGTGTAGTCAAACAACACCGGGCTTACTATTGTTAGGAAAAATTTATCAAAACCTTGGAAATAAAGCAAAAAGGGTGAGTCCATGTCCTTTCAGTGTCATATCAGAATGGCGTTTTACAGGTTCTGCTGTGATTTAGATATGGTTTATTTGGCTCCTCAAGTCTCCGGTTGAAATTTTATCCCCAAGGTTTGAGGCAGAGCTTGACGGAAAGTGTTTGGATTTTAGAGACAGATCCCACCTGAGTGGCTTGGTGTCATTCTCAAGGGAGTGAGTCCGTTCTCACCCTTGATTTCCAGTTCCAAAAAGCCTGAGACCTTATTCTCTCACTCTTGCTTCCTCTCTCACCAAATGATCTGCCCACTCTGACTCTTCTTCCCCTTCCACCATGAGTAAAAGCTTCCTAAAGCCATCACCAGAAGCAGCCACTGGCACCATACTTCTTGTAGAACCTGCAGAACCATGAGCTAAATAAACCTCTTTTCTTTGTAAATTATCCAGCCTCCAGTATTCACTTCTAGCAACACAAACGGACTAAGACAGGCCTCACACAGGTTTAATTATCTTGGAGAATGGACATTTCTTTGAACTTGCAGTTTACTATTTGTTTAGAGTACAGATACTAACAAAAATGTTACATATTAACCTGTATATATTTCTCCAGAAAAAGAGATAATATTGAAGGTTATAGTTTCATTGCTCTATAAGGCATTACTCAATTTTATATCTAAATTAATTTCAGTATGCTGTTGACTATCTACATTAGCATTCCTAAAATTCTTTAAACTACTTTCATTATCTTACTGGTTCCCTCTTTAATTAATGATTTGAATTAATCATTAGGCACACAGTTATTCTACGATTGTATGAATCATGCTTTTACATTTTTTTTGTTTTTTGAGACGGAATTTCACTCTTGTTACCCAGGCTGGAGTGCTTTTATATTTTTGAAAATTATACTGGGATACAAATTGGTTAGATCATTTTTGCAAATTTGCTGACCCACTTCTGTACATCAATCAGATCTCACACTATTAACTGTTTACAATTCCAGACATGCTTAAATCATAATTTGGGTGAGGATGAATTACTCATTAGAAAAAATGCCTAAACAATTCAAGTTATTCATGTGTATTGGCCATATGTCTTTTGGCCAGAAACAACGCTTTTTAACTGGACTGTATGTTGTATCCCTGAAGCAGCCATCATATTTTCTTGTCAACTAAATGAAGCATAGCTGGGGGACCCTGGAAATCACATATCCCTACCACATGCGAAGCAGTTTTTATTCATGTTCTAATTTAGCTTTTAAAATGACTCTCTATGGTAAGGTTATTATGTCCACTGGAAAGATGAGTAAACAAAACTCAAAGAGGTAGACTTATTTGGCGAAACTGCATTACATGGGTTAAATCCAAATTTGTCAGACTCCAAAATCATGTTCTTTCCACTACTGTAGCAAGGTCCCTGGAGATTACTTCTATGATGTTAGCTAGAAGCTACTGAATTAAGAATATTCCATAATACAACAAAATCATGAATTTTTTTTCTTTTGTTAAGGATAAAAAATTTGGTGGAAAGTTTATAATGATATTTCCAGCATTGTGCCACCGGTAATTCAGTTTATAGTGCATATAGCTAGAATGAATGAACAAATGAAGTGAAGGACAAAAATTTTATAGAATAATTTTAAGGTAACTTTTTAATAATAATATGTCTTACAGTAGATTTCATGTTTCTAATACCAGTTACTCTGTTGCAGCTGGGTGTGATGGCTCTTGCCTGTCATCCCAGAGCTGTGTGAGGCTGAAGAAGGAGGATTACATAAGGCCAGGAGTTTGAGACCAGCCTGGGCAATACAGTGAGACCCCTTCTCTACCAAAAAAAATTTAGCCGAGCTTGGTGGTGAGTGTAGTCCCAGTTTCTTGGGAGGCTGAAACCAGAGGATCCTGGAGGACAGGAACTATGACAATGGCTCTGAACTCTAGCCTGGTAGATAGAGTATTCTCTTTCTCAAAATCAATTAAACATACATACAAACAAAAACAAATGCCCTCCTCCTTGGCTTCCAGTTTGGGGCCTTTGTCATCACGTTTGTTTTTGGCAGGTATTAGTGGTGCATCCCACTGTGAATGTGAAGAGGATACGTCCTCTCTCTTCCTGCCTCAGTGTGTCTATGGTCGGACACTGATACGGTTTGGCTTCGTGTCCCCATCCAAATCTCATGTTGAATTGTAATCTCCACGTGTCCATGGAGGGACCTGCTGGGAGGTGACTGGATCACAGGGGTGGCTTTCCCCATGCTGTTCTTGCGATAGTGAGTGAATTCTCATGGGATCTGATGGTTTTATAAATGGCAATTTTCCCTGTTTTGTCTCTCTTGCCTGCCGTGGTGAAAGACTTGCTTGCTTCCCCTTCATTTTCTGCCAAGATTGTAAGTTTCCTGAGGCTTCCCCAGCCATGCAGAACTGTGAGTCAATTAAACCTTTGTTGTTTATAATTACCCGGTCTCAGGTAGTATTCTTTATAGCAGTGTGAAAACACATTAATACAGGCATTCATAGATTTTGGCCAGGTGAATACATCACTCTTTCTTGAGACTCCAAAAAAATCTCAAGAAATCTGTATTGATATACATCATCCACTGTGTGTGTGTGTATATATATATGTGTGTGTATATATGTGTGTGTGTATATATGTGTGTGTGTATATATATGTGTATGTGTGTATATATGTATGTGTGTGTGTATATATATACACACACACACACACACAGGCACACATATATATACACATACACACAGTGGATGATGTATATCTATAGGGACATTAAGAGGTCAGTCTCATTGTAGTGACCAATGAGAAACATGGACCAGATTATTTCTACAGAGTAATGTTTGCTCTGGTTTCTGCTCAGCCAAAGTTTTGGAGTTCCCTTGTTGTGACTGAGCTCTTACCTATTTCTGGTTAAGATTAAGCTGGGCACATGGCTAAATATAAACAGACTTAAATTTTTATCTTTCCCTGCATCTAGGTGCAGCCAGATGACTAAATTTCAGACAACTGGATATGCATAGAATAGATGGAGCAAACACACAGTCCTTTTCTTGCTTCAATTTACCTTTCTTTTTCCTTTTCTACAGGTATATATGAGGTCATTGTAACAATAAAGCTTTTACCTTGTGAAAAAGGATAACATATTAGAGGGTGACAGAACAACAAGAGAAAAGAAACCTAGATTTCTGATTGACTTTGTGGAAAGAGCTGACCCAACTGTATGGTTTAGCCTGATTTTTCTGGGAAAATGAAATAGATTCCGTCAAGGCTAACCTTCAATTTTTGAGCATCTCTTTATGATAGCAGACTGGTGTATACTCTACTTAAGTAGTATATTTAGATTCTTCCAATTTTTTTATGCCTGACCCTTCAGACTTCATCTGTGCTGTTCACTCTTGACATCTCTCTAGTCAGTCTCTTTTTAATTGAGATAGACAACTTTGATTTCTGTTGCTTTCTTCCAAGAAGTCTGACTGGTTTCCATCATATTAGGACTTAGAGTGTTTTAGTTTATCCTGAAGTCTTAGATGCAATATTTTTTGCTGATTATGTTTACTATACCATTACCAGACACTCACTTTCTCTCAAAGGACCTGAATTTACTAACTATGAGTTTAATAAACATGTGGCCAGCTGTCATCATCATGCTTCATCTCTCTTAAGCCACTGAGGATACTCTGAGTTCAATTGCAGGAAAATGTTAGCTATAAAATATGCCTAGTTTATCACATCCTCAGGGACTAGTCCTGAGACCCTAGCTTCCAATGGCTTATCCCATGCCTGATACATAGCTGATGTCTAAGGGATGCTTATTGAATTGTGTATTGAATCTGTCATTGCATTATCATAAACAGAGGGAATAAGCTCTACCAAACTCCTATTGGGCAGCTTCCTAGCAATTAATTTAAAAAACCCACAACACACCTCATCTAGGTAGACGAGGACATAAAAGCAGAACGTAACACTATTCTCTCTGTACCTTTGTTTTCCTCATTTGTTGAGCAGAGTTATGCTTCCAGCTGGATGTGTTTCATGTGCTCTTTGAGAAATATTCTCCACTCTCTTCTAGGCTGTTTTCTGCCCGTGAGAGCTGACCTGTGTTGCATCAATAGGGTACCCATGTGCTCAGCTTCCTGTTTGATTCCTATTCTCCAGTGGGGAGCATTGGAGGCAGAGAGAGTGAGGGAGAAGAGTGAGATCGGGGTGTTGATTTTCTCTGTGAGTTTTGCTTGGACAGAGGGGCCTCTTGACTGAAAGATACTAATCCCCTCAAGCATTCTAACTCACCATAACCATCTCCCTCTCAAGTTTGAGGAACTGCTCCCCAAATTCACCGTTTAAGAGCTGAGAGTGGTAACAGCTCAGATACTATTAGTCCTGGGATGCTGCTCTATTCCTTTGGTTCACCTACAATCACACCCTTATAATAATCCCTTTGTAAGCACATTAAGCACATCTTCCTTGAGTTATTCTACTTTGTGTGTGTGTGTGATTTGTTTCCTATTATCTCCTTGACTGTTTCTCTATTTATTCGGAATTTGGAACTGGAGTGTTATTATATTAACTAGTATATAAACTAACTAAAAAGAAAACCTGATATACAGTGGCCTATAAAGGCTTGAAATTTATTCCTTCTTCATATTGCAATCAGAGGAGTAGACAGTTCACACCTGGCTTCCACTGAGTGGGGAATTGGGCTTGGCTGCTCCTGCTCTCCCCATCTCCCAGCAGCAATAGTGAGAAAAACAAACAGGGGTGCTCACCCCCAATTCCTTCAATAACAAGACACCAGAATGGCATAATCACTTCTGCTCACATTGTATGGGCATTACTTTAGTCTCATGGCTGTCGTTAAGTGAAAGAAAAGCTGGGAAATTCACTCTTTCTTTGGGCAGTAATGTGCCCTGCTGACATTCTATTTCTACACTGGAAGAAGAAAATTATTATTAGGGGACAATTAATATAAGGCCAGAGGCTGATTTTAGTTCAAGAGAAGCAGTCCGACACAGACTTTGTCCCAGGGATACAAAACTGAGTAAGTTGCTTCCAGCCATCTATGAACTGGTGGCCTACTTACAGACAGGCTCATCTATTACAGATATTTTCAACTCAATATATGGGACTTGATGAGTGTCTGGCACAGATGCTACAGGAACATAGGGAAGGGACAGTTAGCCAAGGTTTACAACTCCATAAAATCATAAAAAAAAAAGTACTTAAGCTGTGGTTTGGTGTGATGATTACAAACTGTTGCTGTGCCACCAAGTTAATCACCTGAACACTGCCCATCCTAATATGGAGAGGAATTCATAATGACCTAAATGCCAAGCTCCCGCTCTCTGATGAAAACTGACCCAAGTGAGGCTTTTTGCATGAGGTTATTATGGCTTTTGCCACACAGCACAAGCATAACTGAGTCACCTAATCCTGAGCTTTGCTGATTTACTCTGAGGTCATTGCCTGAGTCAGTGTAAACCAGAATGGCCTATAGTAGAAAAAGAGTCATCTCCTTCAGGTTTGAAACATTCTGTGCACCAAGACATTGACAGTGTGAGAACAACCCAAATGCTTCAAATACTCCCTTTTAAAAAGTAAGGGGCTCTTGGGCCCAATCTGCACAGTAAACATCATGGAGCTATTATTACTATTCGCCTTGATGCCCACTGTGCTTTCCAATATTAGAATTATCTGAGACACAGAGTTACTACACACTTTACAAGAGTGGCTTTTATTCATTCAGATATATTTTTTAAGTGTCTGCTATATACCAGGAACCATGCTAAAATCCAAAGAGTTTACCCACATCTCCTATATCTTTATAATAAATCCTCATTTAGGTAAGGAAAACTGGCCATATCTCTTCTTTGCCCTTAGATAATCAATTATTAAATCCTCTGCTCATGGCATGAGGAAAACAGAATCATTAGAGGTAGATATTCAAACTGGGTTCTTCTCACCCTGGGGCTCAAATAGTTTCCTGTGGGATTATCAGAGAAGGAAACAGGAGATTGAGTGGGTGTCGCTCCAGATTACCCCAAACCAATTCTACCAGAAGTACTACCTATAGCCATAGCCCATCTCTGTACTTAATCCTCTCTGTATGAAGTACCTGTAGTGATTTCTGTTTTTCTATTTAAAGCCTGACTGATCCAAAGAGGATGTGGGTGAGTGCTCATTGTTTAAACAAATGCAAAATAAAAATCATTGAAAATAAGTACTATAGAACAATGGTTCTCAACCAGATAGACATATTGTTTTGAACAGTGTTGGATTTTAATCTGTTATAAGAAATGGATAAAGACATAGCTGGATATCTGAGCATTAGGCTGATAGAAAACCTGTATATTAAAAGTAGCTGCTCGGGGTTGATCCAAGATGGCCGCTTAGGAGGAAGTCGGGATTGCAGCTCCGAGAGAAGGCGCAGAGGGTGAGTGGATGCCGCATTTCCAGACG
Organism: Aotus nancymaae; assembly: GCF_030222135.1. NCBI lineage: Eukaryota > Metazoa > Chordata > Mammalia > Primates > Aotidae > Aotus > Aotus nancymaae. The sequence goes on along the minus strand of NW_026988422.1, from coordinate 70,859,381 downwards.
GACTTTTACTGCCCACAGACCAGGAGATACACAGGAGGAAAAGCCCCATGGGTCGCCAGCACCGCAGGTTTGAGAGGAGTGGCCGCTCAGCCTACGCCCTGGGGTGGAGGGCAGTGGCTTCTTATGCAGAGCGAGAGACAGAGCTCCCTCTGAGCCAGAAAGGAGAGCTGAAGCAGGGAGCCAAGCCAGGAGACCCCCGGGCAAGGGAGCACCACGAATCTCAGAGCCGCTGCTTCGGCTGACGCAGCGGCACACAGGGCAGCGGATTTTAACTGCCCACAGACCAGGAGATTCACAGGTGGAGAAGCTCCACGGGTTCCCAGCGCCGCTGGTTGGACTGGAGCAGCCGCTCGGCTTGCACCGGGGGCAGGGAGCAGCGGCTCCTTGAACAAAGTGAACGAGACTGTGTCCCCTCTGGGCCAGCAAGGGGAGCTGTGGCAAGGAGGCAAGCCAAGAGATTACCAGACAAAGAAGGCCCCTCTGGAAACACGGCTGAACCTGGGACAGTCCAGCTCTGTGGGGGAGGGGCGTCCTCCATCGGGAAACACCCTGCAGTTCCTGGGGCAATTTTCCGTAACCAAGACAACCCGCCACTACAGAGACTCCCTCACTACAGAGGCGGGCCAGCATAGCGGAAGCAGTTCTAACTACACCCACAGGACTGCAGGGAAGCTCACTCGGAAGCTGGGCAGAGCCCACAGCAGCTCAGCGAAGCCACTGCAGGCTGAGTGTGACTAGACTGCCACCTTGTGGGCAGGGAAAACGGTAGCAACACAGCCGAAAAGCATAAAGCGCTAACCCCCCGGGCAAGAACACCTGGGGAGAAGAAAAGGGGGTTTATGAGTTCAGCTGCTGCAGACTTAAAATTACCAAAATCAGAAAGACAGCAACTACAAAGTCAATAGGTGGATAAATCCACAAAGATGGGAAGAAACCAGCGCAAAAAGGATGAAAACACCCAAAACTGGAACACCTCTCCCCCTACAAGGCAGCATAACTCCTCACCAGCACGGGAACAAGACTGGACGGAGAATGAGTGTGATGAAATGACAGAATTAGCTTTCAGAAAATGGATAATAAGAAACTTCTGTGAGCTAAAAGAACATGTTCTAACCCAATGCAAAGAAACTAAGAACCTTGAAAAAAGACTTGATGAAATGCTAACGAGAATGGACAACTTAGAGAGGAATATGAGTGAATTGATGGAGCTGAAAAACACAACACGAGAACTTCGCGAAGCATGTACAAGTTTCAACAGCAGAATTGACCAAGCAGAAGAAAGGATATCAGCAGTTGAAGATCAATTCAATGAAATAAAACGAGAAGGGAAGATTAGAGAAAACAAGGTAAAAAGGAATGAACAGAGTCAACAAGAAATATGGGACTACGTGAAAAGACCTAATCTACGTTTGATAGGTGTACCTGAATGTGACGAAGAGAATGCATCCAAGCTGGAAAATACTCTTCAGGATATTATCCAGGAACACTTCCCCAACCTAGCAAGGCAGGCCAATATTCAAGTCCAGGAAATACAGAGAACACCACAAAGATATTCCTCTAGAAGAGCAACCCCAAGGCACATAATCATCAGATTCACCAGGGTTGAAATGAAGGAGAAAATACTAAGGGCAGCCAGAGAGAAAGGTCGGGTTACCCACAAAGGGAAGCCCATCAGACTCACAGCAGATCTCTCAGCAGAAACCCTACAGGCCAGAAGAGAGTGGGGGCCGATATTCAACATCCTTAAAGAAAAGAACTTTCAACCCAGAATTTCATATCCAGCCAAACTAAGCTTCATAAGTGAAGGAAAAATAAAATCCTTTGTGAACAAGCAAGTACTCACAGATTTCATCACCACCAGACCAGCTTTACAAGAGCTCCTGAAGGAGACACTACACATAGAAAAAAACAACCAGCACCAGCCACTCCAAAAACGCACGAAATGGTAAAGAGCATCAACACAATGAAGAATCTGCATCAACCAATGGGCAAAACAGCCAGCTAGCATCAAAATGACAGGACCAAACTCACACATAACAATATTAACCCTAAATGTAAATGGACTAAATGCCCCAATCAAAAGACACAGACTGGCAAATTGGATAAAAAGCCAAAACGCATCAGTGTGCTGTATCCAGGAAACCCACCTCACATGCAAGGATACACAAAGGCTCAAAATAAAGGGATGGAGGAAGATTTACCAAGCAAATGGAGAGCAAAAAAAAAGCAGGAGTTGCAATTCTCATCTCTGATAAAATAGACCTTAAAGCAACAAAGATCAAAAGAGACAAAGAAGGACATTACATAATGGTAAAAGGATCAATACAACAAGAAGAGCTAACGATCCTAAATATATATGCACCTAATACAGGAGCACCCAGATACATAAGGCAAGTTCTTAAAGACTTACAAAGAGACATAGACTCCCACACATTAATAGTGGGAGACTTCAACACACCATTGTCAATATTAGACAGATCAACGAGACAGAAAATTAATAAGGATATCCAGGACTTGAACTCAGACCTGGAACAAGCAAACCTAATAGACATTTACAGAACTCTCCAGCCCAAATCCACAGAATATACATTCTTCGCAGCACCACATCACACCTACTCTAAAATTGACCACATAATTGGAAGTAAATCACTCCTCAGCAAATGCAAAAGAACGGAAACCATAACGAACAGTCTCTCAGACCACAGTGCAATCAAGTTAGAACTTGAATTCAGAAGCCAAAGCAGAACCGCACATCCTCATGGAAACTGAACAACTTTCTCCTGAAAGTTGACTGGATAAACACTGAAATGAAGGCAGAAATAAAGATGTTCTTCGAAACCAACGAGAACGAAGACACCACATACCAGAATCTCTGGTACACATTTAAAGCAGTCTCTAGAGGAAAATATATAGCAATAAGTGCCCACATGAGAAGAAAGGAGAGAACTAAAATTGACACCCTATCATCAGAATTGAAAGAGCTAGAGGAGCAAGATCAAAAAAACTCAAAACCTAGCAGAAGACAAGAAATAACTAAGATCAAAGCAGAAATGAAGGAGATAGAGACACAAAAAAACCCTACAAAAAATCAATAAATCCAGGAGCTGGTTTTTTGAAAAGATCAACAAAATAGACAGACCACTAGCCAAACTAATAAAAAAGAAGAGAGAATAACCAAATAGATGCAATAAAAAATGATAAAGGGGATATCACCACAGATGCCACAGAAATTCAAACCATCATCAGAGATTATTACAAACAACTCTATGCACATAAATTAGAAAACCTGGAAGAAATGGATAAATTCCTGGACAGTAGCCTCCTCCCATGCCTAAACCGAAGAAGTCGAAACCCTGAATAGACCAATAACAAGGTCTGAAGTCGAGGCAGCAATTAAGAGCCTACCACCCAAAAAAAGCCCAGGCCCAGATGGTTTCATAGCCGAATTCTACCAGACATACAAAGAGGAACTGGTACCATTCCTACTGAAACTATTCCAAATAATCCAAAAAGAGGGAATCCTTCCCAAATCATTTTATGAGACCAACATCATCCTAATACCAAAACCCGGCAGAGACTCAACAAGAAAAGAAAACTACAGGCCAATATCCATGATGAACATAGATGCAAAAATCTTCAATAAAATACTGGCAAGCCGATTGCAACAGCACATCAAAAAGCTTATCCACCATGATCAAGTAGGATTCATCCCGGGGATGCAAGGCTGGTTCAATATACGCAAGTCTATAAATGTAATTCACCACATAAACAGAACCAAAGACAAAAACCACATGATTATCTCAATTGATGCAGAGAAGGCCTTCGACAAAATTCAACAGCCCTTTATGCTAAAAACTCTCAATAAACTAGGTATCGACGGAATGTATCTCAAAATAATAAAAGCTATTTATGACAAACCGACAGCCAATATCATACTGAATGGGCAAAAACTGGAAGCATTCCCTTTGAAATCTGGCACTAGACAAGGATGCCCTCTCTCACCACTCCTATTCAATATACTACTGGAAGTTCTAGCCAGAGCAATCAGGCAAGAAAAAGAAATAAAGGGTATTCAAATAGGAAAGGAGGAAGTCAAATTGTCTCTATTTGCAGACGACATGATTGTATATCTAGAAGACCCTATCACCTCTGCCCAAAATCTCCTGAAACTGATAAGCAACTTCAGCAAAGTCTCAGGATACAAAATCAATGTGCAAAAATCACAAGCATTCCTATACACCAATAACAGACTTAAAGAGAGCCAAATCAAGAACGAACTGCCATTCACAATTGCTACAAAGAGAATAAAATACCTAGGAATACAACTAACAAGGAACGTAAAGGACCTCTTCAAGGAGAACTACAAATCACTGCTCAACGAAATAAGAGAGGACACAAACAGATGGAGAAACATTCCATGTTCATGGTTAGGAAGAATTAATATCGTGAAAATGGCCATACTGCCCAAAGTAATTTACAGATTCAACGCTATCCCCATCAAGCTACCAATGAACTTCCTCGCAGAACTGGAAAAAACCACCTTAAACTTCATATGGAACCAAAAGAGAGCCCGCATAGCCAAGTCAATTCTAAGCAAAAAGAACAAAGCGGGAGGCATCACACTACCGGACATCAAACTCTACTACAAGGCTACAGTAATCAAAACAGCATGGTACTGGTACCAAAACAGAGATATAGACCAATGGAACAGAAGAGAGGCGTCGGAGGCGACACAACATATCTACAACCCCCTGATCTTTGACAAACCTGAAAAAAACAAGCAATGGGGAAAGGATTCCCTGTTCAATAAGTGGTGTTGGGAAAACTGGCTAGCCATATGCAGAAAGCAGAAACTGGACCCCTTCCTGACACCTTACACTAATATTGACTCCAGATGGATTAAAGACTTAAACATAAGACGTAACACCATAAAAACACTAGAAGGAAACCTAGGCAAAACCATTCAGGACATAGGCGTAGGCAAGGACTTTATGACCAAAACACCAAAAGCATTGGCAACAAAAGCCAAAATAGACAAATGGGACCTAATCAAACTCCACAGCTTTTGCACGGCAAAAGAAACAGTCAATAGAGTGAATTGGCAACCAACAGAATGGGAAAAAATTTTTGCAGCCTACCCGTCTGACAAAGGGCTGATATCCAGAATTTACAATGAACTAAAAAAGATTTACAAGAAAAAAACAAACAAGCCCATTCAAAAATGGGCGAAGGATATGAACAGATGCTTTACAAAAGAAGACATATATGAGGCCAACAAACATATGAAAAAATGCTCCTCATCACTGGTCATTAGAGAAATGCAAATCAAAACTACATTGAGATACCATCTCACGCCAGTTAGAATGGCGATCATTAAAAAATCTGGAGAAAACAGATGCTGGAGAGGATGTGGAGAAATAGGAACACTTTTACACTGTTGGTGGGAGTGTAAATTAGTTCAATCACTGTGTAAAACAGTGTGGCGATTCCTCAAGGACCTAGAAATAGAAATTCCATTTGACCCAGCAATCCCATTACTGGGAATATATCCAAAGGATTATAAATCGTTCTACTGTAAGGACACATGCACACGAATGTTCATTGCAGCACAGTTTACAATAGCAAAGACCTGGAACCAGCCCAAATGCCCATCAATGATAGACTGGACAAGAAAAATGTGGCACATATACACCATGGAATATTATGCAGCCATTAAAAAGGAGGAGTTCACATCCTTCGTAGGGACATGGATGAACCTGGAAAACATCATTCTCAGCAAACTGACACAAGAACACAAAATCAAACACCACATGTTCTCACTCATAGGCGGGTGTTGAACAAGGAGAACACATGGACACAGGCAGGGGAGCACTATACACGGGGGTCTGTTGGGGGGGAGGGATGATAGTGGGGGCGTGGGGAGTTGGGGAGGGATAGCATGGGGAGAAATGCCAGATATAGGTGAAGGGGAGGGAGGCAGCAAATCATACTGCCACGTGTGCACCTATGCAACAACCTTGCATGTTATTCACATGTACCCCCAAACCTAAAATGCAATAAAAAAAAAAAAATAAATAAATAAATAAAAGTAGCTGCTTCTCCTTTGATGGTTCATAGTTCCCTAGGAGGGATCCATGTAGTTAAGCTTACATGTCTGTAACTCTAGCAGATCCACACTAGGCAGGGATAAATAATTTTGTTGGTACAAATGATATTCTAGATACCACTGGTATATCATATAAACAGTTTCAAAAATGGGTTTCCCTAATTGGCCATAAGATTATGTACTATGGAAACAGAGGAAAAGATGGAGGGGTGTTCTGTGTGCTCAGGAAACCGTGGTGGGTTGTCCCTTTGGAGGACAGATACATGCCCATCACAATGATTTCAGGTTGGGCTTGCCCAAGATGGATTGAGCCCTCTTGCCTCCTGCCCCATCACAGAATTCTGCCTAAGGCATGAACATCTATTGATAATTCTCTCCTGCTCTAGTACAAATGTTTAGGATTTTATGGGCATTTTACCAAAATTAAAGCAGTTTGTAGCTATCACTTACTTAGAAATCCAATTAAACTAAATTAGAAGCAGGTGAGATAACCACAAAGTCAGTCAAAGGCAAAATTTGTACAAAGGAGATGAGAGATGTGAAGTATGACCATTTAAAGTCTGACACTGAAAGTGGAGGGAATTGAAGTGCAATTGATCACAAAATAATAGAGTTTAACAGCCTAAGAATGGAGAGGGGACGGGCCAGCCTTGAAAGCATAAAATGACCATGAAAAGCAGGGTATGAGATCAAGACAAGGGATCAGTGAACAGCTCTAATGAACTCAGAAATGAGGGCTAACTGGAGTTCAGCTTCCCTGAAGCTTTGAAGGGTATATTAATTCAAAACCAAGATGAAAGAGAAACCCATAATCCCAAAGTGTAGAGAAAATAATGAAATATCAATATGTGTGTGGCAGGTGAATGTAAGAGTCTGAAAATGGAAAGGTCATCAAGATACAATGGGAAAAATTGCAGGGGCGCAAATCACATGTGAGGAGCAGGTGAAGAGTGAGGCAGCTATGTTTGAGGGTTTCGTAAAGAAGGTGAAAAATGAGCTGTGGTAAATGGGAGGCAAGACCTAGGAAAGCATAGCTTCTTTTCCTTTCTTGCATGTTATATTGCCAGTCACCATGAGACAGGAGGCTGGCCTTCTAACATTCTTGATGGGGACATTGCCCTGACTTGGTGAATGGGTTGTGGTGACCATGTCATTTATTGCCCAAGCAGGGACTCTTTTGAGAGTAAAAAGGGGTGCAAGAAGGAAAAGGTGTTGATGCTAAATTTCCTCAGAAAGTCTGATAGTGCTTGATAGAATGGCCCTGATTATTATGATCTGCCAAGGACAAAAATGGTAGATTCCATTTAGCACTGGTGACTTTGATCTCTCTGGTTTAAAAGTTTCTATACCCTCTCACCTCTGAACATTCCACTTCAGTTACACTGATGCTACTTTCCAGTTTCTCGGGGCATCTCTGGCCCTCCCTTGTTATTTAGTTACCTATATCCTGGGTATTCAGTTATTTATGCTCTGGTGGTGTAACCCATTCATCTCCCCTTGCCCGTCTTTACAGAATGCTTGTTTCTGCTGGGAGCCAGGCAGTACCGTCTGAGAAGATACTGGTATACAGTGGTGGTGCTGAAATAATGGTGTCCTAAAATCCCTGTAACCTGATTATTCAAGCAAATATTAATGTACTGTTGTAAAGAGGCTTTAAAGAGAGAATTAGTGCTTCTGATCACTACTAAATTGACTTTAAAATAGGGGGACTACCTGGGATTATCTGAGTTGGTCCAATGTAACAGCAAGAAGAAGAAGACAACGATCTAAGAAATGTGGCTAAAGATGGAGGCTGAGGAAAGAAGAAAGGAGAGATTCAAAACAAGAGAAGGAATTGCCCCACTGTGATTGACGACTTTGAAGATGGAGGAAAAGGCCATGGGTCAGAGACGGTGGACACCTCTGGCAGCTGAAGGAAATCTCCAATTACAACCAGCAAGGAAATGGGGATCTCACTTTTACATCACATGGAATTGGATTCTGCCACCAATCTGAATGTGCTTGGAAGCAGATTCTTCCCAGAGCCTCTTGATAAGAGCCCAGCCTGCTGACACCTTGAGAACCTTGGAACATGGGAACTAGCCAAGCCTACCGAACTTCTGACATACAAACTGTAAAATAACACATTTGTGTTTTTTTAAGCTGCTAAATGGAGGTGATTTGTAGAGCAACAAGAGAAAACTAATTCAGAGAGATAGGCAGTAGAGCCTCCTGGGGGGTAGGGGGAGCTCACTTCCCTATGAACCCTGATGACCTGTACATGGCATGGCACACTTTCCAGCACACAGGAGATCCACAGCCGTTTAGGACTGAACACATGCTCTTGTACCAAAGACAGAGAGTAGAAGTTAGAATCTGAACCTGTCTGCCTAGGATTGGATTCCTGCTTTGCCATTGATTAGCTATGTCACCTTACAATTTCTTAAACCTCTCTGCCTCAGTTTGTTAACACATGAAATAGAGATAATAATAGTACTTTATGCAGTTGTAAAGATTAAGTTACATATGCATAAATATGACTGAGTAGGTGCGCTTGCATGCATAATGAGCCTAAAATGTAACAATCAAAACATATGTTAGCTATTGTTTTAATACTACTGTTGAAATAATTATCATATTCATATATTTTGTGTCATGACCCCTGTTTAGCTGTATGCCTGTTCTATTTGAGGGTAGGGCTAGTGTTTCTTTGTTTGCCATGGCATCACAAGCACCTAGCCAAGCACAAGTAATATGTTCTCAGTAATTACTTTTTTCATGAATAAATGAATGGATAAAGAAATAACATCATTTACAAACTGCACAGACAGGCAAAATCAACACAGTCTGTTAGATGGTAAAGGTCTAGAAATTGGACTGAATGTGTTTTCCTAGAGCTAATTTTTTTTAAGAAATATTCTGATGGGGCTTGTTCTTGCATCATTTCTCTGTTCTGGTAACTGTGAGCATATTAAAAATACTGACTTCAGGTCAAGTTGGTGAAGAAAGCTTTACAATTTGATGTGTCCTTCCACTCTAAACACAGAGAATCAACAGGAAACTATAGAGGTCTGAAAAACTCATAGGGAGACTTGAAAACATGGTAAACAACTCTCTGGCTTAGACACAAAGCAGGAGTATAAATGGCGAAAATCTTGGGAAGTTGGTTTCTGGGGCTGAAAGCAGGTAATGGTGACAGATGATCTGCCACTCTGTTTTTAAAGGAATTCAAAATTTTCCTCTTGAGATAGGACCAGATTTCCACTTACCTCTTGAACCTGAAAGATGGAATGGGATGATTTCCCCCTCTGCTATTAAAGAACCCTGTAAAAAGGAACTGTTGCTGGCTTGTGGTTTCTAGATACTGCTTTCTAGGAAGCTCTAGCCTAAAACATTGGGAAGGTGAAGACACAAGCACAGTTAGGTCCTGAATCAACCTAATCCTGGCTTACCTATTGCATCTTCAATGTCTGTGTATTTCTGAGAGGCAGCAGCTCTACCGTGTCTTCATAAAATCTAGGTCTAGACATGGAAGAGATTCAAAACAGAGAAAAGAGAGGAAAAAAGAAGTAAATAAAAGGCATAATGAAAATCCAATGCAAAGTCCAGAAGCCAAGAACAGCAACAACAGAAGGAAAATTTTTAATAAGTTAACAATTAGAATTTGAACTCACTGCTTATGATATTAACATATATAGCAATATGACAAACACTATTCAGGATGTTCAAGAAGCTGAATGCAGGAATGACTTTTATAATGCAATAAATAATAAAATTAATTTCAGTAAATATAAAATGAGAAAAATACTTGTGAAAAATATAAATCTTGGAAATATACAGTCATTTAAATTTTTTAAAGACTTAATACTAGCATAAACTCTTATCTTCACATAGTTTCAAATCACTATGTTTATTGGAAGTTATTGCTAAAGAATTCATCCACGGTATAGGCAAGATACAAATAAAATACATTATGAGTAGAATGGAATAAAGTTCTTAGACTGGGAATCTCTAAATTATAGCTAATTGGATTTCTAGAAGAATAATGGTGGACTCAATAGAAAAGAATCAATATTTCACAATATAAAAACTATGTATTTTCATATTTGAAGAGCAATTTAAATATTCTGAGTTCTAGGCAGGATAAATAATAAATCACCTACTAACACATTATAGTGACCTCTCTGGACTCAAGTCTTGGGTATCTAACATCAACATTGGCACACACATTCTCTAAGACAACCATTTCATACCACTCATCACCTAAGTCTACAACCCGAGACTCCTTTCCTCACCTACAATTAATTGATCAGTTTGCATCTTATTTGCTAAGAAAATATAATTCATAAGAAAATAAATTCACATATCTCCATCACAAAATCTATCACCTTATCTTGATCTGTACTTTAATATTCTGCTTTCTTTTATTTTACAGAGAAGGAACCATCAGTACTTCAGAGTTAACTTCTCCATTTGTACATCAGATTCCATCTCCTCTTCCCCAGGACACCTCTTTGGCAGGGGCCTTCTCTATATCATCAAAATTTCCTCTTCTACTGAACTATTCCAATCAGAATTCAACAAGCTGCACTATTTCATCCTTAAAATATATCCTCCAGGGGGGAAGATCCAAGATGGCCAGTTAGGAGCAGCTCAGGATTGCAGCTCCCAGTGAAAGCGCAGAGGGTGAATGGACGCCGCATTTCCAGACGGATTTTTATTGCCCACAGAACAGGAGATTCCCAGGTGGAGGAGCCCCACGGGTCACCAGTGAGGCTGTTTTAGCTGGCGCGGCTGTTTTGCCAGCGACCCGGCGTGTCAGTTCCTGGTGCAGAGTAAACGGGACTGGGTCCCCTGTTAGCCAGCAAGGGGAGCTCCAGGAAGCTCCGGGAAGGCAGAGTCACTCATTCATCTGATTTAAAAAAAAAAAAAAGAGGGGGACTGAAACAGGGAGCCAGGCCAGGAGATTCCTGGGCAAAAAAGCGCCACGAATCTCAGTGCCGCTGTTTCAGCTGGCGCAGTGGGTCGCCTCATGGGAAATCACACAGATCCTGGCGCCTTTTCAACAGGCAACCAGAACACCTGGGAGAGAGCTGGCTGTTCAACTAAAAAAAAAAAGGCTCTGAGGCAGACAGCCAGGTGATCAGGCCTGGCTGGTCCCACCCCCACAAAAAAAAAACCCAGCAATTGGAAATGCTCTGGGTTGAGGGTTTCACAGCAAGAACAGCTGAACCCAGGACTGTCCAGCTCTGCGGGGGAGGGGCGTCTGCCATTACTGAGGCACTCCACCACTACGGAGGCAGTCCGCCATTGCTGAGGCAGCCTGCCATTGCCGAGGCAACCCACCATTACAGATCAACTCAATGAAATAAAATGAGAAGGTAAGATTAGAGAAAACAGGGTAAAAAGGAATAAACAAAGTCAACAAGAAACATGGGACTATGTGAAAAGACCTAATCTACATTTGATAGGTGTACCTGAATGTGACGAAGAGAATGAATCCAAGCTGGAAAATACTCTTCAGGATATTATCCAGGAAAACTTCCCCAACCTAGCAAGGCAGGCCAATATTCAAGTCCAGGAAATACAGAGAACACCACAAAGATATTCCTCTAGAAGAGCAACCCCAAGGCGCATAATCATCAGATTCACCAGAGTTGAAATGAAGGAGAAAATGCTAAGGGCAGCCAGAGAGAAAGGTCAGGTTACCCACAAAGGGAAGCCCATCAGACTCACAGCAGATCTCTCAGCAGAAACCCTACAAGACAGAAGAGAGTGGGGGCCAATATTCAACATCCTTAAAGAAAAGAACTTTCAACCCAGAATTTCATATCCAGCCAAACTAAGCTTCATAAGTGAAGGAAAAATAAAATCCTTTGCGAACAAGCAAGTATTCAGAGATTTCATCACCACCAGGCTTGCTTTACAAGAGCTCCTGAAAGAGGCACTACACATAGAAAAGAACAACCACTACCAGCCACTCCAAAAACATATCAAATGGTAAAGAGCATGAACACAATGAAGAATCTGCATCAACTAATGGCAAAACAGCCAGCTAGCATCAAGACGGCAGCATCAAATTTACACATAACAATATTAACCCTAAACATAAATGGACTAAATGCCCCAATCAAAAGACGCAGACTGGCAAATTGGATAAAAAGCCAAAACCCATTGGTGTGCTATATCCAGGAAACCCATCTCACATGCAAGGATACATAAAGGCTCAAAATAAAGGGATGGAGGAAGATTTACCAAGCAAATGGAGAGCAAAAAAAGCAGGAGTTGCAATTCTCATCTCTGATAAAATAGACTCTGAAGCAACAAAGATCAAAAAAGACAAAGAAGGACATTACATAATGGTAAAAGGATCAATGCAACAAGAAGAGCTAACGATCCTAAATATATATGAACCTAATACAGGAGCACCCAGATACATAAGGCAAGTTCTTAATGACTTACAAAGAGACTTAATGACTTACAAAAATCCCACACAATAATAGTGGGAGACTTTAACACCCCATTGTCAATATTAGACAGATGATTATGAGACAGAAAATTAACAAGGATATCCAGGACTTGAACTCAGACCTGGAACAAGCAAACCTAATAGACATTTACAGAACTCTCCACCCCAAATCCACAGAATATACATTCTTCTCAGCACCACATAACACCTACTCTAAAATTGACCACATAATTGGAAGTAAATCACTCCTCAGCAAATGCAAAAGAACGGAAATCATAACAAACAGTCTCTCAGACGACAGTGCAATCAAGTTAGAACTCAGAATTCAGAAACCAACCCAGAACCTAACACCTTCATGGAAACTGAACAACTAGCTCTTGAATGTTGACTGGATAAACAATGAAATGAAGGCAGAAATAAAGATGTTCTTTGAAACCAATGAGAACGAAGACACAACATACTGGAATCTCTGGGACACATTTAAAGCAGTCTCTAGAGGAAAATATACAGCAAGTGCCCACATGAGAAGCAAGGAGAGATCTAAAATTGACACCCTATCATCAAAATTGAAAGAGCTAGAGGAGCAAGATCAAAAAAACTCAAAACCTAGCAGAAGACAAGAAATAACTAAGATCAGAGCAGAACTGAAGGAGATAGAGACAGAAAAAACCCTTCAAAAAATCAATAAATCCAGGAGCTGGTTTTTTGAAAAGATCAACAAAATAGACCACTAGCCAGATTAATAAAAAATAAAAGAGAGAATAACCAAATAGATGCAATAAAAAACGATAAAGGGGATATCACCAGAGATTCCACAGAAATTCAAGCCATCATCAGAGATTATTACAAACAACTCTATGCACATAAACTAGGAAACCTGGAAGAAATGGATGAATTCCTGGACACTTGCCTCCTCCCAAGCCTAAACCAGGAAGAAGTCAAAACCCTGAATAGGCCAATAATAAGGTCTGAAGTCAAGGCAGCAATTAAGAGCCTACCACCCAAAGAAAAAGCCCAGGTCCAGATGGGTTCACAGCTGAATTCTACCAGACATACAAAGAGGAGCTGGTACCATTCCTTCTGAAACTATTCCAAATAATGCAAAAAGAGGGAATCCTTCTCAAATCATTTTATGAGACCAACATCATCCTGATACCAAAACCCGGCAGAGACTCAACAAGAAAAGAAAACTACAGGCCAATATCCATGATGAACATAGATGCAAAAATCTTCAATAAAATACCAGAAAGCTGATTGCAACAGCACATCAAAAAGCTTATCCACCATGATCAAGTAGGATTCATCCCGGGAATGCAAGGCTGGTTCAACATATGCAAGTCTATAAACGTAATTCACCACATAAACAGAACCAAAGACAAAAACCACATGATTATCTCAACTGATGCAGAGAAGGCGTTCGACAAAATTCAACAGCCCTTTATGCTAAAAACCCTCAATAAACTAGGTATTGACGGAACGTGTCTCAAAATAATAAAAGCCATTTATGACAAACCAACAGCCAATATCATACTGAATGGGCAAAAACTGGAAGCATTCCCTTTGAAATCTGGCACTGGACAAGGATGCCCTCTCTCACCACTCCTATTCAATATACTACTGGAAGTTCTAGCCAGAGCAATCAGGCAAGAAAAAGAAATAAAGGGTATTCAAATAGGAAAGGAGGAAGTCAAATTGTCTCTATTTGCAGATGACATGATTGATTGTATATCTAGAAGACCCCATCATCTCAGCCCAAAATCTCCTGAAACTAATAAGCAACTTCAGCAAAGTCTCAGGATACAAAATCAATGTGCAAAAATCACATCATTCCTGTACACCAATAACAGACTTAAAGAGAGCAAAATCAAGAACGAACTGCCATTCACAATTGCTACAAAGAAAATAAAATACCTAGGAATACAACTAACAAGGAACATAAAGGACCTCTTCAAGGAGAACTACAAACCACTGCTCAATTAAATAAGAGAGGACACAAACAGATGGAGAAACATTCCATGTTCATGGTTAGGAAGAATCAATATTGTGAAAATGGCCATACTGCCCAAAGTAATTTACAGATTCAACACTATCCCCATCAAGCTACCAAAGACCTTCTTCACAGAACTGGAAAAAACCACCTTAAACTTCATATGGAACCTAAAGAGAGCCCGCATAGCCAAGTCAATTCTAAGCAAAAAGAACAAAGCGGGAAGCATCACACTACCAGACATCAAACTATATTACAAGGCTACAATCAAAACAGCATGGTACTGGTACCAAAACAGAGATATAGACCAATGGAACAGAACAGAGGCCTCAGAGGCAACACAACATATTTACAACCATCCAATCTTTAACAAACCTGACAAAAACAAGCAATGGGGAAAGGATTCCTTGTTTAATAAATGGTGTTGGGAGAACTGGCTAGCCATATGCAGAAAACAGAAACTGGTCCCCTTCCTGACACCTTACACTAAAATTAACTCCAGATGGATTAAAGACTTAAACATAAGACCTAACACCATAAAAACCCTAGAAGAAAATCTAGGCAAAACCATTCAGGACATAGGTGTAGGCAAGGACTTCATGACCAAAACACCAAAAGCATTGGCAACAAAAGCCAAAAGAGATAAATGGGACCTAATCAAACTCCACAGCTTCTGCACGGCAAAAGAAACAGTCATTAGAGTGAATCGGCAACCAACAGAATGGGAAAAGTTTTTGCCGTCTACCCATCTGACAAAGGGCTGATATCCAGAGTTTACAAAGAACTAAAACAGATTTACAAGAAAAAAACAAGCCCATTCAAAAGTGGGTGAAGGATATGAACAGATACTTCATAAAAGAAGACATACATGAGGCCAACAAACATATGAAAAAATACCATCACTGGTCCTTAGAGAAATACAAATCAAAACCACACTGAGATACCATCTCATGCCAGTTAGAATGGTGATCATTAAAAAATCTGGAGACAACAGACGCTGGAGAGGATGTGGAGAAATAGGAACACTTTTACACTGTTGGTGGGAGTGTAAATTAGTTCAACCATTGTGGAAGACAGTGTGGCAATTCCTTAAGGACCTAGAAATAGAAATTCCATTTGACCCAGCAATCCCACTACTGGGAATATATCCAAAGGATTATAAATCGTTCTACTGTAAGGACACATGCACACGAATGTTCATTGCAGCACAGTTTACAATAGCAAAGACCTGGAACCAACCCAAATGTCCATCGATGATAGACTGGACAGGGAAAATGTGGCACATATACACCATGGAATATTATGCAGCCATCAAAAACGATGAGTTTGTGTCCTTTGTAGGGACATGGGTGAACCTGGAAACCATCATTCTCAGCAAACTGACACAAGAACAGAAAATCAAACACCACATGTTCTCACTCATAGGTGGGTGTTGAACAATGAGAACATATGGAGACAGGGAGGGGAGCACTACACACTGGGGTCTGTTGGGGGGAAATAGGGGAGGGACAGCAGGGGGTGGGGAGTTGGAGAGAGATAGCATGGGGAGAAATGCCAGATATAGGTGAAGGGGATGAAGGCAGCAAATCACACTGCCACGTATGCACCTATGCAACAATCTTGTATGTTCTTCAAATGTACCCCAAAACCTAAAATGCAATAAAAAAATTATAAAATGTGAAATATATATATATATATATATATATATATATATATATATATCCTCCACTAAAACCAAATTAAACATACAGTGGGATACTACTACATATTCATACAAATAGATAAACGACATACAATGTCTGATGTGGTTGGCTTTGTGTCCCCATTCAAATATCATCTTGAATTGCAATTCCCATATGCCAAGGGCAGGAAGTGATTAAATCATTGTGGGGTGGGGGTTCCCCCATGCTGTTATTGTGAAAGGAGAGAGTTCTCAGGAGAGCTAATGGTTTTATAAGTGTTTGGAAGTTCCTCTTTTCTTCTTCTCTATCCTCCTGCCAAATGAGGAAGGTCCTTGTTTCCCATTCACCTTCCATCATGATTCTAAGTTTCCCGAGGCCTCCTCAGCTATGTGGAACTATGAGTCAATTAAACCTCTTTTCTTTATAAATTACCCAGTCTTTGGCAGTTCTGTATAGCAGCGTGAAACTAGACTAATACAATGTGAAAAGAAATTTCTACCCCAGGACCTTTGCACTTGCTGTTCTCTTTGCTCTGAACACTCTTTCTTCAGACTTCTGTGAAGCTCACACCTCAGCTTCCTCAGGTCTCTGCCAGGTGTTATCTTTTAGGCCTTTCCTAACCACAGGTTAAAAAGAATATTCCATCAATCTTTATACCGTTTTGTTGCTTTCTCTTGGCACTTAATTTACTTCAAATTGTATCTACTTATTTATTTGCTTATAGTTTATTTCCCTACACTAGAATCCAAGCACCATAAGAGCAGGGTTTTAATGTGCTTTGCTCACTGCTATAGCCTTAAAACCTAGAAAGTGGAAGACATATGGAAGGTACTCAGTAAATATTTGTCGAATAAATAAATAAATAAATAGTTAAATTCCATAATGTTGAGTAATTATACATGAAAGAAGACAATGGGGTAAAATCTTCAAAATACTGACAAAAATAGTCCAGTAAACTAGAAATAATTTTATACAGTCAAGTGCTGATTCAAGAGAGTGTGAAATACAGACAATTTTAGAGATACAAAACTAAGAGGGGATATCACTCACTTACTTACCTTACTAAAAGCTAATTAAAAATGTTCATTAGCAAAACAGCCCAGATGAAAGCCTTAGGATATCAAAAATTTAAGATAAGTACAGTTTTTTTTTAGAAGTTGGCAAATCTATTCAATAATTCCAAAAATTGCAATAAATACTTTTACCAAAAACAAAAACAAACAAAAAAACCCAACCAGCCTAACAAACCAAAAGACAGAGCTAAAACACTAAAAACCTAACAAAAACAGAACCAGGGCAAGTGGAGAAGGGGGACTGTATGATTAATTAAATCATCCTGATGTCCATGTCATATTTGGGAGGAAGATAAAAATAGCGATTACATTGGGATGTTTTGGTGAATATTTAATACATAAATATGTTTTAAAGAATATTATTGACCACACCAAAGAAAGGAAATAAATTTTATAGCTTCCCAACCAGGAAATGAAAAAAAACAAAGATTGGAGGAATAGAAAACTGTATTAAAATAAAAGTTATCTTAAAAAAAATAGAAGAAAAGGGTAAGCAAACAAAGAAGGTAGTAGATTTATGTAAAAGATATCCCAAAGCACATCAATAGAAACACATTTACTTATTGATATGGTTTGGCTGTGTCCCCAACCAAATCTCATCTTGAATTCCCATGTGTTGTGGGAGGGATCCAGTGGGAGGTAATTGAATCATGAGGGCAGGTCTTTCCCATGCTGTTCTTATGATAGTGAATAAGTCACATGAGACCTGACGGTTTTAGAAAGAAGAGTTCCTTTGCACAAGCTCTCTCTCTTTGTCTGCTACTATCCATGTTTAAGACAGGACTGGCTCTTCCTTGCCTTCTGCCATGATCGTGAGGCTTCCCCAGCCACGTGGAACTGTAAGTCCAATTAAACCTCTTTCTTTTGTAAATTGCCCAGTCTCAGGTATGTCTTTATCAGAAGTGCAAAAACGGACTAATACACTTATAAATTAAAAGAAAATAACCATCACATTGGTTTCAAAAAAGAAGCAGAAGATTCAGGTGAAGTCTTCTTACAGGAGACCCAGGCTGAGGACAGAAAGGTGTGTTGGAAGTGCTGTACTTTCTGGGAGATGTACGGAAATATATGAATGTCCATTTGGGATCGGAGGTGGTGTTTTCTTTTTATTCTGGGGAGTGGGAAAGAAGAGAGAGAAACTATTGGAGATGACTCACATAGCAACTCTAATTCTATCTATGATGTTTTACTCATAAAAAAGAAATATGAAGCAAATATGGTAAAACATTAAGATGTATGTTTACAGGGTTGTGAATTTTCTGGTGTCCACATTATTCTCTATTTTTGTCTATATGTTTGAGATAATTTATAATTCAAAATAACCAAAAGTCAAACTAACTTTATAGTTTGCCAAATAAAATGTTTCTGATAATTTAGATGTTCTAAAAGTTGATTCCTTAATTTTTCATTAGTGAGGATTTGAGGAGTGGTTGGAGCAAAAAACAAAAGTATGTGTCATTTGAAAAAATTAGATTCTCTTGGTTGTACATTCTTTTAAATGTTCTGCATTTTGTGGCCCATCAATGTGTCCTTAACAACTATGCTAACTCTCTGAGCCTTAGTTTCCACTTTGGTGAAGCTTCTAGTTTTATCAAGATCAACCTGACATCCTTGCTTTGATTCTGGCCTATCCCATGATAGTGTTTACACTATGGAATTAAACAAATGCTACTGTAAGAACTGGAAAAAAACACCTTAAACTTCATATGGAACCAAAAGAGAGCCCACATAGTCAAGTCAATTCTAAGCAGAAAGAACAAAGCTGGAGGCATCACACTACCTGACTTCAAACTATACTACAAGGCTACAGTAATCAAAACAGCATGGTACTGGTGCCAAAACAGAGATATAGACCAATGGAACAGAACAGAAGCCTTGGAGGCAATGTCACACATCTACAACCACGTGATCTTTGACAAACCTCATAAAAACAAGCAATGGGGAAAGGATTCCCTGTTTAATAAATGGTGTTGGGAAAACTCACTAGCCATGTGCAAAAAGCAGAAACTGGACCCCTTCCTGATACCTTACACTAAAATTAACTCCAGATGGATTAAAGACTTAAATATAAGACCCAACAGCATAAAAACCCTAGAAGAAAATCTAGGCAAAACCATTCAGGACATATGCATAGGCAAGGACTTCATGACTAAAACACTAAAAGCATTGGCAACAAAAGCCAAAATAGAGAATGGGACCTAATCAAACTCCAGAGCAAAATAAACAATCATTAGTGTGAATCGGCAACCAATAGAATGGGAAAAAGTTTTGGCAATCTACTCATCTGACAAAGGGCTAATATCCAAAATGTACAAAGAACTAAAACAGATTTACAAGAAAAAAACAAACAAGCCCATTCAAAAGTGGGCGAAGGATATGAATAGACACTTTACAAAAGATGACATATATGAGGCCAACAAACATATGAAAAAATGCTCATCATCACTGGTCATTAGAGAAATGCAAATCAAAACTACATTGAGATACCATCTCACACCAGTTAGAATGGCGATCATTAAAAAATCTGGAGACAGATGCTGGAGAAAATGTGGAGAAATAGGAACACTTTTACACTGTTGGTGGGAGTGTAAATTAGTTCAACCATTGTGGAAGGCACTATGGCAATTCCTCAAGGAGCTAGAAATAGAAATTCCATTTGACCCAGCAATCCCATTACTGGGTATATATTTAAAGGATTATAAATTATTCTATTATAAGGACACATGCACACGAATGTTCATTGCAGCATTGTTTACAATAGCAAAGACTTGGAACCAACCCAAATGCCCATTGATGATAGATTGGACAGGGAAAATGTGGCACATATACACCATGGAATACTATGCCACCATAAAAAATGATGAATTTGTGTCCTTTGTAGGGACATGGATGAACCTGGAAACCATCATTCTCAGCAAACTGACACAAGAACAGAAAATCAAACACTGCATGTTCTCACTCATAGGCTGGTGTTGAACAATGAGAACACATGGACACAGGGAGGGGAGCATCACACACTGAGGTCTGTAGGGGGGATCTGGGGGGTGACAGCGGGGGGTGGGGAGTTGTGGAGGGATAACATGGGGAGAAATGCCAGATATAGGTATGGGGAGGAAGGCAGCAAACCACGTTGCCATGGATGTACCTATGCAACAATCCTGCATGTTCTTCACATGTACCTCCAAACCTAAAATGCAATTATATATATACACACACACACACACACACACACACACACACACACACACACACATATATATGAAGACTCAGATGGGAAAATATGTTTATTCCAACTCTGATTTCCTTACTGCTTTGTCAAATGGCCTTTGTTGAAAAATTTGCTTCTAGCTTTCAAGTTTCTCTTATAATAATTCATGCTTATTAATTTGTTTATTTACTTTTTTCACCTTTTAACCCATGCAAGAAACTGTGCTAGATGCCTGATATACATTATCTCATTTAATGCACATAACAATTTTTCAAGGTCTGTATCATTATCCTTAGATGAGAAGACTAACCAGAGGGCATAATCAGCTCTCAAGCAGCACATACAGAAGATGGTGTCCTGTATCCCACCTCCAAGGCAATACTCAGCCTTGGAGGTTCTAGAACGCGCCTGGTATGGTCAGCTCCTGAGCTTTGGTCTCTTCCTAGAATGGTTAGGCCTCTCTGACATAATTTTAAAGAGGTGTAAGTGTTGGTTGGTTGCATGGAGAAATATATTAGTGCCATTTTCTGGCATCCTCTTAAATAGCATCCACCAAAAATGGCATTCACATCTCCCGTATAAATCCCAGGGCTTGAATATTGATATAGTTTGTATCTGGGTACCCACCAAAATCTCAAGCCAAATTGCAATCCCCAGTGTTGGAGGAGAGGCCTGGTGTGGGAGGTGATTGGCTCATGGGGCAGGTTTTAAATGCATGGTTTAGTACCATCCCTTTGGTGCTGTTCTTGTGACAGTGAGGGAATTCTCAAGAGATCTGGTCATTTAAAAGTGTGTAGCACTTCCCCCCACTCTCTTTGCCTCCTGTTCTTGCAATGTAAGACAGGGATCTCCAACCCTCAGGCCACAGACCAGTATCGAGTTGAGCGGCCGGCAAGTAAGTGAAGTTTTATCTATATTTACAGCAGCTTCCTATTGCTCACATTACCACCTAAGCTCTGCCTCCTGGCAAATCAGCGATGGCATTAGATTCTCATAGGAATGCAAACATTATTGTGAACTGCGCATGTGAGCGGTCCAGGTGGTGCACGCTTTATGAGAATCTAATGCCTGATGATATGTCACTGTTTTCTGTCACTCCTAGATGGGTGAGTTGCAGGAAAACCAGCTCAGGGCTCCCACTGATTCTATATTATGGTGAATTGTATAATTATTTCATTATACATTACAATGCAGTAATAATACAAGTAAAGTGCACAATAAATGTAACGCTCTTGAATCATCCCAAATCCATCCCCCACTCTGGTCTGTGGAAAAATTGCCTTCCATGAAACCACACCCTGGTGCCAGAAAGGTTGGAGGCCGCTGATGTAAGACATACCTGTTTCCCTGTTGTCTTCCGCCATGATTGAAAGTTTCCTGAGGCCTCCCCAGAAGCCACTATGCTTCCTGCACAGCCTGCAGAACCATGAGCCAATTAAATCTCTTTTCTTTATAAATCACACAGTCTCAGGTGTTTCTTTATAGGAGTGCAAGAATAGACTATTGCAAATATACTGATCTTCATTTGGAGGTGACAGAAATTATAATAAATAAGTGGAATATATTCAAACAATAGGCCTTTCCATTTAAAAACATTGTGAAGAAATGTTACACAGATCTTATTTGCTTCCAGTTCTGAAATATTTAAAACTTGTAATATGCAAAGTTCAGTCTTTTCTCTCTAGTGAGTCATGAAGTATAACACATTGAGAAGAATGAGTGATTTCCTTTTATTTTTTTGAGACAGAGTCTCGCTCTGTGGGCCAGGCTAGAGTGCAGTGGTATGATCTTGACTCACTGCAACCTCCACCTTCTGGGCTCAAGCAATTCTCCTGCCTCAGCCTCCCGAGTAGCTGGGATTTACAGGTGTATGCCACCGTACCCAGCTAATTTTTGTATTTTTAGTAGAGATGGGGTTTCATCATGTTGGCTAGGCTGGTCTTGAACCCCTGATCTCAAGTAATCTGCCTGTCTCTGCCTCCCAAAGTGCTGGGATTACAGGCATGAGCCACCTTGCCTGGCTTCCCTTTTTTTTTTTTTTTTTTTTGACTATAATTAGTTTAAACCAAGCTTTCACAAACTTTAGAATACGTTTTTAATAAAATATAATCTCATGAACACCTTCAGGATATGTCTTACATTTTATATGGTTTTTTAAAAATTAATTATCTGAAAAATGTCTTGACTATTAGCATAATTCTATAACAATTTTATAAAATCCACTTTAATGCTGTATTTAATAATACTTATGGAGACATCATTCTTTGTTTTCTCCATTTAGTTCTGGCATACTCTACTTGCTTTATCTTAAATGTGTAAAAGCATGATTTGTCAACAAATTTGTTTTAAAAAATGATATTACATTAGGTTTGAGTATCATGACTAAAGATTTACTAATATATAAATTGGAAAGTTATTTATTACAGCTTTTAAATTAAACATCTGCTTTATTATGTTCTATTTGAAATTCTTCCATTTTTTTAAATAGCTAGCTAGATTAATGTCACTTTGTGTTTTTGTTTTTAAGTCATGAAAATAGAGAGAGGGGCCTCAGTTTTGTAGGGCCTCTAACCAATTTATTTCAGATGTGGCTAGTTTTGTATTCTAAGAATTGAAACGATAAATTGTCACCATTTTTTTCTTTAAAAAAATTAAAATACTAGAAACACTTAGCTAGATAAGAATTACAGCCATTTGTATACAGGCACGATAAAGATAATCTTGAAGCACATTTGCTAAATGATTTTTTTTAATAGTTTTCATTAACCTGTTTTTCCACATTGATATTTCTCATACTTTGTGTGTTTCACCAAGTGTCCATAACTGAAACAAACAGAATGACTTTGAATGAAAATAATTTAAAATTATGTAAGAGTTAGAGCCACCTTCCCAGCTGGTTGGCTAAGCTAGTCCCAGGCACACCAGTGGGATGTAGCAAGCTTTAAGGAAGGCTCTTTGAAGCATGGGGTCCTCTGAGGCATGAGAGCAAGGGCAGGGCCTTTGCCCAGATGAGTAATATTTTTGATAAGTGCACTAATGAATGAAAAACACTTAAAAGTAACATCAGGATTTAATATTAAATGATAAAATAATATCAGCCAATTAATTAATTTATTTGTTAGTATAAGTGACCATGATGTGCTAGGTAGTGTTCTTGGGAATTTTTTGAAAGGTACTAGCTTATTCTCTGCTCCACTATTACACATTCAATACATGCAATTGTTATATCTGGGAGGATATGGTAGTAACTGTGAGATATGTAAATTACTATAGTCATGGAAGACCCTGTATAGAGGATAGATTTAATTTGAAGCATGATCTAGTTGACTTTGGGTAAAAATTTGACCGGATTCTGGTTTTCTCATTTGTAAAATTGACATAGAAATCTTGCAAGATTTTCTAAGAATTAATCTCTATGTACACAGTGTTTATTATAATTGGCATGAAGTAGATGCTCAAAAATAAAAATGACAGTTAATGTCTTGCTCCTACAACATGTGGCGGCGCTAATATCACAAATCCAAAATCTCTTCTCATTCACAATTCCCAAATCCACCAATTTGTAATAGTATTTTCTTAACTTTGGGGCAATATTGGGGCAAAATTGACAATGGATGTGAAGCCGTTTACAGACTTATTTGTCCTACTTAGTGTAAATATTCACATATAAAGCTTGGAGAAACAGTATTTACTCAGGAGATTTTGCCCCAGTCTCTGTTGTGTTACATAGTATGTTACATAGGTAACACCTAGGTTTTTAAGTTCCCAAATAACAACAACAATAATAAACCAAAACACTGAATTCTGAAACACAACTGCTCCCAAGGGTTCTTGAAAGTGAACGAAGGTCTAGCACTGTATCACTTGATGTTATACAAAGGCTGCTGCCTGTTTCTTTTATCACTTGGCATTAAATTCTCCGACTAGGATGGTTATCCCTCACCGAAGGTAACATTTCTTATAAACAGATGTGCTCAGTTGCCTATGCAATGGAGAGCAATGATCTCTCCAGAAGTGTATGTCTTGAGTAAAAGCTCATTCTGCATAGATTTCATTTGCAATTTTGCATGCTATGGTTGCTGACTAAACATGAAAAAATAAGGAACCTTAGCAAGTTGTTATATTCTGCTCATGTTTTGTTTACTGTGACACATTTTTCATGTTCCAAAGTGTTTGGGGAGATAGACTGCCGCTTCCTTTGTAGTCAGTACACTAACACCAGCAGAAACAGCAGAGAGAGGTGCTGAAGCAAGCCAAGAAGGGCACAAAGAGAAACACTTCAAAGACGAATGTTTCTGAAGTTCATATTTAGGCTTAAATAGGAGAAACGTGGTGGCTCAGTTTTTGCAGCTTCAGGTTATCTCGTTTCTGCCCTGGAGGAAAGAAAAAAACTACCTATAGTAGGTAGTGTCAGGCTACCTTAACTAGAAATGGCTATAACTTCCATGAGTTATAGGTGAGGGTCATAAAAAATATAAACCAGGGTCCCAGGGCCCCAGGTTTTTTTTTTTTTTTTTTAAATGGAGTCCTACTCTGTCTCTCAGGCTGGAGTGCAGTAGCACAATTTCGGCTCACTGCAACCTCTGCCTCCTGGGTTCAAGCAATTCTCCTGCCTCAGCCTCCTGAGTAGCTGGGACTACAGGCATGTGCCACCACACCCAGCTAATTTTTAATTTTTTTGTAGAGACGGGGTTTCACCATGTTGGCCAGGCTGGTCTCGAACTGTTGACCTCAGGTCATCCACCCATCTTGGCCTCCCAAAGTGCTGGGATTACAGGCATGAACCACCACTCCTGGCCCAGGGGCCCAGTTTTTAAGTGGCAAGAAAGTCTTCTTTCATATTTATCCCTTACAGACTCTTATTTAGTGACAGAAGCAACGACTGAATTAATGGTTATAGCTCCTTGGTTCATTATAAATGAATTGGAGTATGCCCTGTTGCTTAGGTTATCTTTTAAAACCAAATTTCAGGGAAGATATAGGCTGCTTAGGGTGAGAAGACCCAGGGCTTGATGAAAGGCTCAATGTAGAATCAGGTGTAGGAGCCAAGTTCTCATTTTTATGGGGAAGTTGATGTCTGTAGGTCATCGCAAAAGTCAAGCAGAATTAGCGGATGACAATCACAGGAAGGTCCTTGGGAAAGGCCAATATTATTACTGGACTATAAGGAACCCTAGTGCAGAAAGCCATGCAAAAGTATGACAGGATTATGTCACATTACAATAATTTTTACACCTCATGGTCTGCACAGGGTTACCGCATTTGAAAATTAGCACTATACACTCGGCCAAATGGTGAAACATTCTGAAAAATTTCCCAGCTTGTTTCACAGCATTCAAATAATTTCAGAAAACATAAAAATTTTAGAAATTTAATTTATATCTCTCCTGAGAAATTATCTATGTGTGAATTTAAATACTTGTCTAACACTTGTAAAGAGTGTTTGTTTTTATATAACCTGTTTATTATAATTGTTTCCCATGTTGAATTTTTCCAACAGATGTGTGAAACTCATATATTAGTTGCAAAGGCCATCTAACTAAACTTCCTGCAAGATGAACATCAAAATAGAATTTTACCCAAATATAAACAATAGAAATTGAATTTCCCTTGAATCTTTTCTCTAAAATTCAAATCTGTTTTAGCAATGCT
Source organism: Aotus nancymaae (assembly GCF_030222135.1). NCBI lineage: Eukaryota > Metazoa > Chordata > Mammalia > Primates > Aotidae > Aotus > Aotus nancymaae. The sequence goes on along the minus strand of NW_026988422.1, from coordinate 70,833,225 downwards.
GTTAAGCAAATTCACAAATAAGGCAGTGAATCCTGAGAACATTAAACTGGATGATAACTTAGGAAATAAAAGTTATTTTGGGGGACTTTTCTATGTTATTCCCTTAAAATGTAACAATAATTTTCTTTTGGAAATTGACATCTCATTTCCCTATTCATGGAGTCATATCCTCTACCCCAAGAAGAGCATGTGCATGAACATGTAGCCTGCATTCGTTCGTGTTTGTCTTTGCTATCTAGTGATGCAGAATGAGGCAATGGCTTCACAAAAAGTTAAAGTACTGAAAACATTTAGGTCCTATTTCTTTTTCTTAGAGACTATCACTGTGAAGTCAGTTTTCAGACACCACAGAAAGATGACTCCAATATACAACATATAATTTAAAAACTAATTCCTACCTGTGCTGAAGTGTATCTGCCTCCACATCCGAAACGTCTGTAGTTATCTAAAGAAGTGGTTCCCAATCAGAGACCTGCAGACCCCCTACAGTCATTTAAGATTGATTTAGGACAGGGGTGGGAAGAGCGGGAAGTTGGGAGTCTGATGTTACTAACTTTTTTCTTTCCGCTACACTATGAAGTCTTTTAAAATACTTTTTATTTTCTGTTTTTTGCTTTTTCTCACATTAGAAAGACTGACTTCAGTATTATTGATCGGCTTATAGAAAAGCCAATTAATTATGTTATCATCTTTCTTAAAATAAAATCTTCAAGATCCTGAGCTTTGTGGTATAAGAGTTATGCATAGTAAAAGGTGAAACAGTGGGGAATTCCTATTCTAAAATAAGACATTGTTAAATATCCTATTTTTGAAACTTGGGCTCAATTCCTCACAGATAGTTCTGACCACTAGCCCTGGGGCGAACCACTTCTGCCCTCTCATTTCTGCTTTCTATATTTCCCCAGAAAATTCTTTGATTTCTGTTCTTTCTTGGCCAGTAAAGTTGTGAGGGGCTGCACAAAGCTGAAAGAATTCATGGTGCATCTTGCCAATTTGTGAAACCAGGATCTGCCTGGTTTCTGTTAGGAAACAGATGGCACTCTAGAGAAGTGATTGAGGAAAGCTTAATCAAAGAACTATTTACAAAGTCATGTAGCAGGGTAGAATAAGCAATGTGGATAGTAAAGTACCCAGGAATCATCCTATGCCCAGAAGGGCAAGGAGAAGAAGTCATGACCACCTAACTGAAACTGTAACACTTGAAGATGGGCCATCTGTGCCAGCCTTCAGTAGACATAGGAAGCCCCTGCCAACCCATGGCCCAGCAGAGAGAGAGCCCAGGGAATCCCTACCCTGCCCCCAGCATGTGTTCATGCCCTCCTATTCACTGCAGATGCCTCCTGCTGGCCAAACCAAACTGGAAGCCAGTGTTAGGCCTCCCAGATGATACACCTTGTAGAGCTCAGCTCCAGAAGCACAGGGTGGTACATGAAATTGTGAAGCTGGCAGGGCAAATAGAAAATAAGCTACCATTCTCAGGCTTAGTAAGTCACAGAGGAAAAGAAATGACAGTGCACCGACCATTGCATCAAACAAATGTATGTTCAAGCCTAGGGTTCACCAGCAATTGACAGTGTGACTCTGACGAGCTATTTAACGTCTCTGAACTTCTTATTTTCTGGTATATAAGTTTCCATTGAATTGCATACTTTATATGGATACTGTAGTTATGAAATGAGATCAGTCCACATTAGCATTAATAGCAATGACTGTTTTTCATGAAGGCTAAGATGTACTGTATAGGGTTGAATAGGGCCATTGTCCCTTCACTCTCCCCACAAAGGTTAGATATTCCCAGAACTTCAGAAGGTGACCTTATGTGGAAATAGGTTCTTTACAGATGTAATTAGTTAAGATGAGCTCATACTGGATTAGTATGGAACCTAATTCCAAAAAGTGGCGTTCTTATAAGAAGGCCACATAAGACGCAGTGGGACATTAGGGAGAACTCCAGGTGATAACGGAGACAGAGACTAAGGTGTGTGTCCACCACCCAAGGGATGCCAAGGATTGAAGGCAACCACTAGCAGCTGGGAGAGAGGAGCTTGAGGCCAGCCTGGGAAACGTGGTGAAATCCCATCTAAAAATACAAAAATTAGTCTGGCATGGTGGCATACACCTGTAATTCTAGCTACTTGGGAGACTGAGGTACGAGAATTGCTTGCACCCAGGAGGCGGAGGTTGCAGTGAGCTGAGATCGTGCCACTGACTCCAGCCTGGGCAATAGAGAAACAAAACAAAACAAAAAAGGAAAGAAAAGAAAAAGAATAGAAGCTAGGAGAGAGGAAAAGGAGCGTTCTTCCCAAAAGCCTTCAGAGGGAGCGTGGGTCTGCTGATACCTTTATGGTAGCCTTCTATCCTCCAGACTGTGGTACTTTGTTATGGCAGTCCTAGGTAATGACTACATGTACTTTTATTACACATTAAAACAAATAAAAAAACATCTCAGAAATCAAGAAATGTCTAAAGTAGATAATATTTTACAATGGCGATCAGCTAGGCAAACTGACAACTCCCAGAAGTGCCTGTGCTAAACCTTACAGAATGTGTCAGCAGTGTCAATAAGACATGTATGGGCCAGTTTCTTTCATTCCAAGGAAAAATGTCGGGGGAAGGGAAGAGAACAGGTAAGTTTGACAAGTCCAAAACATTCTCAACTCCCAAGCTGGAGACAAAATTAGTTGTCAACATAATTAAATGCTCCCTTGGAAGCTCAACACCAAAGACGTTTTTTTTAAAAAAAATTGTTAAAAGAGAAATTCTGTTATCAATCTTCTTTTAAATTTTAATTTTAGATTCCGAGGTACATGTACAGATTTGTTACAAGGATATATTGAGAGATGCTGACGTTTGGGCATCTATTGATCCCGTCACCCAGACAATGAACATAGTACCAGATGGGCAGTTTTTCAGCCCTTTTATTCCTCCTCCCATCTTCCCTTCTGTCTGAGCCCCTAGTATCGGTTATATCCATCTTTATGTCCTTGTGTACTCAAGGTTATCTCCTACTTATAAGTGAGAACATGTGATACTTTTCTGTTTCTGCATTAATTTGCTTAGGATAATAGCCTCCAGCTGCATCCATGTTGCTATAAGGACATGATTTGGTTCTTTTAAATGGCTGCATAGTATTCCATGATGTATGTGTACCACATTTCCTTTATCCAATTCACCATTTCTAGAGGACCACCTTGTATGGCAAAATGCAAAACACTATGACTCTAAGTCTAGAAGCAATTTGAAGATGTGAATCTTGAATATGAGAACATTTAGGAGAACCTGTAAGAATTTATTTTACTTGCATTTTCATTTTTAGTGCAGTCACCAGGTACATGTTGTATTTTATCATCTAACCTGATACCTTGTATCTCATGATTATGCACAGTCATGCTGCATAATCAGCGTTTTCTTAAATAAGCCTTTGGAGAGCTATCGCATTATGTATGAAATGAAAACTTCAAATAATGAATGCATTATTTCACAGTGTAATTAGCATCAGGTTTACTTTCGCAGTACATGCAGCGATTTATCTTATAGTAAATAGTGTCTCAGGTTTGATGTTATAGTATTAGCTATTAGCACTCTAGCTCAAATGATTTAGACATCTTTTGCTTATTTTCTGATACTGAAGTTTTTTCCACAAAAATTTACTCTTTAGCTAAATTTTAAAAAGTAATATGTTCCAGGTGCAGTGGTGCATGCCCATAATGCAAGCGCTTTGTGAGGCTGCAGTGGGAGGATTGCTTGAGTCTAGGAGTTTGAGATCACCTGGGCAACAGAGTGAGACCCTCCCAATCTCTACAAAAAAATTAAAAAAATTAGTCAGGTGTGGCAGCACATACCTGCATTCCTAGCTACTCAGGAGGCTGAGATAGGAGAATTGCTTGAATCCTGGAGGTTGAGGCTACAGTGAGCTGTGATCACTCTGCTGCACTCCAGCCTGGGTACAGAGTGAGACCCTGTGGGAGCAAAAAAGTAACATGTTAAAAGTTCAAGATTCAAACTTCTTTTAAAATAAAAGAAGCAAAATTTCTTTAAAAAATGGTATTGGCTGGACCACAGTTTTAAAGGCCAAGTTTGTACCTGAGGCAGGTACAATCCAAGAGTGTTGTTTGCATGAGCATTTTCCAACATTGTCATTTCAGTAAGAAAAATATCAGATTTTGAGTAATATTTTCTGAATGCACCCTGTTAGATTGTAACACCTCTCTCTGGCAGAAGCCAATAGTGTCATTTGCAAATGTATTGGCAGCATCTTTCTTTCTGTAATAAAGATATGGTTGTAAGGAAGTTTCTATTAGATAAGTAAAATAGAGATACACATATTAATCTATTTTATCACTTCAGCATAAAATCTCACAAAATTCTTGTGCATATTTTCTGCGTTTTAGACCCATAAGTTAATCTCTTAACATTGACTAAGGCAATATAAATAGTTTATGATATAGTAAAAGGAAGAAGGTACATATTTACGAAAACATGTTTTAATAATTTTTAAGACTTATCCCATTACATACAAACTCCCTTTTCACCTTACATAATATTGCAGAATTTTAAAGCTAGAGGGAGCCTTAGATCATCAAGCACATGTTGTATTTTATCATCTAACCTGATATCTTGTATCTCAAGCTGATTGTCTCTATTTGCAGCGTTTTTAAGAAACCATTACTCCTATGTTACCCATCTTTGTTCTCATGATATGTGACATCCATATCAGTGATCTTTGAACCAGGCATCTCAATCTCAAATATCTATATCAGTCAGCCAGGAGAGTGCATGAGAGAAACTGCCTGTTGGTGTCTGAGGAGTGCTGGAGAACGTGAGCCTTCTTACAGAGAGTGGTAGCTGGCGTTCATCACCATTTGATGGAGGGAATGCCAGCTCCAGTCCTCATATTGCTAGATCTTCCAGATTTTCAATGTGCAGTTTCTCTATTGAAATTCACAATTGATTAAATGTTTTTGAAAACTCTATGTGGGATAAACATAATATCTCTTTAGGCCACTGATTTTCAGATTTTGATCTTGGTATTTATACCCTGAAAGGTACAGTTTATCCTAAAATAGTAATCAGTTCCTCCACACAGACTGACTCCAGGCAGAAGGTTTGTGTCCAGATGGATCTAATGATGGTAAGTTTTCACCGATGCTTTGGTGACCCAGAAATGTGAATGAACATAAAAGCACAACATCTTCTATTTATTGGCCTAACTGACAGGTCTATAAAATACTTTTTCTTGCTTTGCTGCTTTTGTATAGGTTCTATTTTCCAGACTATCCAACAGTCTTTAAAAATAAGCAATTTTTGGCCAGGCGCAGTGGCTCATGCTTGTAATCCCAGCACTTTGGGAGGCCGAAGCAGGCAGATCACCTGAGGTCAGCAGTTCGAGACCAGCCTGACCAATGTGGAGAAACCCCATCTCGACTAAAAATACAAAATTAGTTGGGTGTGGTGGTGCATGCCTGTAATCCCAGCTACTTGGGAAGATGAGGCAGGAGAATCACTTGAACCTGGGAGGCGGAGGTTGCGGTGAGCTGAGATCACGCCATTGCACTCCAGCCTGGGAAACAAGAGCAAACCTCTTTCTCAAAAAAAAGAAAGCAATTTTCATTTTGCATCTTTTTATTATGAAAATACGCGGCCAGGTCCAGTGGCTCACGCCTGTAATCCCAGCACTTTGGGAGGCTGAGGTTGAGAGTTCGAGATCAGCCTGAGCAACATGGAGAAACCCTACTAAAAATATAAAACGAAAACAAAAACAAACAAACAAAAACAAACAATTAGCCGGGCGTGGTGGCACACGCCTGTTATCCCAGCTACTCGGGAGGCTGAGGCAGGAGAATCATTGAACCCTGGGGGCAGAGGTTGTGGTGAGCGGAGATCATGCCATTGCACTACAGCCTGGGCAACAAGAAACTCCATCTCAAAAAAAAAAAAAACAAAGAAAGAAAAATATGCAACATATTAAGCTAGGTAGTTTCAATTTAACAAGCTATTATTCTATAAAAGATACCACTCTATATTCTATATAGTTAAGAGTAAGACATGTTTTCTCTGTTCAAAATTTTCTGTGACAGATACATCCCCTCAGCCATTCTTTTCTTTCACATATTTCTTCATTACTCCTTAATTGCATACTGTCCGGTGCTTAAGATCAAAATGACACCAACTTATATTTTTCTGTAGACATTGCACATTATTATTGCTGGCATTCCTCAAGACACTAGAAGCAGAACCTACTTTCTCCTTGTGAGACCTACCATCCCTATTTCACAGATGAAGAAACCATAACATGAATGTACTGTAAATAAGTTACCCTGTGGACACACTGATTTCTATGAAGGAGCATCTGATTTCATTGTCTAATGCTTCTTCATCTCCACATAGCCTGTCTACCATCAGGAAAAGACAGGTATACCAGTCTTTTCCAGTTTGGTTTATCAGTGTCTTATTTTCCTGGAATGAGCCTCACACTTGGAAATAATAGAGGCACTTTACACTAAAGCAAATGGAACAAATCATGATTTTCTTTATGATTTATAAACTCTAGAAAAACCACTTGTGTGGCCAGGTGTGGTGGCTCACGCCTGTAATCCCAGCACTTTGGGAGGCTGAGGTGGGTGTATCACAAGGTCAGGAGATCAAGACCATCCGAATTAACATGGTGAAACCCCATCTTTACTAAAAAAATACAAAAATTTAGCTGGACGTGGTGGCACGTGACTGTAATCCCAGCTACTCGGGAGGTTGAGGCAGGAGAAATCGCTTGAGTCCAGGAGATGGAGGTTGCAGTGAGCTGAGACTGCATCACTGCACTCCAGCCTGGGCAACAAGAGCAAGACTCCATCTCAAAAAAAGAAAAACCACCTGTGTAGAATCTACAAAAAGAATTACCTTGTTGATAGTATATGATAAGATGTTTGTAAAATATGTGTCTCATAGAACAGATTACCATAAGAGAAGGATTAAAATTATAAGGAATACTAATGAAAATTTGTAAAGTCTTGACTGACAGCTGACTATAAATTTTACATTATCACTGACGCTTATTCTTAGAGTTCACCAGAGTAAGGCTTTGAAGTTGATGGATTAACAAGTCACCAGATCCTTCAGTGAAATTTTTCAAAACATAATTCTGTTTGATGGTGGGAGTATCATTGTGCAGGTGGACAGAACACTTATCATACTAGTTTCTGGTTTGAGAAATACTTCCACCATATTCCAAGCCCACATATCAGATGCCTAGCTGTATTCTGAACACCTTCCTGTCTTTAGCCATTTTCAATCTATCATTAAGTCTGTCAAAATATTCAATTAAAAATAATTTCTTAAGACATCTCCTTTCTCTCCCTACTAGAAGGTGAGTATTCGATAAACGTTTGCTCATTATTATTGTCATTGCTATTTTTCACGGTCACCAAATTAGAGCAAGTTACTATCATCATTTGCTTGAACTACTGTAATAACCTCCTAGTTTGTATTTTATGTCCAAACTCACCCATAGCCCCCCCAGGTTTTTTTTTTTTTGCACTACAGCTAGATGACCTCTTTAAAAAGCAAGTCTGATCATTTTAAGTACCGCATGAGATGTCAGCTGCAAGTTCTCCTATCTCACACCACATTCTTTGCAACAAAGACACACTGACTTTGGTGTCACTATGGCGCCTTCTGCTCTTGACTCACAGGGCCTTTGTGTGTGCTGGTCTTTCTGATTGGTGTGCTTATTCCCTTCCTCTGTTCACCTAATTCACTCTCATTTATCATTCTTGCCTCACTTCCCTTGGACACCCTCCCTGGACATCCTGCACTGAATGAATTCCTATTTTCCCATATCCTCTCTCAGCATCATTCACCTTCCTTTTGAAACACTAACCATAACTGTAATTTTACACGCATTTTTGTAAACCATTGATTAATGCCTCTGTCTTTCTAGACCATAAGGCCTATGAGAGTTGCAGACTATTTATGTTCAATACATACCCGTTGAATTCATGAATGCTACATTATTAGATTCACTAGCTAATAAAAAGATGTTTAGTGTAACATAATCATAGAAATGCTTCAAAACAGCACATTTCCTTTCATCTGAATGCTTATGGTTGTCGGGGTCTATGCTTTGCAAGTATTGTTCTAATGTCCAGATATAGTCCTATGGAGTTAGAAGGTTTTTATATGTAGGGCCTCCAGGAGAAATGGGACTTACCTGTGAAACATCAATAGGCCAAACTAACAGTATCTATAGTGTCTGCTATTTTGTTCCCCTTAATCCCTAGAAGAAAATAGACTAAGATTGTTCCATTCAAAAAACAGTGACTTGTGACTTACGTATCCCTAGACAAATGAATACATTATTCATGTGTTCACAAGTTCATGTAAAGCAAAGAAAGCCTAATGAAGATTTATATCAGGATCTACTTTCTGACTTTAAACTGTATTATTCCTTGGGTTTATCATGCAAGGTTAGTGTTGGAAGCCTCATCCTCTGAGCTATTAAGACTCCATGAACAACAGATTACTCTAGGGACCCATCCTTATGGATTAGGTGGGGAGATGGTCATGGATTTGATGATATAATTAGTCATCTATCGTCTCAATTTTTGCAAGAGAGCAGAATTAAAAAGTGTGGCCAGTGGAAAAACTTTAATCATTGTTGAATATTTGTGTTAAGTAAATAGTTGTATGATATAGAAGGGAATTAGCATCCTAAGTTAACCTTAATCTTTTCTGTAAACCAACATAAAACTTCTAACTCCTCCAGGCAGATGTCTCTCTACCATGAACTCGTAGGCCTAAAGTGTATTCCTTTGCTGGAGCCCTTGGCTATGTGATTTCCCGTGCGCTCACCCAGTCCTGAAATTGTCTCTTAACCTTTCTATAGCTTCAGGGACAGCAGGGTACCTGTCACAACTATGGAATTGGTCATTTGTTGGTGGCATGAGTAAATGGATGGATGACAGTACCCATTATTCCTAGGAATTATATTAAGTAATTATTGCCTTTGAAAAAAGAATCCCAAAATTGCTACTATGGTAAATTATTTTCACTTTCTGTTTCGCACCTATTTTTTCTGATCCTAATTTACTACTGTATCTGTCTCTCTTATTTCTTTTCCCTTTTCATGCTCTCTCTCTCAAAAGAAGTTTCCCCATCTTTCTGAATTAAAGGCTAATATCAGTGCACTTTATGACATCAAAACTTTATTCTGACTGACAAAATCCAGCTGGCTTTTGTACTCTCCTTTTTTAAAAACCTTTGACATAGATTGTGTTACTAAGTATTGCTACATATGTTTTCCAATTTGGAAATCAGTAGAAAGGAGATAACTTTTAATTATCTTTGAACTGGCCAGCTTAACAGTTAAACCTGGGACTCAGAGGCTGACATACAAAAAATCCATTTTTGGTTTGTTTTTGAAAAGCCAGCCAACCATTCTCTGAGCCAGTATAAAACCTTTTTCATCTGAAATCTCCTTTCAACTTCAGTAGTGGATGAAGGTTGGGCTCTCCAGAGCTGGACCACAAACTGAAGTTTAGGGCATTGAAGACATTTGTTTGAATATTTGTGGTAATATGTTGCAACAGTTATCTGTAACAGCAGCATAATTTGTTCTTTCTGAACATGTTCATATTTTTACTTTTTAATGAAGTGATTAAGATTGTTTCTTTAATATAACATGTAGAATATATTTTAAATGTCTACTTAATAATTAATCATTACATTTTAATATTTAAGTTACATAACTTAGTAGTAACTATGAACCTATTACATAGGTATTATTTTCCCCAATCTGCAGATGACAAAACTGAAGTTCGTGAGGCTGTCAGATGTACCCAAAGTCACATATTGAGTTGAAGGATTCACGTCTTTGTAACTTTAAAGCCATGTTTTATGCCAATGCCTCGTCTTAACAAGTTTAAAGATGATATTGCAATTTGACGTGTACATTTTGAAAAATAATCTTTATTACCAGATGCTGCATGGGTTAGCTGAGACATTTCAGGGACTTTAAAATGATCTTAAGAGTTTAAGTGTTACTTAATAACATCCTGTTCTCTAAGAGGTGAAACTTCTTTGACACCCACTATATATGTTACTTTCATTTCACAGGAATGGTTGCCTGGTGAACGCCTACAGCTTTGCTGGTAGTACAGTGTATTAGTCTGTTCTCGTGCTGGTAATAAAGACATACCAGAGACTGGGTAATTTATAAAGAAAAAGAGGTTTAATGGACTTGCAGTTCCACGTGGTTGGGGAAACCTCACAATCATGGCAGAAGGCAAAAGAGGAGCAAAATCAGGTCTTACACGGCAGCAGGAAAGAGAAGGGGGGCACTCTGTGCAGGGGCTCTCCCCTTTATGAACCCATCAGATCTCATGAGACTTATTCACTATCATGAGAACAGCATGGGAAAGACCCACCCTCATGATTCAATTACTTCCCACTGGTTTCTTCCTAGGACACCTGGGAATTATGGGAGCTACAATGTGAGATTTGGGTGGGGTCATAGCCAAACCATATTAGACAGAGTCATTATGTACTGTCAATGAGTGGTCAGAACTAACAGCTGGGATGTAGACCCCACCAGTCCACAAAATCAGGTGCGTCCCTGAAATGTTCAGTTGGGGCATAGTCCCTGTGGCATCTCAGAAGAGGGAGCTGTATTGATCTTCTCCTTAGCAATGAACCATTTGGAGGCTTATCTTCTCAAGGGGAGTCAAAGAAGAGTGAAAGTGGTTCCTATAATTTATTTCCACACATGCTGTCAGTTTGTCTTTATCCTTTTCTTTTTTAAGAGCTCTTTGTGTGCTAAGCCCTTGCCCTTTTATCCTTATGTTTTCCTCTGAAGTAGAAACAAATGGTTTACACAGTAAGCTGAGGCATGACCTCTATTGAGTCATCTAAAGATCTTCACTGATTAAGTGAACTGCTCTTACATCAACCTCAAATTTGGACCTCATCAAAATAAGCACATTATTATGAGCCATAGTCATTTGTGATAATTAGTAAATAGATGAAACAACAAATTTTAAATTCGTGGATGCCAAAGATTTACCATTTTAGTCTGTCCCTAGGTGTTATGAGATGGGATTACAGGTGTATAGAGAGGAGTAAAATATAATTTTCCCCTTAATTCCGATAGTATAGTTTAACATATAGTATGAGTTGAATCTTCTGCCAAAATTGCTACTCCAGGTAGCAATGCAGTGGAAGACTTACAAAGTCTTATCAAGGAAAAAAATTCTTATGAAGGAAAAAATAAGAAGAATTTCCATGGGGCCATCAAGGACAGAAATGAGGTCTACAAATTCATCCAATACAGAATAGCCAAGAAAACAAAATAACCAGGTTTGCATGCCTTTCAGACTCTTGAGCAAGTTTTAGTCCAAACCCTCTCGTTCTGAGTCAACTCAGTAACTCCCTCCTGTCTTTTTGAACCCACAGTGCCTCCAGAAGCCCTCTCAGAATCTATTCAAACTTCCTGCTTCATCCATCTACCCATGTAGCAATGAGGCAATGTATTCTCAGGCAATCATACCACAAAATATATATTCCCATTCGAAGATTGGTGTTATTACATCCTGAGATTCCCCTTCTTGTCTTTCCTTAATACATTTAGAATGGTTTAGGACTCCTGTTTATCTTGTAATAAACTATACCTCCATAAGCATCTGTAGTTAATATCAAATCATGGTGATTTATTTTGAAAGGAGGTATTTAGTCAGTTATCTATAATAAAATAATTCAGATTTAAAAATGGTAATTGACACATTATTAATACATGTTTATGTTGAATTATTTTGGTCCTATTCTTAGCTTTAAAAGGGCTAAATTTTACAAAGCTTTACATATTAATAATATGTACACTCTTACATTTCAATTAGAAAAAAATTAAAAGCTGTTAACTGAACATAAACTGATTCTGTATTTAATTTTGTATATAATCCACAATATTTAATTTTTGTATATAAAAACAGGCAAAGCTTTTACTAAAACTTGTCTATATAATTTTATTAAATGAGGAAAAGAATATTGACCTCTGTTAAGTCACATTGTGGCTTTGAAAAATTAAAAATATAATTACAATATGATATTAAAATACCACATCTATTTAAAACACAAGATACATTTAAAAGGAATTGTTAACACTTTGATTTCAATAACTCCTGTGTTTTCTCAGTGATTTTGCCATTTTGGTTTTTGGTGAAACAGAAGGTGCAGTTTACTGAAAGAAGGGATAGGAGGAAGAACACTTTTAAGCGTGTGAGGTACCTGCCTCAGAGGTACACCAGCTGACCTATAGCCACACTTCCTATGCATGTGGCACTCAGTTTATTTTCCCAAGAAGGCTTAGGCATTTTTGCACTACCCAGTTCTAGAGAGAGCGGAGGTGGATGAGACAATGCTGAAGATCCCAAGGGGGATGATTTCCTCCACAAAATTGTAGGAGACAAAGCAATGTATTCGTGTTGTAGAAAGGAGTGCATTCCTTCTGCTACCTGTGTTTATTTTCTATTGATTTGTAGTTAGGAGGGTGGTAGCTCTTCACTGGAATTCACACTCTCTGCCTGAGTCCAGATTGTTCTTTGCCTTAGCTGGAAGTGTACTTATTATGTCAGCAAGAATCCAGTGGGCTCTGAAGTGTGACCTGCTACTGGATAAGTGTAGCTTAGCTGGCTCTTGTGGAGCTAGGATCAGCATGGCATAAAGCTGCTCTCAGCATGACAGTCCATTTATAGAGAATTACGGGTTATTTGTGGCCAGTCTATTTAAGTTCCAACTGAAAACATTTTCTCCTTACGTTCTGGTTCTGTAATTAGAAAGCAAAATTCAGCTAGATTTTTTAAAATCAACTTACCTGCGCTCATTTATTATAAAATTTTTCTAATTTATTTATCTTTTCTTATCAGCTAAAATGGGGAAATCAAAATTTTATGTATTTTAAATTATATATTTGAAACACTTTCTTTTTAAATATGGACAATCATCTAGGAACCTAAAAAGTTATGCAACATTATCTTGAATAGGTTCTAGTTTTTTGAACTGTCTTAGTAGCATGTAATATATGCCACCATTTCAATTGAAGAAAAGTTTTCAGTGAATACTAGTAAAAATTGGTTTTTCCTAAATTCTTTTCCTTGTTTACTTACAACAGAAGTAAAATCTCATATAAAAACCAAATTGACATTTCAAAGATTCTTCACCCTTATTTTTTACACTCTTTGGTTTACTGAGTTTTATTGAAACTAATCTTTTGATCTTTTGTTTAGCATCTTAAAGTTATTGGGCTGAAAAATATGTAACCTTCACATTCCATAATTAACTGTTACAAGATTTTGATACCCTGCGGAGTGGTGTGTATCTGTGAAACAGAGATTTATTAAAGTTTAATAAATGATTTATAGCTGCACGTCGTATTGAAAAATGAAAGTTTTACGGCCCCCAAGCTAGAGAATATCATCTTTCTCTCTGAGCTAAGGTGATGATATTTGTAAGGCAATAGAAAAGTTATAATAAAAATACTGGCAGTTTTTGGAATGTTTTTCATCTATGAATCTTGAAGTTATTCACAAATATCAGCTATAATTTCAGTGAATCATTAATTGTCAGTGTTTTATTTCCAATCTTACCAAGTCATGTCATCCAAAGCAATAAGATAGAACTAAACTACTTATTTTCTGAATTAATAGAGGGAGAAATTATATGAATATAAAAATGAACAATAATTAAAAATCAGTCCAGGTACAGTGGCTCACGCTCGTAATCCAAGCACTCTGGGAGGCTGAGGCAGGTGGTCACCTGAGATCAGGAGTTCATGACCAGCCCGGCCAACATGGCAAAACCCCATCTCAACTAAAAATACAAAAAATTAGCCAGCTGTGGTGGTGCATGCCTGTAATCCCAGCTACTTGGAAGGCTGAGGCAAGAAAATCACTCGAACCCAGAAGGCAGAGGCTGCAACGAGCCAAGGTTACACCACTGCACTCCAGCCTGGGCAACAGAATGAGATTTTGTCTCAAATGAAAATTATTTATAGTTTGCCTGAATTCACTCTGTTTCTGTTTATCATAGTGATGCAATCAGGTATGGCATGTGCCTCTGACTATCATTTCACCAAATGCGTAAACACACTTTATCTATGTGGTTAGTAGGGTTGCCATATTTCGCAAGTAAAATTATAGGACACCCAGTTAATTCTGGATTTCAGAAAAACAATTCACTGTTTAGTGTAGCATATTTCTAACATTGCATGTAACATACTTATGCAAAAAAGTTATTTGTTGTTTATTGCAATCTATATGTAACTACACATTCTGTATTTCATCTCACAAATTTAGAAATACATGTTTAATGTGCCTCCATCTAATTGGTCCACACCAATATTCCAGAAGATTTTTAGGAGATGTAGAATACTTAGAAAAGAATAAGGTTAGTAGCATTCAAGAATTAAGGTAAAGATCTTCATGAAAACACACTGGATCTCAGAGAAACTCTCTGACTTCTTCAGCGCAAAGATCTTGATAGCACCATGCAAATGCAGAAATAACTTCTCCTCCTTCAGAAAACTCATCAAAGATGATAGCAAGTAGCACAAAAATAAAACAAAGCAAAAAATCATGTTTTTCAGGGGTCTCCTCTGTCCCTGGGTGGTGGAATCCTCAGAGAGTGGACTGAAATTCTACCATAAAATCACCATAAAATGTATTTAAATAATGACAAAGACTGAATTAACCAGGAAGATTCTGTTTAAGCAGCAATAACCATTTCTAATCATAAGATTAAGAGCCAAGCTTTTGACAGATGTTAGGGGAAGTTACATTCTTTGGATTTAAATGATTTCATCCTAATTTTAGTTTCTAGCTGCTGGTTACGGAATCTTTACAAGATTTAGGCACCTCAGCTCATTATAGTGCTGTACTTCCACTATTTCTCCATGTATTATAAATGTTGCATTAATCAGAGGTGCAAAATAAAGAAACTGGCTATCAGTTCCGAGAAAGAGCAAGGTAGTATAGGTCACTGTTAAGTTTAACAATTTATTGGCGACTATTTTTAAAGCACTTTCTTAACTCTATTTGCTCTTTAAATTTTAACGTGCAGACATGTTGTCACTTACATATCTTTTTTTCCTCTCTACAAATGTAGTGTGACTTCCCCTGCCTTATCTGTTTGATGTTCATATTTAGCTAGTTGTATTAATGAATAGGGCTCTGGATGCAACAGTTGCCAACCTTATCTTATTCCTTCTCTTGTAAAATTATGAAAACAGAAAAATACTTCAAAATTGTTTTGTTTTTCTGTGTCTATGAAATTTATTTTTTCCTTCTGCTATCAATGAAATTATTTTTCTAGCATTGTAAGATCTCTTCACATCAATTTTTCTGAATATAGAAAGTCCTTTATCTTTATTATGATTTATAGAATTCTTTGGAAATGAATTCGGTAGTTACCATAAACCAAATATAAATAAATAGAAAACTCGTGCTGTTTCTCATTATTTCCTAGATTAAAGACATAACATTACTAGTAGTAAGGATCAATTTATGTATAATAATTTATGTTAAAATTTTATTCTTATATTTTTGAATCATGGAACTATTTGTCCAAATAAAACATTACAATGAAACCTATAATTTATGTTAAAATTTTTATTCTTATATTTTTGATCATAGAACTATTTGTCCAAATAAAACATTACAATGAAACCTAAGGAAATAATAGCTTTAAAATGAGTCTCTTCTGATATATTTGCCACTTGCTCCTATCCCTGAGTTGGGATTGCTGGGAAGTTTTTAGGAAACCCCTGGAACTCCTCAAATCACACTTTGAAGAGCAATACCCTTTAAAAACGTGACAGGAAACAGAACATTTTTAAAGCCAAAAATAATTGAAGAAACCAAAAGAAATAGGGGCTTGTTAATAAACTCCATTTTCTAAGTCTTCTCTCCCATTTAACATTTAAACTGATATTAAATGGCTACGGACCCAGTGGAATATTCCTATATTTGTCCACCTCACTCTAGATATATCTGTCTCTCTTCAGTTGATGATATAATTTTATTTCAATTGGTTGCATGTCTGTATCTCATTAGACTGTGCATTAGGGAGTAATGTCTTTCTCAACTTTATATCGACAGGACCTGCAAAAGCACTTGGCACACAGTAAGATCTTCGTAAGTATTTTTGAATTAACATATGAATAGATAAATGAAAAAAAAAAGAAGAAGTCCAGACAGCACAGATGTTTATTCTGGAGCATCTTATCTGTCCCCAAATGGCCTAACACAACTTCAGCTGCTGATTGGCATAGAAGACCCTAAAACTGTTGAGTGGCATACCAAACATTTCAAGTACCCACTCCTCTACCTTCAATTGAGGTGGGAATGTATTCCTGCTGTATAAATTCCGCAAATGCACCGGGCTTCTTGGAGCCTTCCCTCTCCAACTGAAACCACACATTGAGAATCAGAGGAAAGGATATGGCGGCTTTGCAGACTCTAGCTCTAACAGATATTTTAGCCAAATAGAAAGTGAAAGCATTTTCTTTTAGGATGAAGTTCTGAATTTTTCTCTAAACTAGATTTTTTTTTCTGTTGCCATCAATTTCCAAATTTCTTGTGGTATTGCCCCCTTCACTCCTATCAAAACAAACCAACACTGTGAGGGGTAACTCTGATTCTCTTCTAGAATTTTTTTTTAAAGTTAATTACCTCCACGAGTCATCTCAACTGAAGTCTATGCATCATTTTCTGCAACTGCATCCTCAACAAGTGCCGCCCTTTTGCTCAGTTATACTTTTAATGATATAACCTTAAACCTGATTATATCTTATGTTTGTTCATAAATTTAGGACTATAGATGTATTTGAAAGTATCTGATTTAATTTTTGATAACATAGGAGGATGTCCTTAATAAGCAACCGTAACTTATGAGTTCATTCTACTGACACCTTCATGCAATTAAAACACTTGGAAACTTTAAATGCTACATTCAGAAAATTTTCCTCACCCCTATGTCACTCCTTCACATCAGCACTTCCCTCTGATTTGGCCTGTCAGGTATGTTCACACACAGCACCCACTGCTTCCCTACTAAACTGTAAGCCCCTGGAAGTCAGGGCAAATCTGACATTTTATCCTCAGCATTTACCATAGGGCCTGACACATAGCAGGTGCCAAAACATTTTAAAAATGAAAGAAGGAAGGAGACTGAGGCAGGAGAATTGCCTGAACCCAGGAGGCGGAGGTTGCGGTGAGCCGAGATCGCGCCATTGCACTCCAGCCTGGGTAACAAGAGCGAAACTCCGTCTAAAAAAAAAAAAAAAAAAAATGAAAGAAGGAATATCTATTTGAACATTGATTATATAAAGTTTGGTCTTTGTCCTAAGGGAGTTCACATAATGAGAAGACAGGCGTATAAGTTTATTAACATGATTTTAAAGACACAAAACAAACGTAATGGATTCATGAGTATCCAAACCTTGGATTAGTGAAAGTGTATTAGGGAGCAAGGGGTAGGGTACATTGCAGGTACTTGAGACAACACTATATTTTACCAAATTTAAGACACCTATTGTAAGCGACACAATTAAAACTAAAGTGTGATTTTTAAAAAATGTGTGTCAAAAACGACACTGTACACTTGATTTTTAAAAATAACCTCATGCGTTATCTCCAAATTAAATTGCATGATTGATTTCGACTTATTTTGAGTTGAAATCAGTTGCAAGCTTGCATTCATGATGAAAAATCCAAAAATACTTAAGAGTTACCTAATTATAGATGTAACATATATTTTTAAGTATCATTAACCATATTTTGTCAATTCTTTTTTTTTTTTTGAGACAAGTTCTCGTTCTGTCGCCTAGGCTGGAGCGCAGTGGCGTGATCACGGCCCATGGCAGCCTCAACCTCTAGGGCTCGTGTGATCCTACCACCTGAACCTCCTGAGGAGTGGGAAGCTGGGACCATAGGCATGCACTGCCATGACCAGCTGATTTTTTATTTTTGTTGTTGTTGTTGAGCTAGGGTCTTGCTTTGTTGTCCAGGTTGGTTTCAAACTCCTGAACACAAGCAATTCTCCCAACTTGGCCTCTCAAAGTGCTGTGATATATGTGAGCCACCATGCCTAGCTCTGTACTTTAGCAATTCTAGAATTTTTTTTTATATTCTAAGAGACACACTTATTGCTGAAATTGGAATGTGTCATTTGACCAATGATGTGTCACAGTTAATTGGCAACATTTTTCTTTTCAGAAATGTATAAAGTGTTGCTACTTATTATAATTGACACTATTTTAGATTCAAAAATATAGTAGTATGTTATTTTGTAATTATTAGTTGAGGCAGTATAGTGAAAAATGAACTAAAACATATGAAAATATAAAAACTAACATATTAAGCTGGGTGCGGTGGCTCATGCTTGTAATCCCAGCACTTTGGGAGGCCGAAGCGGGCGACACGAGGTCAGGAGTTCGAAACCAGCCTAACCAACCTGGCAAAACCCTGTTTCTGCTAAATACACAAAACCAGGTGTGGTAGCTGTCACCTATAATCCAAACTACTTGAAAAGTTGAGGGAGGGAGAATTGCATGAACTGTGGAGTAATACAGAAAGAAGGCTAAGAAAATGTTAAGATGAAGTTTGCAGTGAGCCGAGATCATACCATTGCACTCCAGACTGGGTGAAAGAGTGAGACTCCTTCTCAAAAAAAAAAAAAAAAAAAAAAAGGTAATGCATGTAGAGAAACTATATACATATATTTCTAAGACAGCTTTCTGGCTCAGAACCCATTGACAGGAGGAGAGGTCAGTATCCATGAGAAAAAAATCCTGCAACATAATGGCAAGTGTAATAGTTATGATTTCCCATAATAATGTTTCTGACCTAAGGACAACTATGAATACCTAGATTGGTATACTGGGGAAAATGGAACACCTCCCATCACTCTATTACCATTGAATATGGGTCTTAGTTGACTTTCATACTTGAGGACCCAAGGCATCATCATGGCACCCCTAGCAGAGTGAAGCTGGATGCATGTTACTTAAGTGAAGTATGAAGTTCTGCTTCAAGACTGGCTCACAGTAGGTTTATTGAGATGGCAGAGATTAGCCTGATAAATATTGAGAGGAAGAGAAGAGAGAAGCATTTCCAGAAGACTTGAGGAGGAAGATCATGCTTGGGTCCAGAAGCAACATATAGTTCTGAATGAAAAGACAGTTGACATAAAGGGGAAGAGTAACAAGGAATGTGGATGGAGAGTTAAACAAACATAGGACTCCCATCATGAAGGCCTTGTGTTTTGATTTGATTTTTCAGGCAATGGAATCATAAAACAATTTGAAGCAAAGAGAGGGATGCGAACATATTTTAGACATAAAAGATCACTCTGGTAAGTGTTACAAGAGATGTATCAAGAACCAAGGCTGGTGACAAGGGAAGCATTTAGGTGACTACTACACAAATACTGGTGATAAAGAGAGGACCTGAAGGGACACAGACAGAAGCAAAGAGATTCAGGAGATGATAAGAAGGTAGATGCAATGGTATTTAGTTACTGATTGAACATTCAGAAGAGAAGTAAGGGATGGTTCCTGGGATTCTGTCTGGGAAAACTGGATAAAAAGATATGCCGTCAACTAAAAATTGAAACAGAAGAAAGTCCGGCACAGAATAAAGGAGTTCAGGTGTGAACATGCTGAAGATGAGAGGCCACACAAGACACTCAGATGGCACTGTTCACTAGGGAGCTTTTGAATTCAGTGCAGAAATCGAACTGCGTGAGCAGATTTGGGTGTCACCAGGGAGCAGATGCAGTAAAGGTATAACAGCAGATGAGCTCACCCGGGTAACATACATAGCATAAGAGAAAGAGGTCGAGAATGGAAGTTTGAGTTGTGCAACTTTCAACAAGAGAGGAGAAGGTGTAGTCAGAACTCTACCTACAGCACCGGGAAAGATCATTGTCATGGAAGATGGATAAAAAAGGTAGTGAGTTGTCCACAGCATTTGGTATGGTGAAGAAGTGAGCCGAAACAAAAGCTGAGGTAGGTGCAGAGACAGGCCTTGGAGAGAGTAGAGGTCTCACCTGAAACTTGCTTGGATGCCTCTTTTGCTTTTGTTCAATGAAGACTAAACACAGTAGTCCTATTCCTGGACATTTCAGGTGGCCAATAGCCCTTCTACCTTGGGGCCTCTGTATCTGAGTTTCCCCTCTACCTAGAAGGCTCTCACCCAGCTTTCTTTTTGCTTACCTCTGTATCATCTCTTGGTGCTTAAATCAATTCTCAGTGCCTTCGGATCTTGTGTGGGCTTGTACCCTGGTTTGGGTCTCTCTGCCTTTTGCCCTCAAGATACATTGCATTTATTTACATGGCAATTTTTGCAGGAGTTATGAAATAATAATTGTGAAATTTTACTTTACATGTATGTTTTTCTCCCTACTCAACGGTGGGTTAAAAGGAATAGCGACTTAGTCTCTTGTGCTCAATGTTGTGTTTCCAATACTTGGCGGAGTGCCTGCAACATAATAAACACTGAATAAATATAATTGAGCTTATTTATTTTATTCATTACTAAAATTTAGGTATTGCTTAGTATTTGTCAAGGATTGTTTTAAACCCTTTATAAATAGCTTAATTTTTGAGTGTAAAATACAGCAAACAAGGAGTCGACTGGAAAATTACAGACCAGCTCCCAACACTTCTTTTTGACGATGCTTTTCAGGAGGATGAGGACAAGTGGGACTTCCAGGACAATACAGATCAGAGGAGAGTGACAGTCCCAGAAGCCAGAATGCCTGCGTTCAAATGCCACTCCCCCGACTTAATAACTATGTTATTTGGGTGCTCACTTAATTTTTCTGATCACTCAATTGTCTCCTTTTTTTAATTTGCAGTGTAAGGATAGTAGTATAATAGTATTTACCTCATGGGTTGTTACGAGTACTCAGTGATTTGACATAGAGTAGACCTAAGCGCTTCCACAATATTTTTGATAGTCTGCCACTCCTTCTCCCTCCCCCCACCACTTCCCTTTCTGTCCACACCTGTCTGTCTTGGAAATAGGCCATTGACTCTAAGCCATCAGAAATAGCCTAAAAATTAATTTTACCTCTGGGCATATCTCCAGTCACATGTCTCATTTATCTTCTGGTGATCTGACTGGATTTCAAGCCCCTAGGTTTATATGAGTCCATTTGGTACTATTCTAATTGAAATTATACTGCTACTCCTTATAAGCAGAATGTAATTACTTCAGTTGGCATTTGGACATGACTCTAGGCTACCCCATTAAAAATTACATGACCCTTTCAATGACTATGGCCACTTTTATATATTTATTTTTTAACATCAGCAATGAAGAGCAGATGAGGGGAAGTCTCCATGCATACAAAAATATGGTACCATCCCTTTGGCCTCTATTATAGAGTGAAATCTACCATTTATTTTCATTAATATGCCACTGTAATATTCAAGCGAATGCTATGTGATGATATGAGAAGTCCAGAAAAGTGACATAACAATAAAATTTAATTGTTTAAATAATTTATAATAGAACTTCAAGAAAATGTAGATGATTATATAAGCTTATGGATCTTGGTGAATACAATACAAATGGTAACATTTGACTGAAAGAGACCGATATCTAGCGAAATAAAAATTCAAAATATACATTAAAATAAAAACAAAAAGATGAATGACAAAATATATTTTAGTTGCATGGCAAAATGTTATTCTAAATATTGGGCGAATTCATAAAAATCAAGAAAAAAATAACAAAATAGTTACATGAAAGACATGTAATTAATAGACTCACAAAAGAAGTCAGGTGACCAACTAAGATGAACACTTTCCACTGTCAAATCAAGTAAATTAATCATGTCCCTCCTGTTTTGTGTATCATATTATAAAACTTTTAAAAATAATGACTTCTAGAAGCATCTTCAATGCTCAAAAATAAGAAAATGTTAAATTATGTCCATCATCTTGAATGCTTAAAAATAAGAAACTGTTAAATCATGTGCCAGTTTTGCTATTTTTAGTAAGCAGTTCTCATTATAAAATTCTTTGTAGCACAAAAAATTAATATACTATGCAACATTAAAAAGCCAATAAAGAGAATGAAATAAACATATATGCTGACATTGACATACAAAGGTAGGCAACATGTACTATTAAGTGAAAAAAGTTCAGAATAGGAAATATCATGCTTATTTCTTATTTAAAGGAACACAGGCACACATACACAAAAGTATATGCTATTGTGTGTACACATAAATATATGCATACATTTGCATGGAAAATTACTAAAGAAACACTTAAAATTTTTGACAGTGATTCCAGACGTGAATTGGGTGGAAACCTCATTACATTGATATTTTTTAAATCAAGCTAATCATTATGTTCATTGAAATAATTTTTAGGAAATCGTGGTTTTTTTGTTTTTTTAATGCAGAGGATCAGTTATTCTCCTATTCTCATGTTGTACACTGAAAGCTTTGTTAAGTGAATTGGTAATATATATCGGAGGCCTTAAAATGTGTTGATTCTTTAACCTAGCAAAACCTCTTCTGTACACTGACTTTGAGATAATATCGACCCATTTTAATGCTATTTATGATGGTAGAAACCTGGAAGTAATAAAAATGTCCCTAAAGTATTAATATTACTTAAAGATTTATGAAATGATACGATGAAATACTATGCATTCAGTAAAAATCATGTTGCACAAAACACTCTGGGGCATTGTTCAAATTATAATGTTTACAAACTAGATATCACCTAGCATACAGTATGATTTCACTTATGTTAAAAATATATTTAATAATAGCCAGAGGGAGGTATATGAAATGTTATGGTGTTTATCTCTGAGTAATTACATTATGGCTTTTTATTTTCTTATATATGTTTCTCAAAATACTCCCAATATTCTCTAAAAACATGCCATATTTTACCATTAAAATAATCATATTTTATTACACAACAAGATATACTTATTGTAGAAATGTTTTAAAATAAAGAAAATAAGCTAGAGGCAATTACTATTTAATAGTTCTACATATGTTATTATAGATATTTTTATTACTTTATATTTGGTAGGGGTAAGATTATGCTATATACTGTGCATGTGTGTATGTGCATGTGTGTGTGTCTGACCTTTTACATGTCACTGTTTCATGAGCATATACCCATGTAAATACATATTCACTTATAACATAATATGCATTAAACTTTTATTTCATTATGTGGATTATCTTAGTTTTTTATTTGTAGCCATGATGTAATGTTGGCTACTTCAGTTACTTACAGGTATTTATTATAGTAATGCTACGAGAAAACATCTGTGGCTAAATCCAATCACAAATCATTAAGTATTGTCCAAAGAGAAAATTCTCTAAGTAAAGTTGATACCTCAAAGAATGCATACAATGTAGAGACCTTTGATTGATATTGGTAGATTCAATCAGGCAGTTTAAGGCAATTGACACATTCATGTGCCATTTTCCTTTTTTAGTAAGCAGGTCTTATTTGTGTAAAGAAGTAACGTATACTATTGTATTTTCCAATAGTTAACAAGTCATCAATTCAGCTCCCAAGAGAATTATTCCTCCATAGTAATGCAAATTCTCTAAGGTTTATTTGTAAAATATATGGTGTACTCTAAATTTGGAGCTGGAGTTTCACAAATGAGTAAGATAACATCTCTTCTCAAAAAGGTTACACTATAATGGGCATACATTCCATAATGTTCATTTTTTTGAAATATACAATGGCATAATGTGGTAAAGTTGTCTTACGTTTTTCAGAATCATAATGGTACCTATTTGGACAGGTTAAATTCCTGATTCCAACTTGCTTGTTTGACAAAAGAGTGAGAGAACAAACCAGTAAATATACTGACCTATAGATCCACTTATTAAAACGGTAATATGTTAAGCACATTGACATACATATATACAATACACACGTGTGTGTAGGTCTCATATAAAACCTAGAGATGCCACAACCATGATTTTTCCTCATTTTTCTTCTGTCAAATCTGTTGATTATGTCTGTCATTATTTTGTAAGCTATGTTTGTTTAAAATCACTATCTACTTAACAAAGAGGTATTGACTAATTTCTATTAACAAAGCACCGAGAATCTAAAGGAAAGTGAAATGTGGTACCTGTCCTCAAGGACCCTCATTGCAGCCTAGTGAAGGAGACAATTGTCAAAAACTCCTATGACTCTCAATAATCATTGAGTACTCAAGACAGTTAATGCATTAATATAGAAAGTTATCAGCACATGCTAATTTAAAAAGTTGATTTAGTTATTATCCATGCAACATGTATTTATTGAACTCTTATTAGGTACTAGGCTCTGTGCTTAATGCAATAGTAAATAAGAAGGCCACAGATCTGCCATCCTGGAGAAAGAGATAAGAATATCAATTTAAACAGCTCCATGCATTCTCTTGAATAATGTAGGTTTGAAAGAATTCTCAGTGAGTTCAGGGAATACATTTTAAACTATTTATTTGTTTTTAAATATGGGCACTCAATGTATGCTTTGTTATGTTACTATTTCAAATTGGAATATGGAAATGCATATAAATAAATGAGTTTTTAAATGCTATTATAAGTAAAATTGCAGAAGTAGAGTTAGCAGGGTCATTTCTACTTTTGCTTAGTTTGGTGGCAAAGAGCAAATTACTATTCTTTTTCTTAGTATAAGATTGTAAAGAGAAACAAATGTATTGAAATTATATAATTGCTTATAAGTTCTTTAAAATATACAACACAATTGGGCTACATATTAAAATTTCCAGTTTAGAGGAGAGACAGAGATAAATATATGAAAAGAATCTGCTTACAAAGTAAGACATTGTTTTGGTAATAATTCAAGATACATTATTCTTAGTGTAAATTTTTTTTCTTTCCCATAGAAGTTAAAGTGTCTACAAATTAATACCAGATGTCAAAAGGACAGCTTAATAAGCATGTTTAATGGTATTATGTTGTAATACATATCTAGTGTAGACTTTTTTATGTTATTTATGATATGCAAAAAATACAATGATGTAGTTTTTGAGTATTATATCACTCAGTCTTATGTATATAATTCCATATAAAGCAGTTATTTTAAAACATAAAGCTTAGAAAACCTTTACTTTCCCTGAAAAATATTTCTGCAACTTATTAAATTCTCATTGATTATAAATTTTTTATAAATTTTTTATCATATGTATTCGTTATTAATTGCCCCAATGCTTTATGGAATTAGTGTGAATTTAGTAAGTAGATTTCACATGATGTAATTTACAAAAACTAACTTAAATTTATGAATGCATTTTTCATACTCCATTTACATAGTTTAATGGATGAGACAAGTTAGTAATGGGATTAGAAAAAATGTTGAACAATCATCGGATCAAAAGGAAAAAAAAAATCTTTGATAATCAACTGGTCAATGGCCTTAATTAAATAGTACACATAATATTATAAAGCATGCCTTTAGGAATTTTAGTTTTTTTCTTTTTTAGTGCACTGTATTTTAGTAATGGTATTACAAAATATTGAAAACACAATTTAGTTTATCTTTCATTTGAGGTGACTTGATGTTGAGAAGTACATAGTGTTAAGAAATTATAAAATATATGCTTTCTTCTTTAATGGAGTCAGTAAAGACTATTTTGGTTTTGGTGCCACAAAAAGTCCTAAAATCAAGATACTTGGACATTATTTATAAACCATTATATCCTGTTCATAATAATTAATTACAACCTCACAAGAAGTGGAAGAGGAGGAGGAGGAGGAGGAGGAGGAGAAGGAAATGACATAGGTTGATGAGCTTATTAAAATGTTTAAAAATCTTTCAGGAATATGATTTTAGTGGTATCACTTTTCCAATCTGCTTCAGCTTTTCATGTTGCTCGAGGTAAGCTTGGAAAAAAGAGACTTCATTAAAAGAGTTTAGAGCATGGTAGCTGACTCAGTTGGAAGCGGACACAGTTCATGGCTCTAGGGAGAGGGTTTTGGCAATGACTAGGTAGGACTTGACTTAAGAAGGTCCAGGATTTCTAGGAAGAAAACCTAAGTCCTGACCAAAATCAACACTGAAGTGTCCTTGAATGCTCTGGGGAAATGGGAGCAGGAAGCTGAGATGGGATGGACATATTTGCTCTGTATCAATGGCTTGCTCCTAGTTTTCCAGCTCCAAGACCATCCTCAGGTCCCATCCTGGAAAAGCTAGACACTAAATCTGAACTTAGGTGATGAATATGCTTCTTCCAACTGTGATATCCAAAACAGAGTTGTTGATTCTTTGCTCCAGACTCTTACCTAATCCTCTCCATGTAGAAAAGCTGCACCTTGTTACTCAAGGCAAGAACCCAGAAGTCTTTCTCCTTTCTTTTTCCTTTTCTTTTCCTTTCTTCTCTTTTCTTTCTTTTTCTTTCTCCTCTTTTCCTTCCTTTTTCCTTCCTTCCTTTTCTTTCTGCTTTCTTTTCATTTTCTCTTTCTCTCTCTTTCCTTCCTTCCTTCTCTCTCTTTTTCTTTCTCTATTTTCTTCCTTCTCTCTTTTTTCTCCTTTCCCTTTCTTTTCTTTCCTTTCATTATAACTCATTTTGCTTTTCTGACTGCTCAAGCTTCAAAATGTAGTTTGTACCTTTCCAGTTCCCTCTAGCTCCTCTGCCACCACTGTAGTTCAAACCAGTTTGGAAAAAGTGGCTGGAATATAATAGATCTTCCATAAAATGTTTGTTGAATGAATAAATGTTATGGTATTTGGATTTGCCCCTACCTCTCTTTTTTTTGTCTATATTTCAAACTTCTGAAGAGACAAATCAGGTACTGTTACTTCTCTGCTACAAATATTTAATGGCTTCCTATTTATATACCTCTTGGCAATCTATTTTGCTAATTACTGTGACCTACAAGCTCTGCACGCTCTAATTCTTGTTTACCTCTCCATGATCTTGTTTCATGCCTTAGAATTCCTGCTTTCTACTCTACAAATACACAGGTTTCTTTTCGTCCTTAAGCATACCTAGCTCTTCTTGCTTCAATGTTTTTATATATTCAGCTTCCTCTACCTGAAATATATATTTTTTTCTTATTTTTGAATGGTTGGTTTAGTCTTATTTTTGAAGTCATAGTCCCAATGTCATTTCTGCAGAAAGACCTTCTTTAACCTCCTCAAAAGTTTTTTTCTCCAATTATTTTATATTATGTAATTTTAAAGTAACTTATCTCCAACAATTATAATTATTGCTGGGAAACAATATCTGAAATTATTTTATCAATTTTCATGACTTTATTAGAGCAAAACCTTCGTTAAACCAAGTATTTGTTTGTCTGTAACTCCAGCACCTCAGTGATTAATGAACTGTGGCCAATCGGATGAGAGGAGAATTGTGGGGAGGATTTTGGAATAGAGAATAGTTCACAAAACAGGTGTCTGGTGATACATTGATCCAGACAAGAAATATCAAATGAGGCATAGACTGTAGAGAGAAAATGACTTGTTATTTTAGGCTTCACGAGTCTGGAGTTTCTCAGGACTTTTGGTACAGACTGCACATGTGTTCCTGGAGCTCATTAGAGCAGAGATGATAGCGACGTGGATTTAGAATTGTTGGCATACATCAACAAAGTCATGAAGTACATGGCTCAGCCGTGGGGACTGTGTTTATTTTCAATAACAAGTTACCACAGACTTAGTGGCCTAAACTTTTTAAACTTACAACTCTGGAGGTCACAAATTTGAACTATTTTGATTGGTTTTGGATTGTACAAGACGAAAATCAAGGCATTTGTTCACTGGGCTCTTCTTGAGAGAGAGAGAGACTGAAAGAATACATTTTGCAACTCATTCAAATTGTTGGGAGAATCTATTTCTTCAGTTTTTTTTTTTTTTTTTTTTTTTTTTTGGAGATGAAATCTCACTCCATCACCACTGTCACCACACCCGGCTAAATTTTGTATTGTTAGTAGAGAAAAGGTTTCACCACGTTGGCCAGGCTGGTCTCGAGCTCCTGACCTCAAGTGATCCACCTGCCTCAGCCTCCCAAAGTGCTGGGATTACAGGCATGAGCCACCATGCCTGGCCAACAGTTCCTGCTTTCCTTGTTATCTGCCAACCAAGAGATGCTCTCTAGCTCCTAAAGACCTCTCTTTAGGTTATCTGGTTGACAAATAACAAGGAAAGAAAGGAAAAAGGAAGAAGTCTTGGCACATGGACCCCTGTATCTCCAAGTAAGCAATGGTACCTTGATTTCTTTCTCTTTCTTGGACTCTCTCTGACTTCTCCTTCCATGGCAGCATCTCCCTTGCCTACTCTTGTACCACATCTCTCTAACCGAATCTTCTCTCTTCCTTGGAAAGAGAAATCTTGGAAATCTATTTTAAGATTACTTTTTTAAGGGCCCATGTGATTACATCGGGCCCACTCAGATAATCTAGAATAATCTCTCTATTTTAAGGTCAGCTGATTAATGGCCCAAATTACAGAGTTTGATTGAATAACCAGCAGACAGGAATTTTTGGGAGACATATTCAAAATTCTGCCTCTCACAGGGAAGGTTAAAATTCCTTAGAAGTATAGGCATTTAAGCAACTGTTTCTCTTCAAAGTTTTATGATAGGAAAAATAAAGGAACTGTTGAACAATGTAGGACCAATAGAAATGTAAAAACGTCATTAGGTTTGGTAAGAGACACAATAGAAGATAATACTGTCTTACAGTTAGAGAAAGAGTGAGTGGATCTTGTCAAATGGGATTTGAAAATTAAGATGTCAGTCATGACTTTTGAAAAAGCAATTTCAAAAGAATGGTATGGTTAAAGCCTGATTTTAGTAGGTTAAGGATGATTTGCATATTATGAAATTGAGCAGGCATATTTAGAGTACTACTTCAGCAGACTGCTAAGAAAATAAAAGAAAAATGGTTAAGTGGCAATGCTCTTTGGTGGGGATAATATTTGGAACAATACATTTTTCTTCAAACCAGAAACTTGCTCCTCTGAAGATGCAGCTCATAAAATGAAATGGCCTAGAGGTCTTGCCATATTATTTCCTTCAATGATTCAGAAATATCTAGAGCCACATTTAGAACTGTATTATGTAAACTATATCAATACAAACTTTGGAGGACAGCTTTTATAAAACAAATGAGAGCTCTGCATTGATATGCAGAGACATTAAAACAAGAATTCCTAGTGTACGCTAAAAGCCACACACAGTCGAAAAGGAAAGCGATAACGATCTTAGGATTAAAACCAACTTGATTTAAACTCTTATCAAATTAAGATTTCAAGTCTTTATAAAGTTCTCATGATGTTATTTCCTACCAGCCATTTTCTCTTGACGCTAAGTCCCACACAATTTTTCTACATTTTTGTCCTTTTGTTTTCAAACGGGCAGTCGATGGTCAGACCCCAGTGGTTCTTCAAAACTTTCTAGGAGGTAAACACGATGAAAGCGAAAGCACACAAATTTGCTGGTATGCATTTGCAAGAAGTAAATGGGTGCCATCTGTTAGAAGATTTCATTTGCTGCCTAATTAATTCTCCCATGTTCCCTGGTACACCCATGCAAAGCTCATAGACACAATTGGAAAAGGGAACAGATGGTGTCTTTCAGTTATCTATTGACTACTGTGATCTTCTTGCTAATTAATCTAAATAAAGCATCCATTACTTAATCTTAAACAAAAATTCAACCAGATAAGATTTTGGGGTATATCATTTTAAAAACCATTTTCTTTTGTTTGCACTTGCAAAAAGCATCCTGGTGTTGACCTCCAGTTGCAAGGACTGGTTATCTGCCAACTTAAAGAAGTTGGACTTAAAGAAGTTGCAGAAGCATTCACATCAGTTAGAATGTTTTGTCCTCAAATCCAACATAAATGGATCTTCAAACCTTCAATATTAGAACTCTGATCAGATGATAACTGCTAGAGATTGTCTAAATTTTTTAAATTTCAGATTTACTTTCCTTAAACATCCAAGCAATATATTTGTGTGTGTGAAATCTAACCATACGTACTCCAAGGTGGAATATTGAGAAGTATATTCCTAATTTGCTTTACTAGTGTTAATAAATGCTTGCTTCTCCTTTGAAATTACTGAATATATGGGTTTTTAAAAAATAAGGGTTTTTAAAAAATGTCTTTAACTGAGTTCGACCTTTACTTTTAAACTACCTTTGTGCTCCTCACTATCATTTTTAGGAATTTAGAAAACATGAACCCTGGAATTTGGAGAAGTAACTTCCACTGGAAAATACTTTTATATTATTTATAATAAGTTATTAGAGGAAATATATCCAATAGAGAATGCTTAAAAGTCATTAGTTTCATTTCATATGGCTAGACAAATAATAAATGATAATTATGAATTTATTTGAGAAAACAAACTCAATTAAAATTATTTCAATAGTTTTTGGGGGAACAGGTGATTTTTGGTTACATGGATAAGTTCTCTAGTGGTGATTTCTGAGATTTTGGTGCACCCCTCACCCAAGCAGTGTACACTGTACCCGGTACGTAGTCTTTTATCTCTCTCCCCGCTCCCACCTTTTCCCCATGAGTCCCCGAAGTCCACTATATCATTCTTATGCCTTTGTGTCCTCACAGCTTAGCTGCCACTTAAAAGTGAGAACATACAATGTTTGGTTTTCCATTCCTGAGTTACTTCACTCAGAATAATGGTCTCCAATTCATCCAGCTTGTTGAGAATGCCAATATTTTGTTCCTTTTTATGGCGGAGTAGTATTCCATGGTGTATATACACCACATTTTCTTCATCCATTCATTGGTTAACAGACATTTTGGCTGGTTCTGTATATTTGCTTGTGCTAATTGTGCTGCTATAAACATGTGGGTGCAAGTCTTTTTCAGATAATGACTCATTTTCCTTTGGGTAGATACCCAGTAGTGGGATTGCTAGATTGAATGGTAGTTCTACTTTTAGTTCTTTTAGGAATCTCTGTATTGTTCAGAGAATAAACTCAATTTAGCTTCAATTAGGTATGATGTTTTATCTTAAAGAAGTCATTACTCTAATAAGGTGATTCTATTTTAAAAATACATAAAAGCATTTTAACAGTAAACAATTTGGGTTATTTCCAACAATGTTAGATGATTTTATATTCCCTCGCCCCCAGAACTTCTTCAGGAAGTCAAGCAATTTAAATATCTATTTAGAGTAACGTTTTTCTTGGGAAATAGCAATTTGGTGAATAATTGATTCCCTAGAAGTTCCATTTTTCTCTATAGTTCAGGTACAGCAGTCATCATGCTGTATGGCTATTTATCTTTTATTTTACATGACTAACTCTTTCATAAGTCTGAGAGGTTGCTTCCGGAAATCAGAGACCAAATCTAATTGATCTTTTTATCCCAAGCATCTAGAGATGTGCTTGGCACATTGTCGGGGATCTATGAATGTTGTCCAAATGAATGAATGATCAAATTTTACCTGAAAGAGTGACGATAAGATACAAGGCAACCTCAGAATACATTTTATTCAGGAAAAGGAAAATGAAGCTGATTATTTGGTGAACATGAGGAAACTCAAAATATTTATCGCTCTCTCTCTCTTTTAAAAAAATTCATTAATTTCCATGTCAAAATATTTCACTTCCGTTGTTTCACTGAGGTTTATGCTTCAGGATGTAATATACCCTAAAGCAGCTCTTTGTAAAGTTCTTAGCTTGGCATACCTGTTGGTTGCTTACTGCAGTGAATTGCAATAGAGAGAAAGCGTAGTATTAGCTTCCTCTATCTTGAGCCATTCTGACCTTGGCCTGGGATTGTCATTGCCCTTACCTGCCACTTGCTCCCTAGATTGAACGAATGTCAAGTCCCTGCCTCCAACCTAACATACTTTTTTCTTCTCCCCTCTGACCACAAATTAATACTCGTCTGAGATCCAGATCTTGTTCTTACCAGATTCTCCACCTACCACGTTTCTATATATCGAAATAATTTAAACAACAACAAAATATTTGAGTAAGACAGTACCTTAGTAGAGCTGTTGCCTAGTTTCATTATTCTGTCAAATTCACCTGCAGTGCCTCTGATTAATAATATCACAGGCTCTTCTTATTCTGTTCATTAGGAGGGACTTTGTCATCTTAAAAAATTCATTCTAGTGCAATTCAGCATTTTATGACATTCTTTCTAATACTAAGCCAAAATATATTACTTTCTAACATGTTTGTAAGATATTCTCTAGAAGATCATATTATAAATCTAAGGACAGTCCATCCACATCTGAACAGGACTTTCAGATAATTCAAGTTACCTGGCACTTAGAATTCTTTGGAAGTATCCTTCATGCAGAGAGGCAATAAGAAGCACTTAATGAATAATAAGAATTGGCAGAAGAAAGAATCCTGAAAAATTATTGTCTTTAATCACATTGAAGTTAAGGAATATCAATTAGACTAGTATTGCATGAAAGACACATAAACGTATAGGACATTATGATTCCTTTGTATGCAAAAAAATTGCAATGCGAACCTTGCCTAAAAATATGATAATGATAAAAACTAAGTATTAGACTACAATCAGCAAGGAAAAATGATATAGAATTTTAAAAAATCAATGTAAACTTAAAAATTGAATGGGAGGAAAAAGCCACATACTATGACAATATTTGAATGAATAAGTGAATGCATAAATAAATTAATTTATGTAGGAATTAGTGGGTTAGATGAAATATGGACAGAGGATTAGATATGGAAGCAGGGGAATTTCAGGCAGTGTCAAAGTTCAGAGGCAGGTGAACTACTTATAAAATGTCTAATTATAATGCAGTAGACTAATAGTTTTGAATATAATTTTGAATTGTATTTAATTACCAATTGAAATTTTAATTTTAGGTGCTGTCATAATCTATTTATCTATCAGGACATTTTTGTGACAACTTAATCCTGCTATCAGCTAAAGAAAATCACTCTTCTATTGGTTGAGCTGTCCTTAGTTTAAGCTACTTTTGGCTAGTAACTTTCTGACATGGAGACTTGGTAGAAAGAGATTCATTTGATTAATTAAAACTCAACATTAAAAATAGCGATCACATTATTGATCCTGTGCTGTGTGTCAGGCTTCGTGTTAAACACTTTGCATTGCATCATCTTACCTAGTCCTCCCAATGACTGTATCAAAAAGGAATTGCTGTGCAATTTCCTCAATACTAAAACCTGAGATACAGGGAGTTTGAGTAATGGAGAAACTTGCCCATGGTCACAGTTCATAAGCAGTATAGCTGGGGTGCAGACTTTAGTACCCTGATTCTGGAGTAATAATTTAGAAGTGCAATATCATGGTAGTTTCGTATCTTTGCTAGGAAATCAGGGCATATAGACAAATGCCTTTGAGATGTCTCTATTGCTACTTTCTAGCCCATTTTTCTCATCACATTTGAAGGCAAGAGAATATAGACAACCACAAGGCAGCAAAGCTAAGAGAATATAGACAACCACAAGTCAGGGGTGGAGGGGAGAAAGGGGCAAAGGGAAGTAAATACTCAAATAATTAATGATAAATGCAGATATTTCAGACTATTGCCTGCAAGTTTCAGAGCTGCTTGCTGGTTGCCTCCTATTTGAGGCACTATAAGACGCCAGGAAATCCAGAGTTCAGAGATATGGGTAAGCAGTCTACTTGCCCTTGCAAGGCAGAGACCTTCTGCCTTCATTTGTCATGCTTCACTAATGACTAGCTCTGTGTCCTGTAATTTTCCCTGCCCATGCCACTGCAGCTTCCGAGTGAGTGCTTTTAGGTTGGACTGGCACAAATCAAGGGTCAAGGAACTCTATCACTGAATGGGTTTGCTCTGCTTTATTCTAAAGAATGTTCTTTTTTTAGAGAAGAAACTAGTCCCTGAGAAGTGGTTTTTCACTTTGCTTAAACACAAGCAAAATAAACAATAGCAATGAAATACCCCAAGCCTTCTATTTTAATTGAATAAAATAAAATTCTCAATCAAGAACAAGTCTGGAACAGTACCCAGTAGATGGAAAAGCCTCAATAAATATAACTTTTATGGGATTTTATTGGTCCTCAGATTGTAGAGTGATATCTGAAAGAATTTTTAGACTTACCCTTCCTTCCCCAATTTAAGACATTATCAGTCAGAAGAAATAATTGATACATTATTTTGGGAGGAAAAAACTTATAATAATTACAGGTAGATAATTCAGTTTAAATAATGTTAAAATATGAAAATACATACAGCTTAGCACTGAAAAAAGAGGGGAACACATTTCTGAGCGTTCAGTTATTATTCCCCAACTTTGGTGAAGGCATCATGGTTGGACCAGTAAAGAATAAAAAGATAAATAAGACATGGTTCCACTCCTTAATATTATAAATCCTTGAGTAAATAAAAATGCATCTATGAATCATAGTGACTGTTTCACTTGGTTCTTTAAAAATGTCGATTTGTAAGGAAAGTAAGAATTTTGTCTATCTGAAGCCCCAATTAAAATGACAGATCTCTAGTTTCAGCTGCAGAGGAGGTACAAAAGAGATTTATAAACATACTGTTATTCCAAAATTGTAAAATCCATCTCCCATTTAGGTACACAGCTTATTAAACTTTTGGATGATTAAGCCAAGAAAGAATTAAAAACAGCAGTTTTCTTTTGTTTCTGTAGCAAATCTCTAATAACATTTTTATAGCCTGTCTGAGGCAATGGATTAAATCTTAGTTTATTTCAACATTCTAGTTTCCCTGTTTGTCCATTTATACATTCTAGTAAATATCTGTCTTCATCACTACTGAAGATAAACTACTTGTATTCCCATCTTATTCTTCATGAGAAATACCAGATATTGCTACAAATAAAAGAGAAAAAGGAGAGGAGTTAAGTATGATGATGGTGTTTTAGATACTGTACAGTGCATTTCTAAACCATTAACAAGCAAATAGAATATAAACAAATCAATAGCAGAACCTATAAAAGCACACAAAGGCAGGACATTAGAGTTTAAAGAATGTTCTTTCATTGTATTACTGGAATCTGCTACAAATACATGCCCGGGGAGTAGTCAATTTATTTTTATTCCTGTTGTTATGAGTTGACTATTCTGGGTGCAGTATTCCGAAGAGCCTGAGAGAGGGAGCCATTCAGAGTCTCTAGTCATTTGTTGAGGATTATTCTAAGGCGAGATGCAAAATCACATTAGGTTCCACATAAGATGTCACGACATTCTCGGAAACCCAAGAATACTCAGGAATGTTTGGTTGTCTATGCATAAAGTTTTCTTTCAGCTGAAAACTTCTAAGCATTTCTCAAGGATTTATACTGCAATGGAAGTATACATCTCAACCCTCAATGCAATGGAAATAGAATCTGCAGTTAAATAACATTACGTAATGAGATCACATTAAAACAAGATGAGTTTTTGAGAAGACTTACTTGACCAAGTAATATAACAAGCAAAAATAGAACATAGGCTATCATGATTCTTGCAGCCAATTAATTTTCTATAACTAAATAGCACTATTTTCTATAACTAAATAGCACTTTTTTTCTTCTCTTATTTTGATGGGCAATGCACTGGTTTATGAGTCTTGCTTTGTAAGAAAGCCCTTATGTTTCTTTTTAAGTGGTTCCTGGTAGATCTGTCTGTCAGGATGACGGCAATTTTTGCTAGGCTTTGTCTAAGTGCTTATTATAACAAGAGTTCACACTGAGTTCTATTCATACTCCTTCTTCTCTATTTCATAGTAGTAACACTATCTGCCTTTGATCCTCAGAGTGCATTAGTCTGCTTAGGCTGCCATAATAGCATACCAAGTCATGGGTGGTTTAAATAACAAATATTTTTTCTGGTGGCTGTAAGTCCAAGCTCAGTGCTCCCTCCATTGGATTCTGGCTTCTCTTTTCCTGGCTTGTAGACAGCCACCCTCTCCCTGTGTTCTCAAATGGCTTTTTATCTGTATACCCTGAGAAAGAGAGAGTTCTCTGCTGTCTTTTCTTTTTTATAAGGACACCAGTCCTATCAGATTAGGACCCCATCTTTTGGACTTCAGTCAACCTTAATTATTCTCTTAAAGGCCCTATCTCCAAACACAGTTGCATTGGGGGGTTACGGTTTCAGCATATGAATCTGACAGGGGGACACAATTCAGTCCCTAACACAAGATCTATCACCTCAGCCAATTTTGTGAAATACTGTTTTCTTAAGCCTAGTTTTGAGGATTGAGGACATTTGTGTCAACATGTCTTAACTGTTTTACTAGGAAATTCTTGCCAAGAAAGATAAAGCTGTATACTAACAAATAAAAAGATAAACTGCATACTAACAAATAACCACACTGCGTCAGGAAATTCTTGCAAACCAAATTATCTGAGCAAATAGCTTACTCATCTGGTCAAACAGCTTTCTTATCAGACAACAGTTTGCTTATCAAGAATTTTCTCCAATTCTTCACCTCATTGTGCTTATGAATTTTAAACTATTAGGTCATGAATTTTGCCCAATTCCAACCAGTCTTCCTCTTTGAAAGATCTGCCTTAAACCACTTTGGCCCAAACCAAAAATCCTATATACATTCTTCTCTAAATTCTTCCTTCTGTGTCTCTATGGAGAATTTGTCAAGGTGACTTTATCCTTTGCTGCTGTGAGTTTAAAACTTTGCTTTCCATGATTCACAGGTTTCTTTGGTAATCCTTTGTAGGGAGCTGACAGTCAACATTTCACAGTGGCCTGAATAACCAGTTTCTAACTTAGTGGAATCTTTATCATGCCACAAAGGTAAAAGCATTCTTCTGGTATATACTAGCACTTCTAAATGAGATCACATTATCACAATGGAAAGTGAAACTTCGGAAAGCAGTTTGTTCATGCCTTTGGGAGGCATGAATCACAGTATTGGGAGACCTAGGTGGGTGAATCACCTGAGGTCAGGAGTTGAAGACCAGCCTGGCCAACATGGCAAAACCCCACCTCTACTAAAAATACAAAAATTAGCCAGGCATGGTGGCATATACTTGTAATCTCAGGTATTAGGGGGACCAAGGCAGGAGGATTGCATAAACCTGGGAGGTGGACGTTGCAGTGAGCTGAGATCATGCAACTGCACTCCAGCCTTGGATGACAGAGCGAGACTCCATCTCAAGAAAAAAAAAGCAGTTTGTTAGGTATAACCAGGAGAGGTTCCTCTCTTACTCTCATCCCTTCAGCTCCTTCACCTTCACCTGTATATTATGACTATGAGAAAAATGACTGCCCCAGTTCCCTTAACCTTTAATCTATAATGATTTTCATTTGTACATTGAGAAGAATAGAAATTGAATTGCCTTATCTTGAGTCCATGTCAATCAGCTATGACTCTAGTTTCAGGGACCTCTAGCACCGACCTCTGAAGTATTGCCCAGGGGATTGAGGCTGTTCCTATAAAACTGTGACAGAAAAGTTGAGAGCTGTGACAATTAATGTTCACTGTTGGTTTCATAGAGTTAAAGAGTTGCCATCTGACCATATATCTTTACGATACTTTGTAAAGGCCATACAAGGCTTCTCATTGACTAAATCTCAACTTATTGCTTGTAGTGTGGGTTCCCAAGCTGTGTATCAAGGCACGCTGGTGTGCCAGTGAACTCATAGGGTTGTTGCTGGCATAGTTTAAATATTTGAGGAAAACAGTGATACTTGACATTGGTCAGACACTATATAAAACACTAGCTCAAGGTAGTACATAGTTTCAACGTTAGCATACATTAAATTCTTTCAGTGACATCATTTCTTTGAAGCTGTGCTTTTGGTGGTGGCAGCGATTATAAAGCAAGTGCCATGTGATAATTAACATGTAACAGGAAATGAGAGTGGTGGTATCCAATCTGATTCCAAGGTTGAAAGATTATATAGTGTCCCCAGGTACACGTATACCACTAGGCAGTAATTGTGAATAAGAAGAAAACAGATTTTTTAAAACTACTTTATCAAACTGCTACTAAGCTCTTAGGATATTAAATTCTTATTAGGTTGTTTGTATCTACCAAGTAAGTGAGACCCTTAGGTGTTTCTTTTGATCGTGAAAAATTTTCTGGGACACTAAACTGAAGAAATTTTCAGGTAACCTCTGCCTTACAGTGTTTCTCTTCTTATTCCATTTTTTAAAGTCAGAGGTATTCTGTGTTAATACATTTTTAAATTTTAGAATATAAAAGAATCCCCTGGGGATACTGTTAGAATATAGAGTTCTGAATTCAATTCCCATAGATAAAGATATAATATTTCTGGAATGGAACCCAGGAATTTGTATGTTAACAAAATAAGTGATTTGTCAGTCTGTTTAGGCTGCCATAACGGAATACTCGAAACTGGGTGGCTTAAACAACGGGCATTTATTTCTCACAATTCTGGAGGCTGGGAAGTTTAAGATCAACTACACCTCTATTTAGTTTCCCTCTGAGGGTTTTCTTCGTGACTTGCCGATGACTGCCTTTTTGCTGTGTCTTCACGTGGCTTTTTGTCTATGTGCAAGTGGAAAAAAAAATATCTCGTTCACGTAACGACACCAGACCTATTGAATTAGGGCCCTGCCCTCAAGACTCTATTCAAACCTAATTATCTCCTACAGGCTTCACTTCAAATATAGTCATACTGGGGGGTTAGGGCTTCAATGTATGAATTTGGGGAAGACACAATTCATTTCATAGCACTCCATACCTGCTCCCCCCCAAAATTCATGTTCTTCTTATATAAAAATGTATTTCTTCTATCCTGATAACACCAAAAGTCTAAAGCAGCCAGACTTTAGACTGTTATTAGTGCTATTTTCTGTTATCGGTGCTATTTTCTATAACAAAATAGCACTTCTGGTATTTTGTTATAGCAGCCAGAGCAGACTAATACAGATTTTGATACAGAGAAATGAGATGCTGCTAAGTATACAAAAATGTGGAGACAGCTCTGAAACTGGGCAATGGGTAGAGCCCTGAAGAGTGTTAAATCACATGCTAGAAACATGAATGTAAGTGGTGATTCTGGTGAGGGCGCAGGAAGAAAAGAAGGGAGCTGAAGAAAATGTTTGCTGGGTTCTTGACCTGACACCTATCATCTCTCCCTCCTTTCTCATTTCTCTGTTTTGGAGTGGGCATCTGTCTCCTATGCCTGTTCCAGCCTTGTATTTTGGAAGCAAAAATCTCCTCTGGTTTCACAGCTAGAGAGGAATTTTACTCAGGATGAATCACAACTTATGTCTTACTCATGAGTAATGTTTAACTACATATGTGGGCACCCTGTGGCTCAGTTAAGATGATACATAAAAGTCAACCATCCCACAGATGCTTGTGGTCCATGTGCCATACTCTGAGGAATGGGTTTGTTTTAGAATTTCAAAACTGTTTAAAAGCAGCTTTGTATTTTAGATGTACTTTCTCCTACCCTATTTTGTTTTCTATTTCCCATTTAATGCAGGAAACACCTAATCCTGTTGATTCCAACACACTGCATAAAAGTTTTCCAATGTGTCATACTTTCAAGCCATGGTAATGAAAAAAAAATCACTTGTATTATTTTAATTGCACAATATATAAACCCTGAACCCTGCTATTGACCCATAAGCCCTGACTGAGACAACATGGCTAGCAGATTACAAGAGGGTTATCACTGTATGCTCAGCATATTAGTCACTTCCTGTATATATTAGGGTTCTCTAGAAGAACAGAACTAATAGGATAGATGTATATACAAAGGGGAGTTTATTAATGAGTGTTGATTCACACAATCACAAGGTGAGGTCTCACAATAGACTGTCAGCAAGCTGAGGAGCAAGGAAGCCAGTCTGAGTCCCAAAGCGAAAGAATCTGGAGTCTGATGTTTGAGGCTGGAAGCATCCAGCACAGGAGAAAGATGGAGGCCAGAAGACTAAACCAGTCAGGTCTTCCATGTTCCTCTGTCTGCTTTTATTCTGGCTGTGCTGGCAGCTGATTAGATGGTGCCCACCTAGATTGAGGGTGGGTCTGCCTTTCCCAGTCCACTGACTCAAATGTTTCTCTCCTTGGGCAGTATCCTCACAGACACACTCAGGATCATTACTTTGCATCTTTTGATCCAATCAAATTGACACTCAATATTAATCACTGCACTGTAACACACGATATGGTCTTCCTTTTCCCTCCCCTTAAGGTAAACAACTTTACAAAATTAGAAAGGCATGCAGAGAGTGATGAGACGAGTGTGATGATCAAGCTGCCTGTTCTGCAGAGCCACCGAGTTGGTGGCTCTGGATTCTTTAGAGCCGTTTTTAAAATTTGACAGCTTTCTGGCTGTATGGCACAATATTTGTCTTGCAATATTGCTCTTGTTTGTGTCAAAACAAACAATGAGAGAAAAATCCAGCACAGGAGAAAATGACAGGAACGGATCCTGTTCAGAGTCAACACAGGACACTGCATTCCCAGTGACATTTCTTACCCAGGTGTGCATGGCCTCGCACTTTTGGTTCTGCTCCTTGTTTCATTTGCACACTCTCCAGTTGCAATCAACTTCACTGTTTTATTATCATTTTTCTATGGAAAACTGGTGTCAGGAGATTTTATAATAATATAATTTAGTCATGTAGCTATTCTCGTATTATTTTGAGTGCCTTTTTGTGTCAGGCAGTTTAAAGGTGACAAACAAAAGTGAGTCAAATAGAAAACATGTTTTGCCCAATATGGAATTAACTGGGCATATACTATGTACCAGGCACTCTGTTTAGTGCTTTAAATATATTTTCTTAAAGTTGTAAAGTTTTCAACAAGCTAAAATGTAGGTTCTAACATTGCCTCTATTTTTCAGTTGAGAAAACTGAGGCTTAGCATGATTGCAGGATGTGATCACAGTTACATAGACAAGTGGGGGATCTAGATTGAAATCAAAGTAATTAAAAAATATACAATATTATTAATAAGTAGATTCTGAAGAATCAGTTACTAACAAAAGCTGAATTACTCCTTTTTTCCTGAATTTATTCATTCTTCAAAAGACTTATTTTTAGGATGCTGATGTCTAAAATTAACCACCGGTAGTCTGTTTCTTTGGCTTATTTATTCTGAAGCCAAAGAAATGGACTACTGGTGGTTAATTGCAGACATCAACATCCTAGAAATAAATGGATTTGGGGTAGAATATGATGGGGAGTAAAGGATGAGAAGTGCATACCTGCACCTCCAAAAAGACAACACATAAGCCCCGTGTGCTTGTATTTCAGTCCTACGAAGCTCTCACAGGAGGTACCATCCTTAGTACCTGGCAGGTTTCACTATTTCTACATGAACTGGGGTGATGACAAGTCATGCGGCTACAAGTAATTTCAGTACTTTGGAGTACATGTTGATGTGGGTAGAGCAATATGGAGGCAATTTTGGTGGTCCAGAAAAAAGATGGTCATATCTTAGAGCATATGGCGGGAGTTGGAAAGAAAAGAAGTAAATGGAATTAAGAAATATTTAGGAGGCAAAATCAACATAATTCAAAGATAGATTGGTTATGAGATTGAAGGAAAGAAAGGCAGCAATAATGACTCCTGTTCATGCCATTCCCCAACTAAGGAAAACTTGTGGGGCAACAGGTTTGGTGGGGACTAAAACTGTGTTTGGGACAATACAGTCCCCATCAAACCTGTTGGGACTATCTGAGACTATTAAGTAGATCTCAGAGGAAAGTTCTAGATGGGAGATAAACACATGTGAGACTTCTACAAGTAGGTGGTAAATAAAGTACCCTGTGATGTACTTGGCTCTGTGTTGGGTTCAAGGAACACAGACATCAGAAAGTCAGGAATATTTCTGTATCTGCTTTACTCTACTCTCACAGGTTGTCAAAGAAATCTAAAAGCATTCTCTTAAAATGCCGTGTAAATTATACAGTACTACAAAAATATTGATTTTAATTATTAATAATAAATGACAATAAGACATTTTTACATTACGTGATTATGTGAGACAGTTTAATGGAAGGAATTTGGAAGATTAAGAGGGTGATGTAGGAGAAATTTTTCCCCAGATGACCATCGCGTACATGGAGAATGCAGTCTAGGCCTGGTCCCAGGAGGGGAAAGTGTTCCTGGGTCATTCCAGAGAGTAAGATATGGACCTTGGGCTGCAATGCTCTCCTTCCCAACTAAGCTTTATAAAGAAGAAGAATTATTTAATTAACAAGAGATTAATGATGCTCACAGCTTCCAGAGAGACAAAACTTTTGTCCAATCCACCAAATTTCTAATGGTGTTCTGTGAACACTAGTATCTTGTGTAAGGTTAACTAATTGTGTTAGGGGAAAAATGTTAGCAATATTTTTCTTTTTTCCAAGTATAAAAATATATGTCAGAACAATGACATGTATTCTTCTAACGGTTCTTATTAATACCCCATGTAGTAACTGGCCTTTTAGAAATGATACATAGCAAAGAGGATGGCAGGACATTAAATAAAATACATTTTCCGAGAAGGTTCTTTTGATGGTGAATTTCATATATGAACTTGATTGGGCTAAGGGACACCCTGATAGCTGGTAAAACATTATTTCTGGGAGTCTGTGAGGATGTTTCCAGAGGAGATTCACATTTCAATCAGTAGACTGAATAAATAAGCTCTGCACTTGACAATGTGGCTGGGCACAATGCAATCCCTTGAGGACCAAATAGAATAAAACTGTAGATTAAGGTACATTTGCTCTCTCTGCTTGAGCTGGGACACCCGTCTCCTCATGCCTTCAAATATTGGTTTTCCCAATTCTTGGACTTTGGGACTCAGACCAAGTCTCTCTCTCTCTCTCTCTCTCTCTCTCTCATGCTTTGCTCTTGAAAAAATAAATGCTTTTCTCTTTCTAAGATTTACTTTTTATTATGATTAAAAGAGCAAAGTATTATGAAGCTCTCTTGGCAGTCCAGGTGCCTAAAATCTATACTACCTAATCTTATTTTTCTACTTCCATTATTTTCATCAATGTAAACATTTAAGGTGTTGTCTGTGAAGCAGAATGGAAACTTGAATATGAAACTGGGCAATTTTCATGAAGCTGAAATATACTGAAGCACATGTCTTCCAACAGAGCACTTTTATCTTACAGCTGCCTCTGAATGTCTTTAGGCAGGATATTCACTTTCCAGAACAAGAATCTTATATGCAAATATGTCAAGATTGTTTCATGTAGTTCTCATGATTCTTTTTGCCTTATGCTCAGACCACTTACAGGACTCTCCTGACCCTCAAATGCATTTGCAGTTCTTGAGGCTGGGAGAAACAGAGGAAAAGAAATCAGAGCGTGTTGGTAACTGGCATATTCATTACCTCAAACATATCATTTCTTTGTATTAGGAACATCCCAATTCCACTCTTATAGTTATTTTGATACATACAACAAATTATTGCTATCTATAGTCACCCCACTGTGCCATGGAACACTAGAACTTATTCCTTCTATATGTAATTGTACTTTTGTAGCCATTAACCAACTTCTGTTTATCCTTCCCCTCCCTGCTACCCTTCCCCATCTTTGGTAACCACCATGTTACCCCCATGCACATGTATCAAAATGTCACATGCACCCCAGAAATATGGACAATCATTATATATTAACAAAAAAATTCAAAGTATCTTTATTATCTATTCACTACTGTAATTTAGTGAGTGTGTGTTTTATGTCCTCGTATACATAGTGCATGTTTTATGTCCTCATATTAAGTGGGGCTAATAATATTATTTTCATGAGATCTTGGTAAGAATCTAAAAGAATAATCAACTTTATTTCAAAAATCCTTTATAAACTTAAAAATCTCATAATCAAATATGTCAAGATTGTTTTCTTCCTTTGTGCAAACAAAAATTACTGTAGAAGAAAAAGCGGGTGAAATTCTTCCCATGCTAAGATCTGCCTCATATGCTCCACTAGTAATTCCTTTTTCTCAAGAGACTAAAGCTGTCAGGAGTTTCACAGAGAGTGTGGTTTACTGTTTTAGTCATTTGTTTTTATAGGAATTAATTACTTATCACTGATTACATACCGATTATTTTTTAAATCACTTATTATGATCTAGGTATAGGCCCTTCTCTCAGAAGCTTAAATCTAGTGGAGAAGAGATGCTCTCCGTTATGCAGGGCAGAATGAGATGCTCTCCTAAGGAAGCGGGAAGGAGTATTGAGTGTGAGAAGGAAGGAGCCATCTGAAAGTATGGGAGTGGCATGTTCCAGATAGCAAAGAGAAATATTAAATGTAAACATCCTTGGGGAGATTAGGTAGGTATGGGTAGTTGTGGGAATTCAGAAGGCAGTTCCCAGAATGAAGAAACAAAAGTGGTATCTCATCAAAAGGAGCCTGTGGCAGAAGATGAAGTACAGAGGTAGGCAAGAGCCTGATGATG
Organism: Aotus nancymaae; assembly: GCF_030222135.1. NCBI lineage: Eukaryota > Metazoa > Chordata > Mammalia > Primates > Aotidae > Aotus > Aotus nancymaae. The sequence goes on along the minus strand of NW_026988422.1, from coordinate 70,788,872 downwards.
CAGGGGTCTGCAGACAATTTGGATTTTGCATCAGTTTCCTATAGTTGTGTAATAGATTAGCAGCAATTGAGCAGCTTAATACAATACCCATTCATTATCTAACACCCATGCATTATCTAACATTTTCAGTGGATCAGATACTTTAGACACAGCACAGGTCAACTTGATCCTCTGCTCTGGGTCTTTCAAAGCCAAAGTCAATGAGTTGACTTGCTGGGTTTTTATTGTAGGCACTGGAGAATAATTTCAATCTAAACTCATACAGGTTGTTGTAAGAATTCAGTTTCTTTCAGCTTAGGTTTGAACTCCCCTTTTCTTGTTGGCTGTTAGCTAGGTGAAGTCCTTATTGTGAATTAAACAAAATTTGATGTATGACTGGTTTAGGATTATATCCATCATACTATGACTCTGGGAGAGAGGATTCAGCAAAAGAGCCTAAAGAGGAGGTGGTGGGAGGTCATGCCCTCTTTCTGGTCATTGTGGATCCTCCCAGACTAGGAATTGATGGACACAGACATCATGGAGTTCTCTTGTCTAGAGAAGGGCTAATGAGGGCAACAGTAGATAGTGAAGAATCCATCTCACCATGTAACCAGGACTGTCAATATGTGATCTTCCTAATACCCCTTAAAGGAATTAGAAAATTGATGTACCTTCTCTCATATATGAGTTGAACTCTACAATTTTTCATTATATTAAATATGCAAACACTACATGATTTCAATCAATATTATTATTTAAAATAATGTTGCTATATAAACTCTTAAAATATGTCAAATGGAACCTGACTATAATTACCATATACTCACAATAATCTATTTAAAACACAAATGAACGAGCTCTATTTCTAACATTTGTTAATTTTACTTCTTAATGATTTTTCCTTAAATTCATATTTCAATTATTGTCTCCTTTGGATGTTTTTCCAAATTAGGTATTTTTATGGAAAAGTTTTCTTAAGCAGATAAACATGTATAACTCACATTTTAGAAAGTACTTTTAGAAATCTTTTGACCACAAAGCACTAAATGTTTTAAAAAATGTATTCTGTCTTAGGGGTCATTGCAATTATTATTAATAAACATTTGATCCAAACACCATAGATTAAATAGTAAAAAACTGTTGACCAAGTATCATTTAGTAGACAAATGAGAATTTTAAAGAATTTATTTTCTGTATTCATTGATGCATATAATTAATTGACTGCTAGGCGTCCACATCATTTTTTGAAACCTATTTTATATCTTTATAGGTGAAATCACTGAGTGACCTTGTCCCCTAAGTAAATAGAGGGAAGAAAAAAGGTTTTGCTGTAGTAATTTCATTCAAATCTTTGAACTTCTTTCACATCATAAATCTATAGTCAAACAGTGCTCTACTATATAACTATTTCTGATGATTGATCAGCTAATAATTAGATTCTCTATTATTGAAAGAAAAAGTTAGAAGCTTTTTGACTTATAAAAGGATTTGATACTGTATACCAAAAAAGACTTTCCTAAGATTTATCAAATGACTGACTATTAATCATATCTGTGAGTCTTTTACAAGAGGGACCTTATTTCACCAAACATGCCCATAATGAAGTGGGAAAACGGAATTTTATTGTTCATATTTTTGCTAACATCTTTACAAAACTTTTTTTTTCTACTTGATAAATGTATTTATTTTGTCATGTGCTTTCTGTGATGGACACGGAGATTCATACTTTTTTAAGGAAGGACTTGCTGCCGAGCTTTGGGAAGTATGGTCAGCACAGGCCCCCCAGCTACCAGCCCCGTCAGGATCTGCCTTAGCTGCAGCGAGCCACCTGCCTGAAGGACACATCCTTTCCAGGGCAGCCCACGTCTGGTCCTGAGCCAGGGAAGGGAATTAAGATCTCTCAACTTTGGCGGACATTTCTTGCTCCAAAACAGCCTAGGCAAAATTTCATCGCAATTCAATTTCTTCCCAGGCCCAGTCCTGTTTCTGCCACCTCTTTTCCACTTTTATTGATTGAAAGTAAAACATTTTGCATACTAGATTTTACCTACTTCTGGAGAATCCCAGCTGTGGCAACTTTGAAAATAACTTTGTCAAAATCTTGGGCTATGAATTTAGCTATTTCAATTTATGGAAAATATCTACTATTTAACCACATAGTTTATAGCCAAATTAGTAAGAAAATCACTTACTTTCTGTCTGAAAGATCTGCCTTCATTTTGTATTACAAGTAAACACATTAAAATGATTTTTTGAGAAAGATTATGTTTAAAAGTATAGAAATAAATTATATAACAAGTTTTATGTAATGGAGTATTTAAAATAGTTAAGATAAAATTCTAAAGATTCAATAAAATTTGTGTATTAATTCTTATGTTATAAATCAAAATAAACTAGTAATGTTATGTATCATTACTTAATGATAAATAATTAATGATGAAGCTTGAAGTCGTCGTAAAGGGCTGCTTATGTTTAAGGTAGATCCAAGCTTTGTGGACCCTAAAGTTTTTACAGACTTTGATAGGTGACATTTGAAAGACAAATGATGCAACAAAAATAAATAAAATTATGTGTAAACATGAGTATTTAGAATGAGAAAAAAATTATAACAAATTACAAATTTTAAAAAGCTGAGAAAATCACAAACATCATAAAATCCACTTGTGTCATGATATTTTTCTTAATTAACTGACTGCATATTACACTTCTATAGTGATTTTTTTCTAAATTGTTTTCTATAAATGTCTTGATGGCTGCCGTATAACAAAAACTTTGTATTATAATTTCTCTATAGAGGAAATGAATAAATCAGAAAAAGGAAAATCTGACCAACCACAAAAAAGTTTTTATTTGTGGTTGGTCAAATTTTCTTTTTCAAAGAGTTGGGCTGTGTAAGACATATAAATTGACTTATACACACACTTGCTCATGGTAATACTAGTCATGGTTGAACTTAATAAGTATGAGCTTTCTGATCAATTTCATTTCCCAGCTTGCCATCAGAAAAGAAAAAAAAATGATTATTTTTATAATGAATTTTCTTAAGAGAATTCATATGTTGACCATACATGAATATTTGAATGAGAATTGAATGCTTGGTTTATCATTTCTCTAATCTGATGATTGGAAGAATTTTCAGTAGACTAACTCTGGCACTGTATAGTTCAAACCTCATTCCTCCTTCACTGCCCACATAGTTCCAGGTTCTTTAGGGCAAGTTCTCATCATGACCTGACATTGCAGTCAGGATGATAGGTGAGTCAGCATAGAGCATGGGAAAAGATTTCCTAGAAGTAATCCCTCCATCAGACAGCTGGTTAAAAATTTAACAATATGCTAATGTGACTATGAACCACATGAATACATCCCCTAAAGCCAAATTGAATGTAATTCCAGCTCAACTTTTTCCTGGGTACATCCTGAAAATGCTCACAGCAAATGAATGCCAATATACATATCAAGATGCATGATTGAACGAGTTAATATGGAAATGAAGAGTGATTTTAACAGATTACAGTTGAACTAGCTCCTTCTGTAACTTTTACAAATACACATGACTATGTTAACACATTGCTAGTCCTCCTTCCAGGGTCTTGGAAGGATCCCATTCCAATGGAGGGTCCTTGAAGTTTAAGCCTTAGTAGCTTCAAGGTAAATCTACATTTATATTAAGCACATAAAATTATTTTAGAATTCAATATTTCTTAGTGCTGGTTTGTGCTTTATTCTCAAGGGGCTTTCCCTAAAGAGCAATGCTTTCATACATGATAGTATGTTTGAGGAGTAGCCAGATAAATCTGGGAAATAAACATTGTCATTACTCTCACAGTCTCACTTTACCAAACATTCATATCAATTCATGATACTCCAAGTTTCAACATCTGTTTGAAAAGTTTTGCCTCTAACAGCAATACTACAAGGCAGGAAAATACTGGAAGCCATTTTGTGAAGTATTGATTGGTCATTAAGCTTTCACCTTGTTTTCTCCCTTCAGGGAAGGGTGAAGCTTTCATCCTTTTATTCTCCTTCTCCCCTCCTTCCTCTCACCTGTCAAAGAAAACCAGCTCTCTACAGTAGTTAAAGCAGTAAAAGTTAAATTTTATACAGGACAGCGGCAATAAGGAAAATGCAATCTCACTATAGAACTGGGCTCGACTCTGAAAACGACATGGGCAAGCGGGAATTTATTGCCAAGAAGAAGGGTGAGGGTCAGTGGATGAAAAATTACTAAAAATAAAAATCTGGGGTAGAGAGGATTCTGGCTAAACTGACCTAGCAGGATATTTGATGAAGAGAGGCTAGAATGATTCTCTATCACCTGGGGGATGGTAGAGGATAAGGAACCGGATTAAATATCCAGGGGTGATCAGATATGGAGGATAGGGGGTTCTGGTTAAACTGACAGCAGAATTCTTCCAGAAATTGGATTTTATAAGAAAGTACACAGATGGAAGAGAAGTTTTGAGAGCCTGACTAAAGTTCGGTGAAACAAATAATCTTTGTCACTCCCTCCCTCCCATCTCTTTTTATCTCCCTCCCTCTCTTCCCTCTCCTCCCTCCTCTCTTTCCTTCCATTCTAGCTGGCCAAGGGCTGGTGTAAACTCTGAGGCTTTCTCAAGATGGCCTTTTGGAAAGTTACCGAGAATCTGGAAGTCAATTTTCTGAAAACACACAGAGTGCTTGTACAATTTGGAGGGTCCTTGTGCTACCCCACTTCAAAATGTTGTGCCATAGCCAGAAATTGACCAACTTTTCTATAAAGGATCAGATAATGAATATTTTAGGCTTGTGGGCCACATGTCTCTGTAGCAATTACTAAACTCGATACTTATGAGAGCAGCCATAGACAATACATAAATGAATGGATTAACTGTGTTTTATAAAACTTTCTTTATATGGAAAAAAAGCAGTAGTTTAGCCCACAGCCCTTGTTTTTTGACTGACCCCAGGCTTAGACTACTAACATATCTGATGGGAAGTGGTATCACGAACCAGTTTCCAGAGAAATCATTGGAAATTCCTCAAAATGTAAAACTAGCATGAATTTTCGTTATATGCACAGCCTACAGACCATTAGTCAGTGATTCCCAAAATAAACATCTCTAATAAAACAAGTCTGCAATGTCTACTTGGAGATAGCCAGTCTGTGATATTAGTTAGAAAACATACTATATTTTTTTCAAAAGGCTTCATGTCAGAACATAAGTTTATGAGGGTTCAGTTAGAGAAAGAATGTATTTAAACAGATTTTGGCAAAATTTGTAAATGTTGCATAAAGTTCTAAGTCAGAATGAAAGTACTACAAATCAATGATGTTCAATCAGCACCTTTCAGTGAGGTCAGAGTTGGACCCTCTCAGCATCCACTTCGGCTCACAAGTGGTTTTATCTCTACCACCCAAGACACCTACTTGATATCAAGTGACAGCAGAAGTCATTTATAAGGAAGTCTTGGAGAACTTCCCATACACCAACCAGAACTATGTTTATTTATTGTAACAAAAACACACCAGTTAGAATAGGATCACAGTTCCATAAAAAGCCTGCTGTGTGTTGGAAGCTAAAACGGGGTCTTTGAAAGCACAAGAGAAGAGACATTCTGGTAAAAATAATGAATAGAACCATGACGAAGATGACTATAGCCCAAGAGGATCTTTCAATATTGACTGAATTTGTGCCCAGTGTCCCAGCATGACTGTGCATGGGGAAAGCCATCTGTATTTCATGGATCAGGCTGGCAGGCCACTCAAATCAGGCTTTAATCCAACTTCAAACCAAGAGAGCTGGGAGGAAAACAGCTTCAGACACTTGAGGTGACAGCCAGGAATGCTCTAGATGCTTGGCATGAGAAGGATTATCAATTTAACCTGAACTTTTTTCTTAGCCACACATCTGACCTGGAGTCATAATCTGTTGTTAAAATACCTCCCATCATGTCTTGGGGTATTTAATATTCTAAAGAAGTGATTTATTCTATCTGAGATATGTGTCCACACTATTGCTTTGGTAATATTTCATGATCTGAAAATCAGACATCCATTTGTGTGAGTTAATAAGAGAAGAAAAGGAGAGGATACTTACTATGTTTTCTGTTGTGCATGTTTTATTTGTACAAATAAAAGCATTTAAAAAAACAAACAAAGGTTAATTAATCTTGTTAATCGCATTAAAGAATATACAGAATCATGCCTACTTTTAAAAATATAAACTCCTCGTTCAATTGGAAGCTTTGTTTTCTCAATCCAAGCTATTAATAATCACTGCTGAAACAAATCCCAAGGCTCTGTCCAGATCTGGGAACTAATAACATCCATCCAGCACTTGCCATATGCCTGTCACCATTGTTAAGTATGTAGCAACTGATTTAATGTTCATATCATCTTTCTATGTGGCTACCATTACTGTGCTCACTTTACAGGTGAGGTTCGGAGATTTATGTAACATGCCAAAGGTCACACAGCTGGACATTGCAGAACCAAGATTCAAATCTTCACAGGTAAACTCCACAGCCTCCCGTCTTAGTGTTTTCCCAACCACCTTGAATATTTTATTTAAAAATTGATAACATACTGGCTCAGAATCTCTGCCCAACATTTTGTAAAACCCTTTCCTGTACTATACAATCCTTTCATTTGTTTAGAAATTCATCAGAGGAGCAATATTAAGTTGCTTTCTTTATGTCGTTGTCAGAAATACAGCTTCCAAAATTTTTCAATTGAAGTTGTAGCCAGAAAGATATCTGAAGGACAGAGAGATGGAGAAAAGGAGAGGAGATAGAAAGAGGAAGGAAGAGAGAAAGCTCAAAATAAATTATAAAGTAACTTACAAAGAAAAGGGGTTTAATTGGCTCATGGTTGTGAAAGCTATACAGGAAGCGTGGCTCAGGGAGGCCTCAGGAAACTTACAGTCATGCAACAATCAGAAGGGGAAAGTGTAGTGCTAGCAAGATTCCTCCGAGTAGTTGTCTTTTTCCAATTAGAAGTGACTTTCACAGTTGCAGCACCATCTCTGTTAACCCCAGCTCATTGCCCTTTCAAACCATGTCTTCTGTTATTCTCAATCTACGTTGAATAGCCCCTCAGCTCTCATAATGGGACCAAATTCATGGCTGCTTCCCGATACAGCTGTGTCCTGTTACAAGGCTTGAAGTTACATAATGTAAGTTTACTCCACTGTAAGTTTTATAAATGCATTTAACTTAACAAGGTTCTAAAACAGTCATAAAGTTATTTACAACAGTTACTGAAAAAGATCATCTCTGAAAACAAGGAAAAGCTATTCTTTCTCCCACACCCACACACAGCCTGAGGTTCACCAATGAATACGTGCTCAGCTTCTGTCCTCCCAAGCATTTCATAAGATATGGTTTTTGGATTTTTCACCTTTATACACTTGCAATTAGCTTAAAAGTCCCCACAAAACTTTGTAACTTGCAAGCCTTTTTTTTCTCCTTTACTGAAGTATGTACTGAAATGTGGAATATGGAAGGTTATAAGGTTTGGAATCAAGAAACCTGGATTATAAGAGTAGCTGTCAACACCAGACAAAATAGATGACTATGGCAGAATTAGAAAAAGGGAAATGATAATGTGTGTGTGTGTGTGTGTGTGTGTGTGTGTGTGTGATTTGCAGGTGAATATTGCATTAGTGTCCCAGAGCTACTGCAACAAATTACTACAAATTGGGTGGCTTAAAACAACAGAAAAACTATTCTCTCAAATTTCTGGGGACTGGGAGTCCCTAAATCAAGACACCATCAGGGCAGCATTCCTTCTGAAGGCTCAAAAGGAGAATCCTTTCTTGCCTCTCCCAGCTTCTAGTGGCTCTGGGCGTTCCTGGTTTGTGGCTGCATCATTCTATTCTCTGCCTTGTCTTCTCATAGCCTTCTCCCTAGTGTCTTTTCATTTCTGTTTCTTCTTAGGACCTTGTCATTGGATTTAGGGCCTTCAAACTAATCCAGAGTGATCTCATCTCAAGATATGTATCTAGATTATATCTGTAAAGACTCTTATGCCAAATAAGGTCTCCTTCTGAGATTCTGGGGGTTAATACTTGGACCTATATCTCTGAGACCCAATTCAATTCACTGCAAATGTGTTCTTGTTTATAAGTTACATTTTTCTCTGAACAGTACCATTTCTTACAGTTATGGAGTTAAAACAGCTTTTCTTTTGTGAAAGGATAGTAATTTTGTTTGTTGTATTAGTCTGTTCTGACATTGCTATTAACCAGCTATGTGAGACTGGGTAACTTACAAAGAAAAATGGTTTAAGTGGCTCATGGTGTGAAAGCTATACAGGAAGCATGGTTCAGGGAGGCCTCAGGCAACTTACAGTCATGGCAGAATCGTAAGGGGAAGCCAGCATGTCCTACATGGCTGGAGCAGAAGGAAGAGAGAGCAAAGAAGGATGTTTGAATAACCAGATCTTGTGAGAATTTAATCACTAGAATGCACTAGGGGGATGGTGAAACACCATTAGAAACCATTCCCATGATCTAGTCACCTCCCACCAGGACCCACCTCCAACACTGGGAATTACAATTTAACACCAGATTTGTGTGAGGGCAGAGCCAAACCGTATTATATATGTATGTGTATATGTGCTTATGACTATATGTGTATCATAGCACTTTTCTGACAGAATTAAAAATCGACAATCCAATATCAGTTGTTACATTTAAAAAAAATGCTTCAGGAAATCTCAGTCCAGGTATGATTACAAAACCAACCCCGCCTTTCTGAGCCTATTTCCTTATCTTCCAATGAGGTGATCTCTGATTTTTATATATTTGACTTTCAAGTAATTTGCACTTTTGTACATAATACGTGGGGACCTCTGAACACGTTTTCTAAAACACATATCTGACTTTCTTACACCAGAAGACCAAGAAATATATGAAGGTATTCTTCAGTGATACTGCCTGCCATTCAGGTGTTCAATTAGGGCATTTCACCATCTTTTTTTTTTTTTTTTACAGTAGGTGCTGTGGACTGAATATTTGTGTCCTCTGCAAAATTCACATGTTAAATCCCTAATCTGCAAGATGATGGTATTTGGAGGTGGGGCCTTTGGGAGGTGATTAATCATGACAGTGGAGCTCTAAAGAGAGAATGTGTGCTCTTATAAGATGAGATACAAAAAATCTTATCTTTCTTCTATGTGAGGACATCTTGAAAAGATTATCATCCATAAACCAGGAAGAGGGTCCTTTTCAGACACTTAATCTTCTGGCACTTTGATTTTGGACGTTCCAGCCTCCAGAACTGTGAGAAATAAGTGTCTGTGGTTTAAGCCACCCAATCTATGGTATTTGTTGTGGCAACTCAAGCTGACAGTGGGGTTTGTGAAATTATGTGAATAGTTTGTTTTGCATTTAACAATATGCTTTAAAATAAGAAAATGATGACATGAAAATAAAACTCAGTCTCAAAGATAATAGGACTACACAGAAGGAAGAGCAGTAGGTAGCCTGAAAGGCTGACTTTTTAGCCTTAATTGGACACACAAAGTGTGTGGATTTGAGTTTAATTTGAAGTTAAATGACATAACCTATAACTATATATAAGTGGTGGATAAATAGCTTCAATCATTACATCAACAAAGTGCATCATGTTTCAGTTTCATCATGCATCTTGAATAAATGTATTTCCTCCTATAACTGTCATTTACATTGTCTGACATATGTAGGGATTATAACGTAGTATGAAAATAGGGCACTTTCTGTGGTTATCGGTCATAATCATAGTAACTGGATTAGTGGTAGCATGAGTTCCAGTATTAGTAGGAATAGTAAAAAACAATACAACAGCGGTAAAGTAAAAGAATCCCATTGCATTATATTAAATGTGATAATGCACACAATATTCTATAACCTGTTAAGCTCTAGACAAATGTTAATTATTTTCTGCATTGTGGTATGGTCTCCATTTTGCAATAAATGCTCAATTAGGCATTGATTAAATAGGGATGTCTTATTGACGTGCTTGGTAACTTAGTTCTTATTCATACTTTTCCTTTACTAATCAGAAAATTAAGCTCTTCAATCCAAGGTCAGGCCCCAGGAAGGGGTGGATGAGAGCCAAACTGAACCTGCAGCTGGTTAATGATTTTATGTTTGAATATAAAACCTGCAGGCTTGACATGCAGTCACCTTCCTTTTGCCTTGTAGCTGTTTTACATGTTTATGTCATATGGCCCCTGAAATCATTTGTATTTGAAGCTCTGGGTAAGAGGTTAGGAAATGACCAGCTGCAGGAAACAATGGGAGTGAGTCTTATTTCCTCAACTGTAAGGAATTTCAGCATGTCTAGAGGTTAGCCCTGACCTCTCCTTGCTCAAGATTCTGCTGTGATGAGATAGATGATTGCCAATTCACGAAGGCCACTTGACTGAATCTGGGACGCCTGATTTGGTGCCTGCAGGAATCCCTTGCCCAACTATCACACATAGGCTACTCTCCCTGGGGTCCTTCTTTATCTACTGTTGCTTTTATTCTTTTCAAATGTATGATTAAAGGAGTTGATATGAGAGTTATTTGAAACTAGAAATATAAAGGTAAATATGTAAAAATTTTAGATCCGTCACTGAGTCTACATTAAGTACTAACATCTGGTTCTAAGTCAAGGAAGGTTTTATTTCAATCACATTTATTCATGAATACTTTCAGAAACCATTATGAAGCCAAATGTATGCTAGTCAAGCCAGTCCACTAGATGATGCCTCCTGCTGTTTTGCTGAATAGTAGTGGAATGAAGTGGACTTGCACTTTGTTCTTTCTGTGCTTGTTGTTAGAAAATGCTTTCTTTCAAATTTAAACTGGATTAAAATAGTCCTTATGACATACATCAACCTGAGTTCCTTTCACATAAATGTGTGAGATGGACATGAGGGAAAATAAACTGTGGGTCAGGAAAGTCCCCAAAACATAACTTATGAAAGATTTATCTCATTTAGGCCATTGAAGTCATCATCGCTCCTTCTGGGGGAGACAGAAACTTGACATTTTATCTTTGTAACAGTTTTGGGCTGAGTAATAAACTTTATTGAATAAATCCCAACACCCATTAAAAACTCTTGAATCAGCTCTCTTGTAGTAATCATATTGATATAACATCTAAGATAATGATTTGCCTTAATTTCTTTATCATATTCCCATCCCATTTTTACACAGAATAAAGAAGTATGTGCATATTTTAGTGAATTAAAGCACATAATCAGGACATTGGAGATAAAGCACGATTTTAAATCATCTTAAAGGAGTTATTTGTAGTAGCACTAAAATTTTTAAACTAATCTAGATCCAAAAGGCTTGTGTATATCTTCAGGAGATACGAAGTTTAGGTAAATTGTTCTGAGAAATGTGGCTTGAGTTCTTTTTTCCTCTGGTAACAATTGGTAGATATCAAAGTTTTATATTATTAAGTTAAAAATGATGGCCCACATATACATAGAATGGTTTTCATATAAAACTATTCTCATGAAATTCATATAGAATGAACATATATCAAAATTTAACTCATTAATGATAGAACCAGAAGAATGGTAGATCCAATCAGCATTTAAGGACAAAAGGTTTATAAAGGCATTCAGGTAAATGCTGAAATAGTTAACTAAGCTAAGGATAAAACTTGTTAAGTCTTACGGTGTTTAGCCTTTGGAGTTTTCTTCTCTGTAGCACAGGTATTACTTGTGAGTGAGCATGTAAACCTCATGGACTCTAGGCTCCAATCAATAATGAAAAGCAAACTAGATAGAGGTAAAGTGCCCTAGAGAATTAAGCATTGCTTGGAAATGCCAGTGTTAAAATTTGACACTGAAATAAAATGTAGTCATTCTTTTGCCTTTTTTCAAATTTGGCATAAGTTTTTTAAATAGTTCTTCCAGTGATCATAAATAATATTGAAAGATTATTTTTGTCGACAAAAAAAAATGCTGATCTTATTCTGTGTTTGATGAATTAAGTTACAGATGTGCAGCAAGGGGTGTTAACTAACCATAGCAGCCTCCTTGCTAACGGTCAGCAAATCCAGAGGCTCATGGATGCAGCAAGAACTGAGTCCAGAGAATTAAATTGGACTGGAAAATTCATAAGGAATCTCAGATTGCATTTTCAATAACATCTATTGTTCTTGAGGATTTAAATATATATTCTCCTATTGGATCTTCTATTCCAAGGCTAGGAAACCAAATGCAAACCTGAAACATTCATATCTATGGGTTGCACCTGCATTTCCTATAAATTTGGGAGAATTCTTTCTCCTCGGAGTTTGCCAAATCAGATTAGGTTCTGCCTGCCCATAAAAGCTGAGACGTTCTAAGACAGAGCAGATATTGTTCCAGTTTCTGGGGAAGGTTTTGTGAGCATCAGTACCACATGTGAAATACAATCCATATTCCTTAATGATGTGTTTGTCATATCTATTACAATGAGATTTATTCTTCAATATGTTACTTCAGGTGTAGCCTTGATTGTAGAATCAATTTGTTCGATTATATCCTGGTTAAAAGTAGATCAAATTCTGGCAAATAAATAGATTTCCAAGAAAATAAAGAGACCCAGAATATATACATATGAATTTAAAAATATATGTAATATGTAAATTCATAAATGCGAATATATAAATATGGATTTAGAAATACATTTAAAATGTATATAAAATACATTTTATAAACACATTTATAAAATTTATAAATACATTTAAAATGTATGTAAAATTTATAAATACATTTAAAATGTAAAAATACATAAATTCAGGGTCTGAGAGAATGAGATACCATTCACAAAATAAGGATTAGAGAGATAAGAGAGAAGAAACAACTTTTTCTTTTAAATATGACAATTGACAACAGAGCTAATGCCATCAATATTCTTAAAAAAAAATAAGCACAATTAGATTTCTCTCTTCTACTTTATTCTTTACTATGTAAGTTAAATTTTCATCTTTTGAGTTTGAGGTTATCAGTAAGCTTCCATGAAGTTGTCTCATTCTGAATGAAAATGGGTCCTGGAAATCTTGACTCAATCCCTTTGGACTATCTGAGAGTTATCTAAGTGATGCTAGCTCAGGCTTGAAAGCCTGTTCCCATGAGTTTCTTTTTCAAAATATCAACAGTCAAAAGCACCTGATAGAGTTATTTTAACTGAGGCATTTAGACTATTCTTCTTTGTTAAAAGCTTGATTTCTAGCCTATGGCTTATAAAAATACCTTCAAGCATCAAGCTCAAATGTATGTGGTTAGTTTATTCCGATAATCAACAATATGAGAACAGAGGAGAGTGAAATTCTCTACTGGGTTATAAGATTTTGATCCGTGTATCCTCTGAGGGTAAAAACATGCCAAGGACAGGAAGGGCATAGCAAATCTATGAAATTTATAATCTCTAAAATATTCAAACTTGCCGTATTTTACCTACATAAAATTAATTTGGAGTAGGCTGAGCTTTTCCTCTGATTTAACAAACTCTTAGCATGCAGCTCTTATACTTTTAGAGCAGCTAAAAAACAGGGGCATATTAAGCAAACTGAATTAGTTTTAGCATCTTGTGATATAATGTAAAAGAAGAAATTTGAGTACCTATTGAAATCTAGTTTTACATGTAAAAGCTATTTAACACACATATATATTTCATAAATATAGAGTTTGATCTTGACAAGGCAAAATCAAAAGATTTATCAAAAAGCATTTGGTCTCTTGACTAAGATAGAAGCATAGGTCTGGAGACTGTTAGCTAGATTACCAGCCCATGAAAGTAACACTGCAATATTTGAAATAGAATGTAAAACAATTAGAAGGAAACTTAGCTCTTTCAGAAGTGAAGAAATTACATCCTTCCCTTTTTTTCCTCTTTCAAATCACGGACATAAAATTCTGCACATAGCACAGGAAATTAATCCAGTGAGACAGAGATTCTGCTATCTTGGTGGACAATACAGAATGTAAAGACTAATCTTTTTCTACCTGTTAGAGATTACTAAATACTTCAAGACCGTTTGTCATTTTAACATAGAGAAAAAATTCTAATTTGCATTAATACATTTGGCAGTAAAGGAATGATAAACTATAAAAAAACTAATGAAAATGAGTCAAATTTACAACATTTTGACATATATTTCCTTTTCTTTTAAATTGTACTTTAGATTCTGGGGTACATGTGCAGATCATGCAGGATTGTTGCATAGGTACATACATGGTAAGGTGGTTTGCTGCCTCCATCCCACCCCCTGTCACCTATATCTGGCATTTCTCCCCATGTTATCCCTCCCCAACCTTCCCATCCCCCGCTGTCCCTCCTCTAACCCCACCCAACGGACCCCAGTGTGTGATGCTCCCCTCCCTGTGCCCATGTGTTTTCATTGTTCAACACCCATCTATGAGTAAGAACATGTGGTGTTTGACTTTCTGTTCCTGTGTCAGTTTGCTGAGAATGATGGTTTCCAATTTCATCCGTGTCCCTACAAACGACATGAACGCATTGTTTTTTATGGCTGCATAGTATTCCATGGTGTATATGTGTCACATTTTCCTTGTCCAGTCTATCATTGATGGGTGTTTGGGTTGGTTCCAGGTCTTTGCTATTGTAAACAGTGCTGCAATGAACATATGTGTGCGTGTGTCTTTATAATAGAATGATTTATAATCCTTTGGATATATACCCAGTAATGGGATTGCTGGGTCAAATGGAATTTCTATTTCTAGGTCCTTGAGGAATCGCCACACTGTCTTCCATAATGGTTGAACAAACTTACACTCCCACCAATAGTGTAATAGCGTTCCTATTTCTCCACATCCTCTCCAGCATCTGTTGTCTCCAGATTTTTTAATGATCGCCATTCTAACTGGTGTGAGATGGTATCTGAATGTGGTTTTGATTTGCATTTATCGAAGGACCAGTGATAGTGAGTATTTTCTCATATGTTTGTTGGCCTCATTGATGTCTTCTTTTGTAAAGTGTCTGTTCATATCCTTCACCCACTTTTGAATAGGTTTGTTTGTTTGTTTGTAAATCTATTTTAGTTCTTTGTAGATTCTAGATATTAGCCCTTTGTCAGATGGGTAGATTGCAAAAATTTTTCCCATTCTCTTGGTTGCTGGTTCACTATAATGATTGTTCCTTTTGCTGTACAGAAGCTCTGGAGTTTAATTAGATCACATTTGTCTATTTTGGCTTTTGTTGTCAATGCTTTTGGTGTTTTGGTCATAAAGTCCTCGCCTATGCCTATGTCCTGAATGGTTTTGCTTAGGTTTTCTTCTAGGGTTTTATATGGTGTTAGGTCTTATGCTTAAGTCTTTAATCCATCTGGAGTTAATTTTAGTGTAAGGCGTCAGGAAGGGGTCCAGTTTCTATTTTCTGCACATGGCTGGCCAGTTTTCCCAAAATTTGTTATGATAATTTTCAATTGTTAGAAACAAATACAAATAAGATTCACTCTTCTTAAAACTTTTGTAATTTGGTATAAAAACTATTTTGTTCTTTATAATAATTTCATATTTAAATAATCTGAGTCTTAATATATGACAAAACTATTCTCTTTATCCCTTGAAAAGCAAAAATACACCCCATGAATTATATACACTGTTGTATCACTCTGTCTAATTTAGAAGCTCTCCAGATCTCTGTTTTAGTATTCTACCTCACTTAAAGTTATTCGGATGTCCAAAGATTACTTAAAAACTCAATTTCACATTATATAAAGGGTTCAACTTAACTAAGGTTTTGGAAATAATACTTAATCAGATATAGTTTAGAACACATGTGATGTTAATGTAAAAATGTCAGGACTATAACTTATTTAAGTATATCCTTTTACATTTTGTTAATTTAAATATTTTATGGAAAGACCTATTAGCTTATCTGAGCACTAAATAAGAACTTTAAGACATTGATATTTATAGTCTTTTTATGGAAAAATATACACAAACTGATAATGTCACAACTTTTATCAAAAAATTATTAAAAAATGAAATGTATACTTGCATTATGTGCCACATTTTAGCTATTTTTAAACCAATATTAAAACCCAGTTTAAAGAGTCATCTTGATTAGATGGACTAAATTCTTATAAAAATGGCTTTGAACTTTTATTTTCTATGAAAAAAATATTATTTCCTTTAAAGTCTGGCACATCTAAGGTATTATAACTGCAGTTTTCTTATTTTCTCGGGATTCTGGATATATTAATGCTAACACTTAAAGCAGAAGAGATATCATTTATTTTGAGAGAATTTACGATTTAATTTATTATTAGCACTCTTCAGAGGTAAGGAAATGTTTCACATTGACACAAGAGGGTGCATGGCGCTGTTCTGTGACAGACATGTAGACACACAGAAAGGGAGCAGCTTCCATCACACAACTTCAGCAGAAGTTAGAGTTAATCATAGAGAGCAAAACCCATTGGTTCAGATTGCAAAGAAAAGTTTCACTCTCCGGTGGTTATGAAATTATTTTTTAAATTTGCTTTCAGTTCACAGATAAACAAATGAAAATGACTTATAAACTCAATTAGGGATGGACAGACTAACAGACCTTACCAAAAGTCAAAACAAAATGAAACTAAACAAACTAACAAAGAAAACTCCATAGAATTAGAAGACGGAAGGGGTAGGCAACAGCAGAACTAAGAATCAGTAAAGGTAAAGCCCTAGTGTTGCTTGGGATTTACTCCTAGAACTAAAAGAAGATCTCCCTAGATTTAAACAGCCCAGAGGTGCACTTTGCAGAAAGTCAACTTTGGCCCTGGCAGTAGGGCATGTCAGTGGCAAATACTCCAAAAATGTTCATGTATACTTTCTAAAAAGTGAAAAACATGAATCTCATATAAATATTAAATACATATATGCAAAAATTTAACTTATTGAGTGAAACAGCAGTATGAAAAAGCTGATTCAAAAAACCCTTGAGAAGCAAGGTATATAGTGCATCAGGAAAAGCATATTGAAAGCATTTGCTAAATTAAAGGCAAAATTGGTTAATGTCCTACCAGGCAATAAAACAATATTATTTGGGATTGTCTCCTCTACCTGACCAAATATTTTGCATTTCTGCAGACAAAAATCTCTAAATTAGCATGAAATATAACAGACTCCAGATCGTCTAATCAATAGTAGAAAGCAAATTAGAAAACAAATCTTCTAAATAATTATTTGAGTGTGCTATTAAAGAATATTCTGGTGTGATACTAAAAGACTTGCAGCCATCCTTTTGCCTACTCACAAATTTTGAATAATTTTTCTTAATATTGAACAACTAGCAGGAAATCTAGTCAGTATTCAAACTTTCTTGGGAAAACTAATATCTTTTGACTGTTGAGAACAGAAATTTTAGGCCATCAAAGACTTAACATTATGCTGGTTCTAGGTAGTCCATATTCATCAAGAAAGTGGACATTTCTGTTGTAGATAATGCAACGATCTAATGAAGACCTGGCAGTGGAAATGCTTTCATCTTCAACCATGCCCGAGTTTTTCATAGCAAGAACTCTGGAGAGTGATTAGAAAGTCAAGGCAAATAATCTTGGCTTCAGTCTTCCTTATGCCATTGTAGCCATTTCTAATTAACCCTTTCTAGAAACTTTGTGCCAACTTAACTTTTATATTGAAATGCTCATTATGTTTATGTCATAAATCTTGCAAAAGTGCATTTAGTTGCAGAACATAAAGCCACTACCATAAACACAGATACCTTTAATGCCATTGATAATGGAATGATTTTTTTTCAAAACAACTTTAAATAATGTTATTAGAAACCTTGTTAGATATCACACCCTGTCACACACCAACACGAATGCACATCCACCCAGATAAATCAACTAGAAATTCTTTCAAAATGATGACGGTTATATTCATTTTTTTGTGTATATCTCCCCACCCCCAGAATTTCTAATGAACATTTGTCATTTGTTTAATTGGATGCAATATTTGCCAACTGCTAACATCACAACTGAAAGAACTAGAGAAGCAAGAGCGAACAAATTCAAAAGCTAGCAGAAGACAAGAAATAACTAAGATCAGAGCAGAACTGAAGGAGAGAGAGACACATGAAAAACCCTTCAAAAAATTAATGAATCCAGGAGCTGGTTTTTTGAAACGATCAACAAAATAGATCACTAGTCAGACTAATAAAGAAGAAAAGAGAGAAAAATCAAATAGATGCAATAAAAAATGATAAAGGTGATATCACCACCGATCCCACAGAAATACAAACTACCATCAGAGAATACTATAAACACCTCTATGCAAAAAAACTAGAAAATCTAGAAGAAATGGATAAATTCCTGGACACATGCACCCTCCCAAGATTAACCCAGAAAGAAGTCGAATTCCTGAATAGACGAATAAGTTCTAAAATTGAGGCAGCAATTAATAGCCTACCAACCAAAGAAAGTTCAGGACCAGATGGTTTCACAGCCAAATTCTACAAGAGGTACAAATAGGAGCTGGTACCATTTCTTCTGAAACTATTCCAAACAACTGCTAAGAGTTTACTCTGTTTCATTTTGATCTCCTTCAACTCCTGGCTCGGTTTGACATGCTATGCTGAAATGTCAAAAATTTTCCAGTAAAGTCCCTAAAACACTTGCAAACTGCTTGAGCTTGATTGCAGGCAGCTGATGTTAATTGCAACAGGAGCACTGGCTGTTTTTCTGCCAGACTTTCTAACTAACTTGTGGAAATAAGAGCTAAGGCAGACCAGTTTGATCAGTCTTCAACTGTCTCATTATTATTTCAATGAATATATTTTCCATGGTGTTCAGTTCAAAGGATGAAACTTCAACATTTTGTGGGACAGTTTCTATCATATTGAAAGGCATTGTGAGGAATACTTTCTCAGATTCATAAAATCTTTGTTACTGAATTTCTTCTGATTTCTTCTATTAGATTCCTCACAATGTTAAGTAGTTTATTTTCACTGCAGACATTTGAGGGGCATACTATCATAAGGAATTCTTATGATGCTCTTTATTTAAAGAGGTAAAAAATCTGATTTCAGAACTCAATCCATTGTTGTATATCTAACCCAAAAGTGTTTCCCAACAAGGAGATTCTCTTTAATTACATGATCCCATGCCTTAGAAATGTGTTCCAGCTTCTGAAGTGACTTTGTAGCTCACAGAAAATTTGCAATCAGCATGAGTGAGGATAATAAGGATCATTATGAAGTCTCTTAATAATTGTAGAGTGAAAACCTTTGGGTGGAGAGTTCCAAGCCCAAATGACTTTAATTTTTTATGTTTCTTTCTAGGAGGAACCTAACTTCTGTGGTTAAATGACATGGCTAATGTGGGCTATATGATTCTTCTCACAGAGTCCTATCTCCCATGATATTACTAATTTTTCTGTTTGACTTTTCCATTGATTTTCCACTGATACTTTTCTGATTAATGATACCCCTGTTATGAATTATGAAGCATTTTGAGAATGCCTTCATGTATTTGTGAATTATATCTGTGGCTTAATTTTTACCTTGTCTAGAGTGATCAGGGACTCTGGCTTTTCAAGAGACTCTCCGGGTGGAAGTCTTACTGAAAGCTCTGTGTGGAGGTGTTAAGCTGCCCTGAAATAGACTTCTTAGAGAAGGAACCAGAACAGAATGTTCACATAAAAGTGCTAGGTTGGATAATAATCATATTTAGCACTTACATAGCAGTTTTCATTTCCCAAACACTTTATAAACAGCAACTAAATAAACCTTTCAACATCCCCATTAAATAGATAAATAAGCATTATTAACTTAGCATTCTGTTTGGTGGAGAAAAAGAATTCTTTACTCATTTATAACTGCAGGAGGAGATTATTTCAGAATAATGACTCTAACTCCAGTGTCCATAAGCCAGTCTCGAGCTCTACCTGTTCCAATTTTCTTTTCAAGGGAACTGATTAATTGGTGCTCGTGTTGGCCATTGTGAAACTGCAGTCAAAGCCATTTCTCTGCAGCGTTCTAAGTTCAAAGAGTTACTCAGAGATGAGTGCCTGGGAACTTTCCATTATAGGCCTGACTTGATAAAGGAAAAAGTAAATAAGTACCTGAAATATCGGGAGGGAGTGACCTGCCCAAGCTTGTCTCAGTTCTTGAGATCTCCCTCAGCTCACAGTAACGATGCTTCCCAGCCACATAATTAATCCCTCACCAAGGCCTGGTGGAAGATGGCATACTGCTTGCATTTGGTGAGCTTCCAAGGTTGCAGCTCTTTCAACAGAAGCATATTGATTTCCTTTCTTAATATTTTCTCAGAGTCACAGAGTGTCACTACCTACTTTTTCCAGGCTCACTGAAAAATATTTAACATGTTGTCTGCTTGCTCCACGTTCTGCTCTTCCTTTTCACTGAAAAAAATGTAATAGCCTCTTTTCATTCAAAGAAGGCATGTGAACATACTTTTCTGCAGCTGAAGTACAATTTGTTTGCCAATGTTGGCATGGCACAAATGAACCATTATGTGACTTCCTTTACTATTTGATGGCTTTGTTCTTAAAAACGTTAAAGTATAAAATCAGTTCTCATTCATGTTCTTCCTTTTAAGCTAAAGCCTTCTTAATATGGTCAGAGTAGTGGTTGAGGGTGTAGGCTCTGACATCAAACTGCTTTGCCAAGTTTAAATCTCTGAGTTTTAGTTTTGCAAGAGTAAAGTGGAGCCACTGACAATACTGATCTGAGCAGGTTGTTATGAGGATTAATGGAATTATACATTTGAAGTGGGAGCACAGAAGTGGGCCTGTGGAAGGGCTCAATAGGTACTAGGGGTCATCTTTACCACCACCATCACCACCATTATCATCATTATCAACCTCAGCATCATCTGGCAATGCTACAATGTAAAAACAAAAAAAAAAAATTATTCTAAGAAAGACTATAATCAGAAACCTGGGATTAGCTGAAATCTGCAAAGTTTATCTTAGTTTTGCTTGATCTGTCAAGAATTGCTTTAGCCATCATCACAATAGAATCATGGATTCCTAGGATTTAGAAGGATAATGTTATGATGCTAGTGTAAGTGAAGCTTTAACTAGAAAACTCCAAAGGAGCTCAGGTTTATTTTATCTTAACAACTGGGCACAAGAAGAGAATGAATTTCCTGAGTGTCTGGAAAGCTCCAAGATCAGAAGTAGGTAGAGAGGAACTTCCAGCAGTGGCAGATGAGAAACAAATGCCTCACACCCTTATGAGCTTTAGAAGGTCAAGTGCATCCTGGAAATCTAGAGGAAGGTGGCAGAGCTAAGGGTACAGGCAGCTTGGGGGCAGGGCAGAAGTCAGCTGTTTGAAGTTGTCAGCCTCCAGGTGGATGGCAGCCCAGGAGAGGCGCAGGCACTGTGGAGGAACCACCAGGCTGTGGCTGCTCGGCAGGGCCTGGCCGGCACAGGAGGTTACAGTGCTAATTAGCCTGAGTGGACTTTCTACCCCTTGTGGTCTCCCAAAGAACCACAACTATGGGAAATGGGCCAAACTCAATGAGAATCAATGAGACTTCACCAAAGATACACAAAATAAAGAAGCCTGGAGCTATAGAGGTGGTCAAAGTCTTATTCAATCTCTTAGAGAATACAAGAAATTTTGGGGGCTGAACTTGTGGATGAACTTTGTAAGAATTTGGGGACGGGCATGGTGGCTCACGCCTGTAATCCCAGCACTTTGGGAGGCCGAGGTGGCTGGATCACAAGGTCAAGAGATCGAGACCATCCTGGTCAACATGGTGAAACCCCGTCTCTACTAAAAATACAAAAAATTAGCTGGGCATGGTGGCGCGTGCCTGTAATCCCAGCTACTCAGGAGGCTGAGGCAGGAGAATTGCCTGAACCCAGGAGGCAGAGGTTGCAGTGAGCCGAGATCGCACCATTGCACTCCAGCCTGGGTAACAAGAGCGAAACTCCGTCTCAAAAAAAAAAAAAGAATTTGGATGTCTGAGTAAGCTAGTAGGCACTTGGTGCTACTGACATTTACAATTCACTTCTTAATTCCTTTATTTACATGTTCACTTCAAAAATATTTATTGAATGAAACAAATATGAATATGCCCGAGACATTTGGATTATGGTTCTTCATATAGCCAGTTACACATTTTGCATTGTGTACTCAGAAACTAAAATAAATCAAAATGCACAGAAAGGAATCATGGAAGTAAAAATATTGTATCCCTTTTCCTTTCCTTATCATATTCCAGAAAGGTGAGACATTTATTTTGCAAATATTAGTTTTGCATCATATATATAATATAGGGATACTCTCTCATTATACCTGATTCAAAATAGAGAGAAGTGATTAGAACAAAATATAAAAACCTTTTTTTACCTGCTCACATTTCTCCTACCCTTGAAGTAACCACTGCCAATGATTCTGTGTGCTATTAATCTTCCAGTATGCATGTGTGTGTACATAATTATATACAGCATAAATAAAATTACATTGTACATATTAAGATACTTGCTTTGATAACTTAATGAGTCTTGAAGATCTTTTCACATTAATGTATTTAGTCCTCCATTATATTTAATAAAATGTTTTCACTGTAATTGTTTACTAGTGAATATGTATTTTCCCTTACCTTTTTCTAATTCAATAAATGATACAAAGAACATATATGTGTGTGTGTATATATATATGTATATACATCTTTGGGTACATGTAAAGTAGAATTATTAAGTTGTATGCAAAACACAGTTGTAATTCTGAGATATCCTGCCATATTAGCTTCTAAAAAACTCAACCAGTCTATAATTCTACTAGCAGTGTTTAAAACCAGAGAGAGTGAATATTATTGAAATTTAATGACTTTTTTCCACAATATTTACAGGATTGGTTTAGGATTTGTGTTACTATTGATCAAACGACTCTTTGCAGAATCAATGCTGCAATATTTTCTTCTGTCACTTTTACAATCAGCTTTACTATTTTATAAATATAAGTATTATGCAATATCTTTTCATTTTCATTTTTCCATCTTTTACAAAGGGAAAACCAAGATCCAGAGGGAGTAGTTGAAAAGTACCCAAGTTTTTATGGAAGCCAGAAGTGATCCCACCAAATTCTATTAGGTATCTGGCAATTAGGGCTAAATCAGTGATTGAATATATATATATATATATATATATATATATATATATATATATATATATATATATAAAATATATATATATACAACTCTGAGATCTAGACAAGGCCATTGAAATGTAACAAATAGACAAATTGAGAAATAACATAAGAGTTGAATAATAAGCTTCAAGATGTATGAAATAGACTGAAGAAAGTAAAGTTAAATTGAAATCTTTGGATAGCTGGAATGCAGTCTACAGACACCACATGGCGTGATTCATCTTGATGGCTTTAAACCAGTGGTGAATAGGAGGGATAACACTGGGCTCAGTGTAGTCTCATGATTCTTCACACACCAGGGACAATTCTCATGCTTTTTCCAAGAAATTTAGAGGACTGATGGAAACTGAGAAAATAGATCACATGTAAAGTCCTTATAAGTATAGTAATAAGGAATTAATCATTCTTATAGTAAGACGTATTATGTATTATTCTTATATTAAGACATATTTTCATTATTTGTATCGTGGTAACTCTGTGAGGTAAGTAGGGGTGATAGTAGCTAATTCCCCAGACAGGGGAGAAAGCTGAGATACAGAGGAGGTACTTTTATGTCAATTATATTATTAATCAGCAGAAGACACAACCACCTAAATTTAGGCTTTCTGATTCCTTCTCCTGTGTTCTTCCTAATGTTAATACCCTGCCTGCTAGACCAAAGCAAAGCTTTTGAGTCAATCAGTTTAAATATCCCACAACTTCATAGCATGACCCTATTATTTCTTATAGAATTGAGTTTAACACAACATGGGGCATCTTTACACCTCATGAAAAGGTCTAGTTATTGAAGTTCAAAAAGGTCCTTGTTACAGAGTAGTGTACCCAGAAGATATCTAACAGCATAGGTCATGAGAGAGTTAGTATCATAGAGCAAGGACTTCAGGAAAGAGAAAGTACTTCAGACCACATGAAAGCAGACGGTATGTCTGTTAATACCTCAGTTGGTTCGTCCCTCAGATTTTCTAAATTGTCTGATCGTACATTCTACCCTTGAGCTTACTTGAATATTTCTTTTCTAGGAGCAATAATATATATGCTTTTCTTCTGGCAGAAGGTGGGTATTATATAAGTTTAATTATGTTTTTCTGGAGATTTAAAAAATCAGGTTTGTGGAAATCCTTGGTGTAAAATCTCTGACCATTTATCTTTTGTTTTCTGAGATGAGTTCATACAATCCTAATGGAAAGGAAAAGTAGACATAAGTTGATGCCTTAGTATCATGGCCTCGTCTTTGCAAATTTTAATTGTACTATGCTTATTGAGAGATATTAAAATGACCTAAAAATCTCATAGTATGTCAACAGAAAACTAAATTATTAAGTTTCCTCTTACATTAAACTGAGATTTGAGTGGGTGCTCAGTAAGGTTTTTAGGAGTCCTTTTGTTCCATGTCTCCTTTTTAATCACAGTACCCAGTGTTGTGCTTGGCAAAGAGAAGAGCTCATTCACCCTTGATGAATAATTCTTTGTTTGAATAAAATATTTACGATATCCTTATCTGTCTCCCTCCCTCCCTCCCTCTGTCCGTCCCTCCCTCTCTCCCTCTGTCCATCCCTCCCTCTCTCCCTTCCTTCCTTCCTCCCTCCCTCCTTTTCTTCCTCCTTTCCTTCCTCTTTCTTCTGCATATTCAATCATTCGTACTTTGTACATTCAGTAAATCTTTATCATACATTGATACTGAGCCTTTATCTTTACTTTTTCTGGAAGTCCAGAAGCTACTGAAATATCCTCGTAGATAACTGTAATAATCACTACAGAAGGTTTATAGCTTAGAAAACTTGAGACTTCAATCTCAGTCTTGTATTTGATGGGGGGGATTCAGACTTTGTTAATTTCATTTGACAAATAGAAAAGGCAAAAATTAAGTAACACACTCAAATCAATAGGAAAGCCAAGGCTTGAATACAATTGGTCTAATTCGAAATTCTTGCTTCCTTCTTTTGTGCTACATGGCCTCTCCAAAAATTCAGCAGCCTGAGTTGTGATTAAATCAATGTTGCCTCTGGTTTTCCGAAGAAGACTTCATAGACCATGGCCTTATCAAGAGATGCATGCTGTTTTCCCACCTTTAGAGTTTCATAAGGATGATTGTATATTGTTCTTGAGTGTAGAAGAGTGCACTCATTTCAAAACGAAGATGATTTTGACTTTCCTTGCTAGCAGATGCCAGTTTTCCTTTCCTTCCTTGAGCCCCACTTACATTCCTCCTCCTACCACTAGACCCAAATGGACACTCAATGCTCACATTTCCCCCTCAGTGTCTTTCCTACCCATTATCCTATAACTGTCACTATAAATCAAGTTTTTCTACCTATACATGCTATTCCTTTAAATCTTAATTAATCCTGGGAAAGGACAATGTAGTGCTGCTGGCTTTGTACTGACCCCACTATGAAGCAAATCTGCCAAGACCAAGGCTCTGCAGGGGTTGGGGCAACCTACACGATCTTCTTTTGTGAAAAGATGAAATACCGTTATTATGAGTTAGTTCTATATCAGCAGAAATGTAAAGTTTAATTTTTACCTTCTTCTTTTATTCCCTGATTATTCTAATAACAGCTTTAAAAAAAGTCTTCTTTGTTTTTTCTTTAAACTCAAATACAACAATTTAAAATGTAAGCCATATTTTTTGGAATGGTATAATGGTATAATTCTATGAATTCCCATTAAAATTCCATTAAAATTCAAGTTTAGCTTTTTATCATTAGAATATGCACTGCATCACCTAAAATTTTAAAGAGACTTTAGTTGGTTTTCAAATCCAGCCACGGTTAGAATCACTAAAGATTTTTTTTTTTTTTTTTTTTTTTTTGTAGAACTACCAACACCCATTTGTTCTTCCCAGAGGCTCAAATTTCAATGGTCTTGAGAGAGGCCCACACATTATTGTATTTGGAAAATCCCACAGGTGGTTCTGATGGGAAGCTGAAATGGAAGATTATGAGAAATACAGAGCTCATGAACTGCAAGCCTTCTGCTCCTTGTATGGACCCAAGAGTTTCTGTGAGAAATAGCCTGAGCATGAGTTCCAATTTAAATATACCTTTCAGTGTTTTTCAAAGAGGAGACCAAAGACTCTTGCAGCAAGTTGACTGTTAACTGAATCAGAATATCTACACTTAGAGCCTAAAGCTTCAGACTTTTAAAGGATTCATTATGCCTTTAATGGCTCACATCCTTTTTAACCTAGAGCAGATTTTTACAAATGCCATTGACCTATTCAATGATGAGACTGGTTGCCTTATAACATGTTCCACCTTTTGAATTTGTCTAATTGTTTCTTTGTGGTATCACTGACATAGCACCCCTGGATTTCCTGCAAACTGGAAGTCAAGTTTCTAGGCTTTCTTGAATTTTGGTTGACACTCTGAGCAAGAACATCTCAGAAGTATGTTTTATATTAATACATCATACTCCTTTCTATCAGTGGGCATCTCACGTCTCCCTTTCCCACTGTTAGCTGTGCTGTCTTCAATGCCCAGTTAAACTGATGGTGGCCAGATTCATCCATTGTAAAATTGAATTAGCCCCAACTTGATCAGGAAGTAATGAGGCTTTGACATCACACACTTATCCAATTTCCCATCAGTCTTTCACTTAGGAGTTTTGAAATGATGAATCAATGATGAATCAATTACTTATACGAGGGGCTATAAAATGGTGATATTCTATTATTTCTTCTACATTATCTCTCTTCTTCTAGAGAAAGAAGAGTGATCCCTTCAAAGGTGAATTAGATCATGTCACTCTTCTGTTCTGTCCCACCCCAGTGACTTTTTTCTCTATTAGAGGCCTCCAAACACCCCACACTGACAACCACTGTCCTCATTGATTTCCTCTCCCATTACTCTCTTCCTTACGGCCACCACTCCTGCCTCCTTGCTGGAAGGCACCACACATCTTCTGACGCATCACTCCTCCCTCCACCTGCAGTGCTTTCCCTTGGCTTCCTTCCGCTGTTATTTCAGGTTCCTTCTCAAATATTACCTTGTCAGGAGGCCTTCTCTTACTCCCTTCTTTTAAAATAGCAATCCTTCCAACACAGTCTTGCTTCTTTCTCGCTTAATTTTCTCGAAAGCACTTAATATCTATTGGCATATTACAGATTTATTTATTTGTTTCCCTCTTTGCAACCTCAATGAGCTGAATAAATAATTGAAGTGAATGGTGATGTTCAGAAGGGCTAAACAGCAGGTCCAATCTCACTCATCAAATTAATAATAAGGAAAAAAGCATAGCCTTAAGAACTGTCATCTGGGAACTGGGCTGGAACAAACAGCTAGACCTTAATGATCTCCTGTTGAATATAAACAATTTCATTGAATACACATCAGACAAGGTCACTCTGAGACCATGATGGAGTGAGACAAAAAACATACCCCTCCATAATTATGTCTGAGCACAGACAAAACATGAAAACTATGCAGAACTATGCAGGACACACAGATGTCCAAACATCTAACACTTGTCACTTCTGCTTCCTTTCCAAGGACAGCTTTGGTTCTGCTTCTCTTTCCTCCTAGATATAAATTTTCAACATATTTGCACTAGTTTTCGATGGCTGCTGTAACAAATTACCACAAACTGGTGGCTTTAGACAACATAAATTTATTTGCTCACAGTTCTCAAGGTCAATAGTCTGAAATCAAGGGATCAGCAAAGGTCCCTCCAAAGGCTCTCGGGAAGAATTCTTCCTTGTCTCATACAACTTCTGCTGGCTCTGGCCATTCTTCTTGTGGTTGGCAGTCTCTGCCTCTGTATTCAATCAATCACATCAATCTCTGCTTCTGTATTCACATGAGCTTCTTTTTTTCTTTTTTTTTTCTGAGTCTTGCTCTTGTTGCCCAGGCTGGAGTGAAGTGGCACAATCTCAGTTCACTGCAACCTCCACCTCCCAGGTTCAAGCAATTCTCCTGCATCAGCCTTTTGAGTAGCTGGGACTAGAGGTGTGTGCTACCATGCCTGGCTAATTTTTTAACATTTTCAGTAGAGGCAGGGTTTCACCATGTTGGCCAGGCTGGTCTCGAACTCCTAACCTCAGGTGATCCGCCCACCTCAGCCTTGTAAAGTGGTGGATTACAAGCATGAGCCACCGGACCCGGCCGGCCTTCTCCTTTTATGTCTGCAGTCAAATCTCCCTCTATCCCTATGACACTCATGATCACATTAAGACCTCACCTGGCTAATTCAGGATAATCTCTCCGTCTCAAGATGCTTAACTTAATCACATCTGCAAAGACCTCCTTTTAGAAAAATATGGTAACATCCACAGGAACAAGGGAACAATACCTAGATATCTTTGGGGAGGGGGAGTTATTCAGCCTAACACATATCCTACTATACATCTAGACATGACCCAATCCACAGCAAAGCAATTCTTCCTTGAACCATCATGCCCGACACTGCCAAAGCCATCTACCCAAAGCTAAATAACCAATCCCTATTAACATCCAGAACATACCCTCATGGTTTCCCATATTATATGATCTCTCTTATTACAAGCAATAAAACTAGTTTTGTGTAGTACAGGTGGAATTCTGATAGTCTCCAGCTGGTGGGTATGGATACCAACATATGTGTCTTTCATTTATCCATCGCATATTTAGACCTCAGAATTCCAATTGCTTGGGTTTTTTTCCCTTAAAATATCTTATAATCAGTGAGAGATCTAAGTCAGTGGTTTCCCTGGGGCATGGAAGGTTGGCATTAAAAGAATCTTTGCAATTTATGTACAATTATAATACATTTGAAAGCATTTAATTCTTTTAAAGAATTGTCCTGGTTTTCTGCCATTAGATATAATTTAAGTGTTCCTACATACTTGAATCAGAAGTATAAAATATTAAGCTATTTTTAAAACTTATTCTGGAACTTAAAACTTACCTTTTTAAATGTATTGCCTTGGATAAAGGGCAGAGGCCATCATTCTAAATGACATTTTGTATGAAGTAATACATTATTTCTGGTACCTGTGGTTTTTTCTTAAAACTTTTATCACCTGAAATGACCTCTCAGTAAAGGCTTTTGAAAACTATAAATCTCTGATGTATGTGTTTTAAATTCAATTATAGAAAAGTATTTTAAGAAAAGACACTGGTGCAGATGTTTAAAAACACTGCATTAATATGAAAGCAGAGAAACAGATATTTGAAAAAGACAGCCTTGACAAAAGTGATGTTCAGCCAACTGTGTAGCACTATAGTTTATGAAAGATACAGAAGCCACAGATTTTGCCAAGGACTAGACATTGAAGTACCCTATTATTAATCATTACATATGAAGAATAAACAATTACACGAGTATCTCCGGGAATCTCTTTGTTTTTCTCCAAGATGGAGGAATGGTGTTTCTCATCATTTTAATCTTGTTATATCACTTGTGTAGCCATTTACTTTAAACATACTTGAGAGTAAACCGTGTAGTGAATACACATATGATAAAGCCTAAACTGTGCCTTAAGGCCATTAGTGTTTGAAAACCCAAAGCAAAATAAAACAAAAACACGCTAAGGAGGTCAATTAAACACTTTAAATACTGTTATCAAGCTCCACAGCAAAGGGTTTGTTCATCGGTATGGGAGTCATTAGAAGTAAGGTGTGTTTGCTTTGGTGCTTGGCTAGAAACATTGATGTGCTCCCAGCAGAGATATGTCCTAGTCCACAGCAGACTTACCAGCCACTGAACTCTGCAGTTATGAATTTCCTCCAACCAGACTTACAGCTAAAAATACTGTCAGACTTTAAAACACAGTAATGGTGAGACATCCTCCAGACTATTGAAATCTGAATCTCTGGGGAGAAGGACTGCACATTGAGCCTCACAGAGGCCCTGTGGTCTTGTCACCATATCTCTGTCTAAATTTATGTGTTACATAAAGGAAAAACGATGATTAAATGGCTATTTAAAAACGATTATGTCATACTCAATTGTAGACAAGTTAAAAGAAAAGTGGCAAGTAGCAAGTTGGTCTGACATTTAGGGGATATTGATTACCTTGGCTGCTGAAGGTACGTCTTTGTTTAAAATGTGAGACAAAGGGAAAGAAAAAGAGTAGTACTGGGTTTTCAAATATAGAAAGGGGGAAAAGAGTTAAGAAGAGAAAATAGCTGTCTAAATACCCAGGGGAAAACAAGCTAGAAGGATAATATCCTTTTAAGCTTCAACCAGTTGATTCATTACCTAGGGATTTTAACAGTGTCAACCATCTGAAAGAATGCTGCCTATGGAAAATGCAGGAATTAGTCAGGAGATGCCGTATGATACAGAGGTGAAACTGCAGAGAGAGGGAGAAAAGTCTTGCATTAGACTACAGGTACAAACCTCATGGAAAGAATACAGTCAGGAACAAAAAGAAAAAAAAAGGAGAAAACCAAAGAAAGGAAGAGGACAGAAAAGGCAAGGAAAGAGAAGAGCTCATTTCTCAGAATAAAGATAAAAAATGGTAATATATTATAATATTAATTAGACTCTTCAAGAATGACACAATGTACTTATAAAGCTTACTAAAGAAGGAGAAGCCTCCACTACTGAAATAGATAATTGCTTGCAGGCTGAAAAGACTGACCCACAGCGAAAATCACTGTGTAATGGCAAAGGGTTGGAAAAAATATTATGGAAGTCAGATAAAGGTTAAAAAAAGAAAATTGGATGGGAAGGGCTTGTCAAAAGGCAGAAAACTTTCTTAAAACTTCAGTAGTGGCAGAATCCCTGGGAAATCATTTCTGATGGAGGAAATGAAGCTTACATTGCTTACAGAAGCATTTCACATAGAGATGAGAGTGAACGTATCACAGAGTACAGAAACCACCTACGTTATAACAGAAGCCATGCCATTAGACTTCTTGGGAAGATTCGATTACCCTCAGCCATTCAACAACAATGACAACAACAAAATAGGGGAATACATTGACTGAGAGAGAGTTGGGAAGAATTAGCAGAAAATGAGGTCCTAAAAAATAATAGGAAAGTGTCAAAGTTATACTAGATTCGGGAGAAAATTGCTTGAATAGGATGACTCAGAAGATAGCAGTTATTACATAAACATACTAAGCCTCACCCGCCATACCAAGTCAGAGAAATAGAGCCCACATTGGCACAGGGTACCACAGGGCACAATGGAGGCTCCCAGAACCTAGCGATTTGATGAATTTTACTCAGAGAACTAGAGTGCTCCAAACTAGTCAGTGCATAATCCAGAAAATGCCCATACAGTATTGTAAAGATTCACTGACATTAAAATTGTCAATAGTCAAAAATGGAGTCTAAGTCTCTTTGTAAGTCATTAAGAACTTACATTATGTATTCGGGTGCTCCTGTATTGGGTGCATATATATTTAGGATCCTTAGCTCTTCTTGTTGCATTGATCCTTTTACCATTATGTAACGTCCTTCTTTGTCTCTTTTGATCTTTGTTGCTTTAAAGTCTATTTTATCACAGACGAGAATTGCAACTCCTGCTTTTTTTTGCTCTCCATTTGCTTGGTAAATCTTCCTCCATCCCTTTATTTTGAGCCTTTGTATATCCTTGCATGTGAGATGGGTTTCCTGGATACAGCACACCAATGGGTTTTGGCTTTTTATCCAATTTGCCAGTCTGTGTCTTTTGATTGGGGCATTTAGTCCATTTACATTTAGGGTTAATATTGTTATGTGTGAATTTGATACTGCCATTTTGCTGCTAGCTGGCTGTTTTGCCCGTTAGTTGAAAGAGCTAGAGGAGCAAGATCAAAAAACTCAAAACCTAGCAGAAGAAAAGAATTAACTAAGATCAGACCAGAACTGAAGAAGATAGAGACACAAAAAACCCTTCAAAAAATGAATAAATCCAGGAGCTGGTTTTTCGAAAAGATCAACAAAATAGACAGAGCACTAGCCAGATTAATAAAAAACAAAAGAGAGAATAATCAAATAGATGCAATAAAAAATGATAAAGGGGATATCACCACAGATTACACAGAAATTCAAACCATCGTCAGAGATTATTACAAACAACTCTATGCACATAAACCAGTAAACCTGGAAGAAATGGAAAAATTCCTGGATACTTGCATCCTCCCAAGCCTAAACCAGAAAGAAGTCGAAACCCTGAATAGACCAATAACAAGGTCTGAAGTTGAGGCAGCAATTAAGAGCCTACCACCCAAGAAAAGCCCAGGTCCAGATGGGTTCACAGCCGAATTCTATCAGATATAAAAAGAGGAGCTGGTACCATTCCTTCTGAAACTATTCCAAATAATCCAAAAAGAGGGAATCCTTCCCAAATCATTTTATGAGACCAACATCATCCTGATACCAAAACCCAGCAGAGACTCAGCAAGAAAAGAAAACTTCAGGCCAATATCCATGATGAACATAGATGCAAAAATCTTCAATAAAATACTGGCAAGCCGATTGCAACAGCACATCAAAAAGCTTATCCACCATAATCAAGTAGGATTCATCCCGGGGATGCAAGGCTGGTTCGACATATGCAAGTCTATAAATGTAATTCACCACATAAACAGAACCAAAGACAAAAACCACATGAATGTCTCAATTGATGGAGAGAAGGCCTTTGACAAAATTCAGCAGCCCTTTATGCTAAAAACCCTCAATAAACTAGGTGTTGACAGAACGTATCTCAGAATAATAAAAGCTATATACGACAAACCAACAGTCAATATTATACTGAATGGGTAAAAACTGGAAGCATTCCCTTTGAAATCTGGCACTAGACAAGGATGCCCTCTCTCACCACTCCTATTCAATATAGTACTGGAAGTTCTAGCCAGAGCAATCAGGCAAGAAAAAGAAATAAAGGGTATTCAAATAGGAAAGGAGGAAGTCAAACTGTCTTTATTTGCAGACAACATGATTGTATATCTAGAAGACCCCATCGTCTCAGCCCCAAACCTCCTGAAACTGATAAGCAACTTCAGCAAAGTCTCAGGATACAAAATCAATGTGCAAAAATCACAAGCATTCCTATACACCAATAACAGATTTAAAGAGAGTCAAATCAAGAACGAACTGCCATTCACAATTGCTACAAAGAGAATAAAATACCTAGGAATACAACTAACAAGGAACGTAAAGGACCTCTTCAAGGAGAACTACAAGCCACTGCTCAATGAAATAAGAGAGGACACAAACAGATGGAGAAACAGTCCATGTTCATGGTTAGGAAGAATGAATATCATGAAAATGGCCATACTGCCCAAAGTAATTTACAGATTCAACGCTATCCCCATCAAGCTACCAATGACCTTCTTCACAGAACTGGAAAAAAACACCTGAAACTTCATATGGAACCAAAAGAGAGCCTGCATAGCCAAGTCAATTCTAAGTAAAAAGAACAAAGCAGGAGGCATCACACTACTGGACTTCAAACTATACTACAAGGCTACAGTAATCAAAACAGCATGGTACTGGTACCAAAACAGAGATATAGACCAATGGAACAGAACAGAGGCCTTGGAGGCAACACAACATATCTACAACCATCTGATCTTTGACAAACCTGACAAAAACAAGCAATGGGGAAAGGATTCCCTGTTTAATAGATAGTGTTGGGAAAACTGGCTAGCCATGTGCAGAAAGCAGAAACTGGACCCCTTCCTGATGCATTACACTAAAATTAACTCCAGATGGATTAAAGACTTAAACATAAGACCTAACACCATCAAAACCCTAGAAGAAAATCTAGGCAAAACCATTCAGGACATAGGCGTAGGCAAGGACTTCATGACCAAAACACCAAAAGCATTGCCAACAAAAGCCAAAATAGACAAATGGGACCTAATCAAACTCCACAGCTTCTGCACAGCAAAAGAAACAGTCATTAGAGTGAATTGGCAACCAACAGAATGGGAAAAAATTTTTGCAGTCTACCCATCTGACAAAGGGCTGATATCCAGAATTTACAAAGAACTAAAACAGATTTACAAGAAAAAAACAAGCCCATTCAAAAGTGGGCAAAGGATATGAACAGACACTTTACAAAAGAAGACATACATGAGGCCAACAAACATATGAAAAAATGCTCATCATCACTGGTCATTAGAGAAATGCAAATCAAAACTACATTGAGATACCATCTCATGCCAGTTAGAATGGCGATCATTAAAAAATCTGGAGAAAACAGATGCTGGAGAGGATGTGGAGAAATAGGAACACTTTTACACTGTTGGTGGGAGTGTAAATTAGTTCAACCATTGTGGAAGACAGTGTGGTGATTCCTCAAGGACCTAGAAATAGAAATTCCATTTGACCCAGCAATCCCATTACTGGGAATATATCCAAAGGATTATAAATGGTTCTACTGTAAGGACACATGCACACGAATGTTCATTGCAGCACAGTTTACAATAGCAAAGACCTGGAACCAACCCAAATGTCCATCGATGATAGACTGGACAGGGAAAATGTGGCACATATACACCATGGAATATTATGCAGCCATCAAAAACGATGAGTTTGTGTCCTTTGTAGGGACATGGATGAACCTGGAAACCATCATTCTCAGCAAACTGACACAAGAACAGAAAATCAAACACTGCATGTTCTCACTCATAGGCTGGTGTTGAAAAATGAGAACACATGGACACAGGGAGGAGAGCATCACACACTGGGGTCTGCTGGGGGGAAATAGGGGAGGGACATTGGGGGGTGGGGAGTTGGGGAGAGATAGCATGGGGAAAAATGCCAGATATAGGTGAAAGGGAGGAAGGCAGCAAATCACACTGCCATGTGTGTACCTATGCAACAGTTTTGCATGTTCTTCACATGTACCCCAATACCTAAAATGCAATAAAAAAAAAAAAAAGAAAATAGTCAAAAATGGCATTAAGAGGTACTCAGACCCATGGGATAATTTTTTTCTGGTAAAGGTAGAGTTCTATAAAGTTGTTTAAAAGAGTAGAAAAAGTAGAATCAGATATTCTGGTAAAACAGTAATATTTATATTGTAAAAACCAAAGTTAAACTGGAAAAAGATAGGAAGACAATTAAGAATATTTGAAGCAGTATAGTCACAACTTTGAATGTATAATTAGAACGAATAGTTGTGGGGAGAAGCGTACTTTTTGAATTAGGAGAAAAATAAATTGATTACCCAGAAGATTGTGCAGGAGGCTAAAGGGAAAGAGGTGGAACTGTTTCTTCAAAGCACGTGACTAACACCCTGTGGCTTATAAAGAGAAATAAAAACCTCTTAAATCATCAAAAGGAATACATAAATACTTATGGATAAGTTTAACAAAATATATGCAAAACATATATACTGCAAACTACAAAACTTTGCTGTGAGACATCAAAGAAGATTTAAATCTAAATATATACCATACGTACGAATTGGAAGACTAAATATAACTGTAAATATTTCTAAAATTAACCTATAAATCAATCAACATCCTAATAGGCTTTTTTTTTGGTAGAAATTAGCAAGCTAATTCTAAATTTTATGTGGAAATAGAAAGAACCTACATTAGTGAAAACAATTTTTGAAAGAGCTTCAAAATTGAAAGATTTTACCTGATTTTAAGATTTACCTTAAAGTAACTTTAAATTATTTCAAGCATTTTTAAAATATATGAGTAAACTCTTAATAGAAGGACATGTAAGATTCTTCAACAGGCACATGAGATTTTTTACATCATTGTTTATCAGAGAAATATAAGATTAAGCCACTGTAAAATACCATTACACACAAATTTGTATAGCCAAAATTAAAAAGACTAGCAATATCAAGTGTTGGCAGGGATGTGGAGCAATTGGAATTGCTGGTGGGCATATAAAATAATGCAACTTCTTTGCAAAAACAGTTGAGACTACAAGCACGTACTACCATAACCAGCTAGGTTTTTTTTTTGAGACAGAGTCTCGCTCCGTCCCCAGGCATCAGGCTGGAGTGCAGTGGTGCGATCTCGGCTCACTGCAACCTCTGCCTCCCAGGTTCAAGCAATTCTCCTGCCTCAGCCTCCCGAGTAGCTGAGACTACAGGTGTGCACCACCACACCCAGCTAATTTTTGTATGTTTAGTAGAGACGGGGTTTCACTATGTTTTCCAGGCTGATCTCAAACTCCTAGGCTCAAGTGATCTTCCTACCTTAGCCTCCCAAAGTTCTGGGATTTACAGGCTGAGCCACTGCGCCCAGCTGGATCATGCTTTTAACCATACAACTGAAAAGTCCTAAGTAAGGAAAGGAGTGGGCCAAACGGTATAATGTCAACATTTTATGTAATTATAAAATAAATTAAACTCAAATATAAGAAAACATCTTTTTCTAAAACTTAAATGCAATGTTAAAAAATGATCCTAATCGTGTCAAGAGTAGGTTGTTCAGTCAGAAATAGAGGATTCTTTCCATGAAGAGAAACAGTTCCATTGTAATTTTTGAAATATCACAAATTGGTTTGGGCATCATTTAGAATCTTGCTGTTTTAGCACGTGGAACATTTTTGAGGATTTTTGGGAGCCATGAGGTTGGTTTTAACTGTTGTGACTTACTGAATCAAGGAAGGTAAATTTGATACATATTTATTATTGTATCTTTCAAGAATTAACTAATTTTCTGGGATTGAGATTACTGAAAATGCAGCACCTGACATTATTTGAACTCAGCAGATATATTTTCCACATAACATACTTGGACGTTTTAAGTGATTCTTTCTGAAATAATGATATTAATGGGAAAATGATCACAATCTCATCTTGTAATAGAAGCCCCATATGATACCCTTGATGGTATTTTATATATGACTACGTGTCATACAAACCATGGCCAATTCTTTTTATTTCCCTCAATATTTGTAAACCCAAAGTTTTGTCTTTTTATTTGCAAATGGACTGTGTTCTCTGCTGAGTGATTATTTCTGCAGAAAGCTTCACAAGAACTGCAAGTCCATTTAGAGTGTTCCTGAAAAATTGTCTTTATAAGTCTCATACTAGGAATGGCAGAGAGGTAGAAACTATTATAAGAGACTTCATGGAAAGATTGCATACACAAGGTAGGACATATTCTAAGGAAAAAAGAGCCAAAAGAAAGCTTAAAATATCTTAAGTAATCATAGTGGAAGTAAAAATAATATTGTTACTTTGAAAATATTATTTATACAGAATAATAATACAAATTAGGAACTTAAATATTCAGCATAAAAGGAAATATAAAGTTCGTAATTGAAACACTACTATTTCTTTCACTAGTGTTTCTGCATCTATTTTCTGCTTATTTTGTTTTGTGTTTGCATTTCCTTATATGTCTAGTTACTTTTGGTTAAGTCATTTACTATTAAAACATTAGAGATATAATCTGAAGCTTGATATATATGTGTACTTACACATACTTGTATTACATATTTATATATTTCATTTGTTTCTAGATTTTCTACTTAATCTCAGTAAAAAGTTTGATCAAATTATATAATGTGCTATTCCCAGAAGCAGAATTCCAACCCTATTATGTTTTTCACCAGAACACTGATAAGAGGTAATTTGCTTTCACTTTGCAGAAAAACACAATGTTTCTTTTCCTGGATAATCAAGGTTACAGCAACCATCAAATTGTGTAGATAAGTTGTAGGGCTCATTATGATCTTCTAGGACATTTATGTAGCCCTATTGATGACATTCTGAAACTGAGGCTTAAGGGAACATGCACCTACAGCCATAGAAATAGAACTTCCAACAGCAATATAGGGTTGGTTCACACCCTGAATCATTTAAAGAGGTTGTTTAGTTTGTCTCAATCAATTTAAATAGAAGTGGTACCTTCATGAAGGGGCCAGATCATGCACATGTGTACATTATACTAAGACACTGCCAGTGAACCTCTGGGACCTCTGCTATTTAAAAAGTCTACTTTGGGCCAGTAAATTAAAACTTTAAGAGAAGTTTCTTGTTAATTTGGAGATTTAGACGGAGAACACAAAAACTCTAGTGACAGAGGCCGTGTCCTTACAAGAGTAAGGAGGTTAATGGCAAGGCCCATGCTTTTAACCCTAATACTGGACAGTTCTACGTAAAGAAAGAACTAGGCCAGTCAGTACAATATCTTGAATTCCAAGAAATCTGGATGGCTGTATTAAGCAGAGGGATCAGATGTCTCAGAAGCTCAGATTTTCCCAGATTTTAGATAATGGCTAATGGACTGTCTATATGTCTAATTGGAAATATTTTCTAAGTAATGGAAAAACAGTTTTGAAGAAAGAACTAAAGAAAGTACTAAGTGATTCATCAATACCAATTTGGGTGTGTGAGCTATCAAAACAGTGAAACAGAGACTTCCAAAAGAAGAAATGGAGAGAGTGCATTGCTGGAGGCATAAAATCTAATTAAAATTGCCTGGGACAACTGGAAATAGTGCTGTCATAAGACCTTTCACAGGCTTGTCAAGAAGAGAACAAAGATATATCTTGTCTTTCAGGCATAAAATATGCACTATATCCAATTGTCAAGAAAAGGACTTCCATTTGTGAATGTGAAATTTTCTTTCAATAAAGTAGTGAAGAGTCACATGTGACAATATTTTTAAAGATTTTTTTTAAATTATAATTTCAGTTCTGGGATACATGTGTAGAATGTGCAGGTTTGTTACATAGGTATACATGTGCCATAGTGGTTTGCTGCACCCATCAACCCATCATCTACATTAGGTATTTCTCCAAATGCTATCCCTCTCCTATCCCCCAACTCCCAACAGGCCCTGGTGTGTGATGTTTCCCTCCCTGTGTCCTTGCTTTCTCAGTGTTCAACTCCCACTTATTAGTGAGAACATGTGGTGTTTTGTTTGCTGTTCCTGTTTAGTTTGCTGAGAATGATGGTTTCCAGCTTCATCCATGCCCCTGCAAAGCACATGAACTCATCCTTTTTTATGGTTGCATAGTATTCCATGGTGTGTACATGCCACATTTTCTTATTTCCATTCTATCATTCATGAGCATTTGGATTGGGTCCAAGTCTTTGCTATTGTGACCAGTGCTGCAATAAACTTATGTGTGCATGTTTCTTTATAGTAGAATGATCTCAAAAAAATAATAATAATTATAAAATTGGCCCAAAAAAGTAGGAGGACTATTTAAGGTATATATGTGTCTTAAATGCCACCCATTAGAGAAAGACCAGAGGCATTTGACTTTCTAACTCTAATGACGAGCTAATATGCAAACTCTTTCTCTCTCTCTCTCTCACTCCCACCAACAGTGTAAAAATGTTCCTATTTCTCTACATTCTCTCCAGCATCTGTTGTTTCCTGACTTTTTAATGATCCCCATTCTAACTGGCATGAGATGGTATCTCACTGTGGTTTTTATTTACATTTCTCTAATGACCAGTGATGATGACCTTTCCTTTCATATGTTTGTTGGCTGCATAAATGTCTTCTTTTGAGATGTGTCTGTTCATATCCTATACCCACTTTTTGATGGGATTGATTTTTTTCTTGTAAATTTGTTTAAGTTCCTTGTAAACTCTAGATATTAGCCCTTTGTCAGATGGATAGATTGCAAAAATTTTCTCCCATTCTGTAGATTGCCTGTTCACTCTGATGTTAGTTTCTTTTGCTGTGCAGAAGGTCTTTAGTTTGGTTAGATCCCATTTGTCAATTTTGGCTTTAGTTGCCATTTCTTT
Source organism: Aotus nancymaae (assembly GCF_030222135.1). NCBI lineage: Eukaryota > Metazoa > Chordata > Mammalia > Primates > Aotidae > Aotus > Aotus nancymaae. The sequence continues at coordinate 70,749,200 of NW_026988422.1, read as the reverse complement.
TGGTGTTTTAGTCATGAAGGCTTTGCCCATGCCTATGTTCTGAATGGTATTGTCTAGGTTTTCTTCTAGGGTTTTTACAGTTTTAGGTCTTCCTTAATCCATCTTGAATTAATTTTTGTAGGAGTTTTATAAGGAAGGGGTCCAGTTTCAGTTTCCAATGTATCACTAGCCAGTCTTCCCAACACCATTTATTAAATAGGGTATCCTTTCCCTATTGCTTGTCTTTGTTAGGTTTGTCAAAGATCAGATGGTTGTAGACATGTGGCTTTGTTTCTGAAGCCTCTGTTCCATTCCATTGGTATATATATCTGTTGTGGTACCAGTATCATGCTGTTTTGGTTACTGTAGTCTTGTAGTATAGTTTGAAGTCAGGTAGCATGATGCCTCTAGTTTTGTTAGTTTTGCTTAGGATTGTCTTGGCTATATGGGCTCTTTTTTGGTTTCATATGAAATTTAAAGTAGTTTCTCTAAATCTGTGAAGAGAGTCAATGGTACCTTGTTGGGAATGGAATAGAATCTATAAATTACTTAGGGCAGTTTGGCCGTTTTCACGATATTGGTTTTTTTTCTATCTATGAGCATGGAATGTTTTTCCATTTGTTTATGTCCTCTCTTATTTCCTTGAGCAGTGGTTTGTAGTTCTCCTTGAAAAGGTCCTTTGCATCCATTGTAAGTTGTATTCCTAGGTATTTTATTCTCTTTGTAGCAATTGTGAATGGGAGTTCACACTTGATTTGGCTCTCGGTTTGTCTATTATTGGTGTATAGCAATACTTGTGATTTTTGCACATTGATTTTGTATTCTGAGACTTTGCTGAAGTTTCTTAACAGCTGAAGGAGATTTTGGGTTGAGACAATGGGATTTTCTAAATATACAATCACGTCATCTGCAAAAAGAGACAATTTGACTTCCTTTCTTCCTATTTGAATACCATTTATTTCTTTCTCTTGCCTGATTGCCCTGGCCAGAACTTCCAATTGATTTTTTCAAGCCATGTATGAGACATGTTAAGGAATTAATCTTTTAATTATAAAATTAGGCCAGGCTCCATGGCTCACACCTGTAATCCCAGGACTTTGGGAGGCCAAGGTAGGTGGATTGCCTGAGGTCAGGAGTTAGAGACCAGCCTGACCAACATAGTGAAACCCCATCTCTACTAAAAATACAAAAATTAGCTGGGTGTGGTGTGACATGTGCCTGTAATCCCATCTACTCAAGAGGCTGAGGCAGGAGAATCTCTTGAACCCGGGAGGCAGAGGTTGCAGTGAGCCAAGATTGTGCCACTGCACTCCAGCCTTGGTGACAGAGCAAGTCTCCATCTCAAAAAAATAATAATAATTATAAAATTGGCCCAAAAAAGTAGGAAGACTATTTAAGGTATATATGTGTCTTAAATGCCACCCATTAGAGAAAGACCAGAGGCATTTGACTTTCTAACTCTAATGACGAGCTAATATGCAAACTCTCTCTTTCTCTCTCTCTCTCTCACATACACACACACACACACACACACACACACACACACACACCCCACCACCACTACCACCAAGGAAATTGAGGTGGTGGCGGAGGCAGAAGCAGAAATAATACGTTGACTAAAACCAGACAACTTTCACATGGTGAAGATTAACAAGCCCAGGATAAACAAATCTTAATATGAAATAGACAAATTGGCATTGTCTTTTTGGAATAATTTGGATATTGACTTTGAGAATGGTTGTGGTATTAATAGCACTTGTTGACGCACTTTGCTACTCACTGGGAATTTCTTAATTTGTGATGAACGGGTCTAAGCAAAAATTTATTGTGTCAGCTCCATTCCAGTGTTTGTGGATATTCAGGCTTGTTGCTTTTACTGTGGCTGTTTATGTAACAAGTGTTAAAGTTGTATGCATAAACACCTCCCATGTGATATGATGACCCAGATGCACAATGTTAATGATCCCACTACCTTAATTTCTTTCCTCTTCATCAAAAACCAACCAAATACAACATCAATAACACAGGTGCATGCACAAGCACAACAGCTGGTTTTGTTCGTGCACAGTGGACATAATCCTGTGTTAGAGAAAGGACAAAGACCACGTACATGAGGAGGTGTCAGGGACACCCTATCCATTAGTTCCTTGTTAGAGCAGGTCTCATCTCATGAATCTGTGGAACAATTTAATGCTTTTCAGTCTGGGAAGAAATTATCATTTTGCTTCTAATATTAATTTGGCAACCAAATTTTATACATTTTGTTATCATAGGATTTGTTCTGTTCTGAATGCTAGCCCTGCACCAAGACATAAAATAGCTAGCAGGGGGATATTTAATGTTCTTAGTACAAAGAAATTACAAATATTTGAGATGATGGATATACTAATTACTCTGATTCAATCAGTATATGTTATATGTGTCAAAACATTAATATATGCCCCGTGAATATGTACAATTATTATTTGTCAATTTAGAAATTAAAGTAAAATTTTAAAAAGACATTGAACGATCAAGAGGAAGCTTTCGTATGATAAAAGAAATGGCCAGATTGTTTAACGACTCAAAAGTAAAAATTGCCTAATGATTTAAAAGAAATGCTGAGGGAAATTCAGCAACTCTGAGGACAACTTTGAGACTGCCTTACTTTGCAAATGTAAAATAAAATAAAAAATTCCCTGTGTTGACAGTAAGGGATTTCAGAGGCATAAGTGTTAAAATTCTACCCTATCTTGATAAAAATATAAAATTATATACTCATGTGCATTTATTTATTTGTTTATTTATGTCAAAAATATTATTGCTTGGTTAATGCTGTGCCCGGCACTTTTGGAAGTATGAGAACAAAGCAGGGAATAAAAGAAGACAAAAGTCCTTGCCCTCATGGAGATTCTACTCTACTAAGTAGGAGAGACAGATAATACACATACAATCATGTGAATTCCATGGTACCTCAGTTGGTGTTCAGTGCTAGAGAGTGACAGGTGAAGAATGCAATTTTGAGAAAGAGTGATCCAGAAAGGACTTCTTAAAGGGTAAAATTGAGCAGGGAAATAAAAAGCATAAACTTTATGTTTGTTAGTTTTAAATATAAGAATCAGATGGAGAAATGTTTTAGCTAGACATACCTAATTAATAGTGTCAGAATTATTGGAATTGAATCTGAGCACATATAACACAAATATATGAAAACTTCCTTTATTGATTGTGTTAAAGATGAAGGCTTTGAAGGTCTTTTGGCCAACTAATTAGCTTTTAGAATCACTGAAAGATAACTGTTCTCCATTCCACACTCCCCACTTTGATAACACCACTTGTAATGAGAAAATATTAAGACAAGTGCAAAACACTACCATTTTAGTGACACTCAACTGGAGGTGAAAGTCGTTCTGAAATGCATGAGTATCAAACCATAGGTGAACCCATTTATTCATCCAACAAAAACTTTCCTAGAGTAATTCAGTAAATTGATAAACTTGAGGACTTGCAAGACATAGAGGCCACATTCTACATTAAAATATCTACGTAGATAGGACTGCCACAACTAAGATTCACAGTGTTTTATAATTTTAGTACAAGTACAAAGCATTAGGACGTTTATTTAATTTACAAGTCTCTGCATTTCCTAACAATCAGATTTACTCTAATATCTAACCCATATTTTGTAAGTGACATTTAACAGTATCCATAATATATGGCCCAGTAGAATAGGCACTTGCGGTGCTCAGCCTCCCTGAAAATTCAAGTCTCTTATCAAGTTCTATTCTCGTTTTCCATGACACCTATTTATAAACAGTCACTACCTTGTGGAAAATCCACAATAATTTTCTTATGCACCGATCCTGCTTGCCATACCATAGTCTGTTTCAAGTGTAATGTAAAGAGAGCACATCATATTACTTAGGATTTCAGTAAACCATCAGAAAACAAAAAGATAAGGGCTCATAATTACAGACATGTAAATTGTCAATTTTAGGACAATTTTATAAGACATCATCCTGAGGTTTTATGTGCATGATTTCTTGGCAGAAATGCTATATCCCTGGTGTTTGCACTTTAATGAGTATTAGCTGTCTAAATTATTTCTGAGGGCATACAGAAGAGCATAAGCTGGGCAGTCCAGATGTACAGGGATGGCACCAGGGGTGATAGAGCACGTTGGAACTGAATATTAGGATGAGACTATTATAAACTTGTGGGAATCAATCCAGTATCCAATAAAGGATGTAATTGAAATGTTTAAGACAGAGTTTGGAAATACCCTGGCAGAAGGGTAGCATTAAATGTACTGAGTACATTCTTACATTGGGGTTTATGGGAATTAGTAAGAAAAGTTCCTGGGAATACAGATATTCAGGGAAATTTCAATAACAACATGAGATAAATAAGAATGTGATAGAACATAATTATTTTTCCCAGAGAGTTATTACAAAGAGACCCAGTGAGAATTTTAAATAAGACAGAGTTGATTGGAGATGTGGAGTTAGACTTCAATAACCTATGAGTACTGAAAACTAAGTTTAGAGGTAATTAATGGAAATGAATTGAACAGTCTTCCTGCCTTTCCAATAGATGCTGTTTTTCAGGATAATTCTGTCGAGAGAAATGTCTACTTTACAGAAGTCTAGACAGTATTTTAGAATAAATTACAGAATTGGAAAAAAAAATACTTTGTAATTACTGACCTATAATGTTAAAACAATTTTGTGAGTGGACAGTTATGTGATACCAAAATAATACCCACCAATCACATTCTGGTTGAATGGAGAGAAGCATGGTTTTACCATGGAGGAATCAAGCTGCTGTTACCTTTATTCAGGGATCAATTTTAGGTTTGGTAATAATGGGATGAATATGTATTTTTGGTGTTATACAACGCAGTGTACAAAATGTTGCCTCTCGTGTCCTATTAAAGATATTTACCATCAATTTAAGCACATTTCTATATTTAACTTTCATTTTGAAGAAAGTATAGGGGAGGTAGAAGCAAATTCCCTGTATTCATACTTGTTTTATTCCCTCCTATTAAGGGTGAGCTGGAATTAGTGACTTGCTTCTGATTAATAGAATTCAACAAGGTGTTGGGCTGTCACTTCTAAAACTATGTTACAAAAGGACTCTAGCTTCCATCTTGCTTGCCGTCTGTTGCATGCTCTGTCTCCTTCTCACTTTGATGAAAGCCAGCTGCCATATTGGGAGCTGACCTATGAAAAAGCATATGTGATAAGCAACTAAAATGATCTCCCACCCACAGTCACCAATGACCTCAGCCTAACAACCTATAAGGAACTAAATCCTGCTGACAATTATGTGTATGATCTTGGAAGAGGACCTTTCCCAGCTAAGCCGTGTCTAGATTCTAGGAGCAAAGAAATTGAGAGATGATAGATGTTTGTTGTATTAAGATGGCAAGTTTTGGGTTACATAGCAACAGATAAAATATACAAGCCAAATAACACCACAGGGAACTATGTAGGCAAATCTGGAAGGTGGAACATTGTAAACGTTCTACACAACAATCAGCATGCATTCTTTTCAAGGCAGAGTGCCATCGCCACTTAGAATAAACAAGAAATGCAATCTAGAGATTTGCTTTGTATCTTGATTTGCACAGAATAGAGACAAAAGATATTCTCAGGACAGTTGGAAAAATTAAATATGGATTGGGTATTTAAGTATATTAAGGAATTATTAATTATGTTAGGATATTGCTATTTTGGCTCTAAAAGCAGATGTTTGCATATATATAAACATTTAGAGGTGTAAAATATAATATTTTCTATTATATATAGTACTTTATACTTCAATATAGTCAGATAACATGGGGATGTTTCAGTGGACTGCACTTCTTGGAGGTGGTAAGTTACCATTTTAAGTACCCTAATCATGAATCTCATTCCAATGGTGACCACAATATTGTTACAGAAATCAATAGAAGAAAGTTTATTTTTAGCCAATGGGCTCTTAAAAATAATTTTTACTGAAGAAATGTAAGGGAAGTGAAAAACATGTCTCTGACTAGGATAATGATATGTGTTTCACCATCCTTGCAGGAAAATGAAGTCTACATATTCAGGTAGACCAGCTGCCAAATACCTTCAGAGCAATGCTTGTGGTATAGCTCTTCAAGGTTCCAGTGGTCTCCCTTAATAGCTTGATATATCAATAGAGTTGACTGTTTCTCAAGTGGATACATTGTAGCATCTGGATTGGAGTGAGATTTTTATTTCAGGCACTTGCTTGTCAGAGTATCTGAAGCCAGATCATGGAAATTTCCCAATAAGAAAAAGTCTTTTGACACTTTGTAGGCCTGCTTGCTAATAAATGGCAGGATTTGGTTGAAAAGTTGCTTTTATTATTGTAAGCCACCTGTTAGCGAGGTTCTGGAGAAGGAGACCTATGGCTCCTACCTCACTTTAATTGCTGAAGGACACCTGTGTCGAGAGAAACAGGACAGATAGATAGATAGATAGATAGATAGATAGATAGATAGATAGATAGATGGATTTAAGGGGATTTATAATGGAACTTGGCTCCTGTGATTATGGAGGCTGGGAAGTCCCATGATATGCCATCTACAAGCTCGAGAACCAGGGAAGCTGATGGCATAGCCCAGTTCAAGTCTAAAGGCCTGGGAACTTGGGAAGCTGATTCTGTAAATCTCAGTCTGAGAACAAAGGCCTGAGAAGTGAGAGCACCAGTGGTGTAAGTTCTGGAGTCTAAAGGCTAAAGGACCTGGAGTTCTGATTTCCAAGGTCAGGGTAAGATGTATATCCCAGCTCCAGAAGATAGATGAATTCACCTTTCTTCTACTTTTTTTGTTTCATCCAGGCTCTCAACCAATTGGATGGCACCTGCCCACCTTCCCTAAGAGTGGTTCTTCCTTATTTAGTGCACTGATTCAAATGCCATCTCTCCTGGAAACTTCCTGATAGGTATACCTAGAAATAATGTTTTACAGATCTAGGTATCCCTCAACCCAGTCAGGCTGACACCTAAAATTAACTATCACAATACCAATTGTGAAAACTATGTTACTATTTTTCAAATATTTGGCTTTCTTATCTGGTGAGAAAATTATACTTGCCCAAGCTGTTGGAATCAGGCCAGGCAATGACTGACTTGACTATGGCTAACAAAATGTAAACAGAAGTGATATGTGTCACTTCTAGGCAGTAGTTTTCAGAGTCACTGCTTGATGACAAGAAGTGTTCTTTTTACTAGTCTTCAAATATGGAAGCATGTGAAAAGTTAGTGCTTCTGTCTGCATACCTCACTGACCACAAGGAACAGAGGTCCCTTGATAACACACGATGGATGTGTGACGAGAATGAAAAATAAACTGTGTTGGTTTAAGCCTCTGAGATTTTGATTTCACTGCATAGCCTAGCCTCTCCAGAATGGCCAAGCGTACCTTACCAAACAGAGCTGATGACCAGTCAACGGCTGAAATCAGCCTGCAAAACCAGCTCCCAGTGAATGGACAATGAAACTAAGAAATGAGTTCGTGTCCTTTGTAGGGACATGGATGAACCTGGAAACCATCATTCTCAGCAAACTGACACAAGAACAGAAAATCAAACACCGCATGTTCTCACTCATAGGCGGGTGTTGAACAATGAGAACACATGGACACAGGGAGAAGAGCACTGCACACTGGGGTCTGTTGGGGGGAAATAGGGGAGGGACAGCAGGGGGTGGGGAGTTGGGGAGAGATAACATGGGGAGAAATGCCACATACAGGTGAAGGGGAGGAAGGCAGCAAATCACACTGCCACGTATGCACCTATGCAACCACCTTACATGTTCTTCACATGTACCCCAAAACCTAAAATGCAATAAAAAAAAAGAAATGAATAAACTGAAAGCATGTGAAAGGACTAGAAAAATAGTAAAAGGAGTAATCAATAACAACTCCTGATTCCTCTGGCCATCCTTCCTTTTAACTAAGAAAATCTGAAGCAATGAAAACAATGCACACAAACCTACATTACTACTTTAACCTGCCTTCAAGGCTCCACTCACACACTTTGTCTTTCCTGTTGCAATTAGGGTGAACTGGCAGTGATCTTATCTGAGACCAATCTATATGTGTGTTCTAAATCCCATCCCTTCCAGCCCCCTCAAGAACAATAATTCTCCTGCCTGTCTCCTATGCCATTATTTTCTTCCCTTCTACCACTGCATTCTCATCAGCATTTAACACGGGTCTTGCATCATATCCCAATACTCCTGGTAACAGCCAGCCCCATGGGACTACTTGTCAGTCACCTAAGCCTGTGATGCATTGTACTATGTCACGCTTACGTGAACTGTTGATCTTCTGCTTGAAATGTTACTTACCCCCTGCAACAATACATAGTTTGTCTCTCAAACTCTCCAAATATTCCCTCTGTCAAACATTTTCTGATTTCCCTCAAGTAGAATTATTCCACTTTTGTTTTCTCAACAGTTCTTTTTTCATTCATTTATCTGGAGTGCTTACTATATGCCAATCAGTGAACAAGATGTTGTAAAGGAAATGTGGGCACATTTGGGCATACGCACAAACAACACAAGGCAATTATCCTAATTATGTTTTGAATCAAATTCCAAATGTAATCATTTGTGGTTAAACACATGGAACTAATAGTTGAGCACTTTTAATATTTATTTTGATTACCTCTTTATTTATCCACCTTTCCCTGTAGTATGCTAATGTTGGACAACAGTTTTCTTTGTCAATGGGGGTTCATTGATTATTGGTCAAGACCATGATGTTCGGAGTAATGCAGATGTGACTTTAATTTCTGCTCTTCTGGTTATTATCTGTGTCTTAGCCTCATTAAAACCTGGGTTTTTTAGTATGCAGACTCACAATAGTTGTAGAATCAAATGTGTGCTGCTTATGATACTGTTAGCACACTGCCTAGCACAGAGTAGGTCTCCCTTAAACACTGTAAATTACTGATTCTGTAAACATGTTTTATTGTTATCATATTTATTTTCACAATACTAATGCAGTATCTGGCATATAGTAGTGCTTATTAAACATGTGATTGAAGAATGAATGAATGCATGCATGAACTTAGCTGATTTCAAATATTTTTCGCACCAGAAAGTTATATTTTAAGCCGCCCTATCAGGGAGAATGGTTAAGAATTTAAAACAGAATAAAATAATATGGTACCTTTTAGGAAAAGAAACAAAGCTTAGAGAGCCTTAATGATCAGTTCTAGTACTTTCTAGAAAAGAAAACAACAAAGGTAATAATTGTAAGCAGTCTCATATGATTGTGAGTTGGCCATAATAAATGTAAAATAATCACTACTTTCTTTTATGTATTCTGGAAAATAATTTCTGGAAGTAATAGTTTCAGTTTGTAGCACCTGGATGGGAGTGAAACATAAACTTGGTTTCTTTCATGCCCTATTCATTGTTCTACAACCTTTGGTAGAACGATATATCTCAATCTTTGTGTTAGTGTGAGTTTCATGAAGCCCACTAGACAGTCTGGAATAAACCCAGCAGTAAACTGACCCACTGTGAGGCAGCGCCCCCTTGCAGTCAGCGGGAGAACAGATGATTCCACCAACAAGCAGAGATGAAAACATTTACTTCTGCATAGTAGACTACTGTGAGTTCACACAGTAGATTGTGACCACCTTCTACTTCTTCTCTTTGATGGGCAGCAAATGAAACCAGCCTAGCAGCGTCCTCACTTGAAACTTATTTTCTGCTTCATGTTCCAAACTCATCACTTGCTTGTGGCAGGAAAAGCTAATTATTATTCAGTAAGTTTATGTTCATTTCAGGGCAGAGTTGTTGCCTAAACAGATACTATATTTCCCAAGCTCTGCTCAATCAAGGTGGGGCCACATGGCTGGTTCAGGACAGTGGAATATGAGTGAAAGTGATGTGTGTCTCTTCTAGGCGGAGAAGAATACATGTCAGTTGACGAAATACAGACACCAAGATGACCTAGGAAGCCATGTATTTCAAATGACAGTGTCCTTCAGCCTGGATCCTTTTTTTTTTTGAGATGGAGTTTCACTCTTGTTGCCCAGGCTGGAGTATAACGGCGCAATCTCGGTTCACTGCAACCTCCGCCTCCCAGGATCAAGTGATTCTCCTGCCTCAGCCTTCTAGGTAGCTGGGATTACAGGCATGAGTCACCACTCCTGGCTACTTTTTTGTATTTTAAGTAGAGACGGGGTTTCTCCATGTTGGTCAGGTTGGTCTCAAACTCCCAATCTCAGGTGATCCACCTGCCTTGGCCTTCCAAAGTGCTGAGATTTCAGGCGTGAGCCACCGCGCCTGGCCCAGCCTGGGTCCTTGAATAACTCCTCAACTCCAATTCGCAGATCACAGGAGAAATAAAGCACTGGGTTAACAAACTGGGATTGTGGGTTCCAGTTTGTTACAGTTACCGTTCCAGTAACTGTTCCCTTAACTTTAATATAGCCCACCCTATTATTTATGTACCAGCATGAAATAGTCTCAAGGAGTCCTTCACATTCAGAACCATCAAGCACTATTCAATTGCTCATAAAGCCACCCTTGAGTTATCTAGTGGATAAAATATTTTGTTGGAATCATTAGGACCAGTTTTTGAAAATGACTTGTATGAATTCTTTACCCTGAAGCTGTAGAAGATGGCATAGGTAACACTGTCTACTGCAATAAACAACTGCAAATTTCAGTGATTTGACTCCAAAAATGAAGGAAAAGGAATTTCCTCAGAAAGGAAGACTAAGTTTAACATAAAACTATTAATTGTATTTTTCCCAGATCAATAAATAATAATACAAATTAAGTTATCAAAATATAATCTTATTACTAATAATATAAACTTTACAATTGAATGATGTCAGAAAGCATCTTAAGGTCTTATTCTGACTGTTTTTGCTTAGAACGTTTTGGTGAAGGGTGTTTGGAGTTAATATCATCTTGGAAATTAAAAATACAATTTTTTGTGTGTTGTAGAAAGGGCACTTTGAAACCCCTTTTCTCAATGTAAAAAAAGGAAATGGAGAGGGAGATAGAATTTAACTAGACATTCTGAAGGTTTGCTTACTTATTTTTAAGACACACAAGACATAGATACGGAAGATGGGCAGGACTTTCATCAACACTGCCAGAATAGGAAAAACACAAAAGCAGGTCTCTAAAAATTAGACTAGTTGTTTAAGCATATTTTGCCCTGGGCCACATGAAGAGGATAAGGTTAACAGCAGTCATTGTAGATTATCTTTGATATTCATTTTATGTATTTTCTTATTTAATCATCTAAGAACTACATCAGGGATCCCCATACCCTGGGCAGTGGATCAGTACCAGTCCATGGCCTGTTAGGACCTTGGCCACACAGCGGGTGGTGAGTGGTGGGTGAGCAAGCATTACTGCCTGAGCTCTGCCTCCTGTCAGATCAGCGGTGGCATTACAGTCTCATAGGAGCACAAACCCTATGGTGAACTGTGCGTGTGAGGGATCTAGGTTGTGTGCTTCTGATGAGAATCTAATGCCCTAATGCCTGATCATCTGAAGTGGAACAGTTTCATCCCAAAACCATTGCCCACCTCCCATCCCCCTATCCATGGAATCTTTCCTCCACAGCCCATGCACCTGAATGCCACTACTGATGAAAATCAGCTAACCTGGGAAATAATAATTAGAAACTATGTCTTTCAACCACCATGCAATCCACAGGTCCATCCTTGGTGCCATTCCCCAGTTAAACTAGGAGAGGGAAGTCTTTGTACCTCAAACATTCCCTCAACCCTAGTATAAAAACTGACAATACAGAATGAGTTGTAATCCCTATTTAATCTCATAACTTCTGCCTTTAAATGGTATAGCATAGAAATGAATAAATAACTGGTGCTCTTATTTGGAACATTTGGATAAAGGGTGAATCTATGAAATTCTCAAAGCTGAGCTCATCAGCTCTGGAAGTGATGGTGACTTTTGCACGTGTTGATACTTTCGGGTTTTTTTGTTATAGTTATAAAATTCATGACCATTGAAAAGGCAGAATGGAAACAAAATGGAGCCATAATTCTTCCACCAGCATGACTACAAAGGAAAAAAAAAATGTAAAAATTTCTTTTTTAATCTTGCATTTCAAAAATACTGATTATGAAAATTGGACTAAGAAACTAATCTAACACTTGGTGCTAGATAGTAAGTAATTTCACAAATTTCAATGTGCTATATACATGTTATTTATTTTGTATTATAATAACTAGACTATTCTTTATTCATTTTTAATGTCATAAAAATCAGCTCAGCCCTGTTTAAAGTCACGTTTTACTCCTTTGTTATCCTACTTAAAAAATTTAACGATTATACTATGGAAATAAAACACTGTTCTTAAAAAAGGCAGGTTTCATAGACTAATAACTTTTAATCCATTTTAAAGGCTATCATGATAAATATAATTATGTAGTTTAAGAAAGTGAACAAAACCCTCTTTTATGATTAAATAACCCCTAACTTGTGACGTCAACTAGGAACATATGAAATTTTTCAAAGAAATAAGTGGGAATGGATAATTTTTTTTATTCTACAAAATAATATTAAATTGGTTCCTGCTATGGTGTAAATGTTTATATCCTCTTAAAATTCATATTTTGAATCTAATTCCCAAGGTGATAGTGTTGGTAGATGGGGCCTCTCTCAGTGATTAGGTCAGGGCAGAGCCCTCGTGAGTGGGATTTGTATTCTTATAAGAGACCTCAGAGGGCTGGTTGGCCCTCTTCTACCTTGTGAGGACACATCGAGAAGGCATCATTCTATAAACCAGGAAATGGGTCCTTACCAGGCAGAATTTACCAATGCCTTGATGGACTCTTCAGCTTACAGAATTGTGAGAACAATATTTATGTTGTTTATAGCTTATTTCTTTTTTATTTATTATTATTATTTTTTTCCAGAGTCTTGCTCTGTCACCCAGGCTGGAGTGCAATGGCAGAATCTCGGGATTTTGGCTCACTTAACCTCTGCCTCCCAGGTTCAAGTGATTCTCCTGCCTCAGCCTCCTGAGTAGCTGGGATTACAGGCATACACCACAACACCTGATTTTGTTCTTGTAATTTTAGAGAGATGGGGTTTCACCATGTTGACCAGGCTGGTCTTGAACTCCTGACATCAAGTGATCCAGCCTCCTTGGCCTTCCAAAGTGCCAGGATTAAAGGTGTGAGCCACCGCACCCAGCTACTCATTTCTTTTATATTTTAATTTCATTATCACAATGGACTAAGATAGAAAATTAGTACCAAGGAGTCGGGTTCTGCTGTAACAAATACCTAAAAATGTGAAAGTGTCTCTGAAACCAGGCAACAGGTAGAGGCTGGAAGAGTTTTGAGACAAATACTAGAAAAAGCCTCCATCGTCACGAACAGGCTGTTAAGGGTGATTCTGGTAAGGGCTCAGAAGAAAAGCCTCAATATCCTTATAGAATACCTAAGAGGTTATGAATAGAACATTGATAGAAATGTGGATGGCAGGGGCTACTCTCCTGAGGTCCTAGATGGAAAGGAGGAATATGTTATTGGACAATGGGAGAAAGATCATCCTTATTACAAAGTACCAAAGGAATTGCTTGAATTGTGGTTGTGTCATAGTGTTCTGTGGAAGGTAGAATTTAAAACAATAAATTAGGATATTTGTCTGAAAAATTTTCTAAGCAAAGCTTCTTCAAAACTGAAGCTTGGCTTCTCCTGAGTACTTACAGTCAAGTGTGAGAAGGGAGACAATTTAAAGTTGGAATTTTTTGATCAAAAGAATAGAAGTTAAAAAATGGGAAAATTCTCAACTTATCCATATTGAAAGAAAAGAGAAAGCTTGTTTCAGAGAGAACAAGAGTGTTCCCGAGTGACCTTTTCATAGAGATTAGTTTAATCTGCCATCTAAAAAGAAACCAGGACTTGTTCTCCAAAACAATGGAAAAATATTTCCAAACACATTTCAGAGATCACTGGGGCTGCCTCTCTTAGCATGGTCCAGACTTCAAGAGCCTGGAGGACGCAGAGATTTCAGAGCTGCACTATCCGAATTCTGGTATAGTATTCCTTGGCCACCATAGATGTGGCTCCAGTGGGACCAGACACAGTTGGACTGTGGTGATCAGCGCTCCAGAGAGCACAAACTGTAAACCTCATGGTGCCATCTCTGCTGTCACCACACGAAGTGCCTGAGCACTGGGGTATAGTCACCTCCACCTGGGATTTGAAGGATGGAACCCCTGAGCCTTGGACACAGAACCCAGGCAAAGGGCTCCTGTAAGAGTGGGGCCACTGCAAAGAGTCCCAATTAGGGCAATGCCTAAAGGAGTTGTAGGGGTGGGGCTGCCCCAAGACCTCAGAATGATAAGGATATCAGCTTGCACTTCCAGCCTAAGGGAACCACAGGCATCTGACTCCAACCTATGAGAAATATGGTGTGGGCTATACACAGCAAACACATAGGGGAGCTTTGGATGACCGAACCCACCCGAGTATGTCTGGAAGGCAGGACATTGAGACAAAGATTATGCTCAAGATTCAAGATTTAACGTCTTTTGCCTTGTTGGGATTTAGGGTTATTATTGCTTTCTTCTATTCCCCTTGGGAACGGGAATATCTATCCTAAATCTGCCCTATCATTGTATTTTGGAAGCACAAAATATGATGTCACATGTTTATGAACAGAAAGAAATTTGCCTCAGGATAAATCATAGCTTGAGTTGCAGTCATACTTGACTTACATGATCTTTAGATGAGATTTTTGGACTTAAAGTTGATACTGGAATGAGTTAACAGTTTCGGAGCTATTAGAATGGAATTACTGCATTTTGCAAGTGAGAAAGACGTATTTTGAGGAGCCAGGGATAGTATACTATAGTCTAAATGTTTGTTTCCCCCTCAAATTTATATGTTGAGACCTACTAACCCATGTTATAGCATTGGGAGGTAGGGCCTTTGAGAGTAATGTATTAGGTGAAGAGGGCTCTACTCTCATAAGAGGGATTAGCACCCTTATGTCAGGTTGGTGCAAAAGTAATTGCTGTTTTTGCCATTACTTTTTTTTTTTTTTTTTTTTGCCCTACTCAGCTTTAATTAAACAGGTGCAACAGAGAGCGTCCACCTAAATTACATGTACACCTGGTGATTTTTTTTTAACTTATTCATTTTTTTTTTTAAATTATACTTTAAATTCTGGGGTACACGTGCAGAATGTGCAGGTTTGGCAAACTGACACAGGAACAGGAAATCAAACACTGCATGCTCTCACCCATAAGTGGGTGTTGAACAATGAGACATGGACATAGGGAGAGGAAAATCACACACCAGGGCCTATCGGGGTGTTGGGGGCTAGGGGAGGGATAGCAGCAGGTGGGAGGATAGGGGAGGGATAGCATTAGGAGAAATACCTAATGTAGATAACTGGATGATAGATGCAGCAAACCACCATGGCATGTGTATACCTACGTAATAAGCCATTACTTTTAAATGGCAAAAACCACAATTACTTTTGCACCAACCTATTAAAAGAGGCCTAATGGAGCTCCCTTTCTCTTCTTACTATGTGAGGACATGGCAAGAAGGCTCCCTCTATAAACCAGGAAACAGGTCTTCACCAAACATCAAATCTGCTGGTGCCTTGATCTTGGACTTCTCAGCCTCTATAACTGTGAGTGAGAAATTTCTGTTTGTAATCTGCCCAGGTTATGGCATTTTGCAATAGCAGTCAAATAGACTAAGACAATTCCTTAAGTTTGTTAGACACATGGAAAAACTTCTGATGGGAGAGCTTTAGAAAAAATTGAAAATTCCTTAAAAATATGTACACTTTTTTTCAAAGACAAAACGCATAGAAAGCACCATAAACAAAGTACATGTGTTATTGTGCTTGAAGGGCAAGTCAAGAATTAAAATGAGGGAAAACTTAGTGAAAATTACCCTGGAGTACCCAAGCCTAGGATAATAAAGACACAGTCTAGAGCTATTGTAAGTATGACAATCTTTCTGTTTGTAAGGTTTTCTTCTTAAGCTATTTTCGGCGCATGAAGATAACAATTTTGGTTCAAGATATCAAGTATATAGCAGATACGAGCAACCTTCCAGCCAAGCCTCTTCCAGTCTGCTACCTTGTATTAATAGTGGCTTAGAGATTTGAATCATCTTTGCCATTCTAAAGTCCCTACTGCCATGAATTTCTTGCCATTAGGCTAACTGTAAAAACTGCTTAGGAATGAGTGTGGATTGCTAATGACAAAGACCTAATTCAAGTCAGCTTAAACCAACAGAGAATTTACCATGTCAAGTACCTAGAAAGTTCAAAGTATGAAAGGGGATTCCATTAAACCTGGCATACTGATTTCCTCAGAGCAGTCTCTATTCTCTGCTTTGTTCTTCCATGGGTGGGTTGGAAGGCCCTCTCTATCATGTAGGAAATAACAAACTTCAGGTTTGTTGGCCTTTGGCACTCAGGACTCAGATGAGAGAGAGAGCGAGCGAGCCTCTTCACTGATCAGTCAATCAATCAACCTGGGAATTAGACCGACAGGCTACTCTGGGTTCAAACACTCACCCTTGGGGCCAGAGGGGTGAAGTCATTTCTTCTTGGCCCACAGGGATGCTGATGAGGCAGAGTGCCCCCAGAGGAAAAGAGGTTGTGTTACCAGAAAGGGGAATGGGTAAAATGCAACCAGTCAACAACTTTTAAACACTTACTAGTGTCAGGATCTGTGACAGCCACATCATATGTTTTCCTTTTACCATGGTCCTTAAAAATCTCATACATGATTGAATTATTACTATTACTATTATTATCCTCATCTACAACTTACTAACCTGTCTCTGGTGGGATTAAGGAACTTGCCCAAGTTTCTTGTAAGCAGAAAAAGTGAAATCTGACTTCATGTTTTCTTTGTTCCTGAGCCCAGACTTTGAAACACTGTTCTATACAGAATGGCTTAATCTTGCAGGTTCAAAAGTGTATGTGAAAATTCTACTTTTTTCCCTGTGATGAGTACTTCCAAGGACCTTTCATCTTCTTCCTGCTATTTGCTCCTTCCTATGCTTACAAAAATATTTTTAAAGAGAACTAGAGACCAAAGTATAATTTGCATTTTATCACTATGAAATCTCTTTTCAGTTCACTCACTTTGATTTCTGGGCTCTTGTGGTATTGGACTCATTTTTATTTTACTTTCAGACAAGGAAAACCAAGTCAGCAACTACTAGTTTGTATTAATGTAAGAACGTGTCCCGAATTGTTAACATTTCCTTTATCAAGATTTTTCTCACTTTACTAAGAAGAGTATATGAAAAATCAAAATCTACACATTTGTCCTTTACTTCAACTCCATGAATCCCTGTAATTAAGTGGTAGTCTTAGTATCTGCACCATACGACATTACCTGTACCTGAAAAATAACTATAAAAGATATGGAGAAAAACTTTAAAAGTTAATTGAACATAATTCTTTAGGACATGAAATTATAATTATAAACAAATGGAATTAAAACATTAAAATACATTTTTCCCTGAAAAAAAATAGAGACCTGCCAAATGGGAGTTTTGTATAACAGTAGGTTCTGTTAGCAAATTTAAATTGCTGGAATGACAGTCAGCTCCCCCACTTCAAATATGAAATGAAAACTGATATATTGAAATTTCTCTATTACTCTAGCCATTGACCTGTTAAAAAATATTATGGGATGGTTTACCTCAGAAATTGGCATTAATAGGGAAATGACAAGAAACTTGCTGCCCAAATGCAACTATTTCCAAAATTGTAAAAGTTGCATAGGGGTTCATTTCAATTTCTCATTTAGAGTGGCAGGGAAGAGTGAACTGAAATCAAATGCATCCTCCGATTCTTAAATGGAAATGCACTCAGGCTCGTTGGTTCTGAGAGAGATGTGTGCATATAAGCATACCTATTCTGAGCCTAAATTATCTTATTCCTTTAATTCTCAGTTCTGCTTCAGGTTTGATTTGAGATATACTCTTCATAAGGGAATAAGAGAGTGATCTTCAGACTTCCTCAAATAACAATCATTATAAAGCTTAAGATTACACAATTATTATACCTTTTAATTTCCTAGCTTTTTAGCAGCCACTTAATAAAAAAGGCCATTAGAAAACTCTAAAGCAACATCTTTTTCTAGGTAATATTTTGGCAAAATAAATTGCTAAAAAAGAGGTAAAAAAAAAAGGAGATAATTTCCAGTTTATAAAAAAGAAAGAGCATTTTCCAGTTTATGAAGAACTTGTGTATTTTATCACATTTCTCACATTAATCCTCCCTGGGTCTTTATGGGATCAATGATAAAATTCGTATCTGCAGAGCTTTTTTGTCAACTAAAATAGAATGTGAAAAACATTGATTTTTCAGTGAGTTTTAATTAGCGATAGAAATACACCAATTTTGTGGAAGAGAAAATGGATCCTCAGAAAAAAATAAATTACATATAACAACATGCACTAAATGAGTGAAGAAAGATTAAAGATAGGGCTATGTTGAAGGCCTTCTAATTCCTTGTGTCCTAGGGGACAAGAAGCTGTTTCTGTGTCAGATTTGAATCTGACCTCACTGTGTGTAAAGTGTTCTTGTAGGTATTGCCTTATTAAAGCCTAATTCCAACTTGGTGATTTTCCCATGTTAAGCTTGTCCTAATATGTTGTACTTTTGCTGTCAGTTCCAAATGTACATGCGACCTGCAGTCTTTACTACACAGGTGATGTATTATTATCCTATTTATTGTAACTTTTTCACTCCCACTTTCTTTTTTTTTTTTTTTTGATACAGAGTCTCCCTCTGCCACCAGGCTGGAGTGCAGTGGCACAATCTCGGCTCACTGCAACCTCTGCCTCTTGGATTCAAGCAATTCTCATGCCTCAGCCTCCTAAGTAGCTGGGATTACAGTCACACGCCTGGCTTATTTTTGTATTTTTAGTAGAGATAGGGTTTCACCATGTTGGCCAAGCTGATCTCGAACTCCTGACCTTATGATCCACCTGCCTGAGCCTCTCAAAGTGCTGGGATTATAGGCGTGAGCCACCATGCCTAGCCTTTCACCCCAACTTCTTATTAGACCATGTGCTTGTGGCATCCATAAGTCTGTATTACTAATTTTGTATTCTCCCACAGTACAAAGGAAACAGTTATCAATATAAGATAGGGATAAAAATATATGTAATTCAGTCTGCATTGTAAGAATGCATTTTAGTTTTATTGAAATCTAACTACTATAAACCCAGAATATAATTTAACATATTTTCAAAGAAAGAAAAAATTTAAAAGTTTACCTATTATCATAAATATACTAGTAGTGTTCACAGCACCAATCCTAATGATTTTTCAAACAACTGAAAATACCTATTAAAATGTGGTACAGTCTAATAAAAATGCCAACATAAATATCTAATAGAAATATTGTTTTAAAATGCAAATGATTGGATTTCAAGTCCAATTTAATCAGATGAAAATTATATTAATGTTTTCAGTGATAAACTTGATTTTATCTTTGAATGCCCCAGCTTAACATCTAGTCAAAGCATATGCCTACTTACATTTAAAAAAAATATATATATATATATTTTATTGCATTTTAGGTTCTGGGTTACAGGTAAAGAACATGCAAGATTGTTGCTTAGGTACATACATGGCAATGCAGTTTGCTGCCTCTATCCCTATCACCCATATCTGGCATTTCTCCCCATGTTATCCCTCCACAACTCCCTACCCCCTACTGTCCCAACCCTAGTCCCCCCACCACAGACTTCAGTGTGTGATGCTCCCCTTCCTGTGGCCATGCGTTCTCATTGTTCAACACCTACCTGTGAGTGAGAACATGCGGTGTTTGATTTTCTGTTCTTGTGTCAGTTTGCTGAGAATAATGGTTTCCAGGTTCATCCATGTCCCTATATGAACTCATTGTTTTTTATGGCTGCATAGTATTCCATGGTGTATATGTGCCACATTTTCCCTGTCCAGTCTATCATCAATGGGCATTTGGGTTGGTTCCAGGTCTTTGCTATTGTAAACAGTGCCGCAATGAACATTCGTGTGCATGTGTCCTTATAACAGAACCATTTATAATCCTTTGGATATCTACCCAGTAATGGGATTGCTGGGTCAAATAGAATTTCTATTTCTAGGTTCTTGAGGAATCATCACACTGTCTTCCACAATGGTTGAACTAATTTACACTCTCACCAACAGTGTAAAAGTGTTCCTATTTCTCCACATCCTCTCCAGCATCTGTTGTCTCAAGATTTTTTAATGATCGCCATCCTCCCCAAATCATTTTATGAGACCAACATCATCCTGATACCAAAATCTGGCAAAGACTCAACAAGAAAACTTCAGGCCAATATCCATGATGAACATAGATGCAAAAATCTTAATAAAATACTGGCAAACTGATTGCAACAGCACATCAAAAAGCTTATCCATCACGATCAAGTAGGCTTCATCCCAGGGATGCAAGACTGGTTCAACATACGCAAGTCTATAAACTTAATTCACCACATAAACAGAACCAAAGACAAAAACCATGTGATTATCTCAATAGATGAAGAGAAGGCTTTTGACAAAATTCAACAGCCCTTTATGCTAAAAACTCTCAATAAACTAGGAATCAATGGAACGTATCTCAAAACAATAAAAGCTATTTATGACAAACTCACAGTCAATATCATACTGAATGGGCAAAAACTGGAAGCATTCCCTTTGAAATCTGGCACTAGACAAGGATGCTCTCTCTCACCACTCCTATTCAATATAGTATTGGAAGTTCTAGCCAGAGCAATCAGGCAAGAAAAAGAAATAAAGGGTATTCAATTAGGAAAAGAGGAAGTCAAATTGTCTCTATTTGTAGACGACATGATTGCATGTTTAGAGACCCCATCTTCTCAGCCCAAAATCTCCTTAAACAGATAAGCAACTTCAGCAAAGTCTCAGGATACAAAATCAATGTGCAAAAATTACAAGCATTCCTATACACCAATAACAGACTTAAAGAGAGCCAAATCAAGAATGAACTGCCATTCACGATTGCTACAAAAAGAATAAAATACCTAGGAATACAACTAACAAAGGATGTAAAGGACCTCTTCAAGGAGAAATACAAACCACTGCTCAATGAAATAAGAGAGGACACAAACAGATGGAGAAACATTCCATGCTCATGAATAGGAAGAATCAATATTGTGAAAATGGCCATACTGCCCAAAGTAATTTATAGATTTAACACTATCCCCCATCAAGCTACCAAAGACCTTCTTCACAGAACTGGAAAAAATCACCTTAAACTTCATATGGAACCAAAAGAGAGCCTTCATAGCCAAGTCAATTCTAAACAAAAAGAACAAAGCTGGAGGCATCATGCTACCTGACTTCAAACTATACTACAAGGCTACAGTAATCAAAACAGCATGGTACTGGTAGCAAAACAGAGATATAGACCAATGGAAGAGAATAGAGGTCTCTGAGGCAACGCCACACATCTGCAACCATCTGATCTTTGACAAACCTCATAAAAACAAGCAATAGGGAAAGGATTCCCTGTTTAATAGATAGTGTTGGGAAAACTGGCTAGCCATGTGCAGAAAGCAGAAACTGGACCCCTTCCTGACACCTTACACTAAAATTAACTCCAGACAGATTAAAGACTTAAACATAAGACCTAACACCATAAAAACCTTAGAAGAAAACCTAGGTAAAACCATTCAGGACATAGGCATAGGCAAGGACTTCATGACTAAAACACCAAAAGCATTGGCAACAAAAGCCAAAATAGACAAATGGGACCTAATTAAACTCCACAGCTCTGAACAGCAAAAGAAACAATCATTAGAGTGAACCGGCGACCAACAGAATGAGAAAAAATTTTTGCAATCTACCCATCTGACAAAGGACTTATATCCAAAATCACAAAGAACTAAACAGATTTCTAAGAAAAAAACAAACCCATTCAAAAGTGGTCAAAGGATATGAACAGACACTTTTCAAAAGAAGACATATATGAGACCAAAAAACATGAAAAAATGCTCATCATCACTGGTCATTAGAGAAATGCAAATCAAAACTATATTGAGATACCATCTCATGCCAGTTAGAATGGCGATTACTTACATTTTTTAAATAGCATCTTATGTGGATTTCTTTAATATGGTCTACTCTGTTCAAATTGCATAGCACTGACCATCTTTGCCATTTATGTAGGCCCTACTTATCAGGCAGGTCCAGGTCAAGTTCTTCTACTTTTCTGAGACCTCTCTTCTGTGTTTCCCTTTTTCTTGACTTTGAGGTTCTTCTTTTTTATCATATTAAGAGTTCCTTAGTCTATGAAGGCTGCTTTAGCAAAATAACATAAACTGTGTAGCTTGTAAACAAGAGAAATTTATTTCTCGTGGTTCTGGAGCAGGGAACTCCAAGTCAAGGTATCAGCAGCATCAATGTCTGATGGAGACCCACTTTTGAGTTCAGGTTGACACCTTTGTTGTGTGTCCTCACATGGTGGAACAAGGCAAGGCATCCTCTGGGACTTCTTTTATAAGGGCAGTTATCCCATTCATGAGGGCTCTGCCCTCATGATCAAATTAATTCCCAAAGGTATTACCTCCTAATACAATTAGATTGGTGTTTAGGTTTTGATATAATTTGGCTGTGTCCCCACCCAAATCTCGCCTTGAACTGTAATAATCCCTGTGTTCTGAGAGAGACCCATGGGAAGTAACTGAACCATGGGGACAGGTTTTTCCCATGCTGTTCTCATGTTAGTGAATAAGCATCATGAGATCTGATGGTTTTATGAAGGGCAGTTGCCCTGCACAAGCTCTCTCTTGCCTGCTGCCATGTAAGACCTCTCTTTGCTTTTCCTTTGTCTTCTGCCATGATTGTGAGGCTTCCCCAGCCACGTGAAGCTGTGAGTCCATTAAACCTCTTTCCTTTATAAATTACCCAGTTTCAAGTATGTCTTTATTAGCAGAATGAGAACAGACTAATACAGGTTTCAACATATAAATTTGGGGGTATACAAATATTCAGACACAGCAAACGATAAGGTGCTGGAACATCATACTCCCTCATTTCTCACTTCCTCCTCATACTGCCTCTGCCTTTTGAAATATGCTTCCAGTCATGCCTTTACCAATGACTCCTTCCAGTACCTTCCCAGTCCATAGCTATTTCATGGGCACACGAAAAAGCAAAGTGTTTATACATATTTACGAGCAATGAAAAGTCAAAGAGTAAATTGGAAGATACATACACTCAGATCCAACTCTAGGCTGCTGAGCAATATAAAAGGCTCCCAGTTAAAGACTGTCATGATACCTATTGCGTGTATTTTAGTGTAACATACATGTTTGCATATGCACACATATTTTTTTAATTTGCAGGATTACTATCAATGGTAAAAAAAAAAAAAAAGTGACCCTCCAAAATGTAACAAAATTAGTATTAAATGGATCAGTGTGTTAAATTAATATGAAAGTACCAAACAACTTGAAAACCACAGGTCAACACTTTATCTGATTAGGAATCAGAAGAATCCCAAAAGTAATGGATGAAATCACACATGGGCTATTTATTGATAATTTTTTTCAGCACATAAAAGATATTATGAACAAATATTAAGTGGCAAACTTGGACAATTATTTGAGATAAAATGAATCTTTCAAATGAATAGGTGGGGGCATCTTTATATGAAGGGCCATTTCAGTCCAAGCAGGAATGGGATGCATAGGTGACACCAGATAGTGAAGAATATGAAAATCCATGGTCATCCCAGTAAACGTAATGAATTTTACTTCCGAAACCAAATACAGAAATGCATATGAACCTCTATCTGTTTTTAAGGTAGTCTACAATCTTCCTGAGGTATTATTTTTTATTTTGCAGGTGAGAAAAACTGAGGCTCGGAGATCCAAACTAGTTTTTCTAAGTATTGAAAGTCTTCATTCTTTCTACTACAAAATGCTGCCTCATAGTTATCACGGCTGTGGGTATACCACAGGTAATTTTATTTGTAAAAAAATTTAACCCTGTTTCAGCACACATTTCATTGATTTTAAACAATTTTTTCTCAAAGAGCTTTTAAAATTATTTTTAAAATACACATACGAGTAGGATAGGTCCCATATGGTACTTTTTGCCAACATTTGGTTCTCCAATTCAACAAATAAGCCAAATAAGCTAGCTGACAGAATGGCGCTCTCACCTGTGAGTGTGAGTGGTATAGATGCATATATTAATTTATCTTTAACAGTTCCAATTTGGTAGCAAAAAAATGAGTTATTAAAAATGTCTTCTCTTGGCTGGGCATGATGGTTTACTCCTGTATCCTAGTGCTTTCAGAGGCCAAGGCAAGGGGATCACTTGAGTTCAAGCATTTGAGGCTAGCCTGGGCAACATGGTGAGACCTCGTTTCTATAAAAATTTCTAAACAATTACCCAGGCATGATGGCACACACCTGTAGTCCCAGCTACACAGGAAGCTGAGGTGAGAGGACCACTTAAGCCCAGTAGCTTGAGGTTGCAGTGAACCAGGTTATGCCACTGCACTCCAGCCTGGGCAACAGAGGGAGGCCTTGTCAAAAAAAAAAAAAAAAAAAAAAAAATCTTTTCTATATCTCTTTCCCTCACAACTATCTCATTCCTCAAAACCTACACTCAGGGCAAACTCCAGTCCTGGTGCTCTTTCCAGGAAATGTGTTCCCAGGGTTATGCCAGCCCCATTCTTTAGAGATTAAAATTTGAGGTTCTATATGGTTAGAAGACGCTCATTTTACAGATGTGCAACACAGGTCATAATTGGGAAGAAGCAATAGGAGCTAGATTCATTTGAAAGCAGCAACGAGCTATGCAGCAACTCTCTGCAGGTGTCAAACCTCAGTGATTTCTAAACACTCATCTGGCTGCATCAGAATCTCTTGGGAACTTTCAAAAAATACAGATTTCTAGGAAATAACTCCAAGAAAGTTTGTATGAGTGGATGCAGGGTAGATTCTTGGGAACTGTTTTGAAAATAAACTAATAAATAAATCCAGAACAACTCTCCAGGTAATGGTAATCGTACCTGATCTGCTTACTGTTATGAGGTTTAAAGTCATTAATTTACATTAATTGCATACATCACTCATCAGCACATAGTAAGCACTACAGTAAAATTTGTTCAATAAAATTATTTTAGATATTTTAAGCTTCAAGCACCATAAAGCTTTCCTTTTTAACCATTTCACTTTTAAAAACATTTCTCTGTATCTGACACCAAGAATTTATAGTAGCTAAAAGTACTGGCTTTTCTTGAAAGAAGCAGGAATTTTCCTTCAACTTCTCTATGTGGATTTTGGTCCAGATAGGTGGTGATCTGGGTTTTCTCATCTTCATTAAACAGATGGAGCACAGAGGTACATCAAATTCCTGCCTTATCCTATGAAATGGGAGATTCCCTGATCCACCTCGCAGGATGTGCAGCAGGAGTGTGGCTCGCCTGTTCAGTTGCTGCCACTGCTCAAACCCCTGATGGAAGGGGGAGCATGCAGATGGGCAGATGCGGAGCCCAGGTGTGTGTGTGTTACAGTGTGCCTTTTAACCCTGCCGTCTGTGGGCAGTTTGAGTGTTAACCAGTTCAGTGGATCCTCTGCCTTTCTGCAAGGGCAGAGGGCCAGTATGACAGTTTTCTGTATCCTGAGCTCTTGTCCAGCAGCCCGGAAGATTTGGATCACACATGGACTTGAAGAATGGATGTGGGGTTGGGGGGGAGCGTTATTGAGTGGTGGAGGTGGCTCTCAGCAGGATGGATGGGGAGCCCCAAGCAGGGAAGGAGTGGGAAGATGACCTTCCCCTGGAGCCTGGCTGTCCAGCAGCCAAACTCCTCTCTGTATTCAGACATTCCTCCTTCTCTCTCTTTCTCTGCCTTGTCTTTCCATCATTTCTTGGTTTGTCTCTTTGTCTGCTCGTCTGCTCGTCTGCTTCTAGAGCCTGGGGTTTGGGGATTATATGGGTACATGATAGTGGGCGTGGCAGGCTAAAAGGCAACATTTTGGGTGCAAAAACAGGAATCCCTGTCCCCATTTAAGGCCACAGGTCTCCGGGCTTGAGGGTGGGGCCTTTGCTGGGGAACCACCAGCTTCTACACAGTGTTTCCCTGTCTCTTGTCTATATCAATTGCAGGTTTCATCAAAGAAGCACAGGGCCACTCTAGAGCCCTGATGTCCCCATTTGCCAGTAGAGACATTATGCTCTCTCATTAATGCCATCTCCACGATACTCAGGGAAGCTAAATCAACCAAATGCAAGCACACCAGTAGTTTTATTGGAGCCTTGGGTTTTGAACACAGGAGGTCGATAATTCTTTTGTCTCAATAAGACACTAATGCCTAGAGAGGATTTGACTGCACTTTTTAAGAGCCTCAAATGGTTTATCATCTCCATCAGTGAAACACACAAAGCCTGCAGAATGTGAGCAGGTAGGCTGAACCCTCCTGTGGAGAAACAACTGTGTGCATCTCACCCTGCCTCACTGCACTGTGAGGCCTGCTTAAATGCAATTCACTCATTCAGATTAAATGAGAAGAAATTAAAACTCAAAAATAAAATCAATACTTATCTCTTTGTGCCTACTCAGTGTCTGTGGACGCTGGCTTTCATGGGTAATAGATTCAAGCACCACTACTACTGAATGCTGAAATTTATGGACTTCTCCATAGTCATTAATTAATAGTGTGCACACACAGAAAAATAACCAGGCGGAACACTTAGAAATAAAATTATTGCTGAAGCACTGACTGCATAGTTTTTAAGTGGTCAGTCAGGTGAGTAAAATGAATAATTGAATATGTTTTACAAGCGGGCGGTGTGGACATGCATTCCAACAGGTTTTTAATGCTCTCTAAAGAACACATATCTTACAGAGGGATGTGAATTGATTTTATTCTTATCTACTTGCCAAGGCCTTTTGTGGTTGTGTTTTCTGTGTGAGGGTTTAGAAGAGCCCCTGCACCATAGCGTGCAATCTCATAAGGGATGCTTTGGGGAGTCCTTTTCAGTTAAGTAGCTGAGGACTTAATTTCAGGCTAGGAACCTGCAGAGAAGTGAAAAAGAAAAGAATATGGGTTTAGGCATGATGGAAATTATGCTATATCCTGGCCTTCTTTGTACTTGTTGTAAAATAATTTCCATGGGGAACTTTTCTTAGAAAATGCATGTCTTGCTGGGAATATCTATTATCAATTGGGGCTATGTTGATTTCTGAGTATAAAATTCTTGAGAGAATTCTGCTCCATGTCTGCAAATATGGAAAAAATTGATCCTGGCCCGAGGAATGGGAACTGAAATTACATTGCGTTTTGAAACCAGGTTTATCTTGGGCTTCCTTTTATCCTTGTCCTTTCCTCTATCAACAAATTTTTTCTATAAATATTAGATAGTAAATATTTTAGTCTTTGTAGACTACGGTCTCTTTTTCAGCTACTCAACCCTGCTATTGCTGTATGAAATCAGACAGGGACAATGCATTAACAATGAGTGTAGCTTGCTCCAATAAAACTTCATTTACAAAAAGAAGGTGGGAGCTGCATTTGGCCCACGGGCTATGATTTGCTGACCCCTGATCTACCTGCTTTACAGCTAGCAACGGCCTGGACTGGTTGACATCCCAAGGGGAGCAGATGCAAAGGTGCGACGAGGAAGATGAAGAGTGAACAGCGTTCTGCAGCTCTTCTTTTTCTTCATTGACAGGATTGTTTTCCTCCATCTGTGAAAAGTTCTACTTCTATAGGGCAGGCCTAGTGCTGACCCATGGAGGGCATTGGAGAGTTATTTTACTTGGTTTTTCTTGTAAATTGTTAAGTCTTTTCCCCATTTCTATTCAAGGTCTGTAAGAGTAATTCTCAGCGAAGAGACTTGCAATCAGAGCTCCTATTCCCCAGTGTTTTGATGGTGTTCTTCCTCTGTTGCTTCTCTTACAGGTCAAAGTCATTAGCCTGAAGGCCTTACACTTGGGGCAAGAAGACTAAACCACCTGACTTATTTTTGTCACAACCCAAAGGAAAAATGGGAAGGCGGATGAGAAGGACTGATATTCATTCCCCAGGCAGAATTTGACAAGAATAGAAGGAACTGTTTTCTTCAGATGATGATCCAAGGATGTGGTGAGCCCAGACATGAGGGTAATGGAGAAACCATGCCAGAAGCTCTGCTGAATGCATTTGGATTGCACAGGTTTGCCAGATCCCAGAGCTAATTAGATCAGGCAGAAAGAGGCTCAGCATTCCAGAGACTGGCTAGTTCCCTTAAGGTAACGCTTCTTTGAAGTCTGAAAATATCCCATTGTTTATTTAAGCTTTAGCCCTCAGCCTTTTCCAAAAGGATTCGAAGGAGCTTAAACATTAATCAAAATACAAACTAAGATTATTAGTAATAAGCCAAAGTCAAGCCTATCCAAATAAATATGAAAAAGGATAAATGTTGCCAGAGGTGGAAGATAAGCTGATTGCTTCCCTGGGTAATGGGTTTGGCACCAGTGTGAGACTATTACCTGGGATGTTCCCAGGGGAAGACAGAACCCAGGCACACATCTAACAAGAGACACTGGCCAAATTTTAGGGTTGAACAACATCTGCCCCCCAAATTCTGAGATTATTTTTATTTTATGTGGAATGTTAGATTACTTTCAGGGGTTGTTGGTGGTGGGAAAATCAGACATGATTCCTGATGTGTATGAGGGTGGGGAGAGGCAATTTTAACTTGCATTAGTTGAATTTGGGAGGGAAGTATCTGAATGAGCCTCAGCTTTTTCCTTTTCACCAGAAGCAACAAAAAGAGCACAGCATCGCTCTTCTCTGCTGGGGGACTGGCTGCCTCTGTGACTGCTCCAAGAGCCACAGTATAGAGTCTACTCCCTCCCTATCTTACCCACCTTTAATGTGAAAGGCATTCGACCATCTCCACCCCATTCCAGAGAAAGGTAAGCAGATCCTGGAGCAGTGTTACTTAAGACACAAGAAAAATTGTACTAACGTGTGCGTGCGTGTGTGTGTGTGTGTTGAATGTCAATGAACTCAGGAACAGTAGAAGCCTACAGATATTTCAAGACCTTAGCACAAGGTTTGGGCAATTTCTCAAGTAATCTTTCTTACTGTGGTAGCCATCAGCAGAAATGTGATGGGTCATTGGCCAGTGAATTCAGGAGTACCACATCAATGAGTTTGGAGGGAGACAACTAAGAATCCACTGAGCTAGGCCAGACCACCCAGGTCTGGGCCAGATTTTCAAATTGCTAAGAATAATAATTATGACTCATTAATCACTGAGGCAGAACAGTCACAATATACATAGAAGACTGGGCTCTGAACGGCCTCAGAGAGGCTGTAGAAGTCAGTCATTGCCACAGTAACACTGGGCGGCCATCCCCACCCCTACTCCTCAACTCAGTGGCTGAAAACACAGAATTAATTTGTATTCACACATCTTTGGGCCAGCTAGAGTTTGGCTAAACTGATTTGGGTTCCAGTAAACTTAAACTTTGGGCCACTGACTGAGGTCACATTCTCTTGTTCTGTAATCAGTAGGCAACTCAGGAACTTTCTATCATGGCTATGGTAAAAGTGCAAGAAGACAAGTCCAATATTGTATGCACATTTCCAATCACATTTCCATTGTACTAACATCCCTCTATCTAAAACAAGTTTCATGGCCAAATCAAAGGTCAGCAGCCAGGGAAACATTTTCTGTCTATTCTGAGCCCATGGAAAAGAAGTGGATGGACAATACTACAAGACAGTGAAAAATTGGCAACAATAATTCTAATGCCAAATAATTCCAGTGATACCAAAGAGGCATTCCTGAATGGGTAGGTTATGCAGCCTATGTGGAGAAAGCAAATTCTCTGGTTAGAAAGGCCCCGAACTGGAGACCTAGGGCTTTCTGTAATGTTCTGGCCAGTAAAAAGGGTAAGGTCAGAAATCAGGTCAACACTCAAGGATGTCATATAAAGATGTCATTATAGTACAGTTACATTCTCTCATATCCTATTTTTAACTGAGTCATCAGGTGTACCTGAGGTTCCAGTATAGCAGCCTTCCACGTTTTTAAAATCTTCATTTCTCTCTAGCATGTTTTGTTCCACAAAACTAAGCACCAGGAGATTGTTTCTTTTTATTAATGAAACTAATATCTTCTTGCTATAGACAATTTTTTCTCTGTAGAGATCTTATTTCCTTCTTTGTGAGAACTTTCAGGATGCTCATGGATAGCTCTGGCCATGACAGTTTTTATTTATGAATTCTGTGTTTGACTACATGGATTTCAGTTTTACTGCCACTGAACGTTCACTGCAGGCTGCCTTGATTCAGTTTTGAAAGCAGACAAGCAAAGAAAGAAGGGAGCGAGGGATTGGAAAAGGAAGAAATAAAAGAGAAAACAGACTCAAACTGATATCACTTCTTGTGTCTATGTTAAATAATATTGCCATCAGGCATAGTTTTTCGTCTTTAATATTAAACAACACTGAGAAGAAGCAACAGTTACTTAGTTCCCGGAAGATACTTGCTCTTGAAAGATAATAGTCGCAGCCAACTAAAATAGCTTATTTGTCAAGACTGATCGTTTCTCATCAGAACTTCCTTCCAGATTCTCATAGTCCTATTCTCATCAACCTGAAGCTACTATGGTATAAACTCTGCCTTGCAAGACCCACCTTAAAATGACCCAGTCTGGGCCCTTCTATAAGTATCTTCTCATTTTTTCCCCTTGACCTTGTAGAGGTTGTGTTATCTATTACTGCAACAAATCTAACAAACTTAGCTTTGAATGATCAATAGATTTGTGGTCTTTAGGGAAATCGTTATTCAACACAAAAAAGAAAGTTTTTATTTGTAAACATCAGCCATTGTCTTGTATATTTATATACCTGTGTAAGCTACAGAACATACTCTGGCAATAACCTAAAATTCTACCAATTTCAACCTTGTCAAATACGTTAGTCATCTCTCACTTTTGGTAGGAAAAGACACATATAACAACCGAAAAAATTCATTAAAACGTGTGGTGGTCATGAAGTTACAAAACTAGCAAGTCAGTCTGAACTATTTTGACTTAAAAAAAGATGAACTGGGAAATCTTTTTTATTTTCTTTATTTTAGGGTCAAGGGGTACCTGTGCAGATCTGTTACATGGGTAAATTGCATGTCACAAAGGAGATTTAGTGTACAGATAATTTTGTCACCCAGGTAATCAGCATAATATCCAATAGGTAGTTTAAGTGAAGTTTTCGTCAACACTTTCAGTCAAAGAGCATGGAAACCAACTGTACATGTGATTGACTTTCTTCTTCCCTCTAGGAGAGCCATTTGTGAGCTGTGCTCATGTCTCATTCCTGTGTGAATCCCTCAGTCTCCATGCACGGCATTCAGGCAACAGAGCCTGTCGCAGGCTGTAGGACTAATTACCTAAACTGTTTGGGTGGGAAAGATGTGTTTGTTGCCATGTGTTGACATCTGTGCACCCCTTGTTGTGCTTGGAAAGATGGTGGATTCAGGTAAAACAACTATGAGGTGATCCACTTAGCAGGTAACCAGAACATCCAGAAACTCTTAACCTTTTTTGCATCAACTTTACATTTCAGAGGCTTGAAGTGGTTGGTTCTATCCTTGGTTTCAGTTTTAAAATGGCCCTACATGCTATTTCTTTAATTATTTTTCCACATTTATCATTTCAACAAGATGTACTGTGAGAGGATCCTTCCTGCATATGCTCTTTATTAATGATGGCTTTTTGTGTTACAGTTCCAACCTTCTCATTTATCTAATGTCCAGCTGTCAGGGGTCTGTCATGACTTCAAAATGTTTAACCCTGTGTTGGCTTTTGGAACCAACTAATTTGAAGTAGAAGTTGTCCTAAAGAAAATTTGGCTTCCCCCATTTTAAAGTGGAATAATGAAGTGCAGTGACCAAAATATATAATGACTTTAAGCATTAAAGGGGAAAGAAAGAAAGAGCTAAACAGAAATAGAAAGATAGAAAGAAAGAAAGAAAGAAAGAAAGAAAGGAAAGAAAGAAAGAAAGAGAAAGAAAAAAGAGAGGAGAGAAAGAGAAAGGAAAGGAAAAAGGAAAGGAAAGAAAGGAAGGAAGAAAATATATTGAATATAATGTTTGGATATTGTCCGAATGTGTTAACAATAAGTAAAAGGAGAGAAGGCTTCCAGGTTGAAAAGTACAGACCCCTTTTCATAGCAAAGGTTAATTATTCAATAGGTAAACATTTAGGATGATGTCTATGTGCCAAGCACTAAGAGAGTTATCAGAATGTCTCACTTCCCCAAAGTTTCTACTATTATTCCAATAGATAAACAACAATACAAGATACAGGATGGAGAAGGTGAGTTGAATGGTTTTTTTAATTCAACACAGGAATTCTCAGTCCTCTCTCCAATTAAATGTAAGGAATTAGGAGATTAGCCTTACATTGTTTGATTTTTTCCGAGACCTTATCAACAAAAACTTGCTGGACAGTTTCAATGAGGCAGAAACTCCATTATGTACTGGAATGAGCAGATGGAGTTATACAAATATGTATAAGATATATTTCTTGCCATTAAAGTCTATATAAGCTAATAGAGAAGAATAAGCATTGATCTGTGAAATAAAGAGTCAGATTTGGAAAATTTCACCAATTTCGACAGTATAGAATGCAGCATTAGGCAAAGGTCCAAAAGTGATATCATCCAAATAGAATAAGGAAACTGGAAAGTTGGGGAAACAGTCGAGGAGTGAAACAATTAATGGATCTCTAAAGAAGGATTATACATGTTCATAGGCGAGTTTATTAGTTCAGTTTACTTGGTGTCAAATACCGGAACACCCCAAATATTTTATTCGTGGTTGTATTTTTGAGTTTCAGTTACTGGCACTTTTATTTTCTTCCATTAGTATCCTATATCCACCAATGCCTGGTGTTTAGAATATTTTGACCTCAGTAAATTCATAACAGTGTTAACAACAGAGTCACAGGTGTTCTAGGAAGGAAAATAAGGGATAGGCGGACTACGAGAGATGCAAAATTCCAAGCCAAGGGACTGAAGGTCTTGTCAAAGGAGTAATCTCAGGCCCAGTAGTCAGCTGTCCCCTAATGTTGATCTTCTTTTCTGCATATCATCACTGTCAGGCAAATCTTCAACACATTTCTGAATCGAAGCCTATACAAATGATAACTTTCAATGTGCAATAACATGTTTTCCATTTTCCTTTTTTTAAAAAATGATTTCTTCAGACAGGGTTTTGTTTTGTCACCAGGCTGGAGTGCAATGGTGCGATCTCGGCTCACTGCAACCTCCACCTCCCAGGTTCAAGTGATTCTCCATGCCTCAGCCTCCTGAGAAGCTGGGACTACAGGCACACACCATCATGCCTGGTTAATTTTGTGTTTTTAGTAGAGATGGGGTTTCACCAAGTTGGCCAGGCTGGTCTCAAACTCCTGACCTCAAGTGATCTGCTCACCTCAGCCTCCCAAAGTGCTGAGATTACAGGCGTGAGCCACCATGCCCGGCCCCGTTTTCCTAACGTAGTGTATGAGTGTACACTTTTCTCAATAGATTTAAGTTGAAGTTTTATTAGCTCTTTTATAGGCATCCTAAATGGAACTTATTGCTGCTGTTTTTGCATAACCACCACCACCAAGCACCTGTGAAAGCAGAGCTCATGAGAAGCACTTAAAATGAAGTGGAATAAAGCAGGGTGCTGGTTTCTTCTGTGACCAATGTCAATTAACTTACATATGTGCAATAGAAGTTGTCAGTGTATGTGTGCATGTGTGTTTGTGTGTGTGTAAGCATGCACACACTTGATTATGACAAGCAGGGGCTGTGACATAGAGTGTAGCCTGTAGTGTAGATCAAGGGTGTAAGAAAACCAGGAGATGCTTGCTCTGTTAGTTTCCTAGGGCTTCTACCTCAAAGCACCAAAAAATAGGTCACTTAAAACAACAGAACTTGATTTCCTCACAATGCTGAAAGCTAGAATTCCAATATAAAAGTGTCAGCAGACCCCCAACTCTCTCTGGGGTAACCTTTCTGTGTGTTCTAGCTTCTGGTGTTTTCTGGCAGTCCCTGGTGTCCCCTGGTTTGTGACATGTCACTCCATCACAGGGCCATTTCTCCCACTCTGTTTTCACAGCATCTTCCCCCATGTCTAACTGGCTCTATATTAAAATGTCCCTTTCCTGTAACAACACCAGCCACATCAGAATAGGACCCACACCAATTACTTCATTTTATTTTTAACTTTTAATATTTGTGGGAGCAGAGTAGGTGGCTACATTGATGGGGTACATGAGATGTTTCGATATAGGCATGCAATGCATAATAATCACATCATGGAGAACGTGTATCCCTCCATCTCCTCAAGCATTTCTCCTTTGAGTTATCAACCATCCAATCATACTCTTTTGGTTGTTTTTAAATGTACAATGAGGTTATTATTGACTATAGTCACTTTACCGTGCTGTCAAAGAGTAGGTCTTATTTATTCTTTCTATTTTTGGTACCCATTAACCATCCCCACCTCCCTGCTACACCCCAACCTACTCCTCAATATTCTTCCCAGCCTCTAGTAACTATCCTTATACTCTCTATGCCAATGACCTCCTTTTAGATTGATTACTTCTATAACAGCCACTTTTCCAAATAAGGTCACATGCTGAGTTACTTGGGATCAGGACTTCAGCATATCTTTTTGATGTGCTGCAATTCAGCACAGATGCTTGCCCATTGCCCCTTTCAAAAGAAGTCTAGCCTAGAGATTGACTTCCAGCTTCACTGGTTTCACTGCTCACTGTTGTTTCTTTGGTACCAAGTATTTTCTATTCTCAAATACTTTATGATTTATTTCTTAGATGGCTGGCTATATCAAATAGTATTTTGGGAAGGGTAATGTGTGGGTGGGATTATTGCCAAATTCTTTTCTTGAGTTTTATAATTTTTCCACAATAAGACAGATTATTTTGAAGAATAAGTTGTCAGTATAATTCCTGCCAAAATCATAGCAGCAGAACTTTTTACTTCAGTGTAGAAAAGGGTCCTAGAGAAAGGTGATTTTCTTTCATTTGATGAAAGGACTTATGCTCCTTAAGGTTAAGTGAGTACATCAAGGTCACACAGAGTCTGAACCAGAAAAAAAATCCAGTGGTAAACACAAATGTCATTGTTTGCAGTCTCTGTATTCAGTTTGATGCTAGGATTCACACCCATTTTTAGAATCTTGTTTGAACTTGACTCTCAAAAGGACTGAGTTTAGAAGCCAGGCATTCCTCCAACTTCACTCACTTATCGGTCAAAGAATTTCCCTTCCACTATTTTCTGCAAATACAACATGCTTTCCACATCAAAACAAAACAGTGGCCTTAGCAGAATCAGGAAATGAAAATATCAAATAGTTTGAGAACATTCCCATTTTAGTGTAAAGAATATTGCCTCGTAAATTTTTGGCTTGGGTTTTCACTAACATTGGTAGTACAGAATGAATTTCTACAAATCAAATTATGTTCGTTTGGAGTATGGAAAGTTATTAGAACCACAGTGAATACTCTTGCATACTTGTGTAATTTTGGAAATGCCACTAAGTGCCAGTTTCCTTGTATGTAAAATCAGGGGAAAAATCATTATCCTTACTTAACTCATAATATTGGCATTCTGACTATAACTTGGCATCCAATAAGCAGACAATAAACATTTATGTGTTCATTTATGTTTCTGGAAATACTCCAAGAAATAATTATTTCATCTTGATGCTTCCCTATGCAGATGACATTCAGACAGACCTATGTTAAATTCCAGATCTTCCTGTTAATAGCTGTGTGACCTTGGGCATGTTTCCCTAATTTCTTGGTGCCTTCCTGCCTGAAATAAAAATGGGAATAATAATAATGCTTCGTTGTAGAAATATTGTGAGAGTTACATGCAATCATCCATATAAAGTGCTGGATGTGGAATCTTAACAAGTGTTTCATTTGTGATAGCTACTGATGTCATTGTTATTTTTATTTTTCAGTACCCTAAAGTATATTTAGGGCTTGTCTACTTTTGTGACTTCTAATTAGTAAGAGAAAATCTACATGTGGAAAAACTATTTTGGTTTGTCTCTCATATCTTACTTAACTTTTCTTATCAGGTATTAAGCATAACTGAATTGAGAATAGATTTTCTCATTACTACACAATGAGGAAGTTTCTGTGTCATGCATATTATTCTTCTTGACCTGAGGTATCCCTTTTGGATTCCTATGCCTAGAACCCTCAGAGCCTGCTACAAATGGAATGTTTGTGCCCTCACCATCCAAATCATATATTCCAACTCTAGTCCCCAATGTGATGGTATTTGTAAATGGGATCTTTGGAAGGTAATTTAGTCATGAGGCTGTAGCACTCTTAATGGGATTAGTGTCCTTATAAAGAGAGATAGGAGAAAGCTTGTTTCCTCTCTCTATGCTCTCTGCCTTATAAGGATACAGGAAGATGGGCGATCTGCAAACCAGGAGGATGCTCATCAGACACCTAATCTGCCAATAACTTGATCTTGGACTTCCCAGCCTCCAGAACTGTGAGAAGTAAATTTCTATTAAGCCACCCAGTCTAAGGTAATTGTTATAGCAGTTAAACTAAGACAGGGCCTCTATTTTTTCATTTTAAAAAGAATAATAATAACAACTATTTTTACCTTATAGAATAATATATTTCTAATAATTAAAATCTTTATAAACTGTAAAAATGGTAACACCTAGTTGGCTATAAACTAACTACCAAATAGATACCTCTTTGAGTAGAAGTATACCACAATTATCATAAAGAGGAGAAGTAAAAGGAAGAAGAAGGAAAAATATATATTTATATAAAATATATAAATATATTTATATTTATGTCTTAGACGCAGTGCTTACCTGATGCTTTCAAATATGTGTTTATTTACTCTTCATAACAAATGTGGATACCATAATACTAACATCTAGCACCTGGGCAAGTGAAGCCTAGGGTAAAGAAAGTCATTTAAGGTCACATGGCTGGTCCATAGGGATTTCAGTTCTAACTACCTCTTTTAAGATGGCTGATTGAGCACCAAAAGTACTTCCTTCTCCATTTATCCAAAATCTCAAATGCAATTTAAAGGTTCAGTAAGATACTTTTAAAACTATTTGATCCAGCAGCCTTTTAGAATATCAATTTTTTAAAAAAGTTTAAAACAATATTTATGAGCATGTATTATTTTTATTATAACAAATTTAAGTCTGTCTGACTCAATTATCTCTATTCTTTTCTTTAAACCATGTTATTTTATTATCCCTTTGATTATCGTCTCCCTGTGTCTCTATAATTCTTACAAATGAACCAGTTGAGTAAACCAATTATAGTGTAAATTTCTCTATTTTAATCAAAGAAGGGAAACCTTCCTGATTATTCAGGTATTTTGATAATTTAATTTTTCCTTCAGGTCCTTTTGTATACTTGAGGCAATAATGTAGTTTTCTCCTAAGTTAACTACAGTTTCTTTGAACTCTTTGACTCATGTATGCTTAAATTAGGGTTGTCAGATTTAGAAAATTAAAATTCTGAATTCCCAGTTAAATTTGAATTTCAGATTAACAATGAAATTTTTTTAGTATAAATATGCTAATTTTGGGACATAGTTATACTAAAAAATGTTATTTATCTGAAATCCAAATGTAATTGAGTATTCTGTATTTTATCTGGCAACTCTCTCAAATACGTGACAGGGTTGGCAGTCCTTGTCGTAATGACTGCTTCATCCAGAAACACTAGTAAAAAGCAAACTTGGGTGTATCAGTCTTTGAAAATTTCTATCTAATTTACATATCAACTAAAATGTCATATCGTGTTCTGTTTCTCTGAAGAGATTCACAAACTATAGAAGCTGTCTGATGTACCCACGAGATGATGGGGAAGAAATAAGATCCTTTGTATAGATGGAGTGGGCATTATTAACATTAGGTGGCTAGCTAATTGTTATGTATTTGATAACAGGCTGAAAATCTGAGTCTAACTTTGGTCTTTTGCCTTCTTTACCAAAATTCTACTTTCCTGAAGGAAATTTAAATTATTGTGGCATGAACCCTCAAAACTCATAACTAAAGGTATACTAAGGTTCTTGCTTGTAAGCAACAACCAACTCTAACTTAGGCATAAGAAGATTTGTGGAGGGATTATGGAGAGCAAATTGACAGATAAGACTTTGTAACTGAAAGAACTCCTTGATTCTTTAAAATGTGAAGTGAGAATCAGAAAACATCTTGTAGCTGAAACAATCTGGTCCAGTGCCATGTCGCTCAAATCTCTGCTTGCTCTATATTCTGCTTTGCATCAGAGACTCAGTAGTCGAAGGTCCCCGAAAGCTTGACTGCTTGGCTAAGATTAGGTCACATTCCCATTCCCTACCTGTACTGGAAAGAGGGTTCTGATATTATGAAGTTGGAATTGTCTTCTTCCATGTCTGACTATAATGAAGAAGAGAGAATTCTGCTCTAAAAATCAGGGCAAGAAATGGGTGGTTGCTGGCAAAAAATCAATAATGGTCCATTACATATTTAGGTACATAAGGCCCTTCTGCATCCTTCTCTATGTTGATTTCCAAGTTTCCTATCAACAAGAGGAGTATGTATGAAATTGGAGGTCCTTATAGAAAGTGAAATAAGCTAGGCACAGAAGGACAAACTTCACATGTTCTCATTTAGATCCTTCACATGTGGGATCTAAAACTTAAAACAATTGAGCTTACGGAAATAAAGAGTAGAAGGATGGTTATCATCACTGGGAAATGTAGTGTAGGGGTATTTCAGGGAAGTGGAGAGGGTTAATGAGTACAAAAATGATAGTTAGAAAGAATGACTAAGACCTAGTATTTGTTAGCACAACAGAGTGACTGTAGTCAAAATTATTTATTTATATATTTTAAAAAATACATTGGATTATTTGTAACACAAAGGATAAATGCTTGAGGTGCTGGATATTCCATTTACCATAATGTGATTATTACACATTGCATGCCTCTTTAAAAATATTTCATGTATCCCATAAATATGTATACCTACTATGTGCCCCAAAAATTAAAAATTAAAATTAATAATAAGAAAAAAGAGGTAACCTTCTGTAGAATAAGGAAGCAATAGCAACAATGGAAACTAAAGCATGGTAGCTGTCTTGAGAAGTAATCCTTAACATTAGACGTCATTCTTTTGGTGAGGATCCTTCCATGTAGTGGCTTTATTCTTTGCCTTTGTGAATTTAACCTTCTTTGAGTCTCCCTCCTAAAAGCTCTATCAACTGCAAGGCTAAGTGGATTCAAAAATAGCACATACTATCTCAGTCTGAGTTTTTCTGGGTAACAGCTCTCTGCCTTTCTTGATACAAATTTATAATCATTATCATCAAGATAAGGAGCTTGTAACTTGGAATACATGGGTGGGTTTTAAGGAGTTAGAAAAATCCCTGTAACTTATTATAATTTTTGAATAAGACTTTATGTGCATATTCCTATAAAAAAAAATCAACAGTTCTAAAAATGTATATTCTCAAAGGGATCTATTAAGGAAAACAGGGTTCAATGACATAAATGAAACCAGGAATATTAAGTGTCTTTGCCAATTTCAAATAAGATTTTAGTAGCAAATTCAAGACATATAGTTCTCAATATAGTTTGAGAAATTATTTGAGTTCTGTGCCAACTATGCATTTATTTCTAAAGGCAAAATACAGAAGCCTTTTCTTCTTACTGAAAATGCCCTTCATTCTGGGAATGCCACGATGGCATTATCAGCTTCACCTTACTCCCCATGTCTGGGGAGCCTGGCAGAGAACCAACTGGCCAAGCAGATGACTGAGGCCAATCCTTTCTCAATTATTTCTTTTTGTCAAAATGACATAAATAGCTAGTACAATACTTTTTGCAAATATTTATTGTTTTTATGGCTCCTTGATATTTCTACTTGATATATTTTCATATAGGTAATTTTTTTCTTATATCTTGATTACCTGCATGGTTTCACTTGAATAACTAGAGAAAACCTTAATTGTATTTGAGGTGGCTTTTATCTTCTGAAAAAGCTTCTAGATTTAAAACATTACTAGTCTTAGTTTGTTCAGGTTGTATAATAAAATACCATAAACTGGGAGGCTAATGAACAACAGAAATTTATTTCTTACAGTACTGGAGTCCAGGAGGTTTAAGATCAAGGCACCAACTGATTCAGTGTCTGGCAAGAGTATACTCTCAGGGCAAGGCTGGAAGGGTCACTCAGACAGAGAGGTGGCTGAGCAAGTGCGGGAAGTGGCCAGGGCTAAGGGAGTCCCAGCAGGTGAACATGATCTGTGTTTGACACAAGTGGCATTGGAAGGCTTGCTTCTGCCCTGAACTGTTGTTTGTGAAACATTAGGGAGGGTGTTTATTCTCTTTGGGCCTCAGGATCAAAATGGGGGAATTAATGAGACCTTTAAAATCTAAAATTCAAGAATTGCATATACTAGCAGTGAAACATTTTGAATTTGGGATGTATGTCCCCCAGCCCCAAATAAATTTCCCAGGGAGGATCTAGGGGCATTAACTAATTCAAATTTTTGCAGGATTCAACCTTTATCTTTATGGTAACCCTGAATATCAGCCAGCTGATTTATAATGGTACATTTTCACATCTTCAATACATAGTAAGGAAGAAACGTGAACTGAAACCTTTAGAACAGTTGTAAACAGCATGGAATCATACAGATTTTTTCCTCTGGAAAAAATCAAATATTTAGTTCCTAAGAATATTTTGATCAGCTAATTAATCAAACTTATTAATATTTAGGAGTAAATTGTAATTATACATTGTAGGTTGGATTTTGATGTGTAAACATAACTTGAGTCTCCTTGTGACTCTATAATATATGCAGTGTGTTATATTTTATGTATGAGATGGTTAATCTTTAAAAATATGATTGTTTTTAGCCTTGGTATTACTAGACATATATTCCCTGAGAAATGCAAACAAGAGAAGTAACTTACAAGGAGGATTTTCTATGTGGTATTATCTATGCTCCCTTTCGTGGAGGAAGGAGTTTAACAGTTTAACATGGGATGTAGATCCAAGAGAGCATCTGCTTTCAGCAGAATCTTGCACATACACTCTCATTCCCCTGAGTCTGGGGAACATGCTCAGCATGTGGAACAATGTTTTCTATTACTTCCATTTTCAACTTTCCTGTTGCAAGCCTCTTCTTGCAGAGATATGTTTCCCTTAATTGGGCTTCATCCGTTGCTCTATACCTGTCAGGTCTCAAATGTTGTTCCATAATTCTTGGATACAATTAAATGGTAACCAATTCATCATTATCTCAGAGGCAATTCAAAGTCTTATGAGTTGGATTTTTGGGAAAAATAGAGGGAAAAAGAGAGGTTGTCTATGATGAAAGAGGAATGTTTCCCTCAGGGAGGCAGTATAATGCTATGGTAAAAGGCACAGGTTCTGGAATTTGAATTTCAATTCAGAGGAATTCCAATTCATTCATTCATTTAAAAAATTTTTATTGAATTGTTACTCTGTCCTAGACACTGTTGTCGGTGCTAGAGTATAACAAAAAAGAAATCAGCCCTTGTTTATCTTCCATTTTAATGAGGGAGTTAACAACAAAAAAGATAAATAAAATATATATTAAAATATATATCTAAAGATATTAGATCATGGTAAATGTAGGGATAAAAGGAAATTAAAAGAGGGATTTGAAGGTTGAAATTTTAGTTTAGTCCAGGGAAGTCTTACTGAGAAGCTAATTTTATCAGGAGCAAATGCATATTATCTTAGTCCATTTTCTGAGGCTAATTTATTTTAAAAAATGATAATGATAAAAGAGGTTATTTAGCTCATGGTTCTGGTGGCTGGGGAGTTCAAGGTCAGACGGCTACATCTGGCCAGAACCTCACGCTACTTTATGATATGGCCGATGGCACCACAAGATGAGTGTGTGTGAAATCAAGCAAAACATGTGGGACAACCTTATGGTATAACAACCCACTTTTGTGGAAACTAATTCAGTCCCTGGAGAGTGAGAACTCACTTCCATGAGATAGTATTAATCCTTTCATGAGGGTGGATATCTCCAAACCAAATACATCTCAAAGGTCCTACCACCTCTCAACACCATCACACTGGGGTCCAAGCCTCCACTTGAGTTTTAGTGGGGACAAACCATATTCCAACCACAGCACGTGTGTTGTGTTACCTAGAATTTATATAATACTTCTGCAAAGTTTACAATAGTGTATCTCTGTTGGAACTCTTTTCTGGGTTTCTGCCAGCAGTTGGAAAGACCTCGTGAAAGTCGGGGATCTTAAGCTTCACGTGCTTCATGGTAAACACATACCTAAATCTGACACATTCTCAGGGTGACTTTGACCAAGTAACTTAGCCCCTCTAGAAAGTTCCCAACTGTAAAATAGAGATCATAAAAGTATTAATTCATTTTACTGGATGTATTATAAGGCTCAGATAAGATGATGTACAAAAAAAAATTCATCATTGTGTTAAGCACAAAGTACATGCTAAATTCCTACATTCTTAAATGTATACTTATGTGTCCTATTAGTTTTGCCTACTTGCTTCTTTTCATTTATTTAACTACCCAGGCTATTTGTGTATTCACTATCATTTTTTTCAAGCAAAATGTTAGTTAAATTAAAACTTCTGATTTAGCTGAATGTTTTTTAAGGCACCTAAGTCTGGGGAGAAAGTAAAATGACATAAACGAAGCATCTATCTATATATCTTATATATATATTTCATATGTATTTATTTAAACTCCTATCATACTATGAGCACTTGCAGTATTATTAAACTCATCTTTTAGATGGAGACAGAGAGGCTGAGAAAGATTAAGTAAATTACCCAGACACTCAGCTTATAGAGATATAACTGGGATTCAGTCACAGATAATGCGTACTTAAAAGTTTACACTGTTTCCATAAAGTCTCAATGAATAAAATATTCCACAGAAATGAATTATTCATAAAATGAAGGTAGTATTCTTATCACTCAGTCTTGACCTTACGGAAATTAATTACCTAAATAAAGCATGATATTTACATATTTGTACCTGGTCCATTAAGGACTCAGAAGCAGAGGAAATTGGCAAAGAGGGGAATTGAATTTGATTTTCAGCCTGAATTATTGTTAGTATGTTTAATAAGTGTAAATAGGCTAAGAGCATTTGCTGAAGAACACTTAGAAAATAAAGCCATATAACGCTACCCAGGGCTCTTTACAAAATCACTATTCTCTCAACAAGTCTACACTTCAGTCTGGCAGGTTCCCCCAGGAGCTGGTGCCTGAGAACCTGGAGACAAGAGCCTGCTCATAGGATAAGACTGCCTATTGCAAAAAGGCCTCCCCTCCTCCAGCAGCTGATCCAGTTCTCCTGAGTCCCACTGGGGATCCATCTGTTCTTGAATCTCAATGCCAGCCTCGTCCTGTGGGAGCCAGTGAAGCTGGTGATGCCCTTATGGAGTATACCTGCCCCTGATCTTACTAATGTGGTGATTAGGCCTGACATGGAAGATTGCTCTTCTGGAGTTGAGCTAAAGGACACAAGAACAAAATAAGCATTTCTGATATGGACACTATGACCACACACTTGCCTGACAAAGACAT
This sequence comes from Aotus nancymaae, assembly GCF_030222135.1. Lineage (NCBI taxonomy): Eukaryota > Metazoa > Chordata > Mammalia > Primates > Aotidae > Aotus > Aotus nancymaae. The sequence goes on along the minus strand of NW_026988422.1, from coordinate 70,705,566 downwards.
CGGCTTATTACACTTCACTTGAATTGGACCAAAAAGGAAGAATATTGGCTATCTTTGGGGGAGGATGGGTGGCTACAAATTACTAACACTAAGATTTTGTTGTTGTTTTAAATTAACAAAAGGACTTAATTAAAGAAGATTATAAAGAAGAAAAAAGTTAGGTGTTTTAACTCTTCTTATAATTCACTTTTATTACTTTACTCCCCATCTATCAAATCTTCAATCCTAATGTGGAACCTGATACAAATGAATTAAAACACATTTAACAGTGGAAAAAGTAATTATTGGAAAGACCACGAACTCTGTCAACAAATGTCCATGTACTTAGCTAGATGGAAGAGGTCATTTATAAAGAGCTTCTTTTTAATAAAGAGACAAATTAGAATTATTGAACACACTGCCAGCGGAGAGAAGTGAAAATTGTGATTTCTCTGGTCAAAAGGTAAGCTAGAGTTGCAAAGCAGGTCTACATATCTCAAGAGCCTCAAGAATTATCATCATATTGAAACATAAAATATAAGCTAATAACAATCTTTGTAAATCACGAGTAAGAACTTGGACTATAGGCTTAGGCTTATAAAGATGAGAACATTATTATATTGTATTTTTAAAACCATCACATTAAAAACAAAAACAAGGAACACCACTCTCTCTTGAAGGCAATGATCTCTGGCTACCTGCAGAATCCTTTTTTTTCTTCCTCTCCAGCATCAGTCATGAGCATGAACCATGGAGTCAGAGTGATTTAGACTTGAATCCAAGCTCACATAGCTATGGAATAGTAAGCAGTAGTGGACAAGACTATTATTGTTATTATGTTTGAGAATGATATAGAAAACATCTTTTTATAAGAGTGGAGGCTAGAGAAGCTTACTTAGCAAATGGAATTGTCTGGCTTAGGAAAAAGGGCAAATTATGTATGCTATACTTTTATAAATTTCTTATATCAATCAAATGGGGACAAAAGTGCCCTTAGAGGAATACCATTGTTATAATTAAACAGATATTATTATTTTTTAACAGATATTATTTAACGTATAGTGAAGGCATGGCCTGTTAATTCTTTTCTTCTTCCCATTTCCTTTAGCCCTCTGGCTGTTAGGATTATTTAGTCCAAATCTTGACTCTTAGACAGTTTGATGGCAGTGCCCTTTGCCTATCAGTCTAGTGATCGTACCCCAGCATACTCTGGCCTGATGTTATTATGATTCTGTCAGAGAAGCTTTATTATCATTTGTTTGCTTGTTTTTATGCAACATTTCACCACCTGTGTTGTTCCATAGCAGTCAGGTAATCAGTCCTGGATTGTACTCTTTTGTTCTGATGCATGTTCTGGGTAAACGACATGCTTAGAACATTAATGACACATAAGTATTTACATTGACAAAAAACAAGACTGGCATTTAAAGAGAAACTGACCTGGCAGTAGATTGTGGTGGTTGAGAGGTTGGGATACTGGCCAGTTAACTAAAATTTAATTCGGGAAATAATCAATTTGTAAAGCATCCAATCAACCAAATTAGAAATGTTCTTCAATGTTTCACTATGTAAAGGTTTTATTTCTGCCAAGACACTCACCAGATCAGTTTGTTGACTTTTACAATACCCATCATTTTATTGCGGAATGGGTGGGCTGTTTCTTAAAGGCTACGTATCTCTTGCAGATTTGCATTCTGCCTGAATGCTGTGTCTGTACTAGCCTTAACTGTGTACTTCCTTTGATAGTTTTTGGCAAATTGATCATATGTTAATATTTGCCAAAATGGCTTTCAGTGAATTACATTTCGATAAATTATTGAAGATCCAAGAGTTTGAGTTTGACATTGACTTCTGAAGTCTTTTCTCCAGCTTCGCCACTTGCCAGCTGGATAACCTTGGCAATTGAACCTCTCTAACCTTCAACATCCTTATCCATAAAACAGGAATGATGAGAATATCATTACCTAAAGTTGTGTGGATCTATGAGGTATCCAACGCATGAAGAACCATAAAATAAGGGCTAAAAACACGGTGACTTATCATTCATTGCCTTGTAAGACTCAGATCACCATGTTTTACTCTGTGCTTCTATTACTGGGAAAAGACATAGGTAGGTCTTTTCCCCTTTTTACCACCTACATGTGCAAGACTCTGTGTTAGAAGTGTATTTCACTTGACTCTTACAAGAATTCTTAACATGACACATCAACAAAAATGGGATATTTCAGCTGCAGAAATCTACAAAATTGTTCAAGCTTTAACAGATTCACAGGTTCACCGATTTGAACCTGTGTCTCTCCAATTCTAAAAGTCCATTAATACGTCATGTTCTGATCACTAGATATCATCTCTTATTTGTATATTTTTAGTCATAAATCTGCTGCTTGCCTCCTACCAATTACATTTAATTTTTTAAAAATACTGACTCCCATTTAATCATATCACGGTTCTTAAATCAGAATGGGTTTAAGAAATAATGTGAACATTTAATACTCTTATTGCCTCTTTTTCTCTTTGGGAAATTTGTTATTAATAAGATAATGCCTTAAACTTAAGGATGTATACATTTTGGAAAAAGTATTATTCACAAATTTATATGTGCATGTTAAAAGGAAGACAGGCTGGCAGGAGACACATACTATAAGAGAGACAACCAGAAAAATGAGATGAATAATGAGGATGGCATCACTCTGTATTTTGTAGAGTTTGATCATTGACAATCCACTCTTCATGAGTCCTTTCATATATGCTTAGCTAATTTAATCCTCAGAGGATGAAAGAGGAGAAGTTGTTAGCCTTATTTTACTTAGTCTGTCAGGAGGTTAAGTGATTTAACCAGTCATATATTTAGTACAGAGTAGAACTGAGAGCAGAGCTTGAGTTTTCCCAGGAAAATTTTTTAACATTGGAGGAAAGTGTGATTAAGTGCTAAGCATAAAAATGAGTAATGTAACAGAGGTTCTTGGGTGTTTCTCAATGTCCATTTTTCTCATTTCGCTTAGAGAGAACCTCTATTATCAAAGAACATCACCTTCCAGAATTAGCTTCTGAGAGCCTTCCTTATAAGATTGCTGACATATGACCCTCACCTCTTTTCTTCCTGTCTCCATTCAACCTACCTGCACTGGAACATGATGTCTCTAGCTTTCTAGCTTTATCCTGGGCCATGCTTTTGCAGGCCACACACTGAGGATGGTGGAGAGGTAAAGTAAAAATTCCCTGATTTCCACACAACTAGGGAGACACCACACAAGACCCAAATTACTCTTTTCAGGACTTCTCTGTGGGAGAAAAAATGGACTTTGATCATATTTATGTTGCTGTTATGTTGGGTCTCTACTGTAACCAATTCCAATCCTAGGTAATCCAGCACCTATTCTGAAGTTCTGTTCCTGAGGCAAGAGGCAATACATGAATTTGAAGACCAGGGAGGATGGCTAAAAAGAATCCAGACCAGAAGGCTGAACTGACTTCCTTTAAGAAAGAAGCATATTAAGAAAAGTTACTAGATCCTGGGGTGCCTGAGAGCTGTCAAAACTGTGCCTGAGTGCAGCAGCTGTGGTTAAATGACAGAGAGAGAGCTGGTTTCCCATGTCAAGGAGAAACTTAGAGATTCATAAGGACACCCTCACATTGACCACAGGGCCCTTTGACTATAGGGTTTTGTGACTCTTCCCTTGCTCACAGAGAGAGCTGCCAAGGAAGTTAGATTTGGGGAAAGATGAAGTTCCCCGTTTGTTTCTCTTTCTTTCTTCTCAGTTGCTTATCTTACTTAACAAGAGATTTCACATCGGAGACATTTGACTTGCAGGCACTGCAATGACCACTGTTCTTAGGCTTACCTTCTGTGACCTTTCCCCAAAAATTTACTGAACTAACTTAATCACAGAAGAGGTCTTTGTCAGGAAATATCACCTGTCACCCACTTGCATGAGTCACACAGACACACAGGAAATGTATTTTTCTTGTACTTTGTAGTGTGCAAAACCCTATCATACGTAGTATCTCACTCAGTCATTCCGTACCTTTAATACTAGTCTTGTTTTTATAAACGTTTTATTTTTATAAATGCATATGTTCTATTTTAGAATAGTTTTAGTTGTATAGAAAAGTTGTGAAGGTAGTTTCCACACACCTGTATTCATAAGTTTCTCTTATTATTATCATCCTAAATAAGAATAGTTCATTTGCCATAATTAGTGAACCAATATTGACTATTATTAACTAAAGTTTCTATTTTATTTAAATGTCCCTAGTGTTTGCCTGCTGTCCTTTTTTTCTCACGGAATCCCATCTAGAATAAGACAATATATTTAGTTATCAAGCCTCTTTAGGCTCCTCATGGCTATGACAGTTTCTCAGACTTTCTATTGTGATGGCCTGGAGAGTTTTGAAGGGTATTGGTCAGGTATTTTGCCAAATTTCCCTCTTTTGGGATTTGTTTGATGTTGTTCTCATTATTACACTGGGGTTATGAGTTTGGGGAAGGAAGATCACACAGGTAAAGTACCATTCTCATTACATTTTATCAATGTAACATAGTATCAACATGACTGACCACTGATATGTTACCTTGATCACCTGGCTGAGGTAGCCTTCATTAAGCTTCTCCACTGGAGAGTTACTCAGACATTAATGTTTTAATGATTAACTCTACATCCTTCTTAATTCCTAAAATAAACTGAGTTACACTTACATAAATACATGCAATATGATAGGACAAAAATAGGCAAGGCAAGTAGGTGGAATGGGAAAATGAGGACAGGGAAGTAAGAAGCAGAGGCAATGTAAGTACACAGAAATGCCCACCAGAACACGCTGTACCAACACCAAAGACAAGCTACAAATTTAGCTCCAAGCTTCCTAAAAGCCAAGCCACAGAAATGGAAATGCGATGCATTAGCAGACTCACGTTTGTGCATGAATTTTGTGTGAGTGCATGGGCCTGCTAAATTTCTCATATCTAGCCTTCTGAGGGTAGTGGGATATAATGGTCAACATTTTAGCACATCTATCTATCTATCTAACTATCCATTTTTATCATCTTCCCTCTATCATCTATATATCTAGTAATATATCTACAGTAATTCTTTGATCCTTTAAATCCCTTGATGTAAGCTAAAGGCATGAAAATTAAGCCAGAGTTCAATATATGATACTCATTAAGGGGAGTCCATTAGATCCACTCATGTTGTTCTTTAAATGTGGCTGATCCAAGGATAAAAGGTATGATACTCTTAGTAATAAATAGACTGCTTATGTTTCAGACACTACACATCAATACCATTCCTCATAAATGAACATTTGATAATGTTCGAGTCTCCAGAAATTTAGGTTATATTTTCTAACAAAAAAACAAAAACAAGAAAACTGGAGTAAAGATATGTATGTGCTATCAGGTAACCTCAAAAGAAGACAGAGTTTATACCATCTTATGAAAAACAGTGGCCCTAAGATCACATGGCCACAGGAGTATTTTTGTACCCAATGTTTTGTAGTCAATAAGAGGCAAGGCCAGGACTCAAAAATTGATTCTCTGTCTCCAGAATTCTCTTTGGGGAATATCTGTATACCAAATCAGATCAGCAGATTTTATTCTGCTAATTATTTTAGTGACAGATGCCTTGGCCAGAGCAGCTGTACATCCTTATCTTAATTTGGCTTCTCAATGCACCATAGCCTCAGGGCCAGAGTGTTAAGTCAGTCAGATCTGGGTTTGAATATGGGATTGTTTCCGGGTTTCGGGGTGCAGGGCAGCTCCCCTGAAAGGATGTTTTTCCAGGCTCTTGGTCTCTCACTCACCCAAGAATGGGAGAGGGGACCATGGCATGGTGTGCTTGCAAGAAAATATCAGACCCCAAAGAGTGTTTGCAGAAAGTCATTTATTTAGGTAGAGCTAAAGTGAGAGAGAGAGAAAAAGGAGAAGGGGAGAGAGAGAAAGAGCTAGCTCTCACACTGAGTGAGAAGAAGGAAAAGCCGCTCTCACACTGAGTGAGAAGGGTTCCCAGAGGGGAAAACCAAGAAGGAAAGCTCCTCTCACACTGAGTGAGAGAATCCAGAAAGATGGAATCCAGGAGAGGAAAAGCAGCCTCCACAGGATTGTGGAAGGGGACCCAAGTATGGAATCCAGGAGAGAGAAAGCAGTTTCTACGAGAGTGGAAGGGGACTCCAGAGGGGGAAATCTGCCCTGATGAGGGAGACAGGGACTCTAGGACTTTTAACCTGGGAGGAATTCCCATCTTCTCTGAGTCCTCTGGCCAATGAAAAGAGTTCCTTTAAACTTCCGCTGGAGTGACTGACTTTGATTATTTTCCTGTGCCGGGGAAAATTAAAACACAGACCCTTAAGTCTCCCGGATGGCGAAAGGGGAGGGGGGCAATGGGAAGTTCTTGCCCTTGAAACTACACCCTCTTGTGGACCAGGGAAGAGAATACATTTCCTCAGGATCATTAATGTCCATTATTCTCTTTACCTACCTAGTATGGTGGCTGGCCGATAAGGAGTATTCAATACATTTATGTTTATCATAGTCATTATTATTGTTATTTCTATTGCATGTGCATGAAAGTTATTGGTTAACTATATCAATGAATAAATGTATTCAGACTTCATTTCAGTTTTTCGTTTTTTTTTTTTTGAAGTCGGAGTCTCACTCTATCGCCCAGGCTGGAGTGCAGTGGTGTGATCTCGGCTCATTGTAACCTTTGTTTCTCAGATTCAATCAATCCTCCTGCCTCAGCCTTCTGAGTAGCTGGGACTACAGGGACACACTGCCATGCCTGGCTATTTTTGTTGTATTTTAGTAGGGATGGGGTTTCACCTTGTTGACCAGGCTGGTCTCGAACTCCTGAGCTCAGGCAATCTGCCCGCCTTGGCTTCCCAGAGTGCTGGGATTACAGGCATGAGCCACTGTGCCCAGCCAGACTTTACTATTTTTTAGCTCTATGATACTTAGCCAAGTAAGGATAATACACACCCCTTTATAAGGAAGACTACATAAGATCAGAAATGTTAGAGCACCTGATCATGTGACATATGATGAGGTGTGTATGAGGACAAGAACAAACTTGCCAGCTCACAGCATAAGTTCCATATAGCTGAAGCATTGGATTTATTCATCTCCAAGTTTTAATCCGTTTTTTAACACACATCAGTCTTTTAACCATGTCTGTTCAAGGGGGTCAAAAAGGAAACTGTAAGAGGCATTTCTATTTCAGAAATGTTAAAACATGGGGGAAAAAAAATGCTCTGAGACACAAGCAAATGTGGCATTTTATTTATGAATTGTTAAGTTAAACATGAAAGGCTTATATGAGTTAAAATGCCACAAAACAATTTTCTCAGGGACAGATCACCCTTGAATAAACAGACCTTGAGGTTTCAGCTGTAAGAGGTGAAAAACTTAATTTCTTCTCTCCAGAGAAGTAGCAGTGCCCTTAAGTCCTTACCCTGTAATCAGCCCATCCGTGGTTAAAACGTCAGGCACAAGAGGCACAGATGCAAAGAGCTCCCAAAGCTTCTTAAAAAAGTTGTTCCCAACGGCATACACGCACAACACGGTCTATTTGTGCTAAACGCATGCAAAATTCAGTGCCAAATATGCAGTTTGCTTAATGATGGAATAAAGACCACTTAAATTAATGGATATTTGAAACGAAACCCATCCTTCCAATACAATTATTGGAGCGAGAGATGTTAATTATTCCCATTACTTCCCTCCCCACCTCCCAACAGGCTGCTCTTTTGACTTCTGAATGCAACTATCTGCTTTGTTCCTAGTGAACTTAATTCATCAGGTGGGTCTGTTTCCAAGCTCTTAGTGCCTCACATATAACACTTCAATTAAATTGAGAAGGGTAATTACTTAAAGTGACAAACAGAAGAATGCTAATTAACTAAAAAGTTCATTTCAGGGCACTTAAACTAGAGTAGTGCAAAGTAAAGAGGTCATGATTTAATGTATTTGCCTGACTTGCTTTTGTAAAACACTGTTCTTCATTATAATAATGCCAGAAGAGCAGAAGTATGTTGCATTAACAGAGAATTAATGGCTCTTGGCTACTCAGGAGATTTGATTTCTGTGTTTTTTATTCACCACGTGTATAAGATTCATGATAGTGAATAAAGTTAATGATCTTGGATTTTTCATCTTGTTATAAATATTTCAAGTTTATCTTAATGCTGCTAATGTCCTGGCTAGAAAAATCAAGCCTACTATATTTTTAAATCCCTGAATCCTAATTGATCAAAATGCAGTTATATAAATATTTAGATGATTTTCATTAATGTTCTTTGTTTGATATTACATATACCCATCCTTGGTGTCCATATATACTCTGTAAGTTTATTAAAAAATAGTTAACATTTGGTTTTTGTAATAGGGGATTTGAACTCAGTAAGTGACTCAAATAATGACAGAAGCCACCAATAAAACAAAAATATTGTTCCTAAATAAATGGAAAGAGTCAAAAGAATTACAGTCTACTATTTGGCTAAAACTTACTAATCATAAAGTGTGCCTTATTTTTAATTTAACCCAACATTTTTATAATAACGTATAGGTATCAGGATGACTGTAGATGAGAACAGAACAACAAAGAAAATGAGAGATTGAATTAGTTGAAGCCAACAAGTTTAGCTGACTGACATACACTTGATATTAAAAAATAAATTGAGATTCCATCTGCACAAAAAATTTGGTACCTGGCACCACAGTAGGTGCTTGACAAGAATTTGGGAAATAATCGCTATATTATCAGAGAGTGGGATGCAAAGGGCTTTCAAAGGTGTTATGGAATGGAAATAACCCCCAGCTACATATTTCAGGTCTAAGAGGGAGTATCTTCTGCCAGAAATGAGAGGAAGTCTAAGTGGATGTTTCTGTTGTCCTATTTGACACCAATTATTGTGTCAACTTCAAGTAGCTAAATCTTTGGGGACAATACCTTTTTCTTTTCCCACGACCCCACCCCAGCCCTCTCCTTCATCAGTATTATTGGCTGAATTGTGTCTCCCAAAAAGTCATGCCGAAGACCTAACACTCAGTACCTCCAAATGCAACTGTTTTTGGAGATAGGGTCTTTAGAAAAATAATTAAGTGGAAATGAGACCATGAGGGTGGTCCCTAATCCAATCTGACTGTTGTCCTTAGAGAACATTTGGACACACAGAGGCATCACGGATGCACACATAGGGAAAAGGCCATGTGAGGACACAGTAAGAAAGTGGCCATCTGCAAGCCAAGGAAAGAGACCTTAAAAGAAACCAAACCTTCAGACATCTTGATTTTGGACCTCCAATGTCAAGGGCTGAAAATCAACAATAGAACATAAGTCTGTGTTGTCCCAGGAAACTGATGCAATCAGTTACCCTACTACCATTTCTTACTATTCTGTCTCCCTGTCCATTTACTTATTTCCTTCAGCCTAGACATCTGTTCTTTTACCTTAGAAGAGCTGTGCGTGTGTGTGTAGACTCACATAAGACAAAGCTATCTCAACTTTGGACCTTTCTCTAGCTATCACGCTACCTTTTCCTCTGCCTTCTTAATCAAACATTTGTCTGATGCCTTACACTCCGTGTCTCCATCACTCACATCCTGACCATTCCACAAGACTTTGGAATCAGGCTCCTGGATGTACCACTTCATTGAAACCATGCAAAGTCAACTAGTGACTCTCTAAACAGCAAATTCAATAGTCAGTTTTCCCATTCATCTTGTATGACTCCTACATGATTTTAAGTCTGTCTTACTGCTCCCTAAATCTTGAATCTCTTTCTCCATTGGTTTCTGTAATGCTATTCTCTTCTGGTTCATTTCTTACCCCTTGCCACCATTTCCTGATTTCTTTCTTCTGATAGTCTGCATCAGACAGACTTTAAATATTGGCATTATTCAAGATTTTATCTTGGGTCCTCTTCTCTTTAGCCCCTACCTTAAGTCTCTGAGTGATCTTGCCTCTTTCATTAGTTTTACAATTATTTATACCTCACTGAAAAACAATCTATATCTCTAGACCAAGAATGTCCCTGAATTTCAGAACTTTATTTCTCATTGTTGTATCTCTCTATGGCTGTTTAAAAATCTCTATGCAAAGCAGAGCCTCTCTCTCTCTCCCTACCATTTTTCTTAAACCTCATACTAATAAAAGCCTATGGGCCAGTCTGGGAATCTGACCTATTTCTTTCTCTTTAGATAAATGTAGATAATCTTTTATAATTGTGAATCACTAAAGGTGAAACATTTACATGATCTGAAGAGAACCAGGGCGTGAGTCACAAAAAGTAACAATTGGAATTGCCTTCCATTTAAATAAAGGAGCACAAAAGATTTCTTGACAAAAAATACCATGCTTGGGCCTGCAGTCAGGTAGTGACAGCTCAGTGGTTTAACCGATTCTATGAGCCTAACGAATGATTTTTCTGTTAATGCCTGCAGTGCTCTTTTGTGTTGTTGAGAGTGCACCTTGGGAATGGAATCAGAGGTTAGAGCTTTGCTGATCAAATAGTGTGAAAAGAATTCCCTTACCTGATGATGGCAAAGGAAAAAAGTATCGACCAACCTATTTTTATAGTTTTTGTAGAATTTGTAACTCTTATTCAAAACGACTATTGCCCATTTGGTCAGGGGTTAGGATTGGTGAACTGTGGTTAAATATTCAGGTATCATGGAAGGGAAGACATCTACAAAATCAGTTAAGGAATAGACTTTAGGCTGTCCCAGGAAACGTGTAAAAATCTAATATTTATTGCTGGAACCAAGCTGAGAAAATTTAAAACACACACCTATATTCATATACGTAAAAGATACAGACATGGCAACCAATCATGACCTCCAATTTTCTGAGATCATACAGCTATGGTGGTGTGTTGGAAATGAGATGATATGTTAATGATAAGAGAGTTAATTGAGAGACACCATCCATTCAGGTTCTCTGTCATTCCAGTTGATAGTTCCTCTTTACATGGGACTTACTGCAAGGTCAAATCATTTAGTATCTGCTCAAATCAAGACAAAAGATATATGTATAGGGGCTAGGTCCCTCTCCTCTTGAGCCTTCACTACTATACTTTCAAAGCAAACACAGATGGATCTAACTCATTACCAACTACCAGTTGCCCAAACTGGAAGCCAAGGTAGGATTCAAACTCAACATACTTCTTTATCCCCACATACTGGAGCCTAACTTCCAAATACTCTTTGCATTCATATTCTTTTCTTCATCCTCATTACCTGAGTTATGGTCCTTACAGCTGTCAAATGGACTATCTTCTTTCAGATCTACCTCTCCAATCATTCCCTAAAATCCACCAGAATAATGATTCAAGTATTTAAATATTATAACAGTGCTTTTATTTAAAAAAAAAACAATTTTCACCGCTAAACAAAACAAGAGACACAAACAGTAAGATATTAGGCAGGATAACCTCAAGCATTGCTTCTGCTTCCTCAATTCCAAGGCTCTAAAATTCACATTCATGTCAAGAACAAGGCAAACACCATCACGGTGTACAGCGTAGTGACGGTTCTCTACAGTGCCCAACTTAAGCAGGTACAGCTACACAAGTTCCCCTTTCCTTTTTGGTTTTCTCATGTCTAATCAGAAACTTTGTGGCCTTAGATTAGAATTTCATGCCATCATCATCAAACCATCAAAGAAGAATCCCTACCTCAATATGTAGGTAGTGTTGTGTTGGAAACTTTTGGGCATATATGCCTGTATTCAAAATGGCACCTGGTCAAAAGAGCTATGTTTTGGTACACCTTGAGTCATCCTTTTTCCTTACTGGTAATGATGATTCAAGAAAGTATCATAAACTCATGCATTAACAGTGCCTCCCCTGTTCTTAGAATATATCCATAATGCATTCCTCCTACAAGGAAGTGGGAGGCTTTGAAGTGCTTATTATATAACTGAAGGGATTATGCAAGTTTTTGTCAAATGGACTATTTTTTAAAAAACTCAATTCAAATATTTTAAAAATCCCAGAGTCAGTACATAATGGTCATTGAGCACATAAATATTATACTTGAAAATACCTCATATCTAGCATATAACACATCTAAAAGTCTATATTCAGTTAATAAATATTACACTTAAATCTTCGGGGTGATTATCTCTTTATATATCTCTAAATATATTTTGAGTGCATACTGTTAAGTCTATAATTCTTCACACTAATTAAACTGAGGAAATTGCAGTTGCAATGGATGACATTCATTTCTATTAAGAAAACCAAAAAGTATATACACCAACATATATTTTGGAGATATGTATACATATATATATATATGTACGTGTGTGTGTGTGTGTGTGTGTGTGTGTGTGTATTCATTTTTCCTTTAGGAGAAATTCTTTATCTGTTAGGCATCATATTTCATTTGTTCATGATGGAATAAATCTGTTGGTGAGCCTCTTCTGGAAAAATATTATTTAGTGGGACTCCATTTTCTGCTTTTTCTAGAAAGGTCATCTCTATGAATTTCATGTAGGCCAGTTGATAGCAAGGTAGGTTTTATATGTGTAATTTATTTTAAAACACTTTAGTATGAGGAGTGTGATAAACATATATGTCCAAGTTTTTATCTATACCTTAGGATCAACCAATTGTCCCTATCAAGAATCCAGGCCAGGCACAGTGGCTCATGCCGATAAGCCTGGGCAATTGTAGCAAGATTCCATCTCTAAGAAAAGAAAAAAAAGAAAGAAAAAATTACCCAGATCTACATCTGGTACCACTTGTAGTCCTAGCTACTCAGGAGGCTGAGTTGGGAAGACCTCTTGAGCTCAAGAGTTCAAGGCTGCAGTGAGCTGTGATCATGCCACTGTACTCCAGCTTGGGTGACAGAGTGAGGCTCCATCTCCATAAAAAACAAAAAATTATATTCTACTTAACAACCTCCTCCAATCAGAATGACCACACACTTCAAAGTAGCTACTTTAAAGAAAATATTTGGAATTCCTTTACCTCAGATCATCCCTAGAGGATTTTTAAAATCAGCACAATAAATGCTATAAAGAGGCAACATAACTGAAATTAGTGGTATTCAAAATATGTGAATTGCCAAACATGTCTTAGAGAAGTCCCCTGCCTTTGCATGAACATAGAAGATATAGAATCTAGCAGACCCTTTATGTTTTGTCCTTGAGTATAGTTCCCTACCTTTGACCCTGAATGATCTTGTGTTCTGCTGTGATTATGGTAGGGTTTCGGTTGCCTGACACTGAGAGAAGTTTAGCTTAATCCTGTATTTGACTTAGGTGACTCTTGTGCAATGAGTTTTAAAACTTGCAAAGATGGCAGAGAGCTGGGACTTCATTGAGCTGACAAAAGAGATTGCATGACTGTATTCCTACTTGCTAGAAAATGTTTAGCTGTTTTAGACTATGGTCTGAGGTTTTCTTTCATTAAAATTTGGCAGCAGGTCTTGTAGAGGAGTAGCTAATTATCACCCAACATGTAGTTACTGGTGGTTAAGATCCCCCAAATAGAACCTAATAGAGACGGCTGTGATCAACCTGGCTTAAAATAGTTCATGATAAATTCTTTTCAGCATCAGTCATGTGACATTCTTTCAACAATATATTTGACCCAATTAATTGAATTACCTCAATTAAATAAAATTAATTGAGTAATAGTTTAAATTAAACCATATACAAATATGCAGACAGACTCAATAACTGAAATAGTGTGGTCTTAGTTCATTTTCAATTCAGAAAATATCAGACACGTTTTCTCTATTGTTTCGATACAACCAGATGGAAATTATCACTTTGGTGGACATTTGTGAAGCTGGTATTCAAAAGCAGCTGTGTGATTTAGTAAAAGGGGAAAATTTGGAGTTTGAGTGCATAGCTCTCAAATTCTTATTTAATAGAGGTTTTGATCTTTGAAAAGCTGAATGCTATTGGCACTTGCTTTTAATTTATTACTTTGTAAATGAAAGAGTAAAACTAGTCTTATTGATTGATTGATTTTTTCATTTACTTCCTCATTGATTCAATAAATGACAAAATGGGCTCAGCATTCCTAATCAGAAAATTTGAAATCCAAAACTTTATGAGTACTGACCTGATGACCAAATAAAATGCTCATTGGAGCATTTTGGATTTCAAATTTTCAGGTTAGGAATGCTCAACCAGGTATAATGATAATGCAAACATCCCAACATTTAAAAGAATCTCAAATCTAAAACACTTCTGGTCCTAAGAATTTTGGTTAAGGGAAACTCAAACTGTAACAATTGCAAACACTATTATGTGTTAAACGCCTCACACGCTTTAACATATGAAATTAATAAAATAATCTTGCAAAGTCAATACTTTTATTATCCCCATGTTAGAGATGAAGACCCTGAGGCACACAGACTGTATGTGGATTTCCCAAGGGTTGTAAACTGACCCAAGCCAATATTTAGACATGCATTGCTCTTATATTCTTCTTGGTAAATAACAGTGGTGTCCAAAAGTTCAAGTTAGTTAACTCTTCAAGCCTATCAAGTTTATTATATGATTTGTGTTCTCCCAAAATTCACATATTGAAGTCTTGACCCCTAATACTTCAGAATGTGAATGCATTTGGAGATAGGACCTCTAAAGGAGTGGTTAAGTTAAAATGGGGTCATTAGGATGGCTCCTAATCTGAAACAACTGGTGTTGCCGTAGAAGAGGAAATTTGGACAGAGACATCTACAGAAGGAAGACCATATAAAGACACAAAGAGAGGATAGCTGTTTACCGGCAAAGAAGAGAGGCCTCAGAAGAAACCAACCCTGCTGACACCTTGATCTTAGACTTCTAGCTTTAAGAATTAAGAGAAAATAAGTTTCTATTATTTAATTTGCCAAGTCAGTGACATTCTGTTATAGCTAACACATAAATCTTAGATCGTATTTCGATACATGTATGTCACATATTAACGCAACACTTTTTCATATGCACTAAAAAACATCAATTTATACGATCTGTTCTTTTGGTTCGAGGATGTTTAACTCTGTTTTTTTTTACATGCTCCAACTGTTACTTTGCAGGATTTCCGGGAGAAAATTCCAAGATAGCACAGGAAGGATTCTGTCACACATACAGCCCCAAACTCCAGAGTTTATGGATAGATACCAGTTGATTGACGGATCGAGCCTAGCGTACCATCTCTAACTGTGTATGTTTCACTGGGGTTTTTATATCCTGATCATCAAGAGAGGGAAGTATTCCTAAATTATTTTAGGCAATCCAAATTATCTTGAATGCTTTCAATTTCACCAGTGTGAAGTAATTTCTAACATTTATCATGTTGATTTACAAGTTCATTATTTTTCAATAGTTAAAAAGCCATAGTTTGACAGCCTGTACAGTTGTTAGCAAAGAAATAGCTAATATTGAAAGACAAAAATAAAAGGAGTGATTGTAGCAGCAACCAAGACTATGCCCTTTCAGAAAGAAAGCTAGCTGACTTCTGGATTGTGCATTCGTGATCATGTGGTGGCTGGCCATTTCTCAACATACTTCTTAGATAGCACCTGGACATCAGTTTAGTGTAACACACATACATACTATTCCACTGTACAAGCCGAAGCATTTTAAAGTAAACATTAAGTGTCATGACTAAGTTTCTCTAGCTAGCAAGCAACAGCATCTGGATTTGAACCCAAGACTTCATATTAGAGAGATTGTGCCCCCAAGTCATTGGTACATGAAGCTCTTATTGGATGATAATTCACAACAGATGCAGCAAGTTAAAATCCTGAAAATTATTTGATTTAACCCCACAACAAAATTGTGAGGGAGCTGGTATAGAGAGAGGCTCAGGGAGTTTTTTTTTTTTTTCTTAAGCATAGACAGTGAGTATTGAAAGTGAAAAGGCAAGGCCACTTTGGGTGTATGACTAGTGCAGCTGCACAGAAGGAAGCCATGCTTGGGTTTAAATGCTCTGCAGCTGCCATCTTGAGATTCTAAATCGTTTTATATTTCACACTGTGTTTTGTGAGTGAAACACAAGGGGACAATGGCTCATTATAGCAGGCTTGGAACCTCTGCACAGGGGCAGCTTCCTTTTGCCTCTCCATGTCTTCAGGATTGAGTCTCAGTTTCCTGCTTCCCTGTTCTCACCCAAGGTCTGAGGCAGCCCTCAGCCCTGGGAAGAATCTGACCATAGGTGCTGGGGAGGGTCAGGATTGAGTGCACGCCACTGGCTCTACATTTTAGAAAGGGACTTTGGATAACTGTGAGGTTCTGTATTCACTCTGAGAGTGTGTCCCCATACCCAAGAGAGTACAGCATTAATTAGAGCTAACCCTATCAGATTTATTAACAAATGAAAGATACCTTGGCACCCCAAGAGACAGACCATAGAAGAAAGGAAAAAAAATTTTTTTCTCTGTGTTTTGATCAAGGGACTCAACATTTTCATTTTGCATTGGGTCCTGATAATTATGTGGCTAATCCTGAGAAGGGGAGAAAAACCAGGCCTTCTAAGAGTATGGTCAATATTACTTGGAATACACCATGTCATAAAATTGCTCCACAAAAAGTGATACAGCTATATGGTGCATTCTGAGGTGGGATCAGAGCAAGGTTAATGCTGAAACAGAACAACCAGGCAGAAGGTTAGCTAAAGGGGAGAAGGGTAGTGCTTACTTGTTGCTAAGAGATTTAATATGCTCTGGTATGTTTAAACATGTTATAGAAACATAAAAATATTATGAAAGTAGGGCCAATATAAGCTTTTGTTAAAAAAATTAAATTAAATTGAGAAAGGAAGAGGGCCAACAGTTTATAGCCATTATTGCTCATTAACTTAATATGCAATTATGAAAAATATATAATATAAGCTTATAAAAGAGACTCACTTGAGTCTTCCTTAAACTTTGAGAGATTCAATGAGGAGAGATCAAGAGAATACAAGTGAACCGGAATTAAACAAACATTGGATCCACAGTACTTCTTTCCTATTGCAGGCAGCAGAAACCTATGATGTGCACCAGGTCCATTCATTCAAGAAACATGTACTATTTATTTCTTTGGCAGCAGTTCTCTTTTAGCCAATGGCACTGCCCAAAGGAAAAAAGACAAGCATTTTGCTTTGTGCCTTAGGGTGGAAAGCAATCTAGAAATAAATAATTAAAATTCAACTGCTGTGTCAGAGACATACTGCTGGCTGGAGAAATGGGGGAGGAAATAGCTAACACTGCTGGAGGATGATGTGTTCCAGGTTAAGGATTCACCAGAGCTTCAGGCAGCCACAAGTGGAGAACCAGAGGCTGGAGAAACCGTTAAGACTCTTGCTAGGGATGTTTGGTGCTGGTGATTGGCTCCTGAATCTTGGGCATGGTATTTACTCTGAGCTGATGGAACTTTCACGTTGGCTCTTACTGTAGTTCTAAGCTAAGCAGTGTGACTCGGCAATAGGGAATCTTCAGAAGTATTTTAAGAAAGGGAGTGACATGATCAAAAATGCCACCAGGTGAAGCTCGAAAGGACCCGAAGTGTTAGAAGGCTGGAGAGAGGGACTCCAGGGGGACGACTGAAGGAAGCAGTAGTAAGAAGGATGATGAAGTGCAACACTGACTGTGGCCATCTGCTCAAAGAAGGATTTCATTTGCAAGAGATTCAGTCATCAATAACAACTTTATTCCTCAATAAAATATCAATACCCACTTCATCAATAACAACTTCACTATAGAATTATAAATCACATTATACTTTCTTAAATGATTTCCTATATTGTTCCATTTGATCCCTACAAAGTCTTAGGATTTGTGGTAGATGGTATACTATCATTATTGCCATTGGCTCCAAAAGATGAGGCTGAAGTCACACAGTCAGTCTATTGGGGCATCAGAATCTCAGATCTCTTGAGAGATCTTCCTGTCACAGGTCTTCCTGTCTACATTTTACATTTTCTGTACTAACAATCTATATTTTGTACACTTTTCCACATTTTGTATACTTTTAAAAGTCTCAATGTCATGTTCCTGTACCCACCTCTCTAAATTCTCCAAAGACACATGGCTAAGTCTTTTGCAATTCCAGCTTCTAGTCTCATAGTAAAAGTTCAGAGCTATGAAGATACATTCAAAAGGCTATGAGGTGGACAGTCAATCAATACCAGGTTTTAAATCAAAGTGTGAATATGTTCTTATTGTAACTATGTAAGTTCACAGGTGAAAACTTTGTTTCATTTTCTTTTTGGCTGAATAGACAGTTTCTCAAGATCCAACTTTAATCAGTATTTTATGAACTCCCAGTGTGTATTAACACAGAAACAGTACCTGTCTGCAAAGGAAAAAAATAATGTTGCCCTAGGTAGTTATGTTGGTGAGCAAAAATCATAGCAGTGTGAAGAGAGGATTGAGACTGAACCACAAACACCTGTTCAGAATCCAAATTTTCTTCCCTAAAACAGCAGCTTAAATGCATTTGGACAAGTTAAATGGTCCTCTATTTTTCCTTCCTTAAGGAAGTACATTTCTTTATGTTCATTATCAGAAGGCAATACACACTGAATTACGGTGCTACTCACTACTCACTCAGCCAATTGCTGGTGGGTATAATCATGCACCTGTTAGCTGAGAAATTCCTGGGATACAAAACTGTTCAGCAAGCAGACATCCTCAGACAGACGGAGGGCCTACAGAATACTCCTGCTGAATTATGCAAGATTTTCTGGTTTATGGTCATTAAAGGCAGTGATAAAGCAGCTGTCGCTGGGTAGGATGTTGTAAATATCAGTGCGAAGAAAAGAGATGATTACCTGGGCACCATTCATTGTGTGACTGTGAGCTTTGTGTTAATATTTCCCTTAAAAATCCTTATTTTGATAAGATTATAAATTGCCTGAACAAAAACTAAATATTTGTTCCAGGCATCACCTTGACGCTAAAGGTCGAAAACAAGATACAGGTGCAGTAAGTGTCTGTGCACTCTAGGCTTTTCATGAAGTTTCAGAAGAAGAAGGTTTGAAAGAAAGGCTGAAATTATGGGGTTGATTTTTCAATTAAAATAAAAATGGAACTGAGCTACTTGTAGACAGCCTTTTCCTTTTCTATTTAGCCTATTTACCAAACTGTACTGGTTTGAACTGGTTCACATTTGAACAGGGAGAAACTGAAAGAAGAAGAATATTGAAAAGATGCACATCTTTTTTATTTCACTAACCTCACCAGCCTGGGATTTCAGAGATTGTTTTTGTCATCTGATATGTGAGTGTTGAGAGAGGGAAACACGGTGTGAATGCCTTTAGAGTCACACTGCCCAGCCATGAGGCATGTGTGCCACTTGAAAACACCACGGGGACAGAGCGGTGTGCTCAATAAATAACGAGCGGGGGTAGTGATGACGGAGCAAATATTTGGACACCTCTGCGAACACAAACAGAGGTAAATGTTTACTGATACGAAACAAAAAATCAAATACAAATAACAGGTTTAGGCAACACATAAAACTGAGTGAAGAACTAACGAATGAACACTGTATCTTCACGATATGGGCACCAGCCCTAACAGATACCAAGTAATAGGGTTAGCTGATTATTTTAGAGTGAATTTGATGTGTTTCTTCGGCTTTTATTAAAAGCATTCACAAAAGATGTCATATCAAAAGATAATAAGAAAATATCCCTGTACAGAAATTTGATTACGAGTAGGTCCAAATGACACAAAAGCATCTAGTCTTTTAGAGATTACAAAAACATAAAGGGTCCCAGTTTCAGTAGAATTTAACTTCAGATTTATGTATCAAAGGGCCTTAGTGTCTCATGCCAATTGAAAAGTAAGTTTTAGAAGGTAATTTAATAGGCAATATTTTTTATTTATTAAAACGTAGAACCTTAGAGACATCTTAAAAGGAAACTGCTTGAGGATTTTTTTTCATTATCTTTTTTTTTTTGGCTGGCATAACAAAATAGAGGATTTATGGCATTTAAAAAGAAGAAGTCTGCAGTTTTGTGACAATTATTTAGTGCCTATTTATGAGTAAGAACAGCTTGTTTTTCAAATGGCTTAGTCTAGTATATAATGGAGAGAGTGAGGCATATAAAACGCCTACCTGTTTCCAGCACCATATCTATATGTTTTATATGTTTCTGTCTTCTAGATGGTTAGTCATGTCTTATTAAATTACATTCCTCCTTAGGTTAGTATTTTATCTTGTGTACTGTAAGTGCTCAGTAAATGTGTATCTAAGGACTAGATGAAGGAGATGAGTAAAGGAAAGCAGAAGTTCCTGGGGTTGGGGGATAGGAGTGTATGCAAACACAGAGGTAGGGCCCTGTCCACGAGTGTCATGGGAAACAGGATGGATGGATGGATGGATGGAAGGAAGGAAGGAAGGAAAGAGGGAGGGAGGGAGGAGGGAGGGAGGGAGGAAAGAAAACACTGAGAAGGAAAGTCACTTCCTTTGACACTGGGCATGTCACAGTGGAGGGGCTTGTGTCCTGGTGGTCGTTGGAAATTCAGTTCCATGGTTCATTTTTTCCAATTCAGAAATGCAGAGAGTCTGAAAACAAAATTTTATTGCAAACATATGGCAAGCTTGTTTAGTGGTAAAACCTGATCTGATTCCACTAAGTCTCTTTAGATTTTTTTTTATGTATTCCACCTCATAAACATTTTCATAAGTTTTTCAGTAGAAATGTAAATGTGTTTGATTACTAGGCACTGTTCCAGTCCCTAGCTGGGAGTGTTATTTAATGTATACTGTATGTGTATCTTATTATATTTTAAAATTATGACCAACTTTGAATTACTAAACACATCCCATTGCCAAGGATTTCAGATAAAGGATGTGGATCTATGGGAGTTCACAAGGGGAGCATGACATTAAGTCCACTTGTGGAGTTGGTTAGATTACTTGGTCAGGTGAAGCAACTCTTCAATTGTATACTGGAATTTGAATACAAGTGTTTCCAACTTAAAGTTGTGATTCTTTTCTCCAAAGAATTATAGTAGCAAAAGTGAAAGTTTTAAGTCAACAAATGTATAGTTATATGTTTAATATTTGCTAGGCATTTCTCTAATTGAATTTACATATAATCTTTATATAGTCTGGATGTAGGTATTATTTTTATCATAATTTTACAGATGAGAAAAAATCCAGGGAAATTAAGCAACTCATGCAAGACCACAAAGTTTGTTAGTGGCAGAGGTGAAATTATGAACCTAGGTAGCCATTCTCTATACCCATGGCCATAACCAACACACAGTACTTTTAAGACAAGGATATGTCTAGGACATTGACTATAGAAAGAGAGAGAGTTTGAAACCTCTTTGAAAAAATATATGAAAAGGAGAATCTTTACCATGTTGGGAAGACTTCACTGGCTCCCAATGCTTGGCTTTCTCCAGCAATCTTAGTAAACAACACCTATTCATCTGGATGGAATGGACAGAAGGTCATATAGGAAACTGGGTTATCCTTGCAAAGGCCTAAATGAGATGCTTGCTACTGGCAAGCACCAATTAAGTTGAATGTTGTAAGGGTGACAAGGCCGGGAGCTGTGCTGTGACCTAACAGATGCCCTCAGTGTGTGCTGTGAATTCTGCCACAAGATTCCCAAGATTTTTTCCTTTTCAAAGTCACCTTCAAAACCAAGAAGATAACAAAGATGAAAAATGGGCAGAACTTCTTAAACACAAGGTTGGTGATATCTCAACAGTATACCTAAGAAGGGGAGGCTTAGTGGTCAAAACCCAGGAGAGCTGAGTGGATTATACTCACGAACTTTGAGAAGCTTGAATTTATCTGTTTTGCATAATTGGTTTATAGTTTATCATGGGCATGAATGAGTTATTCTCATTGACTTTCTTTCCAAAACCTCTTATTAAAAGTTTCAATAAAATATTATTCTAAAAGCACTTTTGTAAACACACTGTATAGATATAAATAATTGGAATGAGGTATTCATGGAAATGTCTGGATTTCCCATAAAGCAGAGCCTGAGGCAGCACCATGTACTATTGCTTGACTGGCCAGCCCTGGAGAGCAGGAGTGATGAGCAAGGAGAGTGAGGCAGAGAAAGTGACAGAGGCAGCTAAAGGATGCAGCTGATTTCTGGGTCTGGAGACCATCCTCCAAAAAGTCACCTTGTCTCAGTTCAGTGAGGTGCCTGAAGGAAGAAGTAATCCACTGTTCTCCTCTCCCACTGATCAAAGTTTGACCCTGCTGGGCATCCATCAAGTTCCTAGCACTTCCAGGTTGAGGCTGTACAAGCTGCAATAGGGTCTTGCTTGTTGATGCTCACCTCTTCACCTCAACAGAAGTACTAAGGAGGTGGAGGATTATGCAGCCTAGGCAGGAGGTGAGCTGGGGGCAGGTGGCACTTTGCTGCAATTGGTTGGAGCCCATGTGCAGTAAGGCACTCAATAGCAGCTGGAACCAGAGACAGGCAAGAGAGATGGGATTTGAAGTCATTGATGATATGTGGTCTAATGGGTCTTGGTGCATTTTAAATGATACTTTCCAGACTATGACCTACCATACACAATGTAAATAGGAAGCTATGCATCAGGGCAGTTGGGCAATAGCTAGGGTTCTCTAGAGAGACAGCAACAGTAGGATGGATGGATGGATGGATGGAGGGGATTAATTAGGGGAATTGGCTCATGTAATTATGAAGGTTGAGAAGTCCCACAACAGTTTGCGTACAAGCTGGTGACACAGGGATTCAGCAATATGGCTGGTTTAATACAAATTTGAAAGCCTCAGCATCATGGAAGCTGACGGTATAACTCTTAGCCTGGAGCTGAAGGCCTGAGAACTCAGGAGATGGGGTTGGGGGGCTACTGGCGAAAGTCCTGGAGTCTGGAGGCTGGAGAATCTTAAGTATGGATATCTAAGGTGAAGAAAGGTGTTCTAGCTCCATGAGAGAGAGAGAAAATTTGTCTTTCCTCTGCTTTTTAGTTCTATCCAGGCCCTCAGCTGACTGGATGGTGTCTGCCCATCTTGAGGGAAGATCTTCCCCATTCAGGCCTTGATTCGCATGCCAGTTTCCTCCAGGAACGCCCTCACTGACACATCCAGAATGATGCTTTAACAGCTGCCATAATCCTTACCTGCATTCTTCATATGAGTAGCTGCAAATTCTGTATGACTATGAACTTTAGGTAAAATTATCTTTTCTCCTAAAGTAACACGATCAGATAAAATTTTGTTTCATAAACTCTATGAGTAAATTAAGTTTTCAGAAATGGGTTCTTATTAGGTAATCTATCTTTCATTCTCTTGTTTTTTTTCTTGCAATTTGTAAGAAATTTCCTTGACATTTATGAAGTGACTGTAATAAACAAAAGGGAAAATGTCTTTTGAAAAGCTAAAACACATGAGTGGCTACTAATTGGAACCTTTGCGTTTTAGCTCTCTGGCGTACCTGAGGACATTTTCTAGCAGGGATTATTTATTTCCCTGGATTTTAATTCCTTTTATGATGATTTGTTTATTGGTTACCCTACCAAATTCACTGGAATTAAAGAATGAGGGTCATTTAAGTGCCTGAAAACAAATATTTAAGATATGCTCCCCACGACTCCACCATAGAAATATCATGAGCCCTAGGGAATCACTTAGAATCTTCACCATGTTGGTAAGACGTCATTGGCTCTCACTACTTGGCTTTGTCCAGCAATCTTAGTAAACAACACCTATTCATCTGGATGGAATGGACAGAAGCTCATATAGGAAACTGGGTTATCTTTGCAAAGGCCTAAATGAGATGTTTGCCACCGGAAAGCACCAATTAAATTGAATGTTGTAAGGGTGACAAGGCCGGGAGCTGTGCTGTGACCTAACAGATGCCCTCACTGTGTGCTGTGAATTATGCCACAAGATTCCCAGCTGTGAGGTGTTCTCTTTCCCGTAGACTATATGTTATGCGATGCAGCACACTGGAGGCAGAACCCATAATATGGAAGTGAAAAGCCTGGGCTTTTGTGTAGGTTGAGCTGAGTTGGAATTGCAGTTTCTCCTGTTTAAAATTAATCCCCAACAAACTCTGTTATCAAATTGTTATTCCCATCCTTTATCTACCTTGTAGAATTGCAGAGAGGATGAATGTGGTAATACAGTTAAAACTCTCGAGAACCCTCAACAAGTGGTTGTTGGCATAAAGTTATTTAAAAAACAAATTTATTTAGATACTTCAAGAGCAAACAATCATACTTATGCCTGTAGCAGTTTTTAAGGTTTTGATTCAATTCCTCCCTTTGTACAAAAAATACACAAAGAGAAAAACAACATTGCTGCAAAACAGGCAATAATCAGCTTCACAACCTTGAAAGACGCTTTTCAATTTATCATTTTCCACTTGTACTGAGAATACATTCACATAATGGAAGAGCAGATAAAACATTTCCTTTGCTACTGAGATCATAGCAGCTGCAAGGATGTCCTATAGCCCAGCTTCCACTCCCTTGACAAACTTTTAAACATACTACAGACTCCATTGTTAAAGAACATGTATGCAAAATCAAGAAACCCAATACTTTTCAAAGAAAACCTTTACCCCACCACTTGCTGTCAATTCTTTTTTTCTTCCTCAATGAATCTCAGAGCCAGCTCTGGAGTTACATGACAATATCAAACCCCCATTTTGCAACACAGCCTTTCCTTCTGCCCCTGAAAATCACTTAATGGATTCCCTTTGCACTTAAGACAAAATTTGAGCTCCTTTACATGAATTCCAAGGCTGTCCACAATTGCACTCTTCCCACATCATCAAACTCTAGTTCACAGCAAAAGCTTCATTCCTAGATGTTCAGTCAATATTTGTTGTCTGACTAATGATCTTTCTGTTGTTAATTCACCCCTTGTTGTCCACTCGAGTCACATTAGACTCCTTTATGACACGCAAACACACTTCCCAACACACTCCTAAGTCCA
Source organism: Aotus nancymaae (assembly GCF_030222135.1). Lineage (NCBI taxonomy): Eukaryota > Metazoa > Chordata > Mammalia > Primates > Aotidae > Aotus > Aotus nancymaae. Next base: position 70,680,718 of record NW_026988422.1, on the reverse strand, counting down.
GGTCATAGCACATGCTGTGAACTCTGCCCCCTCCTTCTAGCCATGCTCCATCCCCGCTTTGCCTTTTATACTCCTCAAGACTCAGTTTACACGTTATTTCAAGGAAGTATTCTATTATTGCTGGTCTAGAACAGGTCTTTCCTCTATAAATGCCATATAGAATTTCTCACCATTTCCACTACTTCAGTTTATGGTAATCAAAGGTTTATTATCTGACTTTCTGCTATGCAGCAAAATCCTTGTACTGTAGGAACCATGGCTTCTTGTTTTATGTATTTTGATGCTTTGACATCTGGGACAGTGTTATCACCGGAGGGATGGCCTCTTTAGGGTCACATAATTCCCACAAATAACAAACTACTCCTAGTTCCTTTCATATGCAAGCCAACCAATACAGAGGCAGCACCTTAGATCACCTCCTCTAGCAGGCTCAGGACCATTTCTAATCACTCAAAGCCAGGTACCAAACAGCTAGGGACAGCTCTGCTCCTCCAAGCCTGCTTAACTTACTGAAACCTAAACTTGCTGCCCTGTGCTGCTCTTCACAGAAACCACATTAAAGACTCTTGCCTACATTTTCACCAGCTCCCTCTGCCTTCTGACAGACCCCAGTGCTTCCATGTGGCCTGATGGGGTGGCCTGTCCCCTCCTCATGGGATATGTGAGTATAACAAGCTATCTTTTCAATGGCAGTTGTCTCCTAATCTGTTAGCTTCACCATGCTTAAATAATAAAAAAGCTTACTTTTTAAGAGAGCAGAGATTTAACTTCTTTTCTTCATGTTGAATTTCCAGTCCCCACTGTGGTACCTGTAAAAGCAATAAATGCAAAATAATAAACACACACATATACATATATACACACACATATTTCAAGTATTATTTATGTAATCAACTATGTTAATCAAAATTTATAATATTTACATATTAATATAAAATGTTCACATTTCATTCACTCAATGCATAAAATGTGAATGTTTTGATGGCAATTGGAACTTTCTTCTCTTTGCCTAATTTCTTTTTTTTTTTTTTTTGAGACGGAGTCTTGCTCTGTCACCAGGCTGGAGTGCAGTGGCACGATCTCGGCTCACTGCAACCTCCACCTCCTGGATTTGCCTAATTTCTATTAGTTATAGGTTTTACATTTTCTTCTAAATTGTGTACTTCCAACATTGTAGTTTGCTTGTAATAAAACTACCCTTGTTCCCTAGTTAGAAACTTAATTCCTAATTCTTAGTTTGATTGCTCTCAGACCTTCATCCTTTAACAAAACATTTGGTTGAGAATAAAATGTATTTTGTGCTCACATATAAAAACTGTTCATTATGATTGTACTCAAATATAATTAAATATAACTGCAACTGTCTTGTGATCTGACATAGTTGTGGGTGATTTACATGTAGTAATATTTTAGGGGATGAGAAAAAGCAAGGACAGTCTACTTTGGATGTTCGGGTTGGCAGCATTCATCTCTCTGCTGGTCACACCTGCCATATGTTGGCTTATCTTTTCCTCCAACTGTTTCCTTTTTTAAGAGTGACTTCAAGGCAGGAGACATCACTTCCCACTTCTGGATCTGAGAAGTGCTCGTGTTTGCATATCAAGCAGTTTGCCATTTTCCTGAATGCGGTGTTTTGGTCTGAGTATCCATTCTTGTGATAGTCGAAATATTCATCAACTGAGCCATTTTCTCCAAGGGCCAAAAAGCAAGTGTTTTTGTTCCTTCAGATTTCTGTATCATTGGAATTTCTAGCTCCTGAGGAAGGTTGGCATGAGTGCATGGCCCACCTTCTTAGTGGGCATTTACACTCAGGGCTTCTATCTACCATTTCCAATCACTCAAAGCTGGGTACCAGACTACTATGGATGTCTCTCTGCTGAACTTATTCAAACGAATACTATTCAAACTAAGCCATTCTAAACCTGCTACCCTGGGTTTGAGTCGTTTGAGAAGACAAAATGAAACTCTTTTTTGTTTGTTTTTGAGACGTCTCGCTCTGTCACCCAGACTGGAGTGCAGTGGTGCAATCTCAGCTCACTGCAACCTCTACCTCCTGGGCTCAGGTGATTCTCCTGCCTCAGCCTCCTGAGTAGCTGAGATTACAGGTGCACACCACCACACCCAGCTAATTTTTAGTAGAGACAGGGTTTCGCCATGTTGGTCAGGCTGGTCTTGAACTTTTGACCTTGTGATCCGCCCATCTCGGCCTCTCAAAGTGCTGGGATTACAGGCGTGAGCCACCACTCCTGGCCTAAAATGAAACTCTTAAGGCCACACTCTAGGTAAAATGAAAACTCTATAGCATGTACCCAATAAAATGAACTTTATATCTGTAAGACCAGACTCAGAATCTAGTTTTGTGTTGGGTTAAGGCTGTTAGAAGTACAAACAAGAGTGTGATATTGGAGCTTCTTTTCTCTCTGCTTTATTTTTTGAAGCCAAACATTGTCAATAGCCTAATATCCCCCAAAAGTAAAGATTAATATTTCAGTTACTGACCAAGATATTATTTTTCTAGGTTTCTCAGAATTATTTTCTTTGCTCCTTTCCATTTTCAATCTAACTCTTATTTTTCCAGTCTTCTTTCTTTTTTGATGCTGTCTGCTTGATACCTATCAATATGTATAAAGTAATTCCTCTAAAGTTTTAGTTAATTACAACAAAACTTTTTAGGGCAAGAAGCAGTAATAAAAATGCAAGTCATAATTTTCACTTGTAATATTGTAATTATAAATAAATCTAATATGAATAAGAGCCAGTAAACTCACTGGAATGTTTTGTCTACTACCAAAGGGTTTTATTAGGGGTGTTGCATTTTGAACATTGCCCCATTTGGACCTCAGCACAGTGTCTGTAGGTATTATACATTCAACAGCTTAGGTAACTACATGTAACTATACATGCTGGGATTAATTAACTTAGAACTTAACAAAATTGCCTAGGGGAGTAAAGACAGAACCAACATGTCACAACATCCAACCAATTCATCATCTGAAAAGAGAAAAGAAAAACTAGATAAGAAAAGAAGTCCCAGACAGCAAAGGGGTGTGATAAAGGCATGGGAGACAGTGAGATAACTGAATCTTAAATGCATAAATTTTTGACAAAGTAACTGTAGCCTCAGTCATGGGCTCATAGGAAGTCATTTAGGACATTTATCTATCCCTTACCAAGATTTCTATTGATAGTGATTGGAAGTGGGAGGAAAATTAAATCCACAAAATTAAATGTAAACTGTATACCAGAAACTTTGAAAGCAACCAAATTAAAAAGATACGTGATTAAGAATTCACCCTGCATCCCAGACAGCCTTGCTACTCTGGACTGCCCTGCTTCCTCCTCACTTCATCCAATCCACTTTGCTGTGACCACATTTTCCAGACTTTGCACTGCTGACTAAAAAGTATTTTTTTGGCCCTGGCCTGTAACAGAGATTGCTAAGTACTGACAGTATTCATTTTCTCCTGCTTAATTTTTTTTTTTGCGCTTGTAGCAGAACCTGTTTTCTTTGAAGAGACACTGAGCCCATCTCAATTCTTAAACCTCTTAAGACAGGTTTGGCATGTGACTGGCCAATAAAATCTAAATGAAAGCCTCTTAGTCCTTTTTGAAAGGTTATCAAAGCTGAGAAGGGTACTGTTTGGTACTCGCCAACTTCCTTTTTCCTGCTGTCTCTATTGGAGATGTAATGGCTGGAATCGCTGCAGCTACTGCAGACTAAGAGGTAATGTGGATAATGGAAAGTATTTGTGTAGAAGTAGAAAACAGTAAGAAGCTTAGGCCCTTGTGGTACTATCCAGAGTCATCAAACAGCCTTAAACTGCTGTTCCCAGGATGCTCTTATATAGGAGAATGAAATCTTACTTGTTTAAAGTTGTTTAAAGCAGTATAATAATGCTTTTTCAGCTATTGGTAGCAGCTGAAAGCAATTTCTAATTAATGGCAACCTTGGTTTCTAAATGCTTTCTTTGTCACCTAATAACCTACATTTATTTCAAAAACAGCCTTAAAGTGTTTTCTTCCTTCCTACCTTTCCCACCCTTGTCTATTTCCTCTGTAACCATCTCACTGATTACTTTTTTCTGTGTTTGTGACTCTTCTGGGTAGCCATGACTTTCTCTCTCTCTTTTTTTTTTTTTTTTTTTTTTCTGAAACAAGGTCTCACTCTATTGGCCGGGCTGGAATGCAGTGATTCTCTTTAAGTGTACCGTTTTGTGCAGTCAGAAAGATGTGGGGCCCAATTTCTTGCTAATCATGTTATCTGGAACTATTCACTTAATGTCTCTGTTTCTCTGTTTCCTCCTCTGGTAAGTGTGGCTGCCAATGGGGAGGGTTGGATGAGAGCATGCATGTAAGGACTTAGAACTCAAAAAATTAGTGCTTAATAAATTAAGCTATTCTTTGAAATATTTAGATAAGGTTAGCACTCTCACTGTAAAATTTTATGGAGAATCGTGAGTCTAGCTCAGATCAGCGTTACTTAATCAAACAGGGCCCAGTCTATCCTAAATCTCTTCCCTGAAGTGATACCAATGGGCCATGTACTTGACAGCCAGAGCTTAAAGACATATGTTATGCCTTTCTTGAAGCTTTGTGTTTTTCCTCTGTGTGACTAAGAGGCCCCTAATTTTTCAGACTTTCTTCACGCAACTTGCTTTAACAATGGTTAACACTCTGATTCAGTTGATGATACTAAATGAGGGAAAAAAGGGTAACAATTCTGAGAAAGAAATATTAGAAATAATTAATAGTGCAGTCCTTAAAATCACTGGCTTTGGACTCAGGAGGACCTAAGTGTGATTTCGAGTTTTTCTTTCATTAGCTGTGAGAGAATTAAGCCACATAATTAACCTTTTCAAGCCTCAGTTTCTTCAGCTATGAAGTGTGGATAATAATAGTTGTGCTTAGATGGTAATGATGAAGCTAGATTGAAATAATGCACATGGACTACCTGGTGTGTGCCTGGAACCTCTCATATACTCAGTGAATCAAAACTATGAGTTCTGCTATGAGTAAAAGTGGTAACGCCAATAAAGGAAATAAATAATCGCACGTTATGGGAGACTGATAGTTTATCAGTCCACTTAAGGTCTTCCAGAAATGACAATTTATTTTTAATTTTTTATTTCATTAGTGCATGGGGTGCAGCTGGTGTTTGGTTACATGGATAAGTTCTTTAGTGGTGATTTCTGTAATGTTAGTGCACCCATCACCCAAGCAGTGTACCCTGTACCCAATAAGTTCGCCTTTTATCTCTCACACTCCTCCCAAACTTTGTTCTCGAGTCCCCAAAGTTCATTATATCATTCTTATGCCTTTGCATCCTCGTAGCTAGCTCCCACTTATAACCAAGAACATGCAATATTTGGTTTTCCATTCCTGAGTTACTTTACTTAGAATAATAGTCTCCATGTAGCTCCATCTAGCAAAATACATTATTTCGTTCCTTGTTATGGTTGAGTAGCATTCCATGGTGTATATATACCACATTTTCTTAATCCACTTATTGGTTGATGGGCATTTAGGTTGGTTCCATATCTTTGCAGCTGTAAATTGTGCCATTATAAACATGTGTGTTCATGTGTCTTTTTTATGTAACGACTTCTTTTCCTTTGGGTAGACAGACAGCATTGGGATGGCTGGATCTAATGGTACTTCTACTTTTTTAGTTCTTTAAGGAAGCGCCATACTGTTTTCTATAGTGATTGTACTAATTTACATTCACACCAGCAGTACAAAAGTGTTCCCTTTTCACCACATCCATGCTAACATCTTTTAACTTTTTAATTATGGCCATTCTTGCAGGAGTAAGATGGTATCTCATGGCAGTTTTTTTTTTTTTTTTTGAGACAGAGTCTCGCTGACAATTGATACAATGGTATAAAAAGTGTTAAGAAATGAAGCAATAAGAAATACAAGCATGTTCATAACTACAAAACTTTTGGAAACCTGGATAAATGGAAATTCATGCCTGAGTTAGCACTTAAGCATCAGGATCATTTCTTCATTTTGTTTTCCCTATGTGCACCTGTTTTAGATTGATTTATATGAGGTTTGAGGAGAAAATGTTTTGAAAAACTTTTAAAGAGCAGCGAATGGAAAGATCAATAGACTTAGAGAGATAGAGGATGATAAAAATGTAGTTGAAGTGATATAAACCTAAATTATTAAGGAGAAAAGTGAACATTATGGTTTTGTTTGACTTGTTAGAATGAAACTAGGCTGGAAGCAGCAGCTCAGCTGCACTATATACTAGCACAACCTCTACGGCAGATAGAGAGCAAAAATTTTGACTATGTAAAAAAGATAAATAAATAAATACAGGTGTTCTATGATGACTTTCAAGTTACATAGTCAACACTCCAAAGGAAAGGTAGAGAAAGGACTTCCCAAAAACTCTTTAAAACACCGGTTAAAGATACATTTAAATAAGAAAATCTTAAGTTTCATATCTCAAGAGAAACTTTCAGAAAGGAACCCTCTACTTCTTGGAAAACTAAAGGGAATTTTGGATTCCCTTATGCTACAGCAGACTGGCAGAGCAGCCTCAGAGGGATGGACCTGTTGATTCCTGGAGAAGACTCTCAGTATGAACTCCTGGGCTGGTGGGATGGAAGAGTTACAGGACAGGAAGATGGGACCTCAGTTCAAACCATTACAGCTCCTCCCACACTGGCCAGCAAAATAAAATATTTAATGTTACTATTAAGCATTCTTGGCAAAGCTTGAAGAGCAAAGAGATACTAAATGGAAACAATGACAAAGAGAATCCTTACAGGATAGTCCATATAGGAATTTGCTTATTCCTCTGAACAAGCAGGTTGCTCGCCCCTAATCTGTATAATCAACAATAATGAACAATCAAGCAAAGCCAGAAGAGGACTATGTTAGCCTATTTTCATACTGCTATGAAGAAATACCCAAGACTGGGTAATTTATAAAGAAAAAGAGGTTTAATGGACTCACAGTTCCATATGGCTGGAGAGCCCTCACAATCATGGCAGAAGAGGAAGGAGGAGCAAATGCAGGTCTTACATGGTGGCAGGCAAAGAGAGCATGTGCAGAGGAACTGCCCTTTATAAAATAATCAAATCTCATGAGACTTACTATCATGAGAACATGGAAAAACCTGTTCCCATGATTCAGTTACCTCCTACTGGGTCCCTCCCACAAAACGTGGGAATTATGGGAGCTACAATTCAAGATAAGATTTGGGTGGGGACACAGCCAAACCATCTCAAGGGTGAAACTGGAATGTAGCAAATTTTTATTCTAACCTTTTGATGGTACAATTTGAAGTCGTTTAATATGAAAATCATTATAGCTTCACAGTAATAGGGAAGTCTCCAAATGAGTATCCAAATATCTGTATTGCAGCATCAAAAATCACTCACATGTTGCCATTCTTGGTTCATCTATTTCCTATTATCTTTTATTTTGCCTACTGGGGTATTTTAAAATAAATCCAAAAGCATCACACAAATTTATTCTAAACATTACATATTTTATATAGAATAGAGATATTTTATATCTCTCTATTTAGCTATCTACTGTCACTGTCACATGTAACAAACATTAAAATACTCTTTCAACTGTCTTAAAAAATCATTTTATCTTATTTTATTTTTTATTTACTTTTTTTTTAGACAAAGTCTCGCTTTGTTGCCCACGCTGGAGTGCAGTGGTGCAATCTCAGCTTACTGTAAACTCTACCTCCCGAGTTCAAGCAATTCTCCTGCCTCAGCCTGAGTAGCTGGGATCACAGGTATGTGCCACCAGCCCCAACTAAATTTTGTATTATTAGTAGAGATGGGGTTTCACCATGTTGGCCAGGTTGGTCTCAAACTCCTGACCTCAGGTGAGACACCCACCTTGGCATCCCAAAGTGCTGGGCTTACATGCTTGAGCCACTGTGCCTGGCCAAAAAAATCATTTTATAATTGGTTTGTTTAAATACAAATCCAACAACATTTACTCCTTTGATTCAGTTGTTACATTTTTTATACCTCTTTCATGCAGTTATTGTTGAAGAAATTAGATTAATTGTCCTCTAGGTTTTTTTCCTTCTGTTATTGTTTAACTTGTTCCTTGCATTTCTTGTAGCCTGGAGATTTCACCTAAAGCTTCCTTTTTCAGAAAATAATATGTTAATTGTGAGGCTGTGACATTATATTTATATTAAACCTCCTTCAAAGGCAAATGATGTCTGACATTTCAATTTTGATGGGTCCAGGTGGGTAACAGCCTGATCCCTTCGTTATAGAGTTCCCCATTATTTTATCTAATAGTTTACTATAAACTTATGGAGATTGAATGAACTGGTTATTTCACTTAGGATGTAATCAGAAGTTTCTTTTTTCCTATTTTGAAAATTTCTTTTCATTGTCAGCTGGATTTCTATATAGAAGTTCCCTTATCTATCAGATGACTTGGTTACCTTGAAACATAGTTCATACCAGACAGTAAGGAAAAGTTATCATTTTATATGCTTTCCATTTAATTCATCAACTTTCAGAGTAGTAAGTAGGTAATCTAGCAGACTCTGATAATGTTCACAGAGTTTTGTTTTTTCTCTTGCTGTTTTTAAAATATTATCAATTTACGATTTTAATAAATTGTATGACATTTAAATTGGTCACGGTCATTATTAATGATGATCAATCATAAAAAAAATTTAATCATAAAAAATTTCAGGCTGGGCATCACACCTATAATGCCAGCACTTTGGGAGGCCAAGGTGTGTAGATCACCTGCGGTCAGGAGACCAGTCTGAGCAACATAGTAAAACCTCCTCTCTATTAAAAATACAAAATTAGCCAGTCATGGTGGCACATGCCTGTAATCCCAACTACTTGGGAGACTAGGGCACGAGAATCCCTTGAACCTGGGAGGTGGAGGTTGCAGTGAGCTGAGATGGTGCCACTGCACTCCAGCTTGAGCAACAAAAGTGAAACTGTGTCTCGGAGAACAAAAAACAACAAAAAAATTCATATACATGAAAAGTGAAAAAATGCTATAATGAACCCCCATGATCCCAGAATCAAGCTTCAACAATTGTAGACTCATAGCTGAACTTATGCCATCTATATATCCTCACTGCTCCTCCAGCCCTTTGCTGAGCAATTCCAACAGTGGCTCAGATTTCATCTATTTTAAAAGTTCATGTCATGGTGCTTTGTAAAGTTTCAGCAATATCTTACTAATTATATGAATTGATGAACTGAGTTATGAATACATTCCTGACTCAAATCTCTTTTAATCCTGACTAAACAGAAGAAAAATAGATAACATATAAATTAGATAATTCACTTAGAAAAATATTATCTTGAATCTTCAATTAAACTAGCTTTTCTTAAAAATTTTTTCAGGATTTTTTTTTAAATGCCAGAGAACTTTTATAAACACTGTCTTATTTCTTCTGTTTATGAACTAATAGTTACTAATTGCCTCACTTTACACTTAGGAAGAAACTGACTTTTACTGAAACTTGTCATATGTCACATTGCTTTAGAGTTAGGCCATTTGAACTTTAATAATGATATCTTGGTAGTAGTTGGGGAAACATTTACTTATCACTTTTTGATCTAATATCAAAAAGAAACATTGCTCTGAGGGCTCTACATGGTGTTTGCTATTATCATGAGTAAGAAAATAAAGAACAGGTGGAGATAAGTTCAGTGTTGGGCATTTTGAGTTTGCAGTATTTATGGAACATCCATATGAAGGAAATCCAGCAGGGACCAGCATATGGCTTGGAACATACAATTTCCATGGCTTACTCTTGGGAATGGCCACAGTACTAGATTTGCAATTTTCAATTTTTCTTTAGATATTGAACATTATATGAATAGTGGTATCTAAATGTATGCAATACACCAAAAAGCAAATTTTTGTATTGTCTCTGATATCTACCTTTTAGATTCTCGATTTCTACTCCTTGGCAAATTTCCACTCCTACACCAAAAAAGCAATGTTTTGTATTGTCTGTGATATCTATTTCTAGGTTGTTGATTACCACTTATTGGCAAAGGTCATTAGGTGTGGAGGGAAAGGGTTGAGTCAGTTGCTGATTAAGTACAATGGTAACCTTCTAGTTTGAGTTTCTTCTGAGCTAACAGGATAATCTGATTGAATATACAGTAAGTTCAAAGATCCCTTTCTCTATTAGGGTTTCTTTAGACTGAAATTGGTGTGCATAAGCAGCTTTTCATTCCTCATTATGTAGACAAGAGAGAGGAACCTCTATTTTACAGGCATTACTTAGGGCTCTTTTTAGTCACTAGTATCATGGAATCGATCAGGCCTGAGCCCTGGTTGTTTCACACATAATCTACTCAGGTGCTATTGGGGTCCTATTGTCCCTTGGGGTATCCCACTGGCCACTGATAAATTCCCTGGTCCCTATCATGTTTTTTCACTTTGGGAGTTCCCTGGATATTGCAGCATCTGTAGCCTGACTCTGTGTGTATTCAGACTATCAGTCATCTTAGGATCTATGTGGAGCCTGGGAAATCTTGGCTGCTTTTTCTGAACCACTAGAGAGTGTCCAAGACTTTGAGAGGATTCCCTCTGTGCCACTCATGTGGTTACCTTCCTCAATCAATTCATGGGGCTGGCTTTGAATACCGAGAGGCAGCTGACAGGAAGGAAGGAAGGAAGGAAGGAAGGGAGAGAGGGAGGGAGGGAGGGGCAAAGAAGGAAGTAAAGAAGAAAGAAGGAAAGAAAGAGAAGAAAGAAGGAAGGAAAGAAGAAAGGAAAGAGAGAGAAAGAAAGGAAGAGACAGAGAAAGAAATAAGGATATTAGACACACATAGGTAGTTCTGGGAGGTCTCTCTGGAGTCACCTCAGAGAACCAAACAATCAGTTGTGTTTCGTTTTATTGAAAGTCAGTGTCCAGCTTGATAACGTATCACCTGTGCTTGTTTTCCTAATTTTACCTCATTTCTCCTTTTCTCTCACTCTGGCTACCTTGAGTTTTCACCTCTCAGTAAAGTGTTTATTCATAGGCTTTGCCTCAAGCTTTCTTTTTCTAGGCCATTTCCCATACTTAGTGGTCCAAAGAAATAACACATAGTTATGGGGAAATGCGTGTAAAATGTGTGTGTTACAGGGAATTCCCAGTCAATTTTAGTTGGTTAATACAGTGAAGATACAATTTCTACTACTAAAGATATTTTTATCAACAGTTATCTGTTCCCAATTCTTTACACTCCACAGTAAGTTCTACAGGAAAAATGAATGTGTCTTCACACCCATATCCCTAAAGATTGATGCAATCCCAAAAATATTTTGAAAACACTACACAGCCATTGAAAAGAACAAAATCATGTTCTCTGTAGCAACATGGATGCAGCTGGAGGCCATTATCCTAAATGAATTAATGCAGAAACAGAAAACCCAATACTGCACCTTCTCAGTTATAAGTTGGAGCTAAACAGTGGGTACTCATGGACATAAAGATGGGAACAGTAGACCCTAAGAACTACTAGAATGGGGAGGGAGGGAGGGGACAAGGATTGAAAAACTATTGAGTACTATACTCACTGTCTGGCTGATGGGATTGTATTAGTCCATTCTCACAATGCTATAAAGAACTACTGGAAACTGGATAATTTATAAAGAAAAGAGGTTTAATTGATTCACAGTTCTACAGGTTGTACAGGATGCATGGCTGGGAAGCCTCAGGAAACTTACAATTATGGCAGAAGGCAAAGGGGAAGCAAGCACTTCTTGCCATGGCAGAGAAGAAGAGAGAGAGAGAGAGAGAGGGAGAGAAGGGGAAAGTGCCATATACTTTTCAAAAAATCAGATCTTGTGAGAACTCTATCAAGAGAACAGCAAGAAGGAAGTCCATTGCCATGATCCAGTCACTTCCTACCAGGTCCCTCCTACAACACTGGGAACCACAACTCAACATGAGATTTGGGTGGGCACACAGAGCCAAACCCTATCAGCAATCATTTGTATTCCAAAACAGCATCATGCAATACACCCATGTAACAAATCCATATATGTACCCCTTGAATCTAATATAAAAATTAAAATTATTTTTAAAAATATTTTAATACAAAAATAGTTGTTGAATGAATACACTTTCAGAGGACTGTCTGCCTGCAGGGGCAGAATGCTTCACTATCCTCTTACTGAGGTTTCCTCCTTACTGTGTTGCTGCCATCTTTAGGCGCATATCCCTGTACCACCAGGATAGCTCCCCCAAGTTTCCTTTCACAGCAGGCCTTGTCGGGCTCTTCTCTTCATTTATCAGGGGAGTAATTCTTGGGGATTGTAGTAAGGTCACAGAGATTTACCCATCTGTACCTCCCTCTGAAACGTTGGTCTTTCTTCCCTAATTCTAATACTGTTCAATGACCTTCTCTTAATATTCAGTTCAAGAATTGTGTTTTCCTTTCTTATCCCTCAAACATTAGTGTAGAATGCCAGCCTTAAATGACATGTTTACAGTATTTAAATGCAAATCCAACTTTTTACAGGATTTATAATGTTGTTTTCTTAACAGGGTAAGAGGTTTTCAAATGCTTATTTTTAATATGGAAATTAGGCAATATAAACCATTGAGAAGCTCTACTGAATCATCTTTTTCTAAAACTATTGAGTCATTCGATGCATGGTCTCAAATAATTTGCCTCATTTTAAGAATAATATTTATTTCAAAACTAAATTATGGAGACTGTTCAAATTTGCAGGGCATTTTGTTAGAAGCAAGGCATACAAAGAAAGATGAGTCTACCCTGCCTTCAAATAGCTTTTATTTTAGCAAAAAAAAAAAAAAAAAAATAGACTGGAAAGGATATCTTTGATATAGTAAAGCTTTTTTTTTGTTTTGTTTGTTTTTTTGAGATGAAGTCCTACTCTGTTTCCCATGCTGTAGTGTAGTAATATATATGATCGTGGTTCACTGCAATCTCCACCTCCTGGGTTCAAATGATTCTCCTGCCTCAGCCTCCTGAGTAGTTCAGCTTACAAGGGTGAGCCACCAGATCCAGCTAATTTTTTGTATTTTTAGTACAGATGGGGTTTCACCATGTTGGCCAGGCTAGGTTTTTGTTTGTTTGTTTGTTTTGTTTTTTGTATTTTTAGTAGAGACGGGGTTTCACCATGTTGACCAGGATGGTCTCGATCTCTTGACCTCATGATCCACCCGCCTCGGCCTCCCAAAGTGCTGAGATTACAGGCGTGAGCCACCGCGCCCGGCCTGCCAGGCTGGTTTTGAACTCCTGACCTTAAGTGATCCACACACCTCAGCCACCCAAGGTAAGCAAGCTTTATATCATGAATTTGAACTTGCTGTTGTGGGACTGCAGTAAGGAAGAAGTCAATCAAACAAGCAGAAGAGGATGAGAGAAGCTGTCTGGAGGTTAGCAGAATTATGAGTTAGCCTGGTGAAGTAAGGAGTGAGCTGGAAACTCCAGCAAAAGAAAAACATGAACAACGACCCAGAGGAATAAAATAGCATGGTGAAAGGAAAAGTGGCAAAAGTCTGTTATGGCTGAAGTGCAAAGACCAAGGAATGAAGAGTATTGGAAAAGCCTAAAGACAAATGCAGGTGTCGGTTATCACAGAAGACCTTGTGTTTGAGAATAAGCAATGCAGGCATTGTCCTGGAAAGTATGGCTGTAGTTGTATACATGAGTTGGGAGCTACAGAGGATAAAGTTAGAAATAAAGGCAAAGACCATACCATGGGCCATCTTTTTTATGTTAAAAATTTTGAGCTTTAACCTATAGAAAGTATTCAGCCACTGAAAGTTTCAAAGTGAAAAACATAGTAAGTTTTGCTTTGTAGATTAATTACTCTGGTCACATTATAGAGGATAGATTGCAGGGATATCAGTAGAAGCAGAAATACTAGTTATAAGATACTAATGAACACTAATGAACTAACTAATAGTAGTTTTATCTGTGGTTCAGATTTCTAAAATATAACGTTCATTGTTATATAAAAATGTTCTTTCTGTTTATATTTACTGTTTAAAATGTACTAAAAAATTCACATTTTGTCCTCTACCTATATATATATATATCCTCATTCTCTTTGCTTTTGCTCCCATATGTTTTATTCTCTTACCCTTTCAAAACAATCTACAATAAGGTATATATTTTCCACTAAATAAATTTTGAGAGTATGATTCCTTTGAATTGGATTAAATTCATGTGTATTTGGGGAATATTTTTGGATACAGAATTATTTATAGTGATTCAGTTTATATTGATTATTTTAACCCATATCTCCAATCTGTGATTTCTCATAGCATAAGTTGGAATCCAACCAGCTTCCTGGTGTTATGGAATTTGCAATGTAATCCATTATTCAAGTTTAAAATCTTCTTTCTTTTGTTTTTTAATTTAGAACTTTTCAGATTGTGTCAAAAAAAAAAATTCCTTCTGGTATAAGTCAACCCAACTACATTTCAAATTTAAAACTGATAAACTGATTTCTGTCTTCAAATTCTAACATTTAAAACAGATACAGAGAAAAGGAAGGAATTCACAATTTGAGTTTTGTCCTCTGATAGTTACTCAATCTCTCATACTGCTTGGCATCCTCTATAGTTTATAACCTTAGCATTTGGGGATTGTATGGCCTCATTCCAGACAGTAACATATAGCCCAACTCAAAACTGTGTATAACATAGCACCATGCTTATCAATCGCTAATACTTAGATACCAATGCCATTTGTTAAGGAAAATTACCCTGTGTATCTGTCATAGCATTTTCTGGGAAAATCACTTGTAATTATATTAAACCATAAAAAGGGGTTCCTGAAAATAGCTTATTGACCTACTTTGTATGTAAAAATATAACAAAATTTTTTTCAGTCAGATATGTATGTTCACAGTTGAAACCATGGAGCTTTTATAAACAACCATAAATCACTAAAGAATAGATTCTCAAGACTTTCCAAGGTTGAGTCATTGGAATAATGACTAGAAAATAATTGTAAAACTTTTGTGTTTTAAAGTTGTCCTTCATTTTTAGTTATGTTGCAATTGCCAATATTTCTGATTGGAACACCTCCAACTATCCCAAAAGATGGTATATATTTTTATCACAGCAAGGAAAACAGGAACCAACCATGGAAAATGAAATGGAATATATTATTCTAGATGAACACATACACAAGTATGTATATTAAGGGAAGAAAAATATAATCTGTTGTTCAGATTTGCCTTATTCCCAGAGGGAATTCCTTATGTCAAAAGGAGTTGTTAAAAAAAAATTCTCAAGGGAAATCTCTTGCATTAAGTTACAAATCAATTTCCATAATGTTCAATTCAGAATGTCTACTGCATTCATTCAGTGTGGCTGACAAAAAAATAAGCATGAGATTGATACCTCATTTGACTTGGGATTCTCACTCCATAATAAGGGGTACTGGTTATGACATTCTACTTCTGATAGGAATATCCTTACCCCATGCTAGTTGAGGGAGAAAACCTCATGGAATAGATGCCATATCAAGGGTACTTTTATAGATCCTCACAACTTCATTCTTATTTGGGGAAGACACTCTGAATCATGATAACAAGTAATATCAGATAAATACATGAAGGAATAAATAAGCATTTTCTAAGTTACAAGTAGGGAAACCACTGTTTTAACATTTTTCTCAGACATGCAACATATTAAATAAGATTAAAATTCTTAGACTGACATATTCCTACAAATTTAGAATTCCATACCTACTTTATGAACTATGAAAGTTCTAGAACATTTCTGAAAGTTACCATTGTTCTCTCCACCACTACTGATCTAAAAATCATCATTTTCTGACTCTCATTTCTTTACTATGTTTATGTGTAAATTATAGGAAAAGAAGTGTACCAAGACAGATGCCAAGTCCTTCCCAAGATCTCCCATGGTTAGGGCCATGAGTAGGAGAAAATTGAAGCTTATCATTAGCAATTGTTACTGATTGGTAACTTATTATTAGTAGTAACTTGTTACTGATAACATTATTAATAACTTGTTACTGATAACATTATTAATAACTTGTTACTGATAATGTTTATAACACCAAATTTGTATGATCAGCGAATAATACCTTTAATTTAACTATCTTGCTTTTCAATAGTGAAAAGAACAGGAATTGCATACTCCCAGGAAAGGTGGGTCAGGGAAAGATGATGAAACAGAAGTCAAGGGCCAGGCCCACTGGCTCAAGCCTGTAATCTATAATCCCAGCATTTTGCATTTTGAGGGGCTGAGATGGGAGGATTGTTTGAGGCCAGGCATTCAAGACTATAGTGAGCTATAATTGCACCACTGCACTCCAGCCTGGGTAACAGAGTGAGAGGCTGTCTTGAAGAAAAGAAAGAAATGACAAAGAGAGAAAGAAAGAGAAAGAAAGAAAAATAGAAGTCATGAATCTATCATGAATCTTTTTTTAGAGACATCAAAACTCACAACCTTTTCAAGGTGGGAAATGAGGCCCCACCATCTCATGATGCTCCACCTCTACCCACAACTACGTGAACCTGATTTGAGAGCTACTGTGATTAAGACTTACTTTCAAATCCAACAATAATTTGAATACTTTGTGTATGACTAGGTACTGTGTGAGGTCAATAAGCATCTTGACAGGGCACTGTCACTGCCTTTAAGAAAAAGAAAAGACTAATAAACCCAAAAAACTTGGGAGAAAGTAACATATAAGTGCAAAGTATATAGTATTGATGGTATATGGAAAAAGCAATCAGAAGACTGGAGGGATTACTGTAGGCCTTAAGGAACTGGAAGACCTGGAATTACAGATGCCTTTATTTAGATTTTAAAAAGTAAGATCTAGCAGGTAGAGAGCAAGTAGAAGACCTCATAGGAAAGAGGTACACGTAGCTTTCACAAAGGCAGAGAGGACAGAACAACATTGAGAATACGGGGAATAGTGAGGGAACTGATTCCCTGAAGCAGTGGCTTTTCATGGAAAATGAGCCTCGAAACCAATGCAGCGTATTTAGAAATATGTACTTATTTTGGAAAATCTTCTCTCCCTCCCTCTCTCTCTTTCTTACTTATCATCTGTCTATCTATGTATCATCTATAAAGTTTTCTAATTCCAAGTTGAATCACAGAAAAGAAAAGAGGTCAAGAAGAGAACACTGTATAAAGGTCACAGCTTCTGTGATGTCCAGAAGGCAAATATTGGTAATTTTTTCACTTTTAAGTGAAGGATTACTCATCCCTGATATTCTGGTCTGCACCTGGGACTGATTTCTAGCCACAGATACAAAAGCCCAGGAGGAAGATGGATAAAACCAAAAGCCTCCATGACATACATGACTACGCATGACAGCCACATGGTAAAACCAACAGAACGAAAGCCAAAATTCTAATTCCTTTAGCTGAAAAAGTCTCCTTAATAGGTAGCCAGACTCTATTCTAAGAAAATATATCTCATGGGAACACTCTGAGTAAAATCACATTCCACGAAATAATCACCAGACATGAAAATTCCTACAGGTTAGTTTGGAAAATTATTGCAATGGATGAAGTTGGTGTATCTGCCAAATTAGAAGCAATTTTTTAATGAGAAATTGCACACATATGCTTTTAAAATTCTCATTTTACTATTTACAAGGAAAGGAAATTCAATTTGAAAGCTTTCAATTAAAGGTCAGTTAGGAAGGATTTCAATGTGTTATAGGAAATTGAATCTTAATGCCTCTTAATTTATTCCACCAAATAAATTCCAGAAGAAAAGTTCTGGGACAATATGGATTAGGTAGCCCTCATGAGCAAAAGAACTCATTACAGTGAGGTTGAGTTCCGGAGTAATGCTTTCTGGCAGGCCTTCTGGCACACCGAAATGGGAACTTGATGGCCCATGAGATCAACGGCCAGGTTTCTCCTTCAGTGAATCAGATAAATGAGCTCCCTGGCTTAAACATCAGGAGTAAGACATTTACCTGGAATATTTCACCTTTTCATGGAATTCCAGCTTGTCAGCAACTGTGACTGATCAGGACTGGGAGGAGGGAGAATTTCAATTTGTATTTAGATGAGCCAGGAAACAAGTTCAGCTCCTTGTGAATTTGACATTGATCAGAGAGGTGGGTTAACCCTCACCACTACCTGCATTTCTCTTTTTTTCCATCCTTTCTGGTTGGGAATAAAAAAGATTTAAAACCTTGGATGTAAAGACCTGATATAATAAATATCCATTCTAAATCTCTATCAATCTATCTATCCATCCATATGTATCAATCCATACATAAAAATAATATATTTCATGTCCTTTTTTAAATTTATATAATTATATATAAAAATATATATAATTTAATCCATTTTTAAATAGATTACGTATATAATACATTATATACGTAATGTATTATATATATATACACACACACACACCCCATCAGAAAATTCACTATATTGAGATTTTTCCTTTAAGATTTATCTGGTCATTTTCCACTAGACACTAATGGAGCTACACAAATTCAACCTGTGACCTTCCTTTGCACTTAAAGTGTATCTTTAAAACTGTGTCTGGGGCTGTCTGCTCAGAATCATTTATTCTTTGTTAGGCCCAAATGATGAATAAAATCTTATGAGCTTTCTCTTGTGTTAATTCTGGGTGCGACTGTTAATTTCATGTGTCAGCTTGGCTAGGCCATGTTACTCAGATATTTTGTCAATCACCAAGC
The DNA here is from genome assembly GCF_030222135.1 of Aotus nancymaae. Classification (NCBI taxonomy): domain Eukaryota; kingdom Metazoa; phylum Chordata; class Mammalia; order Primates; family Aotidae; genus Aotus; species Aotus nancymaae. Next base: position 70,662,052 of record NW_026988422.1, on the reverse strand, counting down.
TAGATGTCACTGCAAAGGTAGATATTTGGATGAGATTAGCATTTAAATCAATAGGCTTAGCAAAGCTGATTATCCTACATAATGTTAGGTGAGCCCCATCCAATCAGTTGAAGGCCTTAAATGGAAAAGACTGAAGTCCCCCAACAAAGAGGGAATTCTGTCTCCAGATTGCCTTTGGACTTGAAATGTAACATCAATTTTTTTCTGGATCTCCAATATGCCGACCTGCCCTATAGATTTTGAACTTACCAGCTCTCAACATTGTGTGAGCCAATTCTTTAAAATTTCTCTCTCTCTCTCTCCATATATATATGTGTGTGTGTGTGTGTGTGTGTGTGTGTATATATGTATATATGTATATATATGTATGTGTGTGTGTATATATATGTATATATGTATATATATGTATGTATGTGTGTGTGTGTGTGTGTGTATATATATATATTCCCTTTCATATATATGGAAAGAAAATGTGATTTGAGAGCTTTCAACTAAAGGTCAATTAAGAAGGATTTCATGTGTTACACACATACACACACACACACACACACACATTTTATTGTTCTGTTTCTCCATAGAACCATGAGGACAGACATTAGTATATGTGTGTGAGTGTGTACATCTTGTGGTCTGAGGTTTAATCCTTGTCTCCAGATAGTCTGGGTACAAGCAATTTTCACACTGTAGTGATTATCCCAATCATAGGGAATCAGAACATGAAGCAATTTTCTGGGCCCCACAACCAAAAATTCTGCATGGGTATGTCTAGGACAAAGTTCAGGAAACCTGCCTTTTCTATCACATATCCTGAGGTTTTCCCAATGCAATTATTCTATTTAGAAGCAATGCCCTCGGGAGTGTCACTTTTCAAGATGGTATAGGAGATTATACATTATTGGTAACAAGGCTTTCAGAAGAATAAAATATTCCCTCAAGTTTGAATGTGGTGCTGGGGAAATCCAATGGACCTTTTTTGTTGTTGTTTTCTCCTAGATTCTGATCTGTACTTTTTAGGGCAAGAAAAAGTAACTTCTGAATCAAGTAAATAAGATTCTAAACTTCATGTCACTTATGGAAGCAAGTTAAAAATCACTGAATTTGTGTGGCCCATTGACATCATCAACCACAGGACAATTTCTCTCTTTATTTGGAAGAAATAGAAGGGATTCTTTCTAAGATTATCCATGGCAGGCAGCCACCCACCTTCAGTCTGAGCACTTTTAATAGTGAGAAACTGGGTGCCTAATATGCAGTGAGTAGTATTTCATGCTGTTATTTCTTCTATAATCATTAACTCACTACTTTGCCAAACATCTATAAAGCATGGACTATATTTCAAGTACTGGGGAAAACATAAGAACATAAGAATAAAACAGTTTTTATTCTTATACAGTTCATCACTATCTAAACATATAAGGCACTTTACACAAACACAAATAAATCACAATAGAATGCTCCTAATCAAAGCTTTAAATGCACCAATCTTTTCCAAGTGATGAACATACTGAATTAAATAGTAAAATATGTAGAGCATGGATTTTCAAATAAGACAGATCTGATTTTCTAGATGTGACCTTAGTTGAGTGACTTACTTTTCTAAATTGGAAAATGGAGATAATCATAGTGTCTGCCTCATAGGGTAAATATGACAGTTAACCAAGATAATACCTATAAAATACTCCTACAGTGTCTGAAATGTAATGAGTGCTTCATAAATAACTATTAAAAATGTATAAGCAAACTGTAATTTTCAAGCGTTATGGAAAGGAATTATTATTTATTGATAATTTACTACAGTGCATGCATTTTGTACAAGGCATTTTACATACTAATACAAAAAAAAGATACATTTAATGCTGCCCTCTAAAAGACTAGAAATAATCAGACTGTTGTTTTCTTTTTTTTTTTTTTGTCCAAATTAATGGAGTAAAATGCATTAGTCTTCCTGAGAGCTTTTAAAAAACATACTGAAGGTGTTTTAACCTACCACAATTATTTTATCATCCAGAGTGAAATGGTCACAAATTCATGTTTACAGCATTGATTTTCTACATGTTAGTGTAACAACCAGCAAGCAACTGTCCCCAGGCTGCGATGAAGCACTGTGAGATGTCTTTCCCAGAAACAGTGTAGCTTTGCCCTAAACCATCTGCCTCTTCAGGTACTACTTGTAGCCAAGCTATCACAATGTCATGTGTGCAGCGTAAGTAGAGTATGGAGCTATGGAACTGACTGTTGCTAACTGGGCTAAATAATTCCGACCTACACTTTAAACATTAGAGAAGCCATCTGCTTGCTAATTAAAATTCCCAGCCGGAGACTCTACTCCCTACCTAATAAATATTAATTAGAGCCTGCAGATTCAAAGCAAGAATTATCTTCATGTTTGCATTTCAGTTATTTGATTCATAGCCCAAAGTAAATCCCCTGATTCTATGCATTATTATATCACTCATAGGTCTACATTCAACCATCTAATCATCTACTCATTCTAATATCTATGCAACAAATAATACCAATCACTTATATATCTAAAGCAGTGTTCTGTGTGATACTGGAATGTGGAGATTCTCTTTAGATAACAGCACTCACTATGTTACATAAATTGTAAAAAAAAAAAAAAAAAAAAAACCACAAAACTTCTGATACTCATTTCCATGTGTAATGAGATTCTGTTTCCTTGAAAAGAAGAAAAAAGCTAGATTAAGTAGTTCAGACAAAATCAGATCTCTAAGGTCCTTTTAGGTCTACCTTTCCTTCTGTGCATGAAATCTACTAACATCTGTTTAATGGCCAGTGACTCAGAAGAAAGTTGCAAAACATGTTTCAACTCTTCATTCATTTACATATTCAACAAGTAATTTATTGAGTGTTTTTTGTGGGCCAGACACTGCTAGACACTACGTATGCAGAAATAAAAAAGAGAGATGTGATCACTGGACTCCTAGAGTTAACAGCCTAAAAGGATAGGCACAAAGTAAACAAGGAGATAAGTAAATAAATGTAAGTATTTGATAAGTATTCTGAGGGAAATAACCAGGATGCTGTGATAGAGAGGGCTAACCCACATGAGCTAGACAGGTCCTAGAAGGTGACATTTAAACTTTTTATTTAAAACTGGAAATAAGCCAATATTATGAGAATCACTGAGAGTCATATACGCAAAGGGATGAAAGGTGTGTGTATGCACACGTGTGTGCATGGAAGGGGCAGGAAGCAGAGATAAGGTACAATGAGAGTGTGTGTATGAAGGCTAAATGGAAAATTAATAACCTCTGAGATGTGTTATAATTTATTGTTCTCTCAACATACCCCCATCAAGGAACCCCTGGTTTAATATATTTGTGTCTACATGTTCTTTTGCATAAACAAATCCTCCCTCCTTGCATCAAATCCCCAATCTACTTGTCATTGCGTGACTTGTCAACAAAGAACTACCAAGGAGTAAGAATATTTATGTTAAATAAGTCAGAAAGAAATGAAACCTTCCTCGCCTTGATGATAATGGGGCTTCAATACTCATGTTAGTGTCATTGGCCCAGCTAGAGATTTTCTCTTGCAGGTTACCGCCTGGTATAAGCAGGACTGAAGGACATATCTCTAGGATGCAGGCTTGGCGTAGGATTTGCTTTATAATTCTTCACTGAAGCATGATTCTTGGCTTCACTTCAGAAGGGAGCATTATTCTTTTTGCTACAAGGCCACTGACCATGTTCTCATAAGGTCAAAGCCAGTGTAAATGGAGCTCTATGCTGAAGCCACAAAACACTGTTTGAGTTTGTTTATATTTCAGACCTCTCACAACTGATTTTCGCCCAAATCTCTCCATGCTCTTTATTAGCCAGCATCTTGCTTGCTGGGTCGATAACCTGCTTGAGAGCACTCTGTAGCTGGAGGCACTGTGCTCGCTTCTCCTTTGCTCCATGCTTATTTGCTAATCACTGCAGAGCTGGTGTTCAATCTGTGCCCTTCCCTCCAGAAAATAGATTCCTTTAAACTGAAAGAGCTGGCAGTTACTCTCTGACTCCCCAAAACCTTGCCCATTAATCTGATGATTAGATTTTGGTTTATACTGAAAAATCCAGTGACTACAATGACCAATTCTTTTGTTCCCTTTATGATGTCATGCACTTAATTCAGAAAGTTCTGCATTACAGTCTAATACAGCGACCCCCAGACTTTTTGGCATCAGAAACTGATTTTGTTGAAAACAATTTTTCCATGGACAGGGCTGGGGGATGATTTGGGGATGAAACTGTTCCACCTCAGATCATCAGGCATTAGTTAGATTCTCATGAGAACCTAATTAGATCAGCCTAGATCCCTCACATGTGCAGTTCACAATAGGGTTCATGCTCCTTTGAGAATTTAATGCTGCTGCCTGTCTGACCGGAGGTGGAACTAAGAGGGTAATGCTCACTGGCTCACCTCTGGCTGTGTGGCCCAGTTCCTAACACGCCATGGACCAGTACGGGTCCACCACCAGGGGCTGGTAACCTCTGGTCTAATAGATTTGTGTCTACATGTTCCTTTGCATAAACAAATGCAAAAACATTGTCCCTTGCAGATCTAAATCGCAGTTGCCCCTCCTTTTAGGTTTTCTGTAAGAGAAAGTGAAACCAAGAATAAGTGAAGCCTGCTCTCTATCAGAGTAATTACTTTAAGTGTCCTGTCTCTTATCAGCACTGATACTCACTAGGTAGTGATAACACCATCTATCAGTAGAATTTTTTCTTACATGACCCTAATTAAGCTATAAACTCTAAGGATATAAGACTATATCTCCTACTTCATTTTGCTCAGCATTCTGTTCCAAAGGATAAGTGCTCAATGGCAGACCTAACCTTACTGCCTCCCTGTAAAAATTACACACATTCTTTACCTAAGTTTTTCTGTCGTGTTTATCACCACGGAGGACTCGGTGAAATAAAGATCGTGGGGTTTTAACTCAGATAGACCAAAGCCTGAAATACAACAGCACTGCTTATTAGCTAAGTCACCTTGGAAATTATATGTAGTTGCATGCACATGAGTATCTAAAATTCTTTCTAGATTGGGGAGAATATCCAATTCTGAAAGTCCACATGGGAGCTGGGAAACTGTTTTCAGTTGGAGAGCTAAAGAGGAACAAAAGTTCTCTGCTTTCGGGCACCTATCCACAGTCAGGCACGGATGAGACGCAGGTTCCCATCCAGGACGCTGAATCTTCAGTCAGTGTCACCAAGATGAAGGAACAGTTAATAGTGAATTCATTGCACAGTGTCCAGTGGTAGCTGGGGTGTGGTCTAGAGCTATGAAGAACAAGTGCTGAGCAGAGGGGTCCTGCCATGCCATTCCTATGGTGTAGCCTTTGCTATGGTTCCTTCTTATAGACTCCCTTGATGCTGTCTATTTTCCAAGGTAACTTCTCCAGTCTTTGTGCTATTTTCCTTTGCTGGTTAAATTAACCAGAGTTGTTTTCCCAGGTTGGCAACTAAAAATCATGACCGATAGACTTGTTTAAAAACCTAAGATGATAATGTCTGCCCCCCTTTTATCTAAAAAAAATGTTATTTATAAAATATCTAACAGGGAATCTGTAACATAGAAGCAAATCAATAGTTAATAGTTACTTTAAAATAATAACATCCTGTTCATTTGTTATTTGCTATTTTCTATGCCTTTACTCAACGAATCTGTAAGCATCAACCCGCTTTTTTGGGAGTCTGCAGATAAACTGCACTTTTTGTTGTTAATTATTTTATTAAAATGCTTTGGCCAACCCTGCTCACATTTGGCTTAAGACAGCTCTTCTTTAAAGAGATGCTTAGTTGCATTTGCTGCTAGCCCATCTCCATGCCTCTTCCCGGCCCTGAGAGGTCAGGGAGCTTCACTTCCATGACACTGTTGCTATTTTGTTGGTGAATGTTCATCACAGTCTGGAAGTGATGCTAATGAAACTATTAAACCTGGGCTATGTGATTGTGTAGGAAATCCATATCCAAGAGTCCCCAATGTCTTCCCAACCCCCTCATCGGACGGTTATCCATCTTTCCTCTAGATGCCCACGGCACTAACTCTGTGCCATTCAGTGATAACAGACCAGCTCCTACTTTGAATTTTAGTTATTTGAGGTGCATTTCTTATCCTTTTTAGACAGAACTGTTAAGATTCTTTAAGGTTGGATCTATGACTGCATTATGTAATACATATAATGCCTGGTAATTATTTCAAATTAATGATTACATAAAAATTAATGTAATTAGAAACTACAGAAGATCATGCTGAAGTACTGCAAGGATGTTCAGCATATTTTCCAGCTTTTTTCTAATTCCAATAAATTAGAAAATTTCAATAAAATTGTTAAATTCCTAAAGAAATACAGCATTGCAATTTAAATCAAGAAGAAACATAATTTATGGGCCGGGCATGGTGGCTCATGCCTGTAATCCCAGCAATTTGGGAGGCCGAGGCAAGCAGATCACCTGAGGTCAGGAGTTCAAGACCAGCCTGGCCAACATGGAGAAACCCTGTCTCTACTAAAAATACAAAAATTAGCCACGGGTAGTGGCGGTCACCTGTAGTCCCAGCTACTCAGAAGGCTGAGGCAGGAGCATCTCTTGAACCCAGAAGACAGATACTGCATTGAGCTGAGATCATGCCACTGCACTCCAGCCTGGGCAACAGAGTGAGACTCCATCAAAAACAACAACAACAACAAAAAAAAAAAAAACACCATAATTTATGAATATTTCTATGACTATCAAAAGTCTTGATCAATGTTTCCATGAAGGAAACATTATGCTCAGCTGAGTTTTACCAATGAATTCTGTTGTGATTATTTATAGATAATAAATTGCCTACATGTACAAATATACTATAAAGATGATAAATAATAATCAATTTAGAATGGTGACTATGAAGTCCAGATGCAAAAATCAAATGCATTTCTAGAGAAATGTGAATCAACTCCACAATGAGATACTATTTCATACCGGCCAGAATGGCTGTTAATGAAAAGTTAAAAATAACAGATGCTGGTGAGGTTGCAGAGGACAAGGAATACTTATACAGTGCTGGTGGGTTTGTAAATTAGTTCAACCATTACAGTAGGTAAGCAGTGTGGTAATTCCTCAAAGAACCAAAAACAGAACTACCATTTAACCCAGCAATCCACTGCTGGGTATATACCCAAAGGAATATTGTTCTATGATAAAGTAACATGAACACACATGTTCTTTGCAGCACAATTCATAATAGCAATGATATGGAATCAACCTAAATACTCATTAATGGTAGACTGGATAAAGAAAATGTGATTCATATACACCATAGAATGCTATGCAGCCATAAAAAGAATGAGATCATGTCCTTTGCAGGAACATGGATAGAAATGGAGGTTTTATTGTTAGCAAACTAATGCAGGAATAGAAAGCCGAATACCGTATGTTCTTACTCCTAAGTGGGGGCTGAATAATGAGAACACATGGACGGAAAGAGGAGAGCAACAGACAATGGGGCCTCTTGAGGGAGCATGATGGGAGGAGAACAAGGTTGAGAAACAAAAAGAACTATCGAGTACTATTCTTAGCACCCAGGTAATGAAATAATCTGTCCACCAAAGCCTTGAGTCACAAGTTTACTTACATAACAAACCTGCACATGTACCAATGAACCTGAAGGTTAAATATTTAAAAAATAGTGTATCATGCAATATCCTAGCATAATTATTTGAATGTACTGATAGTAGTGAGTGATAATAGTAACAATGAGATAATCACTATAAGGAATAAACTAAATATAATATGAAAAAATATATGATTTATGAAGAATATACAGTAGGAAAAGCAATTAAAGTACCAGAAAAAATCATTAATAAAAAAATTACTTTGCAGCAAATTTTAAAAGACCTATAGAAATGTGATAAATACCACGATCATGACTAGACATTAATCTATAAGGTTGTAATTGTCATTTCTCCCTATACTTCTTCATAAATTTTATGTAATTTCAATAAAAAACAATCATATGCTTTGAAAGTAAGCTACTGGCGAAAGTAATATACAAAAGCAAAATCCAAGAATAGTCAGGATACTAAAGAAGAATAAGATTACCCAGTACTTAGCCTGAGTTCCCTAGAAAATTTGATGTGCTAATTCTACATTAATGGATGTTATCTCAGATATATATGTGTGAGGGAAAAACAGAAGTGTGGCAAGGAGGAAGAATTTATTTATACAAAAAATGAAATAATAATTTTTAAAAACATATCTAAAATTTGGTAAGGGGAGTGAATCTACAGAGGCTGCATGAATGCATTGAATTGACTGAAAACACTGATTTTCCAGAACAATCCTTAGGATTGAGAAAAAAAAAAAATTTCTGCAGGTTCCTTTTCCTCTTCTGTCTCTCCCTGGTCAGATTGGTCCATGTAGCTTTAACTTCCTGCGCATACTCCCTGGCTCTTCTGGGCAGTTCCTAGGGACTCCCAATGCCACAACAGGAGCATAAACTATAGCATAAACCATACTTAGGGGTGAGCAAGCAAGTGGACATGAACCAACAATCATCCCAACCTGCAGGATCTAACTACAACCTCCCAGGCTTAACTAGGCAAGCCAGTGTTTGCACATGGATGCAAGAAAATCTCAAAGGAGCAAGGCCTGGCAAGGAGGGAAACTCTTATTCTGTGTTGGTGGGATTGGTATAACTACTACGGAAATTGTAACTACTATGGAAAACAATTTTTCATCATTTTGTAAAGTTGAACATTGTGTATGTCTTGACCCTGTTTGTAAATGTAAAATTTCTTGTTTTTAACATCCAGAACAATGGCAAGGATTGCTCATAAGAGTAGTTTTCACAACAGCAAAATAATGGAAACAATTCCTGGTGAGTGGTTAAAAGAAGTTCGTTATATTAACACAGTACAATAATGCAGCACTGAGAAAATGAATGAATTATATCTACACACAAATTCGTAGATAAATATAAGCATCATAATAAAGGAAACAAGGATTCTTTAGAAAATGGCATACAATCTACCAATTTTATAGGTATCCAAAAACAAGTTTGTCATGATATATATGGAAACACTATGACTGCAACGTAAGTGAATAACAGATTGAACATAGTCCTCACCTCTGGGGAAGGTGCAAATCAATGGAATACAGAAGTAGCACACAAGTAGTTACACGTTAACGTCATTGGTCACATTCTAGTTCTATAGATTAGTATTGCCACTATGATGTTCATTTTGTTGACTTTGCAGGAAGACACTACTGCAGTGGCCATCTTGTGAGTCCTACGGTGGCCTCCTGGTTTTGTCTCCTCATTCTCTGCTCCCCTCCCAGTGTACACTGTGGAGTACCAAGACAATTCTATGAACCTGGACATCACAGTTTTAAAAGACTGGTCTGATGTTAGCTTTCACAGCATGACATGAATAGAAAAGTTAGAAAATCTACATAATAATGCAAATCCATGACTCCTCCTGTGTTCTCCATCTTAAGGATTTGTGCAAACAGCTTCCAAATTGCATGAGTGAGAAGCATGGATAACATTCATGACCCTTGCCCCACCTGCACCCACCTCACCTCTACTAAATTACCAACTTTTCTTAAAGCTACACAATATCTTTCGAATCTGTCTACTTTTCTCCATTTTTTCTGCTAGTACTCTAGAGAAGACAACCATGTTATATAGCCCCCTCGATTACTGCAATGTAATTGTTTCCCCACATCCTCTGCCATGTGCCCCCAATACTTTCTTTATGCCATGTATCAGGTTCGTTTTTTCCTAAAGACAAATTGAATTGCTCTCTAACTGAGAAGATTCCCCATTGGCCTCAGGATAAAATGCAACTTTCCCAAAACCTGCTAAACATCCCTGCTAGTTGATCTGGCCCTTGTGCACCCTCAGATTTCATCTGTCGATACTACTCTTTGATTACTGCCCAGCTATTATAAGCTTCTGACTATTCCCATGTTTCTCTTGCTTGCCAATGTTTCACATGCCTAGAATGACCTTCTACAATTCCCTGACGGACTGCTTCCTGCTCCTCAGAATAACATAACTTATGCTCACTTCATAATGCTGGCCTCTTTAGAGCGATTACACGTATCTCCTACATATTCCCATGCAACTTATACTCATTCTTATCACATACTTATTGCCAGATTCAGATTTTAGAAGCCACAAGAGCTAAGAAGTCAACAGCGCCCTTCCTAGCCTGCCACGTGTAATTCAAAATGAAAATAATACTGAACCATAAAGTATGTGGAAATCTAACAAAATGCTGATTTTTTTCCAGTATGACTCTGTGCTGCTAGTGTTGAAAAATCAACTCTGCAATTAAAAAAATTGGTGTCCCTGGATTGCTTTGACCCTAATGAAAACTGGCTTTTTTACTGAATAATTTACTATTGCACGCATTTACTGTGATGTTTTAAAATTGCCTGTCTTCTTATATGTTTCTACCTCAAGGGTATAGATTATGCCTTGGTAACTACTTGATTTCAGTGTCTGCCCCAGAATAGCTGCTCCATACAAATTGTCAATGGAAGGAAGAAATAAATGAATAAATGAATGGTCATAGACTGTCAATTTTTGCCTTGCTGCTAATTATAAAAATGACCTCTTAGTTTCCCAATTCGGCTGTACTTTTCTCAGCAATGTATTTCATTTATGAGAACCCAGCCACCAAACTAAATGAGCAGACAATTATCCCATGACTGCTTTTTAAATATTCCTGAAATAGTATTCTTCCAAATGGCGTGTTTTGGCCAAAATGGTTCAAAAGTGACTTCTAGTTTTTCAAAATTAACAAAAAGCCATTAGAGATGGAAAACATTATAAGAAAAATAAACCTCACCTTTTCAAGTATTTTATTTTCCAAATAGACAATCTAGAGGCATTGTTTCTCAATTTACCATAGACCTCTTTATCTACATGTGCATTAAAAAATGCTCCAAATATGGCAGCTTAAAACCACAAATATTTAATTTTTAATTTTAATTTCTTTATCTCACAGTTTCTGTGAGTCAGGAATCAGGGGCAGCTTAGTTAGCTAAGAAAGACTCCGCTCAGGGTCTTTCATGAGGCTACTATCAAGATGCTGGCCAAGACTGCAGTCATCTGTGACTTGGCTGTGTCCCACATGGGTATTTACAGGAGGCTTCGTCTTTTTGCTTATGGGCCTCTCCGTAGGACTGCTGTTCATGACATGGCTTCTGCATAAAAGAGTAATGTGAGAGTGAAAAAGTGAGTGTGGGGTGTATGTGTGTGTGAAAGAGAGAGAGAGACCTGAGACAGAACCCACAGTCTTTTATAATCTTCTTTTGGAAGTTGCATATAATCACATCCTTTTATGGGTCCTGATGCAGCTCTTGGAAGGGGATTTACATGAATGTATGAAGAGGACTAGGAGGCGATATTGCTGGCACCATTGTGGAGTCTATCACAGGAAGAGTTACAGTAGAAGAAGAAATACACAGCATGATCTAGCTTATGTTTAATTATTCTGGATGCATTGTGGAAAATAAAACATAAAGAATCAAGAGTAGAAACATGTAGAGCAGTATAAAGCCATTGAAATAACTGAGAAAACAGATGATAGATTTGTGGATCACAAAAGGATGGTAGAAATCATGGTATTGAGAAGTGATCAAGCTCTATGTTTATTCTGAAGGTAGAAACAGGAGAATTTACTGAGGGATTGCACATGAAGTTGGGGAAAATGGAAAATGAAAGACAAAGCCAGAATTTAGTCTAAGAAACTGAATGAATGGTGGCAACGTGTATTAAAAAGAGAAAGCTTGGGAGAGAAGCCAATGTGGTAAGTAGAAGAGGGAATAAAAAATCTGGTTGAAATGCATTATTAAGTTTGAGAGGCTTACTAGACTTGCAAGTAGCAAGATCAGGTAGGCTGTTACATTTACACATTTTGATTACATGGGAGAGGTTGAGGCTGTAAGTATAAAAAAATGTGAGTGATACGATGTAATTGCAGTCATCATAGTGCAGAAGAATTTAGAAACATAGGGTAGATAAGATAACCTAAGAAAAGAGTGAAGAGACAGAAAAGACAAAAGTCAGAGGGCTGAACTCTGTGCTACTCCCACCATTACACTTTTCCCTCTCTATTCCTTTGCTGACACCATTCCTTCTACTCAGAACAACTTTACTCACTTTTCCTAACAGAAAAGCATCCGTCCTTTAAGATCTAACTCAGAACGCATCATATTTGAAAGACTGGCCATTTAGCCAGGGTTTCCCAGAGAAACAGAGCCAAATCCTTACCATAAATCCACATATTTGTAGGGCACTGGTTTATATGATTATGAAGGCTGACAAGTCCCAAGATCTACAGGGTTAGTCAGAAAACTGGAGGCCTAGGAAAGTCAGTGGTTTAGTTCCATTTTGAGTCTGAAGGCCTGAGAACCAAGAGAGTGGATGCTGCAATGCCAGTCTGACGGCTGGCAGGCTCAAGACAAAGCAAGAACTAATGTTTTTATTCAAATCCAAAGTTAAGGACAAAAATGCCTACATCCAAGTTTGAAGGCCATCAGACAGGAGGAATTTTATCATGCTTGAGGGAGGTCAGACTTTTTGATCTTCCCAGGCCTTGACCTAATTGGATGAGGCTTACCCACATTAAGGAGGGCAATCAGCTTTAAACAGCATAAAGATTAAATGTCAATCCCGTAGAAGAGAAAAAGTAATAACTTTTCCTCACTCATTCCAAGAGTCATGTTTTACGCCCCTCTTACAGAAGACAAATTAACAAGAGAAAAGCATAATATGTTTTTAAATGAAAGTTTTATGCAACATGGGAGGTTTCAGAAATAAAGACCCCAAACCTGGGAAAAACTGTGCATTCTTATGCAAAGTCTGATGAAAGAAGTAGAGAAACATGCTTGGAGTAAAAGGGTATGATCCATTGGTAATAAACTGAAGGAAGAACACAGCAAGTCTTGTCTGTTCAGACTCTGCTTGGCCTTTAAGTACAGAGCAGAACTCATCTGGAATAAGGATCTTACAACCTACTTTCAGGTAAGACAAGTCAGAGAATGGCTATATGATCATTTTTCCCACAGAAAGGCAAGGGAAGGTCAGAAATTGACCTTTCTAGGTTTTATGGCTTGCTTTGGGGAGAAGAATTCTAGTTTCTATGTCCTACTTGAAAGGGAGAAGAAAAAATGAGAGTCCTTGCTTCTGAAGCCCTCCCCATCTCCTGCAATGCGAAGTAATCAGCAGGTCAATGCACCACAGTCTGGAGTATCACTGTGTTCTCAGCCCTGACAATCTCATCCAGTAACATTCTCACAGATACACCCAGAATAATATTTGACCAATTCCTGTAAAACCCATGGCCCAGTCAAGCTGATACATAAAATTAACCTTTATGTTGGTCTCGTAGTAGGCTGAAAAACACCTCACACCACCAAATACTTGTACATAATAATCCCTGGAAATGTCACCTTGTATGACAGAAGGGACTTTGCAGTTGTGATTAAATTAAGGGGAGGTTATCCTAGTTTATCACGGTGGGCCCACGTGAGCACAAGAGTACTTATGAGAGGGATGTAGGAGGATTTAGTCAGCGAAGGTGACAGTATAAGGATGAAGCAGAGACTGAAGTGATGCAGTTTGAAGACAGAAGAAGAGTCCACAAGCCTCTACAAAGGCAAGCATTTCTGTTCCCAGCATTGCCTCTTCCCATTCACCATCCATTTCTTTACACTGGGCTTACTATTGTCAGGCTGTCTAAACCATAAGTTGTTCAAAACCTCCTTGCACATTTCCTTAGGGCAAAGGGCAATGTGCTTTGCAAAGTTAAGGTCTAGATAAGGGTTTTGGAAAAAGGTCTTTTATTTCCATAAAAAGTTAGGTGTCTTTGTCGTGTCCTTTCTCTAGATCATCTTATAGATCTAACTAAAGAATAATAACAGTCAAAACATAAAAATAAATGCAAACCTCTCAGTCTCAAGAGCTCTAAGCATATAAGAAGAGAAAAAAAATAAACCTTTGTGAGTTAAAGTTAAATCCTTTAGATGTTTCCAATGTTCAGCTTTGAATTCCAATAATCAGCACAGAATATTGGTGCATGATTCCGATAAGTCTTTGATGAATACTTCTTTTTAAGAATTTAGTTTCTCTTTCACAGCATTTTAGTAATCACTCATGCTGTTATGAAAATTGGATAATGGACCACAATACATTCTGATATAAAAAAGAATGCAAGGGGAAATACAGTGAGAAAACCCACAACACAAAGGTATTATCAATTCAGGCTCAATCAGGCTTCTCAGGTGGAATCAGTCTTAATTCAAAGGGCCCTCTCCTCAGAGATGGAGGCAAGTGATACATTTCTCTGTGGCCTTTCAGAGCTTTTCATTCCACACAATCATAGCATATGCCAAGTATGAAAGCTGTGCTTTCGGAAATATGTAACAGGACATTGAAATGAGAAAAGGGAAAGAGGCAGAAAGACATTTTATTGAAAAGCATATTGTGGAGCTTAGCTTAAAATTGGACACTTGCCTTTGATGGGTCTGCTTTTAAAATAGGAAATTGATTTTCAGTTAACCAACTGAAAGAAAAATGCACAGCTACACTCTCGCTCTTAATTCTGCAGGCAGCCCTTCCTTCCTAACCGACTTTCCTTGTAAAGGCATTTGAATACTTTGCAAATAAAAAGCGCATAGGGTTTATGCATGCTGTGTCCTGGGCGGTTCAGTCTAAAATTATGTTGCTGTGCCTTCTGTTTTCCCCAGGTCTGAAAAAAAAGAACAGTTCCATAAAGGTAGGATGCATTTCAGAGAAAATCGTGTGTGCAGGCCCCGGCAGCTCTTTGAAATGTGACAAGGTTTAATACGAGAATTACATTCTAGTACATAAAATGTGACACGTGAATTAATTACTGATGCTAACTTGATTTACATTAAATTGCCAGTGATTTGTCATTGTAAATTATCTATGAAAAAATTATTTCGGTTTATGACCCATTTCAAATGAGGAACTTTAAGTAGGCAAGATAGTGCCGTGGAGTGGAAATACTTTAGAGACTTTTGCTTTATATAAATACTTTAAATATTTATATTTATAAATACATAAATTTTCTAAAGTCTATAAATACTTTAGAGACTATCATCTCTCTGAACACAGAGACAATGTGTCTTCTTAATTTACCCAGTTCCTAGCATAGTGCCTAACATATACTAGGCTCTCAAAAAATATTCTGAATGAATGATTGAATGAATAGTACCCAATAGTACTGATACTTCATTTCACAAGGATGTTTCTAAATCTTTACAAATCAAATCAAAAAGTGTTGGTTATATACATTCTACATTGTCATCTAACCACAACAATCATAAAATATGAAAATGAGAGGCCAGCTAAATCAACCTTCTAATGCCTGATGCAGCATTCAAATAAGTGGTCATCCTATCTCTGCTTAAACCCTGCAAGTTATAGGAGACTCATCACTTCATGAGGAAGCCCACAGGCTATTTGTATAGCTTCTTTTCTTAAAAATATCTCACCTTTTATTGTGCTCAAATATAGCTGCCTACCACCTACTACCATTCTTCCCTCTGGGATAATATGCATAACAAGATGTTAAATGCAACTATTTCTGTTGTATTGGAGTTTTAACAAAGACTCCAACAGCTGAAAACAAACTAGTTGGTGCAAGGGACATTTATATCCTAATGTAAGATGGCGTAGCATGTTACATTAGGATATAAATGTGGTATTCAGGACATACCATGGAGTTGGCTCCAACCTAGTTCTTTCCACTTTAGCCTATTATCTGCAGCCCAGCTATTTAAGCAAATGCTTATAGAGTTCAAGGGACACTATCCCCAAATATGGCTCATTGGCATTTGAAAAAACAGCGGAAGCAGGAATGTCACTCTGACCTTCCCTATTTTCCCCTGAAATAGGCCATAAGAACTAGAAATGAATTGCTGATCTTCTCCTGAAGTAGGTCATAAGATCTTCATGTGAGAGGTGCCCACTTGATACCCAGAGGAAAGGAACAAATTGACCTTTGAAAGCACAGGGACATAGATGAGAATCTGAACAAGTAGGCATTGCTAAGCTTCCCCCAGTCTAGAACTATTAGATCATACCCTCTTTGTCTAATCATACTCTATGCAACTATCCACATCATCAAAGAGCCTTAAAATACACACATTTCTCTGTTTCATGGGCTTTTCATTTCTGAAGGCTGTCATCTCGCATGAAACTTACTTTACATGAATTGTATGTTTTTCTGTTGTTAATCTGTCTTTTGTCATAGGGGCATTAGCCATGAACATAAGATGGGAAGAAGATATGTCTCCTTCCCTACACAGAGAATGTGTTGGCAGGGGCTGAAGAGATAGCAGAGTGAGAATTCTTTTCCTCCAAGTTTTCAGAAACCTGTGGTTGCTTTCATCAACTTGCCATTTCAAGTCAAGTGAGTGGAGGCCTAAAAAGAACAAATAGCTTTATATGCATTTCCTGGAGTTTGAAAGACAGAGAACCTGGCGTTTAACTTTTGTCTGAAAGCTTAAAGGTAGGAAGCTGTGGCTAAAACACCCTTGTCTGGAAATAGAAAGAAGGGCTTGCTTTGAAAATGGTATGAAAAGTTTGAGTATTCCATTGGTTTCCACCAAGCCAGATGTGGCCATCACAGAGAAGAGTCCTGTTGTGTTTCTTGAGAAAGACTCTTCCCTAGAAGAATAACTAGAAATTAGAATGACTCTGCAAGAAAGGTAAGCTCCTGGAAACCAAGTGTTGGAGAAATTACAAAAGGCTAGTTGGAAATGGCAACACCCTCATCACAGCATGGAAAATGGAAACACACCATGTCATGAGGCACCATAGCTGATTCCAACTCTTATTAGTCAAGTGTACATCTTCTCTCTTATCTCCCAGTGGAACCCAAAGCATCACCCACTAAACATAATGCGAGAAGCAGCAGAAAATAGAGGTAACATTGACCATGGCGTCTTCTCCTCCTGCAGATTTCCAAGTCAAAATAAGGCCTGATCTAGGGAAAAGAAGTTTTAATTTGACTGATATTTAGGGGCTTCATGTTACCTGAAACAAGATTTTATTTCCAGGAAAAACAAACAACAAAAGATTCTTCATACGTTGCCTGACTGTCACTGGGAAAGCTATGAGCCTTGCCCAAGATTACAGACAGATTTAGGGAAAACAAATGGAAAGACTAGATTTAATATGGTAGCAGTGGAAAGGAATAAAGTGATTTCCTGCTAATATACCAGTAAACGAATTCACTCACAAATAGGTTTACACATAGAATATAAAATTCCTCTTCCACGTAGCCATTCTTCAAATATTTATTTGCATGTAAGTCTCTTACGATATCTGCATCTTTATTAATATTTGTGGGGTAGGTGACTTGATGAGGGATGAGTTTAATTGATGGCATATTAGGAAAAGATGTGGAAGACTTTAAAGTAGGCAAACGAGATTGCAGCACTTTCTTTTAATAGAATGATGGGCATTGTCTAGAAAACAGTGTACAAATGGTCTGATTCTATAGTCATCTTTGCCTTTGATGATTTGACTCAGTTAATTTATAACTCTGTAGAGATGGAAGTTAACTAGTAGAAAACTCATGGTAATGCAAATATTTCCCAAGTCTTTGTAAATGATTCCTATTCGTAGAAATGCAAACTAGTTTTTACAAGTCGAAAACACAAATTTCTATCAATCCAATCCTCATCTGAGCAGTCTAAAATATCTTACCAATGCCCTCATTAATTGGTGAGTTATATTAAATTGTTGACACGTGTTTATTTTATATTTGTGTGAGAGGGATGACTGAACTTACTTTTTAAAAATTTCTCTTTTGGGAAAAGGCAGAGAGAGTTGGCAGAAGATATTAATCACTCAGAGCTTTGGATTTTCTGAAAGATAACCAAAGTAATGAAGGCTATCTGATTGGAATCTGAGTGGAGAAACGATGCTGATAAGTGATTCACCAAACGAGGTACTGAAGGACAGTTACACCCAGCCACAGTGTATATTCAGGAAGTGGGGACTAACTTCTATTAGATGTACAAGAGTCGGCAGCATAGAGCAACTTTGTGGGATCTGGTAAGAGTTATGAGAGAAAACCCATTTCCTTATGACTGGTTCTTGCTGTGGTAGGATGGTCAGGAGAGCTGACTGAATTCAGAGGCAAAGGATTAGACAGATAGGCCTGACTTAGACCTTATGCATGGAAGAAGCTTTCAGAAGCATTCAGACCAGTGTGACTCCATTTTGAATAGGGGCTGGGTGAAATGAGGCTGAGACCTGCTGGGCTGCATTCCCAGGAGGTTAGGCATTCTTGGTCACAGGATGAGACAGGAGGTCCACACAAGATGCTGGTCACAAAAGACCTACTGATAAAACAGGATGTGGTACAGAAGCCGGCCCAAACTTGCCAAATCTAAGATGGCGATGAAAGTGAGCTCTGGTCATTCTCACTGCTCATAATTTGACACTCCCATCAGTGCCATGACAGTTTACAAATGCCATGACAATGTCCAGGAGTTACTCTATATCCAAAAAGGGGAGAAACCCTCAATTCTGAGAATTGTCTGCCCCCTCCCTGAAAACCTCATGAATAATCCAATCTTTACCTATTATATAATCAAGAAATAACCATAAAAATGGCCAACCAGTGGCCTTTGGGGATGCTCTTCTATGGAGGAGCCATTCTTTCTTTTATTCCTTTACTTTTTTAATAAACTTGCTTTCACTTTTCTCTGTGGATTTGCCCCAAATTCTTTCTTGCATAGGATCTAAAAACCCTCTCTTGGGGTCTGGATTGAGACTCCTTTCTGGTAACAAAGGAATATCTTATTTATTCTTGTAGCTTCAATTTTTACCCCTTAGACATTTATATATGCTGAACACTTGAAACAATATGCTAGACTGTTTCTTCCAAGCCTTCTATTGTCTGAAACAAGAGAGTAGAACATCTATTCTTCTAGCTAACATTTCCCATTTCATATGATAAACCACAATAGCAATAAACACCCACAAGTAAAGTTTTATTTCCTAATCATTTTCCCTAACACTATAAATTCCTCAAACATTTGTTTCCCAAGTTATTGTAGGCAACTTTATGTTCTGCCATTGCATTACATAGATCATCATCTTTTCAAACTGAGTTTTCTTCTGGGTTTCATTCCTGCTCACTCTGCCACTGCTACGCATTTTAGTATTTGTCCTGGTAGCACACTGTTTCTCCTGGTGCTGATTTCTATACTTGTCAGGAGACACTAGGTCATACTGCAGTAATGAACAGCTCCAAAATCCCCATGGCTTAACACAAACATTTTTTTATTGAACTTACACTAATTTCATGATGTGCCTAAGTAAGCCTCTAGAGCAACTGACCTCAATGTGAATTACCAAGTTATGCTGCTTCAATCTTGCGGCTCTGCCATCTTAACATGAGGCTTTCTCAAAATGATTCCAGTAAGAAAGGGTAAATCTGAATAATTCTGGACTGCTAATTCAGGGGCATGTCTCAAGAATAATTTTGGTAACTTCCTTTAATAGCTCATTGTCTCAACTAGCCACATGTTCCACTTAGCTGAGGTTTACTAGGACCTATGTGCTCAGAGTAGGGTTTCTTGGAATGGTGCTTAGATCTCTGGGTAGGGAGCACTTCCTATCTCTAGCTGGTATTACAGAAGCTCAAGACAGGGACCTACAAAACTTGTGATCAAGGTCTGAGATGGGGATACCATCTAGCCTTCTCTAGTAAAACTGGGAGGAAAACTGAAGCTGGTCAGGGCGGCACCAAAAGAAGCTGGAGGTTGGAGCCAATAGCCAATGGGTGGAGCCTGACTGACAGGAGCAATAAACAAAATCAATCAATCAGATTAATAAATATCTTACCACCACCATTACTTCAATCTTCTAATGTTCCTCTAACCTAAAAGTAAGCCAGTTGGCAAGGGTATCTTGTATGCATAGTTGGCAGAATTCCAGTCTTGTTTTTAATAGAGTCAAGAAAGGTGAATTTGGATTTGAAAGAAGATAATAAATAAGTAAACCAGCAAAATCCACCCCTTTGGCTGCTAAGCAAACTTACATATCATCCTACACACATTTGACTCTGTAGATAACAAGATAACTATCGCCAATGAACCATTCTCATATATAATAATAAACAAAAAGCTGAAAAGGGAAAATTGGTATATTATATATCAATCAGCAAGTCATTCTTCAATTTCTGCAACAACCATGGTAAGCACATGTGCATAGTTACCATAATCCTCATACATGCATCGTTTCTGTAGCTAAGCATAAAGCTGTAGCTTAGTTTTCTTTTTACTTTTTTAAAACTATTCATTGCACTTTTTCTTTGTACCTCCAGTTGTCTTGCTTCTTCACTCAGTGGAATGAGCCAGACCATCATGTCTAGAGTGTCTAACTGTTCTGTAGATTTGTTTTTATCAAATCACTGCAGTTTTCCCTTAACTTTCAGTATTAAGACATGGAAATACTGAGAGATAACCGAGAAAATCCTCTGGGTTCTAGACCCAAATTTCACTGACCACATAGTATAGTACCAACTCAATTTCCCCTTGATAAGCTGGATTAATCCTCCAGCCAATGCAGCAACACCTACTGGTACAGTGACATGAGAAACCCCAAATTATCAGATGGTAATCTCATTTTTTTTTTTTGAGACAGAGTCTTACTCTGTCACCAGGCACCAGGCTGGAGTGCAGTGGCGCGATCTCGGCTCACTGAAACCTCCGCCTCCCGGGTTCAAGCAATTCTCCTGCCTCAGCCTCCTGAGTAGCTGGAACTACAGGCGCTCGCCACCAGGCCCAGCTAATTTTTTGTATTTTTTAGTAGAGATGGGGTTTTACCATGTTGGCCTGGATGGTCTCGATCTCTTGACCTCCTCGACTTCCCAAAGCGCTGGGATTACAGGCATGAGCCACCATGCCCGGTCCTCATTTTTTAACTCAAAGGAACTATTGTCCTATCACTTGCTGGCAGCATGCCGCCCTTTAGAATTAAGGGAGTCTAACCAATTGAGTTTAAACTTTCAAGAAAAGATAATAAAATTTGCAAGTAAATTATTTGATGTAAGAGAGAGAAGCCACTTCTGCCTCTACCCTTGGTTCCTTTACTTGTGTATTATGGTTACAAGGAAAATAGCATCATATATTAATTACTTGCTGAAAGCATGGGACCCATCCTCTATGACACTAACATTTCAGAGTCTCTAATTCCTACTAATGTTATGTCTGAATCTGAGTCTTCAGTAGCCCATTTCATTCTTGTGTCATGTCAGCTTCTCCTGGATGATAAGACACATAGTAATACCAGAGAATTCCTTGGGCATGAGCCCATAGTCCTGTTTCTTTGTGGATCTGAGTTTCTTGGTCAGAAACCATGTTGTAAGAGATGTCATGGTAGTTAGCAAAACGTTTTGTCAATCTATAGGTTGGCAAAGCACAGCGGGAAAGGAAGATGAATGCGTATCTAGAATACATGTCTATTCTAGTAAGAAAGAAAAGTTGTTGCCACCTCCATGATGAAAGAATTCAGCAATCAGTATGCTTCTAGGTGGCTAGTGTGGGGAACAGTGACATCTGGGAGACCTTAGTGTTGGTCTCTGTTGTGGCCAAGACAGGCATTCACTTGAGTCAGCAGCCAGATTAGCCTTGGTGAGAACAAGTCAATGTTTCTGACTCCTATATATCCTTTCTGTTTCACTTAATGGTATAGCCTGTGCATTATCAAATGTATTGATTCTATGAAAACAAAATAATTAAATATATTTTTAATAAACATTTGTTTTCTGCTTAATTTTTAAAATAGCATCCATTCTTTATTAGCAAAAGGTAACATTCATTCGAGTAAGTTGTGAGCTTGAGTCCCAATCAAATTAGTTTTTTTTTTCCTTTGAGTTAAATACAAGGCAATTAATCTGTTTTACGGTTTGGGTTTCTAGAAAAATAAGAGTACTGTTAGTCTTAATTATTGGATGTTGTGTGCCTTTACTGCTTGCAATTTTATTCACTTACATTGAATTGGGCTTGCAGTTTTTATTCTGTGTTGCCCCTTTCATTAGAAACACTATGACTAAGGTTTAACTAAAGTAGCTTCAGGCTGCACCAGGCAAAGTTGAATTGACTTTGCACAGCTTGACTTCTTCAAGTCTTTGGATAATTAGCTATGAACAGCTAGTTCCTGGGGCTTGTGGTCCATCAGGCTATTTTTAAAGGTGCTTATGTGTCAAAAGAAAACACCATGGGGTACAGCCCATGTATTGCCTTCTACCATTTTGTGTTTTCCCAGGTTTTTAAAATATACTCCAAATCTGTCTTTTATAGAAATTCTTCCTAAAGAAACTTAAGCTCCCCATGGCATTTTGTGTACCTTACATGTAACTAATCTTTTAATATATAGCTACAGGTTATGTTTTCTTTCTTTGTTGTTGCCATCATTATATTTCTTTTGCTCTTCCTATCACCCCTTTTCATTCTAGGTTCTTCACTTAGCTGTTTGTTTCTATATTGTG
Organism: Aotus nancymaae; assembly: GCF_030222135.1. Classification (NCBI taxonomy): domain Eukaryota; kingdom Metazoa; phylum Chordata; class Mammalia; order Primates; family Aotidae; genus Aotus; species Aotus nancymaae. The sequence goes on along the minus strand of NW_026988422.1, from coordinate 70,639,506 downwards.
AGCTCTTAAGTTGAGGGTTTTCATTAAATAAAAGTGGTATTGGACCAAAGACCATTGACTTCAAAATTATTTACATTTACAATGGAAATCATGATTTATATTCTATATCAAATGACTAAATATTTGTGAAAAGAATTAAACTTTTAATAACACTATCATATATTAGAGTCTTTGTAGATTGGAGGGTATAATCATTGAAGAGGAACCCTCCAGAAATTTATCTCAGCAGATTCATAGCTCTCTATTCATGTAATTAACAGGTTCAGTGTCGTCACTCATATTTGAACTTTGTATTTCTCTCCTTAATTCTCTGTCTTCCTCGATGCCTTGCCCAGATTATTTTTCACGGCAGCCATTCATCCAACATTTGTCAAATATACAGTCACTTATTACATTTTGAAAAGTTCTACTGAATTAAAAAAATAGTTATACTGACAGACTTCACATTCTTCTCAACTGATTTTCTAATCCGTCAAAACAAACAAATAAGCAAAACCTCCTTTGAGAGCATTACTTCCTACATCAGAATTATGTAAAGGAATGAGACATTACCATGACTGTTCCAATAAAAGATGTATATCAACAAAGAAAGAATGCATACTACCTGGTGCCAATTTGATAACAAGAAAATTTTAATAAAAGTGTCTGCCCAGATTTTGAACTATTATGTCTGAGATATTTGCCAACATCATGTTAATATGCTTTTGGTAAGATGATTCCAGGAGACTTGCCTGGCTCACATATGTAGGATATAAATATCTGCCCAGGATGGGCTAATAAATGCAACAAAGATAAGGCTTAGAAGAACAAGTATTGCAGGTTTCCATCTTACAGCACATGATCATCATATTCGTCTACTCTTGCAATCTCATGCCCTTTCTAACTGGCTGTAGTTATTTGAGGTGGAATTGGAAATTAGACAAAAGGTTTTCTGATAACAGAATATATAAATAAAATAAATATACTATGAATTTTCTTACTGATTTTATTAAAGTGAGCATTTCATTATACACTGTTGTATTTTCTTTTGCTATTTTATTTCACCAACAAACTATACACTGATTAAATACACTGAAGTTGATGTATATGTCTTTGGTTGCCTCCTGTAGTAGTTCATTTTCACACTGCTATAAAGAACTATTTGAGACTGGGTGATTTATGAAGGAAAGAGATTTAATGGAATCACAATTCTGCATGGCTGGCGAAGCCTCAGGAAACTTACAATCACGGTGGAAAGTGAAGGGGAAGCAGGGCCCTTCTTCACAAGCGGCAGCAGAAAGAAAGAGAGCAGGGAAAACTGCCACTTTTAAACCATCAAATCTCCTGAGAACTCCCTGGCTATCATGAGAACAGCATGGGGGAAAGCACCCTCATGGTCCAATCACCTGCCAATCAGTCCTTTTCTTGACACATGGGGATTACAATTCAAGATGAGATTTGAGTGGAAACACAGAATCAAACCATATCATTCCATCCCTGGTCCCTCCCAAATCTCATGTCCTTTTCACATTTCAAAACCAATCATGCCTTCCCAAGTCTCCAAAGTCTTAACTCATTCCAGTATTAACTCAAAAATTCCAATTCAAAGTCTCATCTGAGACAAGTCCCTTTCACCTATGAGCCTATAAAATACAAAACAAGTTAATTACTTACAAGATGCAATGTGGGTATAGGAGTTGCATAAATGGTCCCACTCTGAGTGGAAGAAATTGGCCAAAACAAGGGGCCACAGGCAAAGTCCAAAACCATGCAAGTCCCAAATCTGACAAGGCAGTCATTAAATCTTAAAGCTCCTTTGACTCCATGTCTCACATACAGGGCACACTGATATAAGGGCTGAGCAACCATGGCCTTGGGCAGCTCTGCCCCTGTGGCTGAGCAGGGTACAGCCTCCATGGCTAATTTCTCAGGCTGGCATTGAGTGCTTGTGACTTTTCCAGGCACATGGTGGAAGCTGACAGTGAATCTACCTTTCTGGGGTTTGGAGGAGAGTGGCCCTCTTCCACAGCTCCACTAGGCAGTGCCCCAGTGGGGTCTGTGTGTGGGATCTCTGACCCCCCACATTTTCCCTTCACATGGCCCTAGCAGAGGTTCTTCATGAGAGCTCCAATCCTGCAGCAGACATCTGCTTGGACACTGAGGAATTTCCACACATCTTGTGAAACTTAGGTGGAGGCTCCTAAAGCTCAACTCTTGTCTTCTGCACACCTGCGGGCCCAACAATATGTAAAAGCCACCAATGTTTGGGGCTTGCATCCTCTGAAGCAATGGCCTGAGCTGTACCTTGGCCCCTTTTAACCACAGCTGGAGCTGGAGTGGCTGGGATGCAGGGCACTAAATTCTGAGGCTGCACAGAGCAGCAAGACCCTGTGCCCTGGGCCACAAAACCATTTTCCCCATCTAGGCCTGCAGGCCTATGATGGGAGGGGCTGCCATGAAGATCCCAGAGATGCCCTGGAGACATTTTCCCCATTGTCTTGGTGATTAACATTTGGCACCTTGTTATTTATGCAGAAATCTGCAGCAGAAAACGAGTTTTTATTTTCTACCTCATGGTTAGTCTTCAAATTTTCCAAACTTTTATGTTGCACTTCCCTTTTAAATAAAAGTTCCATTTTCAGATGATCTCTTTGTGAATGCATATGACTGAGTGCTTTCAGAATCAGCCATGTCACATCTTGAACACCTTGCTTAGAAATTTCTTCCACCGGATACCTTAATCATCTCTCTCAAGTTCAAGGTTCACAGATCTCTGGCACAGGGGCATAATGCAGCCAGTCTCTTTGCTAAAGCATAAAGTGCCCTTTGCTCCAGTTCTCAATAAGTTCCTCCTCTCCAACTGAGACCATCTCAACCTGGACTTCATTGTCCATATCACTGTCAGCATTTTGGTCAAAACCATTCAACAAGTCTTTAGGAAGTTCCAAACTTGGCCTCTACACCCTCCAAACTCTTCCAATATTTGTCCATTACCCAGTTCCAAAGTTGCTTCCACCTTTTCAGTGTCATCCTTTAACTGTCATCTTTATGACACTACCCCATTCTGCCAGTACCAATTTTTTGTATTAGTCTATTTCCCACTGCTAAAAAGAACTAGTTGAGACTGGGTAATATATGAAATAAAGAGGTTTAACTGACTCACAGTTCTGAATGGCTGGGGAGGCTTCAGGAAATTTACAATCATGGTAGAAAGTAAAGCAGAAGCAGACACCTTCTTCACAAGGCAGCAGGATCTTAAACCATTAGATCTTATAAGAACTCCCTCACTATCACAAGAACAGCATGGGGGAATCTACTCCCATGATTCAATCACCCACCCACCAGGTCCCTCCCTCAACATGAGGGATTACAATTTGAGATGAGATTTGGGTGAGGACACAGAGTCACATCACATCACTTCCTTTCACCTACCTCAAATTTTTGAGTTATTATAAGCTTGGTTAAATTGTTGAGGGGGAGAAAATAGTTTATGTTCTCTGGTCTAAGGGCTCCTTGAGGAAAGATGTTAGGTTTTATTTACTTTTGTATCTCCAGAGCCTATCACAGACCTAGTGCATAATAGGTGCTCAATGCACAATCTTTGAATGAAAGACAAACAATTGCATGAATGGATACACATATGGAGTAATAAATATGTTTAGATTAGTACTATTAAGGATTATCTAAGACAGTCATGAAAATAAATGCATGGTAGTAACAATTAGAGGGGTTAGCCTTGTAGGACTGCATAAACTTGAATCTGGAATCTCTTCTGCTACCTGCTTTGAATAAAGACAGTTGATTTGCTGTGTTTATGTAACTATGTGGTTACAATCTCAGTCTAGAGTAGACAAGACTTAGGTTTTTGCCTTAAACAAAGGAAAAATAGACTGGATATAAGATGACTAGAGATAGACATAGCCATAGATACATTGAAATCGTGGGACAGGCTAGGAGCTGTCCTTTCTATGCATAAAGTCTTGGACTCGAGCAGCCTAGACTCGAGTTATAGGAAAGAGAAGTGAGGCTTTATAATCAACATTGGCTGCCATAACATTAAGCTGGTGGCTTTGGTGCTATCATTTGGACTTTTTGTTCTAAATCACAAAGATTCCTTCAGCATATGAGTGATGGCATCACAGGTGAATGGTTACAAATGAATGTCTTGGTCACACCGATGGTAGTGACAGGGGTCTCATACTTTGTGCCATGTTTTGAGACAATATGCTCACCTTTTCAAATGCCTAAGAGATTCTTATATCTTATTACCTTTGGCCAGCTATCCATGTCATGAAGACTAATATAAGCAGTGGTTTGGGCTGCTTACTTGTATTAGGTGGCATGCTGAGAGTCACCCTAGGATTTGGAACATGTACAACTACCATTCTCACTTCTGGTTTGCCTACATGCAGACATTAAATTCTTTATGTAGAAGATTTTATACTAGTGGGCAGTACTATAAAACACCTATGGCAACAATTTCAGTATGCGCCGCGTATGTTCAGTTTCTCCTCATTTGTTTTCCTTCTATTTATACGGAGTTGTGGTAATTCCCAACAAGAAGCACTGGCCTCCCACATTATTTATTGTTTCAATATAGAGGACAATTACATATAATTAGCTGGATGACACTACTCATTTGCTGGTAGAATTTGCTATGAACGCATTTGCTCCTTCTGGGAGTTGCTTTCTATTTCCTGCACCACTGCTCTTCTGCTGTTAAGAGAGACTTACCGTTTTTTCCCCCCTTATTTATTGCTTCATTGGTCCAAGGCAGGAAGAAAGCATATGAAAATCAGTATGCAACAGCCTGTGAATCACTATCGCAGGAGGCAGGGAAATCGCTGCATACCAAGTAGAAAACACATAAAGAGGCACAGGGTAAGCTTGCAACAACCTCATGTGCGTTTGTGAGTGAAGAAATCCAGGGAAATTTGTCAGTGCCTTGTAATAAGTTACGAAAATCATCGCCTGATGGCATGGAAGATGTAAGTCGTGTCAAATATTATTTCTCCACCATGATGTGTTCCACATAATTTGACTCATCAGCTGGCTGAAGGGTACAACCTTGTTATAAAACTTTAAATAATTATCATTTTCTAAAATATATTTTCTAAATTCTACTGGTCTTTCTCCTGCTTTCTTAAACAGAATTTACAGAATATATTGGAACCTACCATGAAATTCTCCACAACAAGAATTTAAGCTAAACAATGCTCAGAGGAAAGACTCTCTGTCCTACTGAATCTTAAGGGGTTGAGGTAAGTATCTAGTATTCCTGGAGTCCTGTTGATGTGGCTCGCCCTGAGTACTCGGAAAGCTCTTTAACAAGTGGGTGGAACATGCCTTAGTGATCTGTTGTTTACACTGGTCTGCTTTAGGCCATAGCAGCCTGTCTTGCCATTCTGGATATGCAATTCTGCATACTCATTTTTGCTGAGATCTCCCACGGGCTTATCTCCATCTCCTACTTGACTTCCTTCCATCCCAGACTTTTACCTTGTTGGTTTCCCTTATTCATAGCTACTTCAAACTGTGGTCATATCTACCCCTTGTCTCCTGGGCTGACTTCCTGACTTTGACACAATAATCTTACCTTGACCTCTCTAAGGATTGTATCTCTCATATATTTAATAGGAGAGTATCCTAAATGCTTTAATTAGTTATAGCAATTTACTACTCGTTCCATTTTTTACATTGGCAATCAGAAAATTTTAAGATCAGAAGGCCTTTCTTCTTAATTCAACTGAGGATACTACAATCTCCTTTCCTCCTTTAGAGCACTGAATGTTATTGAACGCTTCCTAAGGATTGTAGAATATGATGTATGGGGAAGTTGGAAAGAATTACCGAAATTATATAACTGAACACTCCCATTTTATTCATAGAAAAATGGAACCCAGAGAAACAAAGCAATGGGCCCAAAGACACAAGAAACTACTGGAACTGGAACCCATGCTTCCTAATTTTGGCTATTGCTTTTTCCAAATTCTGATTTTTTTAAGCCTTGTCTCCTAATTTCTGGAATAGAGTGTATTTCTGGTTCCTGCTTTTATATTTCTCCTCTCTCCTTTCTGACTTTTCTTCTGGGGCTTACTATCCTTAGCCATGGTTACCCTCCAAGGATTAAAATAGAGAGTCATTATATACTCTGATAGTCATCATATACTCACATCTCTGAGACTCAACCACAAGCCGATTTTGTCTATTATACACACTTTTATGTTAAAAAAGTTCTAAATCTGATTTTTCATCTTTCCTGGCTTTGTGAGTACTTTTCCTTAGTTAACCATTAGGACTTCCTTACCTAAATGCCTCATAATTTATACATGAAGCATTATAAGATTACTCGTTTTACAACCAAAACTGAATTTCCCAATATTTTTAATTGCAATCTCTGTATTCCAAATTCCTACATAGAGTACAAGTGTAATAATTATCTAAAAGTAATGATGGAGATACTGTTTTTATCTGAACTTCTTTTATTGTAGTTATCTAGGTGATTCTATAGGAAATAACAACAATAATAAATTAATTGATATATGTGACTCTTCTAGTGCATAGAGCTTATACCTGTTATGTTAGGTTAATATTTTCTTGGTAAATTATACCATCCACAGTATAGAAAAAGAACTGACTAAATTTCACCAAGCATTTCACTGGTATTAGTTCAGTTTCTATAAGGCCAGTTGGCTAGACATACTTTCTAAAGATATAGGAAACATCTACTAATTAGTCTCCCCATATTTTCCCAACATGGACAAGAAACTACAAACTATTCAATATACATTTGATGACCCTCTTAGACTACAGAGTAAAATAAATCAGTTCAAATCCCAGTTTTGCCTAGTTATGTAACCTTGAAAATGTATTTAATGTTTTTTAACTTTAAATAATATTAATGTATTTAACTTTCCTTCTTTATTTATAAAATATGGACAATAATAGTACCTAATTTTGGGTGGGAATTAATCGAGGTGGTATATTTAAAGCCTACAGCACAGTTCTTGTTTACAAGACGAGAAATAGAAGCTTTTTGTTTGCTTTAATATTGTGAAAATTATAAGATTCAAAATAGAGTCACTTGGGTTAATTCCTGACAGATGGAGCCAGAGAAGGCTATGATAGGAGGTGCTCTCACTCAGGATTTGCCTGATACCAGGAATTACCACAATACATTTTTCCAAACCACAACTTACTACATGAATCACACAAAGACAACTAGCGGTACAAGGACAGTGAGCCAGTTATACAAGAACACTTGCCTGTTTCAAAAACTGTCTCTCAAACCCAACTCAAAGTTGGAAAGGCTTAACCCTAACTTTAAGATTACAAGTCTTACCCAGCAACTACTGACACTCACCAATCAGAGCTCACCAGCGCTTTTAAGATGCTGCCCATGCCAGTAGCTTTCTCTGAAAACGACTTGCATAACTACTCTTTCCTAAATAAATTCTAACCCTTTTCTTTATTCTACAGACATCCCAGAGATCACCCTGGTTTGTATATGTCCTAGATTGCAATCCTACTTCTTGTATATTATTCGCAAACCAAACCTTTCTGCTGAGAGATTCATCTCTTCATGTAGACGATATTATACTTCTGTAAGTAACATATAGCAGATAATACTTAACAAATAATAAGGCATTGTTTCAATTTGATGTCATAAAATACAAAAAGAATGTTCAAAGCACCATGAGAAGGAAAATACAAAAAATAGCATAGATCTTATTTTTAAGGAACTTAAAAGCAACAGTATTTAAAACTTTTTTCTTAATGCTTTCCTTTTTTAATACACTCTAGAAACACTTGATGTTTACTATTTTGAATTCAGCCTCTCACTGGAACAACATTATTTTTCATCAGCTTATTCCCTTTCCCATTTCTCTCCCAATTCATGGCCACTTGGCACCATCACAAAATCATTTCTCATAGGCAGTGTTTAATTTAATTTTATTTTATGATCACAGTCTGTACACCTTTCTCTTGGCCAGAAGTCTTACCCTTATGTCTGTCTTAGAGAAGTGGGAGGGATATGGATGGCACAGGATATAACTTCACTTCTAATAACATGACTTAAATTTTCAGTACTCTTCATGGGTAAGCCCACACAGCTCTCTAGCTCTGGTTAAGAAAAGCCCTTTACTGAAGCGAGAGCACAGGAAAATATTCAATAATGCATTTCCTATGCCCCTGAATACCAGTCTGAAAACAGAAAAAAGTTAAAGACTTTGTTCAATCATTTATTAAAATGAAAGTAGCACCCTGGGGCTGCAGGAACATGGGGAGCCATTGCCAAGTTCAATTTATTTTTAGCTGTTGTCAATTGCACATGAAAAAGACCCTAGTGTGCAGTCCTGTCCTGTTGACATTTCCACTAGGTAATTTACCTTGTGCTCCACTCTCTCTGGAAAACCCTCCAGTCATTTTATGAGATAAACAATAGGTGCCTTTGCTTCAGTGAACTTTTGCTTGAGCTTAATGACCTGCGCTGACTGGATGCAGTTTCCTCACTTCTGTGAAAAGGAAAATGCTATTACTAACACCCCTTTGCTTAGAAATTGCTTCTTAATGTTCAGTTTATTTTAGCTTTGGGGTAATTCTATGCATTTGCTTCTCGAATTTTTCTCCCTTTCAGTGGATCACAGACACCTACATTTGAAAATTTTAGTAGAAGCCAGCATGGCCTAGTTGATGAGCTTGAAGGGTTACACAGTGGGGCAGTCTACATTTCAGTCCTCGCTCCACCATCTGCGAGATACATGATCACGAACTAGTGACTTTCCTGACTTAAAACCCAGTTTCTCTAGCTAACAATAAGGCAAAGAATTCTATTCATTTTATATTTAAAATAGGAGAAAATATATGTGGTAATCTAGAGTTGTTGTAGTACTAAAGCATACTACTTACTAAATATTTGCTATTGTCAAAATTACCAATGATAAATATTAGTAATTTTCATTATTAGTATGAATAGTACTGTGCTCTGGATAAGAAATTCTGCCAGACTCAAAGCCAGCGATCACATTTCTTTCTAAAAAGCTTTTCTTTTCTTAAAATTGAAGGGGAAAAGAGCTGGAATTTTGGATTGCATGCATGTGTGTATATATAACGTACATTTATTTTATCACTTGAGTATAATAAACATCTAGAAAATCAAACAAATCATGAGTATATAGCTTAATGGATTATCACAAAGTAAACATATCTGTATAACCACCATCCAAGTTTGCACTAACCTAATAGAAAGTTCTCAGTACCCAAGAGGCCCTTTATGCCCCTACATAATCACTAGTCCCTCTATCTCCCTTACAGTCATTAATATCTTAATTTCTAGCACCCTATATCATATTTGCCTGGATTCAAGCTATATATAAACTGGGATCACACATAACACACATTATATTGCTTTTGGCAATTTTTACCCACATTATTATAATTGTGATTTTTTTTTTTTTTTTTTTAAGAGATGGAGTTTCACTCTTGTTGCCCAGGCTGGAGTTCAGTGGTTTGATCTTGGCTCACTGCAACCTCTGCCTCCTGGGGTCAAGCGATTCTCGTGCCTCAGCCTCCCAAGTAGCTGGGATTACAAGTGCATGCTACCATGCCTGGCTAATTTTTGTATTTTTAGTAGAGATGGGGTTTCATCCTCTTGGTCACCCTAGTCTTGAACTCCTGACCTGAAGTGATCCGCTTGCCTTGGCCTCCCAAACTTCTGGGATAACAGACGTAAGCCCCAATGCCCAGCCTAATTGTGAGATTCATCTGCGCTATTGTGTAAGGCAGTAGCTTAAATGTATTGCTGTCTAGTGTTCCTTTGTATCATTTTTTCATTCTAATGCTGATGGACATTTGAGTTCTTACCAGGTTTTAGCTATTTTATATAATGCCCAGTGAACACTCTGGCACCTGCTTTTTGGTAAACATGTGGTCATACATCATTTGAGTATACGACTAAATAAAATAGGATATATGTTCAACCTCAGAAGACACTTTCAAACTTTTCCAAAGTGGAAGTGCCAATCTCCTGTTTCATTAGCAATATGTGGGAGTTTCCACATGCTTGTCTACACTTAGTGTTACTAGTCATTTTTATTTTCACCATTACAGTGAATGTGTAAGGCTATTGTATTGCTGATTTTAAACTTCATTTTCCTGATAACTAAGTTAAACATCTTTTGGTATTAACTGAATGAGCATGTTGATTTTTGGATCTTGTGTTTTAGTGTCTTGCTCTTCCTTTTAATTGCATTATCCATATTTAACTTTGTTTCTTATATATCCTTGATATAAGCCCTATTTTGGTTTCAGTGCTGCAAACTATTTTTTTTCTACTCTGAAGCTTCCCTATTCACAGTCTTAATGGTACCTTTTGATGTGTGGAAGTTCTCAATTTTAACATAAACTAATTTATCAATATTTTAACTAATGTTAGCTTTCTGGGACCTGTTTAAAAAAAATTTTCCCCTACCTAAGCTATATAGTCTTCTGTTATCACCTAGAGGTTTTATTGTTTTACTTTTTTTTTTTTTTACCATTAGATCTGTGATTCACTGAAATTGATTTTTGTGTCTTTTGCAAGGGAGTTGTGAAATGCAATTTTTTTCTCATATGAATATTATATTAGCCAGGACTATACACCATTCATTGCAAAAACAGTTCTTCTCCATTGCTCTGTAGTGCTAATTTTTGCATATATCAGTTGTCCGCATACGGAGGGACTGTTTATTTATGTCTAACCTTGTGTCAATACCACATTACCACATTTTGAATTAGTAATCTTTACAAGTTTTGCTAACCAATAGAATGAATCCTAACACATTATTGTTCTAAAAGACTGTCTTGACTCTTTTTACCCCTCTGCGTTTCCATATAAAGACATTTATATGTTATGGAAACTTTCAAGCATATGCAAAAGTAGAAAAACAGCATAATGATGCCGCATGTACACATTAACTTCTTACAGCATTTATGAACTTAGTCATTCTTGTTTATTTATAACCCCATCTGTTCTCCATCAGCAGATTATTTAGAAGTAGATTTTATCTTTAAATATTTCCAAATATATCTATAAATCTTTTCACACCTGCACGAATATATTATACTACAAATTTCTTTAATATCAAATATCTACTCAATGTACAATTTTACCTAATGTTATCATTTTTATACATTGTTTTTATAGTATGTTTGAATTAGGATTTAATGATGATATATTGTAATTGGTTGATATGTCTCTTAAGTTACTTTTAGACAACAGGTTACTCTAAGATCATCTTTTTCCTTTTAATTAATTTATTTAAGAAAACGTGTTCCCCCACCCCTTTGGAGTTTTCCACATAGCTTTAAAAATGTATTTAAAAATAATTTTAAACTTACAAGAAAGTTGCTGAAGCCATATAAGATATTTTTACATACTGTCACTTATATTTTTATTTTATCTTTACTTAAAACACTTTTAAACTTAGATTAATTTTATTATATGTCATTCTTTCATAGCTTTTAATGTTATGTGTATTTATTTATTTATTTTTAAATTTTGAGATGGAATCTCACTCTGTTGCTCAAGCTGGAATGCAGTGGTGTGATCTTGGCTCACTGCAACCTCTGCCTCCTGGATTCAAGTGATTCTACTGCCTCAGCCTCTCAAGTAGCTGGGATTACAGGCACCCACCACCACATCCAGCTCATTTTTACATTTTTAGTACAGACAGGGTTTTGCCATGTTGGCCAGCTGGTCTCAAACTCCTAACCTCAGGTGGTCTGCCTGCCTTGGCCTCCCAAAGTGTTGGGATTACAGGTGTGAGCCACCACACCTGCCACAATTTATTTTAAATTGGGATATAATCACTGTACATATTTATAGAATACAATGTGATTTTTCTTTTCTTTTCTTTTTTTTCTTTTTTCAAAACAGGATCTTGCTCTGTTGCCCAAGCTGGAATGCAGTGGTGCAACCCCAGCTCGCTGCAGCCTTGAACTCTCTGACTCAAGTGATCCTCCTACCTCAGCCTCCTGAGTGACTAGGACTACAGGCACACGTCACCATACTTGGTGAATTTTGTTTGCTGTAGAGACAAGGTCTCACTATGTTGCCCAGCCTGGTCTTGAACTCCAGGAATCCCACCTCAGTCTCTCAAAGTGCTGGGATTACAGACAGGAGCCACTAAACTTGGTCAATGTGATTTTTCAATTCATGCTATTTATTCTATAAAGGTCAAATCAAGGTAGTTAGCAAACCCATTACCTCAAACACTTATTTCTTTGTGGTAAAAGCATTCACTCCTTTTTTTCTAGCTATTTTGAAATATACAATACATTAATGTTAACGGCAGTCACCCTAATGTTCAATAATGCATTGGAACTTATTTAAAGGTAACTTTATACCCATTGACCAACTCCTCTCTCATCTCCCCCTTCCTCCTATGATCCCTAGCCTCTGGTAACCACTAGTCTACTCTCTGCTTCTATGAGATCGACTTTTTCAGATTCTGCATATGAGTAAGATTATGTAATATTTGTGTTTCTATGTCTAGCTTATTTCACTTAACATAATGTCCTCTAGGTTCATGCAGGCTGTTGCAAATGACAGAATTTCATTCTTTTTATGGCTAAATAGTATTTGTCTATATATTATGCTGCTGCTATCCATTCATCTGTTGAAAGAGACTTAGGTTGATTCCATATGTTAGCTATGGTAAATAGTGCTACAATAAGCATGGGAGTACAGATATCTCTTTGGTGTGCTGGTTTTATTTTCTTGGGATAAATACCCAGCAATGGGATTGCTGGATCACATGGTAGTTCTATTTTTTATTATTTGAGAAACCTCCATACTGTTTTCCATAATAACTGTACTAATTTATATTCCCACTAAGTGCAAAAGGGTTTCCTTTTCTTCACATTTTTGTAGCACTTGCTATTTTCTGTCTTTTTCTTATACACATATAATATATATTCCATTCTAACTGGAATGAGGTGATATCCCATTGCAGTTTTGGTAGTTTTGATTTGCATTTTCTGGATGTCAGTAATGTTATTTTTTTCATATACTTGTGGCCATTTGTATGTCAGTTTTTGAGAAACGTCTATTTAGATCTTTTGCCCATTTTTAAATTAGATTATTTGTGGGGTTTTTTGTTAATGAGTTGTTTGTGCTCCTTATGTATTCTGGATATTAATCTTTGGTCAGATCTATAGTTTGCAAATATTTCCTCCCCTTCTGTTGGATATATCCTCACTTTATTGTTTCCTTTGCTGTGTAGAAGCTTCTTAATTTGATGTAATCCAATTTGTTTATTTTTGCTTTTGTTGCCTGTATTTTTGAGGTCTTTTCTAAAAAATTCCTTGCACAGGTCAATGTCATGAAGCATTTTCCCTGTGTTTTCTACCAGTGATATCAAAGGTTTGGGTCTTACATTAAATCTTTAACTCATTTTTACATTGATTTGTGCATCTGGTGAGAGATAAAGGTCTAATTTTATTCTTCCATATGTGGATATTCAATTTTTCTAGCACAATTTATTGAAGAAATTGTTCTTTCCTCAATGGATAATCTTTGCATTTTTGTCAAAAGTCAATTGGCCGTAGATTTGTGAATTTATGTCTGGGCTCTATTCTGTTCCATCGGCCTGTGTGTTTGTTTTTATGTCAGTACTATGCTGTTTTGGTTACTACAGTTTTGTAGTATGTTTTGAAATCAGGCAGCATAATGCCTCCAGCTTTGTTTCTTTTGATCAAGATTGCTTTGGCTATTCAGGGCCTTTTGAGATTCTGTATCAATTTTAGGTTTCTCTTTTCTACTTTTATGAAGAATATCATTGGTATTTTGCTAGAGATTGCATTGAATCTGTAAATTGCTTTGATTAGTAAAAATATTTAAAGAACCTTATTTCTTTCAGTCCATGAACACAGATTATTTCTTGTAATCCATGAACACAGGACACAAATAAATGAAATCAATTTTTATTTTTTTTGTTCCTTCTTAAATTTTTTTTCATCAGTGTTTCTAGTTTTTAGTGTAGAGATTTTTCACCTCGACATTTTCCTTTCTAACTTGGATGCTTTTTATTTCTTTCTCTTGCCTAATTGCTCAGACTGTCTTCCAATATTATGCTGAATAGAAGTGGTGAAAATAGGCATCCTTGTCTTTTTCTGGATCTTAAAGGAAAAACATTCAACTTTTCCCTTTTCTATATACTCTTCACCCAGATTCTCCAAATGCAAGTCTTTACCATATTAGCTTAAATATTTGTTCATTCTCTCTTGCTTTTTCTCTCTTACTCCTTATATTTTTTCTGAAACTGGTGCATAAGTTTGCAGTACATTGCAGAAATAATTCCCCTTGTCTCAGAATAAGTCATGATTTTTCATAAAAACATGAAACAATGATCACATTGGGAAATTATCATTAGTACAATACTATTACTCAATTGACATACCTTATATCAGATTTGCCAAGTGTCTAATATTTTTTTCATGTCCTAAAAATCAAATCCAGGATGTGATACATTGCATTTAGTTATCATGTCTCTTTAGTTTCTTTTTTTTGAGACAGTCTTCCTCTGTCTCCAGGTGCCAGGCTGGAGCGCAGTGGCACGATCTTGGCTCATTGCAAATTCCTAGGCTTTGTCTTCACAACCTTCCCATTTTTTTAATAAGAGAACTGAATAGCATTAAGAACTAGGAAAGATCTGGGATTTTACCTTACTTCCAAGCTAACAAGCTAACTTGCCACAGGCTTAAGGATGCAGGCAAAAGATACAGTTTCCTGGGTCAGATACAAAGGACTTTATTACTCACAGCACAGAAAACAGCATGAGCTTAATGTTTGTGTTAGTTCCTTGTGTTTCAAGACACGTGAGGCAACCCAAAGGGACACTGGCAAATGCATATCAGAAAGGAATTTGTATGTTAGCTGAGGAAAACCAAGCTTGGGGAAAACCCAAATCTTTTTAAATGGACTGTAAGTGAATCTACCCTTTTGTACCAGAGGGAGACATATCTTTGTTATATTGGACAGTAAAGAATTCTTCCCCCTTCATTTTGAGTGAGGTACACTATCCCTACCTTCCAATGTCCTTTGCTATACAAACATTCTTGAAAAGATAGTCCACAACGAAAGGGTAGTTAATGCTTTGCCTAAAATATGTGCATAAATTGCAAGAGATACACGGAAATTTTTCTCCCAAACACATGCACCTCTTATTTCTTGATTGTTTTTACTTCTAGCAACATATGTATACCACTCCGTCAGCCTCTTTAATTAATCTGGCCAATAGAGGCTGGAAACAAAGTGATTCAGTTTGCTTCATACAGTGATTCAAGAAGTCTACCGTAAACCTTGTTCCAAGCAGCAGGAAGGGGCCAGACTGCAGTTTTGACCCCTACCATGCCACCCAGTATGATGGACTGACACAGCCAGCTGAACAAATCCCACAAACCATCAGAAACTACCTTACAAAGTAAGATGGCACTGTCCTAAAATTTTTGTATGGGCTTCTCTAGTTGGCCAAGGTATTAATCAAGTTACAATAGAATGTGTTAGCAATTACATAGACCACATCTTGCCTGCAAATAGGAAGTCTAGGTCCATTCTGTTATTCATAACAACCCTGGTCAGTGAATTAAAGTTGACCTGAATGCCTCTCAGGGATAAGGTGGTTTTACTGAAAACTCCATATAAGGTCAAGCACAAATGTTGTGCCATCTTTTCAAAGAGCATAGTTCCCATAATTAAAAAAAAAAAATTGCCCAAAGAGCATGAATACATGGAAACTCCATTTAAATTTAGACATAAAACATTTTTAAAACATCAATGTATTGACGCTTATTCCACTATTGTTTGTACAAGAACAGTATTTTCCTTGTATCTAACATAAAAAGTACTCATTTGGGTAAATACATTCATATTGCTATCATTTTACTTGTAGGTGATTAACCTGAAAAGGCTAAACTTTTCTTTTGATTTTTCTAGCTCTTCTCATATTGTTGGTTTGATGAACAGGACAGCTCTTACAATGATGTTAAGTAAATTAAAAACATGAAAAATGTCAAACATACCTAATTATTTCTAGCCTTCTCCTTTTTTAAGGTGAATGAGTTTATTTTTGGCATTGCTGAGGAACAACCTGGGATAGGTAAGGTGCAAACGATATTTTGTCTGAATTTGAAAACGGTAATATCAAATAGAATTGTCAAAGCAGAAAAAGCCTAAGTGTAAGTTATAGGCATATAAAGGTGAAAAGTTTGAAGTAATATTCAAACATAGAACCAAATAGCAAAGATTTTTAGGATTCTTTGCTTTTTCAAGAGTGACTTGTTAAAAAAAATCAGGATTATGCACAAAGTCACAAAAGTTTAAGATCTCATGATTTGAGAAATGTTTCTTATCTAGACAAAATACACAGAAGCACAGATTTAAAAGAAAAAACTATTTTAACAGAAAATAAATCAAATTATAGTTTTACCCCCACCATTTTTTTTTTTTTTTAAACTGAGGAAAGATACCCAAGCATCTAAAATCACCTCTCCCTTGATTTCCACACTGCATTTCAAAGAAGAAAAGGCTGGCCAACCGGAACCTCCTTAATCGCCTTCCTATAGAGAGCAGGCATAGTATGGGGCAATTTTTCTGGAAGGCACTGTTTATACTTAAACAAAATCAAAGCCCCACCCCCCTGCCTACTCCATGGACCAAGGGTCTAAAACTGTAAACCCAAGACCCTTTCACTGTAATTTCTAAGGCTATAAACCCAAAACCTTTTCACATGTAATATCTAGAGTTGTAAGTCTATAAAAAGGCAGAGCCCCTCTTTGTTAAAGGAGCTTGGCTATGTGCCTTGCTTGACTATGCAAGCTTGGCTATGTGCCTTGCTCCCGGCCAAAATAAATCACTCCGTCCTTCCTAGTTAGGTGTCTGAAAGGTCTGTTTCTCAAGGCCACTCCTGCTTCAATACAACCAATATGATATTTTTTCTCTATTAAGCCAGTTCTTTATCTTATACATGAAACCATAAACACTGAACCAACTCTGTAAAAATTTCACACATTTTAATGCTTCTTTCAAGCTCATTATTTGCAAGTATTTTAAACCAAAGTAAATAAACATCATAATTCTTGAAACCTTCTACAACTTAACTATGCTGTTTACCATCTTCTTTTCACCTTCTGCCACAAAGAGGCAATTTTATGCTGAGGCATAATTAATCTCTTTGATTCTCAAACAAAAAACAATTAAAAAATCCATTTTTATTCATAATTGTTTTGCAACTATTATAACAAACATAATTCTATCAAGACACAAGTTATAACTTTTAATCCAAGTAATTAACTTCTGGTTCCCCATAGATACAGGGAAAGCTGTAAGGCAAGTAAATGACAACTTTTTGACATATTTAAGCACAGATTGGAACACCAGAGCTCCAGGAAAGACTTATAATTTATTCCAAAAACTAAATTATTCCCATAAAATATAAACTATTACAGGTGGTAATACAGGTGAATTCTACCAAACTTTAAGTAAAAAAAGAACTCCAATGTCCTTTGCCCTGTAAAACGAATGTGCAGTTGGTTAGATGTTCATTATTAGGACATATGTAATGAACCTCAATTTTTTCATGTATATATTATATATATATAACATTGCCAGATATGTTATATACAACATGTTATAAATAGCATTATATATAGCACATAATATACAACACATATAATATATAACATATGTTTTATAATATATAATGTATGATTTATTATATATCATATATATGCTAGATATAACATATATAACATGTTATATATATTGTGATGGATATATATATATAAAACATTGAAATACCTCAATGTCATATACAAATGTCCTAATAATGGACATAAAACAGACTGTACATATTTTAAGTCTACATTTGGCACGTTTTAATATATGTATATACCATGAGACCATAACTACCATCAAGATGATTACCCCCCAAAGTGTCCTTTTGCACCCCTTTGCAGTCCAGCTTTCCTGTTCCTCCTCCCATCACTAAGCAACCTTTGATCTGCCATCTATCAATAGAAATTAGTTTGCAATTTCAGTATTTTTATATACATGAAATTGTATACTGTATCTTCTTTCTTGTTTGGTTTCTTTTCATCAGAATATTTATTTGCAGATACACCCATGTTGTTGAACGTATCAATAGTTCATTCTTTTGTGTTGCTGAGTAATATTTCACTTAATGGATACACTGCAATTTGTTTATCTATCCCATTAATAGACATTTCAGGTGGTTCCAGTTTTGGGCTCTTACTGATAACACGTCAATGAAAATGCAGATTTCATGAGTTTTGCACTCATTTCTCTTTAGTAAATATCTAAGGTTGAATGGGTGAGAAATATATTTAACTTTGCATAAAACTGCCAATCATTTTCCAAAATCCTACTACTATTTTATACTTCCACCACCAGTAGATGAACAATCCAGTTAGGTACTCCTCATTCTTGTCAACAGTTGGTGTAGGCAGAATTTTTTATTTTAGCACTTTTACTAGTTCTGTCTACAGTGGTAGCTCAATGTGTCTTTCATCTGAATTTCCTGTGGTGTTGAGTATCTTTTCATGTGTTTATCTGCCGTTCATATATCTTCTTTAAATAAGTTCCTCTCCCATTCTTTTGCCCATTTTTCAGGGTTGTGGGTTTTGTAATTCCCAAGTTTTTAAATATACCTGGGACAAAAGTCACTAATCAGATACATGATTAGCAATTACTGTCTTTTTGGTTATGGCTCATCTTTTCATTTTCTTAAAAGTGCTTTTCATGAACAGAAATTCTTAATTTTGAGAACTATATATTATCTTTCTTTTTCTTGTAGGGATTATACTTTTGGTGTTGTGTTTAAGAAATCTTTCTAAAATAAAAGGTAAAAATATATTTTATTTTTATTTATAATTTTACACTTTGGATTTGAATTTAGGTCTATAATAAATTCTGAATTAATTTTGGTATATGTTTGGTATATGTTGTGATTTATAGGTCAAATTTCTCTTTTTTCCTTTTATTTTCTTTGCACAAAAATATCTAATTGTTCAAGTATCATTTTTAGAAAAGATTATCCTCATTCCACTGAATTACTTTTGTATCTTTGTTGAAAACCAATTGGCCATATATGTGTGAATCTATTTCTAAACTATTCTGTTACACTGTTCTATTTATCTATCTTGATGTCAGCACCACAGGCCTTCATTACTGAAGATTTGGAATTACACTCAAGTCAGGTAGAATAACTCCTTCAACTTGGTTCTTTTTCAAATTGGTTTGATTATTTTCAGTCTATGCTTTACACTGTTAGAATAAACCTTAAGAATGTGTGGAAATGGGTCTTTGTATGTATGTATGTATGTATGTATATTTTCTGATGTGGAATCTTAAAAAATTATCAATCCTAAAGGGTGACAAATAATTTTATATCTTTGAAATTTTTAATTATAGAATTGGATACAAGATTATGTTATTCATCATAGATTAAAATTATGGACAAATTTATATGTCAAAAAAATTAAATTATTAGATTTTAGAAACTACATGACTATAGATATCAAACCCTGGGATTCTACACAAGCTGAAAGTCTGTTTAATATACCACCTCCAAATGCTGCCTCAGCATTTCATTGAAGAGACAAATAGAATTCAAAGAATCTAAATAATTTCTTCACATCTTTTCCTAATATTGGCATAGTTGGTGAAATCTAGGCTTAAACAGATAGGTTCTGAAATTTCTGCCTTTCCATTTACTAGCAATGTGATTTTAGACATGATTTATTTTAATCTCTTGAAGGCTTAATTCCTTTATTTTTAAATTGGAAAAATACTTTTCTTTCCGGGCTGATTTTGAAGTTCTGGCACAATTCAAGGGTTTGATGTAGAAGACCTTGGTCTTCTGCTTTGCAGTTCAGGAATCTTTCTGATACATTTTAGTGCCTTTCAGTACATGGGTTGATAAAAGAAAAAGGGAGAGAGAAAGAGAAGTAAAGAAACAGAAAGACAGGACTTATTTTAAGTTGATTGCTTCTAGTAATGCCCCATACTTTTTTTTAAAGACAGTATACAATATAAAGTAAGACAACCCTGTGCCATAGCTAACCCAGAGTTAGAACTTAAGCAACGCCATCTTAAACCCTGTACCCTGCAAGCACCAAGAAAAACGTTTTTTTCCAAAAATAAGTTGTAACTGCTGCCCCGTTTCCTTTGTGATAACTGCTTGCTGCCCCGTTTTCCTTCCAATAACTGCTGACCTTGGCTTCTGTGAAAAATAGCTAGCTTGCTCTGCATAACGCTGATTGCAAAAAAAGAACCCCGTGCCCCACCAGGATGTGGGTTTTCTGCTTAAAACCCTTGCTCCCCCTGAGCTCGGGGCCATGGGTTGGAGAGACATGAGTCCTCCATGGTCACCGGCAATAAATGACCCTCCGAATGGGCTTACTTTTGTTTCAGTGGTGATTCTGTACTGGCTCGGTTACAACAACACAACTAAAACACTGAGAGTGACTAGAAAAATGACACCAGCAGCCTGAAATGTCTTAATCTCAGTCACTACCGGCTTGAACTGTAAGTGGAGAGTGCAATGTCCAGCAATTTAACCCCTGTAAAATGAAAACAGCATTGCCATCTAAAGGACCTTTAGGAACCAGGGTCTGTATCAGGGCAAATAGTAGCTCCTAAAATAGACTCTTCTCCTGGAAGCAATTTCAAAGCTTTCTTTTCTTTTGTTTTCCCAGTTAAGCCATAGGTTAAGTCCTTAACTCTTGCTTATTTTCTTCTGTTTTGTAACAATATTCTCATCTGGGTGCCACTGACCTAGTTTAATGAATTTGTGAATTACAGTAACTCAGTCTATTTCAAGTTAGTGCATTAGTTCGTTTCCACACTGCTATAAAGAAATATCTGAAACTGGGTAACTTATAAAGGAAAGAGATTTAATTGACTCACAGTTCCGCCTTGCTGGGGAAGCCTCGGGAAACTTAACAGTCACGGCAGAAGGTAAAGGAGAATCAAGAACCATATTCACAGGGCAACAGGATGGCGTGCATGCAAACATGGGGAATGCCGGACGCTTATAAAACCTGAGCTCTCGTGAGATTCATTCATTATCACGAGAACAGCACGGGGGAACCACCCCTTGATTCAACTACCTCCAGCTGGTCCTGTCTCTGACATGTGGAAATGATGAGGATTACAATTCGGGTGAGATTTGGGTGAAGACACGGAACCAAACCGTATTAGTTAGTGTGCATGAATCACTTGGACGCCTTTTGAAATGCAGATTCTGATTCAGTCAGTATGGGTGAGGTGGAGCTGCTAAGATTCTACATTTCTAACAAGCTCTCAGCTGATGCTGGTCTACAGATCACAATTTGAGTAGCAAGGTTCTGGTTTCTAAACCTGGGTAATCTCCTAAGCCACCTGGGAAGTTTTGGGGAATATATAGATCTGTGGCAACATGCCCAGACTTGCTAAATCAAATTCTCCAGCAGCTTAGAGTCTAGGGGGTTGTACTTTTAAAAAGCTTGCCTATTAGGAATCCGCAGGGATCCAGGAGAATGCTAAAAACAGCTAACAATCCCTGGGGCATGTTGACTGACCAAATAGAAAGGGTAAGAGCTACAGCACTGCAATGAGGTTGTGAGCCCCTGCTCTCCCAGGTGTTACAGTTTCAGCTGCTGAACATGGGGAAGTAGAAGTGCCCCAGGCTAGGACGTGGAGAGACCAGGTGGTCATTTTGGTATTTGCACTGATAGTCAAAGTTGGGTGTCAGGGAAGCTGTTATTTACTAATTGCTATATTTTAACATTTTATTAACCAGTGTGACCACCTTTGTTCATTGTGTAAGACTGTTAGCTTAGGGGGTTGAGAAACTTGAAAAAGACACAAAGCATTTGTTCCCAAACTTGGGCATATCAGTTTGTCCTGGGGAGCTTGTTTAAAAAGCAAATGTGTGCAGCCCATCTACTGTGATTCTGTTTGGTGGATGTGGGTTGGGGCTGAGGAATCTGCACTTCAAACGAGCCCACTAGGTGATTTTGAAGCACACTATTCATGACTTAAAACCTCAGGATTCTCAGCATCGGCAATGGAGCAACCTCTTTGGAACATCCATTTTACAGTTGAGTATCTCATGCCTTTAGTCAATTTGTTGTAGTGGCTGATAAGTATAAAATAATTGAAATCAATTGAAAAACTAATTTCATGAAACTTTCTTGTACAATCCCTTACCAGTATCAATCAGCTGGCATTGTAACACAGGTTTTTCTATTATATATAACTCACGTAAATGACCCTTTTCTCATTTTTGCTTCTTAGCTTCTGCCTTAGCATGTAGTGGTCTACTTAAGTATTACTTTTGCATCAGAGAGCAAGAAAGGCCGCTGACAATCTTGTTTGAAATGGCTTATAGATAACAACTTTTATTCCCGGAGATGCATTTTTTTAAAATGTGAATCAAAAAGCGTCTTTAGCTTTTCACTAAATTACTGCTCTTTCTGAGAGTCTCCTTATACTCTGTAACATTTTGGGACTGTGATATCAGCCACCAGGTTGCATTTAGAAGTGACTCAATGCATTCTGATTACCAGTGAATTTTGTGCATGCTCTTTGTATTGCTTCACCACTCAATTTTTGTAAGACTTTCTTAAAGTTCGGTGGGGAAAACCTGCATCAACATAAAAGGACAGATTGGAAAAAAACAAATAGCAGATTCAAGATAATCTCACCCCTCCCACTTGAATTAGAATCTTCAGATATGGAGCCTGGAAATTTGCATTTTAGTAAACAGTAAGGTTGGATCTTATTTTGGCACAGGAGTGTTTAAGGACTCTTGACTTAGCCCTGTGCGGTACTGCTTCTAGCCCTCCTACTTTCCCTCTCTTCTCTTCTGAAGTCTTTATGACCTGTGTTTGCCAAGTCCAGTTGTATCCTTGTTAGAGAAAAACATACTCACGATAGTTGTTAAAGTACAGTAATCGGCCAGACACAGTAACTCGTGCCTGAAATCCTAACCTCCTAATCCTTTTGGAGGCAGAGACAGGTAGTTATTGAGTCCAGAGGTTCAAGACCAGCCTGGGCAACACGGTAAAACCCTATCTAAACAAAAAATACAAAAATTAGCCTGTTGCAGTGGTTCACGCCTATAGTCCCAGCAGGATTCTTGCTAAAATTGGGCAATGCAGAAATGAACACAGAAGCCCCCAAATCAGGGTCTAGTTGAGAAGAGAGTTTAGAAGATCCTGGCTAAGGTTCAGTGAAGGAGAAAATCTTGGTCATCTTCGCTGTCCTCCACCACTCTCCTCACAACACGCACTGTTTGCTGACTGCTCGGAAGAGAATGAATGGTTTAGATTTCAAATTTCTATGATATAAAACTGAAAAGAGGGGGAAATTGGTAGAATAAGAACTCACCCCTTACTCTACCTCCCACCCCCAAGTAATTATTAAGCAAGCATCACATGAATTGTATGCCTTGCATGGTTACTGAAAATGACTCATTATTAATTTCTAAAAATTTAACTTAACACTCACACAGCTTTTTCACAACCAGTTTTCAGCCTCATTTACTATGACTTCCTCCACATCTTAACCTCTACTCACATTCTTTAGGATTCTGACCTCTACCTTATTTCTCTATGTAGTCTCTCTTTCATAAATGCTACCTATTCCTGTTCATTTTGCAAATGCCATCTATGCCTGTCAATCAACATATGGAAACATTTTAAATCTAAGTTTCAACCCCATATGTCTTTATTGTTGAGTTGACTATTTGTTTGCTATTGGATTATTTGGCATTTCCTGGATTCTTGTACACTATCATATTTCTCTACATAGTAAACCAAGCTCTTAGAGTTTAAGTCTAAAGAGATAAATTTTACACATCTTCAGGGATTGGGAATAAAGAAGAAAACTTCATGTTTTCAGAAGTTTTCTCTCATGGCTACCCTCATGTTATCATTTCCATCCTCTCCCAAGATTCCAAGCTCAAGTTTGACACTAGAAATAAAATCTCTAGTTTCCTTTGAGGAAAATGGCCTTAACTATTCTTTCTCATTATCCTTAGCCTGCCTTCCTTGACCTGGACCTTTAGACTTAGGCCAGATGCATGATTTGGCACACAGTTTTGAGCCTCTTATTTTGCTCATTACTTGTCTTATGCCAAGCAGAAGGTAGCCTGTATTCTATGAAATTCTCATCTGATATGGTTTGATCATGTCCCTACCCAAACGTCATGTTGAATTGTAGTTCCCATAATCCCCACATGTTGTGGGAGGGACCAGGTGGAGATAATTAAATCATGGGAGTGGTTTCCCTGTCCTGTTCTCATGATAATGTCTTGGTTCTCACAAGATCTGATGGTTTTGTAAGGGTCTTCCCCCTTCACTGAACACTCATTTTTCTCTCTCCAGACACCATGTGAAGAAGGACATGTTGCTTCCCCTTCTGCCATGATTGTAAGTTTCCTGAGGCCTCCCCAGCCATGCAGAACTGTGAGTAATTTATAAAGAAAAGAAAACGTCGTTTCTTTATAAATTACCCAGTCTCAAATATTTCTTCATAGCAACATGAGAACAGATTAATACAGTAAATTCGTACTGGAGAGAATAGGGTGCTGCTATAAAGTTACCCAAAAGCATGGAAGCAACTTTGCAACTGGGAAATAGGCAGAGGATGAGACACTTTAGAGGGGTCAGAGAAAAGACAGGAAAATGTGGGAAAGTTTGGAACTTCCTAGAAACCTGGAGGGCTCAGGGACAGAAAAATGTGGGAAAGTTTGGAATTTCCTAAAGACGTATTGAAGGGTTTGGCTAAAATGCTGATAGTGATATGGACAATAAAGTCCAGGCTGAGGTGGTCTGAGACAGAGACGAGGAACTTGCTGGGATCTGGAGCAAATGTGACTTTGTTATGCTTTAGCAATAATACTGGTGTCATTTTGTCTCCGCCCTAGAGATCTGTGAAATTTTGAACTTGAGAGAGATGATCTAGGGTATCTGGTAGAAGAAATTTCTCAGCAGCAAAGCCTTCAAGAGGTGACTTAAGTGCTGTTAAAAGCATTCAGTTCATGTATTCACAAAGATATATTTTGGAATTGTAACATGTTTAAAAGGGAAGCAAAGCATAAAAGTTCCGAAAATGTGCAGCCTGGCAATATGATAGAAAAGAAATACTCATTTTTGGTGGATAAATTCAAGTCTGCTACAGAAATTTGCGTAGATAGCTAGGAGACAAATGCTAATCACCAAGACAATGGGGAAAATGCCTCCAGGATATGTCAGAGACCTTCACAGAAACCATTCCCATCAGAGGCCTGGAGGCCCAGACGGGAAAAATGGTTTCCTAGACAAAGTCCAGAGACTTCTGCCACTTGCAGCCTCAGGACTCGGTGCCATCAGTCCCAGCTGCTCCAGCCATAGCTAAATGGGGCAAAAGTACATTTTGGGCCATGGTCTCACAGGGTACAAGCCCCAAGCCTTGGCAGCTTCCACATGGTGTTGAGTCTGCAGGTGCACAGAAGTTAAAAATTAAAGTTTGGGAATCTCTGCCTAGATTTCAGAGGATGTATGGAAAAATACCTCCAGGTAGAAGTATAATGCAGGGGGTGGAGCCCTCATGGAGAGCTTTTTCTAGGGCAGTGTGGAAGGGAAATGTGGGGTTGGAGCGCCCCCCCGCCATAGTCCTCACTGAGGCACTGCCTAGTGGAACTGTGAGAAGATGGCAATCATCCTTAACATCCCAGAATGGTAGATCCATCGACAGCTTGCACCATACACCTGGAAAATCTGCAAGCATTCAGTGCCATCCTGTGAAGGCAGCTGGGAAGGAGGCTACAGAGGCAGAGCTGCCCAAGGCCATGGGAGCCCACCTCTTGCATTAGCATGATCTGGATGTGAGACATGGAGTCAAAGGAAATCATTTTAGAACATTAAAGTTTAATGACTGCCTTATTGGATTTTGAAATTGCATGGGGCCTCTGACCCCTTTGTTTTGGCCAATATTTCCCATTTGGGGAAATGAGAGTATTTACCCAATGCCTGTACCTTCACTGTATCTAGGAAGTAACTAACTTGTTTTAGCAGCAGGCTCCTAGGTGAAAAAGAGTTGCCTTGTCTCAGATAAGACCTTGGACTTGGACTTTTGGGTTAATTCTGGAATCAGCTGAAATTTTAGGGGACTGTTGAATGGGCATGATTGAACTGTGAGGACATGATTTAGAAGGAACTGGGGTGGAATGATAAACTTTGGCTTTGTGTCTCCACCCAAATCTCATCTTGAATTGTAGTTCCCATAACCCTTATGTGTCACGAGAAGGACCAGGCAGAGATAACTGAATCATGGGGCAGTTTCTCTCATCCTGTTCTCATGATAGTAAGTTAGTTCTCATGATATCTGATGGCTTTATAAGGGGCTTCTCCATTCACTGGGCACTCATTCTTTTCTCTCCTGTCACCATGTAAAGGACATGTTGCTTCCTCTTCTGCCATGATTGTATGTCTCCTGAAGCCTCCCCAGACACGTGGTACTGTGAGTCAATTAAACCTCTTTTCTTTATAAATTACCCAGCCTTGGGTATTTCTTCCTAGTAGCATGAGAATGGACTAATACAGTTAATCCCTACAAATCATTATTATTTTAAGTGTTTTTCATATAGAATTCTTTGAAATGCTCTTTTGAAATCATATTCAGTCACATAAAATCTAGTGTTTCTTAGCATTGCTTTTGTTCCCTTATATCACTTTCTAATTCCTCCAGCTTTCTGGTATCTCAATTGCTCTGGGCACATTTTACAAAGGAATCAATGGCTTTAAGATTAAAGTTGAAATGGTTTCAGATCTTCCCAGAGTATTCTAAATATATGCATTTTATCTCACAGCAAGATCTGATATATTCTCAAATGCTCAGCTACTTCTTTCTAGGTCTTTGTGATTTGTTGATGTCTGCGTGTCTTACTTTCCCTTCCTGCCTATTTTTCCCATTTGCATTTCCTGAAAGGTACACATATAGCCCAGAACAAAGAGACACATTTATTCTCTACCTGGCAGAAGAGGTGGCCACTTTTGTTGGGTTGAAAATTAATTACTCCTGAGTATGACTAGGGTGTGACAATAGATTCAGAATAAAATGGTTTTCATATATTATTAAAATTAAATAATATTTCCTCAAGTTGTCTGAGGCTTGTGATTCTAACGTCTGAATACTAACTGTTTAAGATGTCTATAAAAAGTCTAGTGCTGCAGGTTTTCCTTGAGGAAGAGGGTTCTGTGTATAAACTTAGCCTCTCGGAAAATCATTCCTGAGCACCTCTCTTATAGGCAACAAGATTTTTTTTTTTAATCTCTTGTATCTTAGTGCATGAAAAGGCCAGAAAAGTCTCAAAACAAAACCTTCACATATGCCACAAACAACAAAATTAGAACACTTTGCTTCCATCAGGTAACAAAAGTATCTACGATGTAGTTTTCCTTCCTTTTTAAGTAAAAGTATAAAATGTAAATATTTTTCATATAAGCTGACAGGTATTGAAATGGATTTTCCCCAGGGGGGTGGAAATGAGGGTAGAGAGGAGAAGTTAGAGAACAGTCAATTGCTTGCTTTTTTGTTCACATCGGTAATCTTTGTAATCATGCGGATTAGGTTTTATAACATAATATCCTTTCACTTCTTATCTAAAACTTATCTAACTCTACTTTTAAAGGGCAGCATAAGAAATCTTAGAAATGTTTTAATTCCCAGGCTGCATTGCCTTTTACTTTAATTTTGAAGGATGAAGAGATCTCAGCGAGGAAGTATCTGGAGACTTTTGGAAGATTCCTCAAGCAGAACAGTGTTTAATATATTACTCCTTTTACACACTAGATATGCTTTCACGGTATAGGAAAATATTACCTTTGAGAGGTCATCTGAGCTTACAGCTTACCTACAGAACTTTCCATTTGGGTAGCATCACTCCATGTTTGGAACTTACAACCTGCTTCTGCTTTGTAAAGGGCAGATTTTGAATATTCAGTTCCAAACCCAAAGAAAGGGCAAGGAACAAAGAGTATAGAAGGAGACAGAAATAGTGTAGAAATAGAAAATCAGCACTTTACAGACCTGAGCCGCCTCCTGCTTCACCCTCTGTATCCACCTCTCTCACCTGTCTTCACATCTCTCACCTGTCTTCACATCTCTCACCTGTCTTTTTTGTTTCCCTTTCCACTACCTTTGCTAACATTGGTCCATACATTCTAATTACACTATTTCCTGATTCATCGTAAGGAAGCCCACCTTCAATCATGGCACTCTTGCCTCCGGAAGCTTTGCATGGCTTTCACATACCTGAAATCGGAGTCCAAACCTCTGTTGATTTTGGTGCCAAGGAATCCCCCTCCTGTGTTCTTCTTACACTCTACTCTTCAACAAGTCCAAATGACTCCACGTGACTGGTAGGCCTATGGCATGAGCTACCTGTAGCTTGACCAATTTTGCAATTATTAATAACGGCACTTTAACTCTAAAATTGCTTGCAGTGGTTTGGACGTTTGACCCCTTCCAAGCTCATGTTGAATTTTGACTCTCAGTGTTGGAGGTGTGGCCTAGCGGGAGGTGTTTGGGTCGTGGGGATAGATCCCTTGTCAATGTCTTAGTGCCACCCTCACAGTACTGAATGAGTTCTCATTCTATTTGTTCCCTGGATGTTTTAAAGAGCCTGGCACCTCCCCACTCTCTCTTGCTTCCCCTCTTGCCATGTGACCTCTGCACACAACAGCTCCCCTGTCATGAGTAGGAGCAGCATGAGACCGTCACTAGAAACTCAGCGGATGCTAGCACCATGCTTCTCATACAGTCTGCAGCACTGTGAGCCAAATAAACCTTTCTTCATTACAAATTACCCAGCCTCAGGTGTTTTATATATCAACATAAACAGACTAGGATATGCTTACAGTTGTGAAATAAATCATATGGTTGATGAACATATTCGTACGTGATCCTGCATTTGCCATGAACTATTTTCTAGGAATGGCTTCCTCATCTAAACATCTACTGCAATGTACCTATTTTTTATACTATTCTTTTTAATCTTTTAAACTTTTCTTCCTTTATCTTTATTGGTTTTTCTAATCATTGTACAGTAGGGAGACAGAAAGTACTGTACTTGTTATGAACTAAATGTTCTTGTTTCCCCTAAATTCATATGTTGAAGCCATAACCTCCAAGGTGACTGTATTTGGACTTAGGGCTTTTTGCAGAATAGTTATAAGGGTAGGATTTTGATCAGATAGGATTAGTGTTCCTATAAGATGTTATAAGGGTAGGGGTTTGATCAGATATGATTAGTGTTCCTATAAGAAGCAATACCAGAGAGCTCTGCCATGTGAACTCACAGTGAGAAGACAACAATCTGCAAGTCAGGAAGACAGCCTTCATCAGAGTGACCATGAAGTCACCCTAATCTTATACTTTCAGCCTCCAGAACTATGAGAAAGTAAATTTCTGTTGTTCAGGCCATTCAGCCTATGCTATTTTGTGTGGCAGCCTGAGCTGACTCTTTCAATAGTATAGATTAAATACTCTGTGGGCAGAGATTTATTCTTATAAACATTTTTTTATACTCAAGATATCAAGACCATATAGCTTAGACATTGGTGCACTTCAAACACACACACAGAAACAAACACATTGGCAAAATTGTTGTACTTCAGTAATTCACTTGAATCAATTGTATTTGATCACTTCTTTTGCTGCCCCCTTCTTCATTAAACCTCTAATGATTTATGCTTTTTATAGGCATATTTCAAGTTGACTTAATCTGGGAAGTTCAATTTGGAGTCACAGTTTTTGCTGTTCCTAAAATGGCTTATGCTCTGCCTGCTGCTAAACTGATAGCAACACCTCATCTACTCTTACGGCCCCATGACCACTGGAATACTAGTCAAGTCATCTTAGATATTTTAACATATCTTGAAGATTTTAACACCTGGTTAAAAGAGAGAGAGAGAGTCTTAAAGACACCCAGATGTTTCAGAAACCAGACATTAAATTTCCATACACTGTATCAAATTATAGCCTTATAGTGGATTCCTCATTTCACGATTTTTATTTCCATAATATGAAGGTCCAGGATATCGAATATTAGTTTTATGTTTACTTGTGTTTATACTTCAATTTTTGAATGTGTAGCATGATATAATTACTGGCTTATTAATACAAAATAAAAAATACAAGTTCAACAATGCTTTAATAGAGACTACCACGAATTACTACTTAGCAATAGATTAGTAGTACAACATCAACTTACTGCTAAAACTACAGATTGAGTTTTTTAAATGTTCTTTGATGATTTGAAAGACACTTAGATGGCATCATATAGTCTCCAGGTCATTGTTTGAACATATTTCTCTCTCTGCTATAGACGTGCAGCTATTACTTCCCCATAATATGCAGCTTTTCCTAATTCAGGCTATATAACTTTATAGACATTACTCATGATTATGCTAAAATGGCAGTGCTTTCAAATGTCTTTCTATCACTAATGCATAATATGTTATTCAATTGATGAGGAGGGAAAAACTAGTTTCAGTAGAATAAGAACATTTTCCCCCAAGTAATTCTATCTAAATCTGGTATAATATGAACTATATATCTTTAGGATTACTGCAAAAGACCATAGTAACCTTTTCTTTAAAATGTTCTTTGCATTTTCATGTGGTTTCACACTGCCAGCTTTTTGGACTAGATTCAAAATGTCAAAACTCTCCTTATGTTTTCATCCTTGGCTTAAGATAAATTGTTTCTTAGAGTAACTTCTTACAGATCCAAAAATTTTTGGTCCTAGCTTCTGGACACCGGCGTGTGATTTTAAGTGAAACTTAAAGACCATCAGTTTATTGACAGACATTCTCTTTTCTTAATGGTCCAAATGTCAAGCCTGTGACCTAGGATGAAGTTCAATTAAATTGTTTAAATGGTAACATGTTATGTTTACCTTAGAAATAATTATTCTAATCATTGAAATTTTACTATTACAAAAGAAAACACTTTTGTATTTCAGCACAAGGTTAATTTGGGTACAATTTCATAATTCTCCAGGAGTTCTTAAAACAGTCTTATGAACAAAGGAAAGAATGGGGATTGTTTGAATTATTCTGTTCAATGAAACAGATGAAATATTTCTAGAAGAATGAATTAGCAGAATAATGCCAGAATGAATGTGGCTTCAGCCATTAGAAACAGAGCCAAGCAGACAGTCAAGTTTCTTGGATTTGCCACAGAGCTTGTGAATTGACAAGGCCAGGCATCTCAAAGGCTCTTGGAAGAGTTCTTTCCTGACATATGGATGCTGAGACATACTATCAGACTCCAAAAACTCTGCTCATGCTCATTATTTTTAACTTCACTTTTGTAGAGCAGTTTTAGGCTCAGCACACAATTGAGAGGAAGGCATAGAGAAGGTACATTTGTTGCAATCCATGAACCTACATAGAAACAATATCATCTTCCGAAGTCTATAGCTTACATTAGGGTTGCATTGCTTCTCTACATTTATAGGTTCGGATAAATGTATAATGACAGATATCCACCATATAGCATAGTTTAGAATGGCTTCATTGTCCTAAGAATCCTGTGTGTTCTGCCTATTCATTTCTCCTTCCCTCCAACGCCTGGGAAGCACTGATCTTTTTACTGTCTCCATAGTTTTGCCTTCTCCAGAATGTCATATAGTTGGAATAATGCCGTATTTAGTCTTTTCAGTTTGGCTTCTTTTACTTAAAATGTCATATAGTTGGAATAATACGGTATGTATCCTTTTCAGATCGTCGTTTACTTTGAATGTCATACAGTTGGAATAATATAGTATGCAGCCTTTTCAGACTGGTTTCTTTCACTTAGTAATATGCCTTTAAATTCCCTCTATTTCTTTTCAGGGCTTGAGAGTTCATTTGTTTTTAGTACTGAGTAATATTCTATTTTCTGGATATGCTACTGTTTGTTTATTCTCTCACTTACTGAAGGGCATCTTGGTTGCTTCCAAGTTTTGGCAATTATGAATAAAGCTGCTATAAAAATGCAAGTGCAAGTTTCTGTATGGACATAAGGTTTCAATTCCTTTGGGCAGATACCAAGGAGTTTATGACAAAAGTATGTTCAGTTTTGTAAGAAACTGTCTTTGAAGGTGGCTGTCATTTTGCATTTCCACCAGCAACATATGAGTGTTTCTGTTGTTGACATCCTCATCAGCATTGGCTGTGGTCACTGCTCTGGATTTTCGCCATTCCGTCGAGGGTGTGTATTAGTATCACATTGCTGTTCTCATTTGCATCTCCCTCATGACACGTGGAGCACCTTTTCCCATGCTTATTTGTCTCCTATACATGTTCTTTGTTGAGGTGATTAGTAAGGTTTTTGCCCATTTTTCTTTGGGTTGTTCATTTTCCTACTGTTGAGTTTTAAGTGTCCTTTGTGAGTGTTGAATAACAGTCTTTTATAAGATATGTCTTTAGGAAATATTTTCTCCCAGTATGTGATGTGTCTTTTCATCCTCTTGACAGTGTCTTTTGTGGAGCAGAAAGTTTTAATTTTAATGAAGTGCAGCTTATCAATTCTTTCTTTCACAGATTATTTGGTGTTGAGTGTCATGTACCATTCTAATATTTTTAAGATAAAAATTCCAGCTATTGCACTGAGATATATGTTTGTGTGTGTGTATATATACATATATATATACACATACATATGTGTGTGTATATATATGCATATACACACATACATATATGGCTGAGGTTTTATTGAATCAATGATGGTATGGTATCAAGATTGATTATTCAAAAAATATCCTAAAGACAATATGTAAAACATTGATTACATTATCATTTCAATTTATGAAAATTAATTTACCTCTATGATACAATTCACATTTTGTGAATATTTCATTAAGATATTTAGATCAAGCTATTTCCTAGCATCAATAGCAAGAGAAGAGCTACTCTGTTGTTAGCAATTTAATTTAATCTGTTTTGTCAAACCATGCTTAACACTGAAGTAATACCCCCTGAGATTCTTTTCTCTCAATTCTGCAGAGAGCTTTTTATTTTCCTAGGCAGTGGTGAGCCTGAATGTTCTCTAGGCAGTTTTTTTTTTTTTCCATAAATGTCTGCTCTCATAGGCCAATTATGGAAATGCACTTGCAACAAAACAGGCAACATAGATTGCAAACTAATTGCTGAGAAACTCCCAGAAAAACAATGACAAAGTGAGCTAAAATGCCACAGACATTCTCTTCAAAGTTTTCTATTGACATATCTATAAAATCATCTTAAAAATTAAAGAAAAGCCTCAACATCCAAAATTAACTTCAATAATTACATATGTGCAATAAACTATTTGACTTTCTGCAGCTTTCTAGAGAAATGCCTCAGGATTAAAAGACAAGACTTATAGGAACCCTCCCTCAAAGCACACTATTTGGTCAGGACTCAATTAAAAGATAACAAAAGTATTCCCAAATGGTATCTCCTGCTATAGAAGAAGCACTCCATAAAGTCACCACTTAAGTGCAATTTAAAATGGACATTCAGTTTCTCTACTTTTTAGGAAGTAATGTGTGTTCCAGAAGTAAGAGACATATTCTGGGGTCTTTTGCTATTGATGTTTTCATTAACCCAGGGATCTTGTCGGAAATTTAGTAGCTTTCTCCTCTCATTAGGAGAAACACATTTTTAATGTTCTTCATGTTCAATTTGAGGTAGGAAGTTAAAAATTGTTTATACTCCAGTTGCCCTCATCTTAAAGCTGCTGAAATGAGCAGAAGCTGCCTCTGAGGAAACTTGGTCTAATGAAAGAGAGTTAGAAGGTTCCTATAAAATTCAGTCTGGCTATTCATAGTTAAGTTGAATAGTGACTGATAACAAATGATACTTAGTAGGGAGACATTGTGCTCTGATAGTACAAAAAGCTTCTACTTGGAAGTGAGCGGCTCTCTATCAAATCTGACCCTTACCACTTACA
Source organism: Aotus nancymaae (assembly GCF_030222135.1). Lineage (NCBI taxonomy): Eukaryota > Metazoa > Chordata > Mammalia > Primates > Aotidae > Aotus > Aotus nancymaae. The sequence continues at coordinate 70,605,518 of NW_026988422.1, read as the reverse complement.
AACTGTTAGAGACTTGTTCAAATTAATCAATCTCTTTGTTCCCCAACTTTAATACTTGTAAAATAGGAAATCTCTTAAGATTATGACCAAGAGCCTAGTACAGTACCCAGAACATAGTGGGCATTCAATGAATGATCCTCTTAACTTCTGTATAAACACTCTTACATATCCAATCAGGTATTCATTTAAACTTTCTCATGAATTAGTTATGCATGTATTCAATATTAGCAAAACTTAGACTGCTTTTATCATTACGAAAGGCAGACATAAGTCTTCAAGCCTCGCACATCACAGGGGCTTTGGAAAAACAATGAGAAATGTAACTTTCTATGTAATAAATAGATTTCTCATTTAATGAAATTCTTACTCCATCCAGGATGAAGACTCAGCAACTCCAGTGTTTTCTCTTGATTCAGGAGGTAAACTCTAGCAATGTTGGCTACTCGTCCTCCCTCCTTTCTTATTGGAGAGAAATTAAGTTAGAGGTTGAGAGGGATACATAGCATCCTGGTCTCAGGGATGGCATCTGATTATTGGTTTGAATTACTTTATGGCAATATTTATATAAATATCTATTTTATCATTTGGTCTCTGGTTATATACTCTCTGTCTACTGGTTAAAATCATTGACTTTGCTGGCTCTCAGTGTCCTGTCAGCAACTTTCTGCTCACATAAGATGACATGAGTGGCAATACATACACCTCCAACATGTGTGAGAACTTGGCTTGAGTTATTCCAAGCCACGTCTCTGGGATCTTTATGCTGCCATCTATATCCCATATGCCAAAGCCTTCATGACTGGAGAACTCTGGGAATCTTGCCAACTCCCCAAGCAGTCAGTCAGATGGAAAGGGAGTGTGCTCTCTTCTTAATCCCTAAATCTCCCTGAGGTTCTATTCCTCCCCCTAGGGAAGGGAACTGACTGCAACTTCACTAGCATCTAATTCTCTTGATTTCCCTCTAAGTCTTCATTCTTTTCCTTTAGTTTAAAGGATATTTAGCGTGGGTGGTGGTGATAAAATGAGATCATTTATCTCATGGTGCTAAAATGAGATCATGCTTTCTTTAAATCATACTTCCACTTGAGATGTGTCTCAAACAAACACAAGAATTTGATGCTAATAATGATTCTGCTAGGACAAGATTCATTTGAAACAAACTAAGATTTTTCATTTCTTGGGCAAAGTAGAGAAGGAATAATAAAGGATAAAAAGAGTTGGGGACAGGGACTGTGATACGCACAAACTAACATTTCCAGATATGAGTCCTTCTCATGTCTCTCATTAGAAAATAAATGAAATATATCTTGAATTAGGATAGGCAGTTTAATTTCATCCATAAGTCCCTATAGAGAGTCCAGCTAATTGACCCATTTATGCAAATCTAGGTGCCATTCTATTTTCTCTAATGGTCAGTTAACCAAATTGGGGAATAGATGCCCTAATAGAAACAATTAATTCCTAAAAGATTGATTTGGTAAATAAAAGCAATATAAACATCATTTTGCCATCCATGCAAAAAGGATAGGCCCAAAGAGCATGAATTTAGATTAAAATTTACTTTCATGGAGTGACTATAATTTTTAGATGTGTGAATAGCCAAATTTTAGTACATGAGAAATGATGTATCTCAGTTCCTAAAGAAGACTTATGGATTTACCTCAGTGAGATAATAGTAGTAATTTTAATAAAAGCTAACATCAATTCAGTACTTCCCTTGTGCAGAATACGTTTCTAAGTGCTTAATATGTTTTAATTCATTTAATCTTCACAACTCATTGTTATCCAAATTTACGTTGCCAGATTTAGCAGATAAAAATGAAGGCTGCCCAGTTAAATCTGAATTTGAAATAAGCAATGAATAAGTTTCAAGTATTCCCAAATATTGAATGGGCCGTATGAATAAAAAGTTTTCATTATGTGTCCATAATTAAAATTAAACTGTGCATCCTCCATCTTATCTGACAACCTATCCTCATTTCACAGGTGAGAATCTGAGACACAGTGCATGTCTACAAACAGGGTTGCTTCAGATCTACTGCCTCATCAAATAAAAGTCCTGGTCAATGTTTACCAAATTTATGATCCTTTTGTGGTCATCAAGAAAAGTGATTAACCTGAATTTATATTTCCTGGGAATTTTTTTGTGTCACTACTAACACCAGTTGCTCTGCCTGGAGTACAGGGGGAAGCACTTTTGACGTAAATCTTCCCACTGTTGTCTGCTATGTCAGTTATAATTGGTCAATTTTCAGACTTCAGTTGTCTTTATCACTTCCTGATTAGGTCATTCCAATGCCCCTTATTTGGTGTCTTTCTCTTAAATCTTCACCAAAATATTTCAACCAAGGGCAGTCTGAGCTCAAGTCTACTCATACGAATGCTGATATCACCAAACTTCTTTCTTAATGATGGACAGGTACTGTTCTAACAATGATAAAATCAATTCTAGGATAATATTCTTAAACCAGCTTTGTCTATAACCCACTAAAAGCCTGGGCTTCTCAAACGAATTTTCCTTTTCACTGCAGTAACTTCTTTGAAGCAGGAGTCTGTGTTTTCTACAATACGTACTTTCAATAAGTCATGATTAGGTTCACATTTTTTAACGTGATATTTGAATCCAAAAGTAGGTTCTTTGAAATGTTATTTTTTTTGTACATGGTGTAGCAATTTCCAATTCAAAACTTTGCATATGAAATATTTTCTCTAAGAATTGTGAGGTCTTGTGAATCATAACCAGAAACCTTGTAGAATCAGAGACATTTACAACAAACAGATAATTAACCTCCCCATGCAAATATTTTGCCAAAATTTTATGATATATTTTAGTGAGAGTGTTTCCTACACATATATTGTTAACAATTTTAGTGCATGTAATGATCTTTACTAGTTATAGTTTATTACTATGTCAATATACAACATATGTTTATAAGGTGTGTGTCACTGCACTAAGTAATTTCTATACATATTATCACTGAAGGCTCACAATAAGCTTTATGGATTGACCGTAGTCATTCCATTTTGTATATGAGGAAACTGAAGCGTAGCCAAAATTATATGGCTAGTAAGTGGTGGAATAGGAATTTTAACTGATCCAGGGATCTTTCTCCTTTTTCCTTTTTTTTTTTTTTTTGTTTTTTTTTTGTTTTGTTTTGTGTTTGAGACAGTCTTATTCTGTTGCCTGGGCTAGAGTGCAGTGGCACAATCTCAGCTCACTGCAACCTCCACCTCCCAGGTTCAAGTGACTCTCCTGCCTCAGCCTCCTGAATAGCTGGGATTACAGGTGTGCCCCATGATGCTAGGCTATTTCTTGTACTTTTAGTAGAGATGGGGTTTCGCATGTTGGCCAGACTGGTCTCAAACCTCTGACCTCAAGTGATCCACCCCCCTCGGCCTCCCAAAATGCTAACTGGGATTACAGGCATGAGCCACCATGCCCAACCTGAACCAGGGACTTAATCACTGTATAATACCATGCTATTTACAGATACAACTTTCCCCTAATTTGTGGATGATGTATTCATATATGTCAGCATATGGAATCTCCTCACAAACCTTTCTCTAGAGACTGTGGATAAAATGCAGACAAGCCACTGTCTAGCCTGCTCCTTTCTGGGTTGGGGGCAACTTCTTACAGCATATCTGTCATTTAGGGCATTTCCTCAGGGTAGATTGTTGAAGATGGTCTTAACTATGCTGATAGAATCCATGTACAACCCACCAAAAATAGCACAGATCACCTGAAGATTGTATCTTGAATGCAGGGGAAGATGTCAATCACTTTTAACATTGTTTTTACAAACTTCCTGAACTTTCCATCCACCTCATCATGAGAAAGCCTCTGACTTCCTTCTGGGACTCCTCAAGTCAAAAAGGACACATTTGCCTTAGAATTCATTTTTTAACTCCATAATAAATGTTTTTGCTTATTAAAAATACTAGCTGTTATATATCAGGCACCTATTTTGCTTAGCATTCTGCCATGTGACTAATGCCATTATTATTTTACAGATAAGAAAACTACACACAGAGGGGTTAAACAATTTACCAAAGCCTGCATATGAGGCAAGGGCAGAATCCGGGGCTTCCAACATTCCAGTGGTGTGCTATGCTGCTAGTCTAGGGTATGCAAGCTCTTATTCTCACATAATAATCCCCTTGTTACTTTTTACATACCTGTTACTTGACATAGGATACCAAACACATCCTTTGAGAGCAAGGGTTAAATTCAGTTTACTTTTAGTTCACTGCGGAAAATTCATATGTAGATCAATTTCTAGAATGTCCGGAAAGACTTGCTATCATTCAATTTAGGCTCTAACATTATATTTTTTGTGTGTGGAAAGTTAATAAATGGCCAGGCGTGGTGGCTCATGACTGTAGTCCCAGCACTTAGGGAGGCCAAGGCAGATGGATCGCTCGAGGCTAGGATTTCGGGGCCAGCCTAGGCAGCACAGTAGAACCCTGTCTCCATTAAAAATATACAAATTAACTGGGTGGGGTGGCATGTGCCTGTAGTCCCAGCTACTCAGGAGGCTGAGATGAGAGGATGGCTTGAGCCCAGGAGGCAGAGGTTGTAGTAAACGGAAATCACACTACTGCACTTCACCCTGAGCAACAGAACAAGAACATGTCTCAAAAATAAAAGAAAAAGTTTGTGAATAATGTAAAAAACATTATATTAAGACACCAGAATATTTTCTTAAAATGAGCTACTAGTTAATAGTGATCTTTCAGTATTGACAATGGCTAGAAGGGTTCTTGAAGGTATTTTAAGAGTCTAGACTTCAGTTGCATCCAAAACTGTATAATTTGCAATTTCTTGGAAGATGCCTAAATTAAAAGTTTCCTTCATAAGGTTAATATAATAGAAAATCTTTTTTTCAAATTTTACATTTTGTAGAGATGGGCTCTCACTATGTTACACAGGCCGGTCTTCAACTCTTGGCGTCAAGTGATCCTTCTGCCTGGGCCTTTCAGACTACTGGGATTATAGGCATGAGCTAACTTGCCTGGCCAGAAAAATCATTTTCTAAGTTGTAGCCAGTACATCACAAAATACTTTATGAACGCTGATGGATGTGTTTAACATTACTTGCATTAACACTTTTCCTGAAAGCTCTGTAAATATGTGTTTACAAGGTAAGGAATAATGCGTTTTATTTGTAAATAAAGAGCTCTTTTGAAAGGCAGATTAAAACCGCATTTAAATGCACAAAATCTTCTCTTTCTGCCTTCTTTCAATATTCATTGAAATCTTAATAATGAGTATTGTTAAAAGCTGAGATTCATCAAAATTAAAAATACTTGTGCTTCAAAGTATACCACTAAGAAAATAAAAGTCAACTTACAAAGTAGGAGGAAATATTTGCAAATGATATATCTAATACAATAGTTGCATTCAGAGTATACAAAGACAACAAGTAACTCAATAATTAAATGACAACACAATTTTAAAATGCCAATAAATGTAATAAACATTTCTACAAAGAAGATCTACAAATGCTTTCATTAAAAAAATTTGAAAATAAAAAAAGATAACACCATTAGCCATTACAGTTATACAAATCAAATCCACAGTATAATACCACTTTAAGTAAAGTAGAATGGCTGTAATCAAAAATACGCAACGAAAAATGTTAGAGATGATGCAGAGAAATTGGATTCCTTATACCCTGATGGTGGGAACGTAAAATGAAACTGCTTTAGAAAATTATGTGGCAGGTCCTCAAAAAGTTAAACATAGAGTTACCATGTGATCCAGCAATTTACTTCTGAGTATATGCCCAAGGGAATTGAAAACATATGTCCATACAAAACTTGTACTTGGGTGTTCATAACATCATTATTCATGATAGATAAAAGGAGGAAACTGCCCAAATGTCCATCAACTGATGAATGGACAAACTGTATTATAGCCATACAATTAAATGTTGTTCAGCCATGAAAAGGAATACAGCATTGATAGATGATACAACATTAGAACTTTGAAAACATTATGCTAAGTCCAGACATTTTTAAACAATATATTTTTAAACAACATTATGATTATACTAAGTCCAGACATAAAACACCACATACTGAATATCACATGATTTCGTTTATGATTCTGGACATTCTTAAGTGTCCAGAAAATGCAAATTAATAGAGCCAGAAATTGTATTGATTATATTAATTCTTGCCAGAGGCTGAAAGGAGGCAGGGGTTGGGGTTTGAGAATGACTTCTAAGGAATATGGAGTTTCTTTTGGGGATGATGCACATGTTCTGGAATTTGATAGTGATTATGTTTCCATAAGTTTGTGAACATACTAAAGCCATTGAAAAATCACAAATAAAAGCAATATACTTCATGTATTCAATAGAAAAATGTGTTGTGGCTACTCTTAATGACTAAGAAAAAAATTAGTAAGAAGATTGCTTCACGTAACAAAGACTTTACTGATAAAACTGTAACATAGCATTGTCCTAAAAATATTAAGATCAGATGATCAAGAAATAATGCCTTATTATATAAATAAAACTGGCTGGGTGCAGTGGCTCATGCCTGTAATCCAAACACTTTGAGAGGCTGAGGCGTGTGGATCACCTAAGGTAAGGATTTTGAGACCAGCCAGCCAACATGGTGAAACCTCGTCTCTACTAAAAACACAAACATTAGCCGGGCATGGTGGTAGATGCTTATAATGCCAGCTACTCGGGAGGCTGAGGTAGGAGACTCTCTTGAACCCGAGAGGCAGAGGCTGAAGTGAGTCGAGATCGCGCCACTGCACACCAGCCTGGGCAACAGAGTGAGACTCCATCTCAAAATAAATAAGTAGATGAATGAATAAATAAAATTTTGTTAATTTCTCTAAGCTTCAGATTCCAAAATGCATGTCAGAACTGGCACCCATTCTTTCAAAAGAATCAGTGTAAAGCACTTGTAGCCCATTAATAAAATAATTACAAAAATACTAAAACCTCAAACACATGGCTATGTCATGCACCTCAGGGAGAAGGAAAAAATACCAGAGACTAGCAAAACACACAGGGCAGCTACATCAACTTACACATTATGGATAAAAAACTCAAGACTTAAGAAGCCACATAAAGGGAAACCAATATTAAAATTTGTATTACCAACTGGGTCAGAAGAAAGCAAATCTATTCTAAGCCTGGATGTTTTAAAACAGTTTGTTTGCTTTCTATCTGGGAAATTTGGAAAGGAAAAATTGGCTTGTTTCCTCCTTTGATATAATTATGCACAAAACAATATCATAAACTATAATTACCCATCTTCAGAGAAATATATAAAGCATTTTCCAGATTACTTTACTTGAGCTGGTGACTTTTACTTTTTTCTCTCTTGCTGAAAGCCTCTTACTTCCTTTCTCTTTTTGGACTGTTTTGGACTTGAGTCCAGTCTTGTGGTGGCCTAAGCAATATCCCTCCCCATTTCTTTTGGAAGCAGCACCATAGTATTCCTTTGAGAAACTGAGTCTCTCTCAGTGCATTTGCTCTTGGAAAGATTGCCAAGGAGAGAGTCTCGGCCAATCAAGGGTCAGTGAGTGAATGAAGCTCAGTGGTCAGACTGTCTCTGTGAATCACCAATCTGCATCGGAGTGGCATCAGAGTAGATAGGTGAAGCTCATTCATTCCTTTTGCAAGTCCCTAAAGGAACTGGTTGCCCATTTATTCCTATTACACAAGTTCTCAGAACAGGTTCCAGTTTTGTCAAAGTTCTAGTTCTGTACAGTCTTTGATTTTTTTATTTTTTAGCATCTTCTTATCCTTTCAGTACAGTTCTTCCTCATGCTGAATTTACGCATACTGTGTTTCTGTTAAGTCATGTTATTCCCTCTCAATTTAGGATTTTAGGCACTGTTCTCATAGCTCTCTGTCTATGAACACCTTGGGAAACTGGGAAGTCATTCTACTATCCAGGAAGTAAATCTACAATTGATGTTGGTACTGGTAGTTCAGAATTGCCTTCTATGACTGTCTCCCTCTCCAATGCACACAATTAAAAGAGAGGTCAGAAGAGAAATCAGCCATTCTTTTAAACTTCTTTTTTTCTTCAGGTATGTTTTTGTCCTTTTATTGGTTTAAAACTGAAAACCAGTTACCTACATGGAATAGAAGGGTATTCACATATGTGTGTGTGTGATACAGAGAAAGAGGAAGAGAGAGAGAAAGTGTGTTTATATGTCTGTATTTGAATTCATCATTGGTTCAATCACAATGTAATAATCATTAATTCAGAAAACATGTTTCCTTTAATTGATTTATTCACTCCAACTCATTAACTAATTCTGTGCATAGTCATCTTGTGGTTCCTTGCCTATAATTTTGAGTAATTTTCTGGAAAAATATAACAATCTGATTTACCCATTAAATTATACTAGTATTATTGTTTTAATGTAAAATGTTTATTATGTAGTGCAAAGTTTTTATATTATTGCAAATGGCACTTCTAAAGGGGTATTTTCTAATAAAGAAACTAGATTTTTTTTTTCATTCTGAGTAATTAAAATTTTGTCATCAAAGTGGTTTTTAATAAAAGATATTGACACAGTGGGAACACCAAAATAAAGAGAAAATATAGTGGTAGAGGAAATACTGTTAGGGAAACACAATTGTACTCCAACCTAGGCAAAGATGTGTATTTCGATGGAGCATAGGATTAAATTATGGCTTTAATTATGGTAACCAAGGAAGAAGTTCAATACAGTGTATTACCTAGTTTTAGTTACCTTAATTAAGGAAGAAAAAGGAGAAACTTCCCTGCCTATAATTCTTTAAATACATTTTCATATTAAGTCTATATAAGGGACAAAATGATCACATTGTTGATGTCTTCCTGGTGCAAATGGCAAAGGAAGCTGGAAATAAAAACTGAAATTGACTGTCTCACATAATTGCAAGACACTAGGAAGATTGGCTTGAGTCACGGCTTGAGCAAGGTTAGCAGAATACATTTCTTAACTATTTTTTTCTTTGTTTTTCACATGTCTTCATGGTTGCAAGATGGCTGCCAGGAATTTTCAGGTTGAAATGCAGGAGCAAAGAGCCTTTTCCAGGCAAAGTCTTTAGTAGTTTCATTAAGCCTAATCTGTCCGTGTGCAGATCATTCCACCAATCACTACAGCCAGGAGCATGAGATCACTCTACTTTACGGAAAAACCTGGCTCCACTGACAGCACATGGGCTGATACTGAAGGAAAGAGAGACTCTCAGTGAGAAACTGTGAAGTTAGAATGAAGGTAATCCATTTCAGTGCATCTTCCTCTTTAAATCTTTGGAAAAATGTTCTATAATCACAAATACTTGTATTGCTGTATGTATAAATTCATTTTTGTTTGTTTCTACCTTTTATATGAAAACAATGTCAAATCTCATATCTGGAGCAATATGGCACACTCTAGAGGGTGCATGTATAAAGAGAGGGACAAGAGGGTGCCAGATAAGATGGTCTCAAGATCTGATGAGATGGTGATCAGATCTGATCTTGAGACCATCTTATCTGGCACCCTCGTCTCTATCTTCCTTTTGAGACCACCACCTCTTCAGAGTTTGCACCAATCTTTGGGGATAGTTTTAGACTTCTACTGGCCATGGAATATTTTGATTGTTGAGAGACAGGTGATCCCTCTGGCTAAAATACAGATTTTACTTACATTTTTGGCCACAGCAAGATCAATGATGGCATTAAAAACTGGGACTTATAAGCTAGAAAAACATTTTTAGGCCGGGTGTGGTGGCTCATGCCTGTAATCCCAGCGCTTTGGGAGGCCGAGGCAGGTGGATCACCTGAGGTTGGGAGTTTAAGACCAGCTTGACCAACATGGAGAAACCCTGTTTCTACTAAAAATACAAAAATTAGCCGGGCGTGGTGGACGTGCCTGTAATCCCAGCTACTTGGAAGGCTGAGGCAGGAGAATCGCTTGAACGCAGGAGGCAGAGGTTGTGGTGAGCCGAGAGCACACCATTGCACTCTAGCCCGGGCAACCAGAGCAAAACCCTGTTTCAGAAGAAAAGAAAAAAAGAAAAACATTTTTAATCAACTGACACCAATTTAAGGAACTAAGTACGTATGTCATATCTCATTTTTTCAGTTGATATTTAAAAATTATTAAAAATAAATAGGGGTAAATCATAATAATAATTTATAAATTACATCCACTAACACTTGAATTTTTCTTACTATTGAACAATAGCTGTAAAATAAAAATGATTTTAGTCAAATTGGATCTTGATTAAGTATAATTGCTTATTGAAGAAATACAAGATAATTATTAAAAGCTGGTTTCATCTATAAGATTCAGGCTACTAAAAGCTCTGAACTCAATGTATATATAAATGTGCAAGTTAAGCTCTTAAATGTAACCATCAGTTCTGACAAAACTCAATGCTATCTTTAAAAATAATGTAAATACTTTGAATAAAATGTTGTTCTTACATCTTCTACAATTATTCATTATGTAAAGCATGTTTGCTTTTAATATCTTGTCTTCATATTTTCTACTAAAATATTCCTTAGGCCCATTTCTATTGGCAGATGTTTCTTTTTATTTTTTAAGCTCAATAGATGATTTGTGATATCCTGTAGAGATACCAATAAATATGGCAATAAATACCAGGTGTTTAGGCAATTGATATTTTCACTTTATATTGTGTGCTCATAGAATACAGGTCTTCATGTGTATTTCTAACTCTTAACCAATGCCTTGAACAACACAGCAGTATAATACATGACTTTGAACTCAACAGAAGTCAGAGTGAACAGTCAGAGATGTATTTCTTGTACGTCATACATAATTTAATAACTCAATTTTTTATTTTTTTGGTACCTGATACTTCTGATATATCCATGAAAAAGTCAATAAATGATTTGCAATACCTTTAATGAATGCTAAATGAATAAGAGAGATTTCCTTTATCTGACAAGCAGATCCTGACATAAAATATTCTTTTAATAAATATTTATTAAATGAATTCATTTCAAAGTCACTTTGAATTTAGGAACAATTGTTATTGCTTTGTCAAATTCCTGGATATAAACAAATTAGGCATAAAATAGAGATAAAAGACTTAGTACTTTATCTATGGTCAAAGGTCATGGAATGTTAGAGCGAAAACCAAGTCTTGTACAGCCACAAATTCGAGGTCTGGATAAAACTGAATTATAATTTGATTAATGTAATGAAATGCGTTCTTAACTAAAATGTGAGAGATTCATTCTCTAGGTTTTAGGATCCAGTTGAAGTAGGTCCTATTTTATTTTAAGAAAAGCTTTTTACCTTATACAAATTCCCAGGCCTATCAACCTAATGAATTTGGGGAAAGAATACATTATCAAATAATTAGCCCTTAAATACTGAGGTTCATTTACTCACTGAACTCACATTATATCTGAAAAAGTATTTATTTTACAAAAACAGACTTATCTTAGTTCTTCTGAAATTTTACTTTAGTAAAAAGTAAGTTTCACCTAGACTGATGGTCCCCAAGCCTGATGGATCATCTAAGAGCTCTGAGAGAACTTTTGTAAAACTACAAATTTTGTCATATTTCCTCAGAGATCCTTATTTAGTAGGTCTGGGTGGGCCCCAGGGGTTTCTCATGACGAGCCAGATTGGGGTTTAGTTTTATAAACCAAGAGTACTTGCCCAAGATTGGAGTCAAAGACGAGATTTATAAGGGGATTATTTACAAATTAACTGGTTGACATTATTTTCCTCTGGAAAAGGCTTGCTTCTGAGCTGTTTTTGCTTGAATTGTGTTAACTCTCTGATTAGGTAAAGGTTCATGTTCCCTCATCTCAATCCTTAATAACATGTTTTATAGACAGACATAAAATGTTGACTTTGCAGTAGAGCCTGCATCATACTAAAGTCCCTCTACTTAACATACCCAGGAAATTTAGAGTGTACTTTTGGGGAAAAAAAAGAAAAAAAATTCTTTTAGAATTATTTATCATGATCTGAATTCATCTCTGAGTAAAATACAGCTTACATGTTATTTATTTCTGCACAAAACATAAGTCGTATTTTTCTATACCCAAATGCATGAACTATTAGCAGGCTGGGAACTGGATCATTGTTAAGATATTGCAGATGATCCGAATAATCTTGCTTCAAATGCCAAACACCATTATAAGCAGATGTACTGGAGCTATTTCCTAGTGTTTGGCTCATTTGTATAATGGCAAAGGGGGCTTCCCCTGACAATCATTGTAATCCAGTTTCATCTCAGTAATTTCCATTCAACCACATCAAGCTCCCAACCCCGGAAAAGTACTCAACAATTATTCAACTTAGGATACCAATGCCTAGAGCATTTATAAATACATGCATACAGACAAAAATCATGTCTTCTACATTTTATATTAACATAAACGTGATTAAAATGAAAGAAATATTCTTATATGCTTATGACATCAAATCCTTCTTGCTACTTTGCCCTTAGCATCAGTAGATTTTTATTTCTTTATTGTCTTACGTTACACGTGATTCCTAAATCTCAGATCTCATTTGGAGAAAAAATTCGACTCTGAATTTAGCTGAGTCACTTAAAGCTTAAGTGACTTAAGTCACTTAAGATAGTAGAGAAAGCTTAAGTCATTTAAGATAGTAGAGAAAATGGAATTAACTAAATTGCAGGTTCATTTCTTCATATGAGATTCAAACACACTTAAGTCCCTTCTAGTCCTAAAGATTTTTAATTCCATGGCTTTGCAAATTAATAGAAGCCTAAACATCAATAGCTTTATAATTCAACTATTTAAATACAAATAATATTCCTTTAAATCAGGTAGAAAACAAAATATAAATTGTTGTTTTATCTTTGGCATTATTACTTTCCTCATCTTGTTTTTCTTTCTTTTACGTCTTATTCTCTCCCTTTAGTTTTGTGTTTGTTTGATTTCATTCAGATATTTTACCTTTTCCAAAGAAATATGGCCTATTCTATAATGTTTGCAGTGGGTCATAACTAACTTTAGACATTTCAAGCATATATTGCAGCTACTACTTAAAATTGTATCTCATATGCATTTCAATATTTCAGTGTTTCAAATACAAATGCAATTTTAGCAGAAAGAAATAAGTGAAATTGTTTCATTTTACTTTTGTTTGTATATGGGATTTTATACTGAGAGAACCGAATCAGAGATTCAAGATAATTTGTTGAAACCAATCCAAAACAGTCCTTCATAAACTTTATTGTTGTTCTTTCACTTTTGCCCTCTTTTTAGATTTCTTCTGCCATACTTGCTATAATCTTGAGCTAAAAGAAGGCCAAGGAGCTTCTTTGAATTATGTCTCGTAGAGGAGCTTGCATTTATGAAGCACCAAATACAAGGTTTTTAATAAAGGAATAAGGACAACTTGAATAATGACAATTAGAATTTTAAGTCTGTTAAAGAAGTGGAAGCAAAATGTTGACCTTAATAATAAATGTAATTTCAGGAAATTATCACTCATCTTGGAAATATCTCCAATCAAGGGAAAGATTATCTTTATTTTTTAGTAGTGATTCGAAAAGTTTGTATCATATAGTACTATTCAAGACTATCAACGTATTTTACAACAAAGAGGAAACCAAAATGGAATATGTTTCTGTTTTACCTGAGTCATTAAATGATGAAAATTATGTTTATAGAAGTTTTAGGAGCGAAACATCACAAGACGATTCAAATGAATTGCTTTTCAGGTTGATTCCTCGTGTTAATATTCTTTCTCTCAACTACTTTTCATGCCTCTTTGAATTTTTATTAAGAACTTCAATGATGACTCTCAGTAGAGAATAAGCTTACATGTTGGTGCTGTGTCTCAGAACCAGCGTAGGCCATGTGCACTAGGGTATTAAGAAAAAAAATTCTCAATTCCTAAAAAGGAGCCATAGTATTTTATCTAAAATAATCTACAAACTCAGATTAGCTGTTTAATTCATCTCACAGCTAAACATTTTAAATTCTTGTTCCAATGGTGGTACATCTAACCTAGTCTTCCATAATCTTTAAAATGGAGCAAAAAAATCTGTCCCTTCCAAATAACAGCATATCCTAACCCTTGACTTCCCTTTTTATCCATTAACTCTTGCAATGAGTGTAATTTTCCAGAAGGATAATATCGATAAATATCCATCTAGATTGCTAGTAATATTAGCACAATTTGCTTTCTGAATTTCCGATATGGACAACCCCTTAGTAAGTAGCCTTTCCTGGGAACAGAACATTCTTTTACATGCAATTCCTTGCCTAATAAGAATAGGTTATTCCAAGCTTGGAAGAAGCTAGTTGGTATTTTTCTATTTATCTCAGTGTCAGCTATTTAAACTTGGAAGTATATTTTACCTCATAATGCTCCAGACCACTGGGTACCTCTATGTGATCTGATATTATGGTGGGTTTCACATTCCACTGCTTGACTTTGGGCTTATATAAAGGTCTCTGGGTGATAGCAATCTGCCAAAGCTGTGACCAAATGGTACTGTTCTGGAACTCTGCACAGAGGTGTCAGCCAACGTAAAATGGCACCTTTACCAGCTCCTTGAGCCAAGCACTGAAATCATACTTTAGGTCTTAAAGTAACGGCCATTTCGTTATTCGATTCTATAAAATATTCTTTCCTCTGTTCAGATAGAACAAATATATTTTAGAAACACACTGGAAATTACCTTTTGTTTCCCCATACCTCTCATTTTCACTATTGCAGTACAGAAAATACTGGTTTAATGCCCTGAAGCCGACGTTAAACCGTGTTCTTTTTCAGTTTTCATTCTCTGTTCCAACTTAGGGATCATCTCTCCGTATCTTAGGTAGCTAGGAAGGAACCTCATCAAATTCTTCTGCATCTCACACATTACCAAGTCCTGGGTGGCAATGCTGAAATAGTGTATCTGCAGCTAATCCCATGAACATGGCTGGCAATGTCTTGAATAATATAGTCTTAATTGCAGAGACAGCCAGAAACCAGTAAGAGAGCAGCATACTAGTTGTGGGACAAAGAAGAATTTTATAACAGCTAGGGTTGGGGGTGAGTGGGAGTGCACATTCTGACAAGTGTCCTTCTCATGACTCTGAGGGTTTCATAAAGAATTGAGAAGTCCAGGTGTAAGTGAGCACATTACAACAGCAATTTTCATTAGGTTCAGATTTTAAATTCCATTGTAGGGCGCCACCTCACCAACTGGAAATGGAAATTTTAGACTAGAGAGTTAACTGTTGTGAGGGGCTTCCTGTGCATTCAGGATACCTAGCAGTACCCATGGCTTCTATCTGCTGGATGTCAGTAACACCTCCATCGTTTGAGACAACCACAAAAGTCTCCTGACATTGCCAAGGGGCTTTGGGTGTATCACGGAGAGAGACTGCCCCACTGAGAAGCATCACTCTAGAAAAAAAATAGTATTTTTTTTCCCATTGCTAATTTTTTCTACTTTAAAGTTATGTTCAATAAGTTTTAAGATATTAAAAGAGCAGAAAGAAATCACTAGAACTTAAGAGGTATCAGTGCAAATTCAACATAATAAGCAATGCATTTAGATTCCTCTTTCAGCATTCTTAATATTTAAGGAAGTCATAATGTAATATATGGATATGCACCAAAATAATGGAGTGTACTTGGAAATACGTCTTAGAAGGTTAGTGCACAACTCACTGAGTAAAGGTGTAAGAATCTTTAGGATCCATTATTAGTCGGAAAATAATACTCCCTAAAATTGTCTGTTATTATCTATGAGAAATCATTAACCACACAAAGTAAGGCTTTTTTAAAAAAATCATCACTTGAAATCATTAGCTTCTTCATAAAATTGTGAGGAATGCAAAATTATTTTTCCAAAAATCATTAGTTACAGAGCACTGCATTATAAAAGCATCGGTCTATTACTCTACCCTTTTCTGCATAAAAATGTGTCAGATATGCAAGATCATTTAGGTTGATAAATAGCTTTTAAACTGTTTATTGTTTCAAGATCAAGTCGATATTAGCTCTTCCATTTTAACAGTAATTTTTATGGTGAGACCATCTTTGATATATGAAAAATCCTGAAATGAATGAGAATAAACATCACTTTTCATCCAGCTAAAAACAACAGTTTAAAAAGCAGTTTGTTCTGTGTACTCTGTGGCTCAGAGGCTGACCAGAGGCAGCTGCTTTAGTAAATGTCATTGCCTGAGTTCTATTCACTGAAGATTTTGGCTTCCTTCCCTCTCTTCTTTGTGATTTTTTTAAGCTTAAAACAAGTGTCTCAGCTTCTAAGAGAGAGCTTCAAGAGGACCAAATAGTTATTTTCAGCCAAGACACCTTGTTTTGGAAAATGAATGTCACACATTGTTGGCCTCAGAAATGAGCTACAAAATATCTTTTTTTCTTCATTTTTTAAAATTTCTAAGGCTTTGGAATGATTTCAGTTAAATGTTTAAAAATGGGATCTGATACTACATTCTTACTTTTTGATCATCACTATATATATGAGTTTTCCAATTTTTTAGAAATCGATTACTATGTCCTATAAAAGGTTATTATTTTCACTTATTGCTCTGATGTTTATTGATAACCTACACTACCAAATAGGGTTTTTATTAAAGTGCCAAATGAAATAAACTTACCCAAACTAATTTAGAAAAAAGGAAATGTACTGCCTCATGTGGAAGAAAAGACTGGGAGTAGGAAAATGTTTGGAGAATATAGAGAGAAGTTCGGGCATTTCTAGTTCTTTTTACAAGTTATTAGCTTTTCCATTTTAACAGTAACATTTTAACATTTTAATAAATAGGGTACTATTTATTTATTTATTTATTTAGAGTCTCACTCTGTCACGCCCAGGCTGGAGTGCAGTGGCGCGATCTTGACTCACTGCTACCTCCACCTCCTGGGTTCAAACAATTCTCATCCATCAGCCTTCCAAGTAGCTGGAATTACAAGTGCATGCCACCATGCCCGGGTAATTTCTTTTTTGGTTTTGTATGTTAGTAGAGACAGGGTTTCACCGTGTTGCCTAGGCTGGTCTCGAACTCCTGAGCTCAGACAATCTGCCCGCCTTGGCCCCCCAAAGTGCTAGGATTACAGGCATGAGCCACCTTGCCCAGCTGGGTACAATTTATTTCTAAAGAAATCAGACTCTCTAACCAGTTTTCTTTCTTTTATTTTATGTTGGTTTCATTCTCAGACTCCTAGTGGTAATAGAATAGCTGCTGTAGTCTCTAGGCCTAAATTCTCCCATGAATCAGTGATGATGGGTAGAAGGCAGCACTCTGTCCAGGACTGACTCAGGGGTACACCTTAGATTCCTCACTGGGCTTGATTCCATCTGTAGTATAGAGATTGCTTGAGGGAAGGATTGGCCCTTCAGTGGAATGGCTAATGGGTACTAGTGGGCAAAAGCAATGCATGTCCACTACAGCTGCTGTCTACATCTATACCAAAATGCTTGTTGAATAAACAATAAAGTAAAAAATCCAGATGCTACAAGACAGAGACATCCTTGCCCTTAGGCTGTTAAACTGACTAAAATTCAAGCTAGTGAGAGCTATCAGGCACCATGATATTGGCAGGGAAGGGACTCTTTACTAAAATGTTCAGGGAAGATCTTTTAAGGGGCCTGCTTTGGGAAGTAATCTTGAGTAGGACACAGAGTTTCAGAAATGGAGGGAATAGCATGAACAAATGGAGAGTGGGGTTCATGGAAGAGCAAGTAAGTCATTAATCAAATCAGAGTTGACAAACTATAGCCTGGGGCCTAATCCTGTTTTGTAAATAAAGTTTTATTGCAACACGGCCATGCCTACTTGTTTACATATGATCTGTGGCTGCTTTCATAGATTTGAGTAATTATAGCTGACTAGCATGAAAAGCCTAAAATATTTAGTATCTGGCACTTTACTGAAAATGTTTACTGATCCCTGAACTATAAGATAAATTATGGAAAAGGCATCAATTACCCAGAAAAATTACATGAAGATAATAATTAACTTCTTGACCAGCAAGTGCAGAAGACTGTATTTAATGCTTTTTAAGCAGTGGAGGCCCATTGCAAGGTGCAGAGAAGTAGATGGTGTGATTGGAACTGAGCCTTGCTAATACTAATTTGGTGAAAGTATATACAATGCTTTAGAGGGAGGAGATGCTTAACCATAAACTTCAACATGTAGAATAATAACCAAGGAGCTTGTGACACATGCAGATTCCCAGCCCTGCCCCAGACATGCTAATGCATCAGGGATCAGGGCATTCTCATGTGGCTGGTTCTTAAAGTCCAGACTTTTAGAAAGGTTGAACTAAATTTCTAGGAAATGGTTTGTGGTCTCAAGATTACTATCACAGTTCATGTGAAAGATGACAGAATCTCACTGGATGGTGGGCAGGCTTTCTTCTGTCCTTTGCAGAGGCAGAACTAGAGTTCAAATGGAGACTCTCCACCTCTTGCACATTCCCCTTCTTTTATAACCCCAGTCTCCATCTCTACCACAGGGGGCCTTTTGAGCATGTGGACATTCAAGGCCATATTCCACACACACTCCCTCTCCTAATAGCCAAGTCAGGTATGATAATCTGTCTTTGGAAGGACAACCCAGAGAAGTAGTCTTGGGGCCCTTGGGCAAGATAGTCTAGGGTGCTGGGTACCTTCATCATGGTCTAGATGAGCATCTATGAACTTCAGATGATTACATTCCCTTGGTCTTCAGAACATTCCATCTTATGGTGAAGTGTATGTCCAGAAGGAACCCCATATAATGTGAGGTCCAAAACTGAGGCTCTGATTACCTGATCTAAATGTGGGCCTGAGAAAGAAAATGAGGAAAAAGAGATGTGTTTCCAAGATATTGCTATGATAAAAGAAACAGGGCTTGGTAACTATATTTGGTATGGGAGATCATGGAAAGGAGAATGAGTCAAGGGTAGCAAAGCTTTCAAGTCTCCATTAGTGAGAGAAGTAAGATGTCACCCGACGATAAAAACAGAAAATCAGGGGAAGAAATATGCATGGAAAAAACAAAATAATCAAAGCAACAAAAGACATTGTTTGCTTTGGAAACCTTATACATGAAAAATAAGAATGAAATTTAGGTGGAGATGACCTGCAAGAATTGATAACTGGAAGAGAGATTAGAACTAGAAAGTGAAATTAAATTTTGACAGAATAGTCTTTTTTACTTCCACCTCTCTTGAGAATAAAGAAATGAGAATTTCTTCATTCCTTTCTGCTTTTCCGTCTCAGCTTTTTTGTACATGCCCTTCATTTTGCTTCAATTGTCTTACCTTCCAGCATTCCCATAGGGAATGCCCTCTGTCCCTTGCAAATCAGCTCCCTTAAAGTGACCTGGAAGAATTCAACTGAACTCTTTAAGATTGCCTGCTTTTGAAGAGTCAGGCACAAATAGAATACTTACATATTTGCAAATTTTATATACCTTCTATGTTGTTGCAAAGTTATAAGGAGTATGTATTGCATTTATAACTTAAGCAAATCAAAGAGGAAAAAATATTGAATTTCCCTTTCAAGTCTTCCTTGTCACCTGAGCAGAGATTTACATAATCCATTCTCTGATTCCACAGTGCTATCTACCTATCCACCTGAATGACTCTGCTCAGACTGCCATAACAGGATACCAATGACTGGATGACTTAAACAACTGACATTCATTTTCTCTCAGTTCTGGAGGCTGGAAGTCCCAGATTAAGGCCATGGCAGGGTTGGTTTCTGGTGAGGCCTCTCTTCCTGGCTTATCAATGACCACAGTCTTGCTGTGCCCTTCACATAGCCTTTCCTTTGTGCACATGAAGGGAGGGAGGGGGGGGCGGGAGGGGGGGAGAGAGAGAGAGAGAGAGAGAAAGTGAGAGAGAGAGAAAGTGAGAAAGCTCTGGTGTTTCTCTCTCTTCTTGTAAGAAACCTGTTTTCCTAGATTAGTATCTCACTCTTATGACCTCATTTAAACTTAATTAACCCCTAAAAGATCTTATATCCAAATATAGTCACACTGGGGATTAGGGCTCCAACATATGAGCTTCGAAAGGACACAGTTCAGTCCATAATAGCAACTCTTATTCTATTATCCATTCATCCATCCATCTATCCTATTTATGTTGAATGTACTGTTTAAATGCATAAAACTGCCTGTGCAATTATTTCTCTTTCTTCCATGTTTTGCCTTCTGTTGGAGTAGGCATTATAATTTCATCACTTTGGATTCCTAGTCTAGCACATAATGGTTGCCTCAAAGATATCTGCTATTATACATGGTGGTTCAGAGGCTAGTCTTTGGATATGTGATTGTGTAAACGTTACATGTATTTCTGTATTCTTTTTCTGAGGATACAAATGGAAGAAGATTCCTTTGCCTTCTCTGATATCTCATACTTATCATAAAATATCATGAAAAGTTAAAGAGTTTTTTCCTTTTTTTTTTAAAGTGGAAAGTAATAGTCTTTACACAAATTTTTCAAGTGTGGAAATATATGATGATTTTCAGTAACAGTTTCCTGTCAGTTAACTTGGAAGTTTAAATTACTTTTTGGAAATTTTCTAACTATATTACCATATTAAAGTTTATAGAATAATCCGTTTTATTGCTTTCATCATGTTGTTTATATGCTGATAGAGAAATATACAGACAGCTGAAGTGTTTATAATTTATGAGCAATTGCAATTTCCTTGAATTTATTGAACTCTTTACCTGGGCTTTTAAAGTTGGTTTCGGAAATGAGCGATACACACATCAGGAATTAGAAGGATGGCAGTAACTTATTAAACACAGGGTTGCTATATGCAGCACTCACATGTAAGACATCTGGCCTAGAACCAGAAGGATATCCAATCGGACTCCTGCCAACAGAATCATCTGTGACAGGAAACAATGAAGGAAGAGAGTCGGGGCAGGTTCTCGGGACAGCCCTTAGTTTCTCCACTGGAAGTAGGAGAAACTTGGGATGTTGCCAGGTTGTCTACAGTCTAGAGTAGATGGTGGATAGGTATTCTCAGATCATTTAGGAAAACTTCTATCTGTAGACTAATGTCCTATAGGTAGGTGACTGACATTTTTCAAAGCTCCCCAAGCCCTGCAACAGAACTTTTTTTTTTTGAATGTTAACAACTAGATATCTTCTCACCCCTAATAATCAGGAAATAACTGATATACCTGGACTGTTCTTTTGTCAAGGAGTGGCCCCACTGAAACAAAAATAACATGAGATTTGGAAATGGCCATTTGTGGACTCACATACTATGTCTGTTACCACCGGCTATGGGCCCTTGGGCAATCTACTTAATCTTCCCGAAGGAGAAAAGATACAAACACCCGTTTATGATTTTATTTGATGGATGAAATTAGTTTACATATCTGAGGAGTATAGTATAGTGAATGCTAATCAGTGTAGTTACCTTGATTTTTATCTTATGTATTATTTATTTCATCTATGTAGAGTACTTTTTTTCAGCACAGGCTGGGATAACTTTCTCATGTAGATTTTTTCCTCGTGTGTCTTTTCAGGGCTTTGTCAACTTGCTGGACACTGCTACTGCCTAGCATCTTTTATTGGATATCTTCCTTGAATATTTTTTCTTGATTCACTTAATGTTTCTTTGTATCTCTCCCGGTATCTTCATATGCCTGGTGGACTCGAGAACCTGATCAGTGTTAACCAACTAAATGAAGATGCCAGATAGGGTCAAGAGTTCTACCATGTGCCAGCGTGTGTACTTGAAATTGACTTCTCTCAAATCTACATTAGCTATTTTGTTCTTATCTTTAGCTTGGACTCGTACCATTTTGAGCCTGGGTTTTCACAATAATCTTTTTTGCCAGTTGGCCTGATTCTAGTCAGCCTGACTTCAAGTTTGCTTCTCCTATAATCCAGGCTAATATGCCAGTGCACCCCTGCATTCAGCTGGCCAAAACGGTGATTACACATTGCAAAACCGCTTCTCAGTTCAACTCCAATTCCCGCATTGATTCTGTTTCTGGTTCACTACCAACTCTTGGCCTAACCATTCGTATTTGGCAGTCGTAACTAGTGTTTCATCTTCTAACTCTCAGCTTTGCCGTAAGAAGCCTGGCTTGAATATGACCCACCAGCTCTTTCCAGAAATATATCCTGTTCCTGGGTCTGCAAACTAGGCAACATAAAGTAGAAGTTTAAACCCCAGCTAGGCCTCGTGTTTGCTGTATGAGCTTTCCCTTGATGTTCATGATCAGGACGACTTGATCTCTACAGGCCACATGTGATGGTTAATTTTATCAGCTTGGCAAGACCATGGCACCCAGACATCTAGTCAAACACTATTCTGGGTGTTCCTATGAAGGTGATTTTGGGGCGGGATTAATATTCAAATAGGTGGAGTTTGAGTAAAGTAGATTATCTCCATACTATAGATGAACTTCATTTCATCACCTGAAGACCTTAAGAGAAAGGATTGCCCTTCTCAAAGAAGAGGGAATTATTTCTCCAAACTTGAGTGCAACTCTCTCTCCACCCCTCTTAATTTCTTTCTTATTTGTTCTGTTTCTCTGGAGAACTCCAAGTAATACATTACAGTTTCTTCTTCTTGGGAAAAATGGGAATACTATTTGCACCTAATTTCTAGGTTTATGATGAAAATGAAGGAACCTAGCTTAGCACCTGACACAACATAAGTGCCTAGTAAATGCCAGTTACTCTTCTAATCATGATTTAACTGCTCCTTTCATAACTTGATGTCTTGAGTCATGATTTTCCTCCACTTGGTTGCCATTCTGAATGACTTCATGTGGAAAGCTTCTGGGATTCAGTCTAATCCCAGCTTTCCTGTGAAGCCAGCCTGAATGTCCCTCAGGCAGTTATCTCAATATATAGTCCAACGCTGTAGCTTATTGAACTATCATTTATTTATTTAAATATAGCCTTCAAGAAGAAGTTTCAAATGTTGCCCAGTCTTTAACATCAGAGACTTTAATCTCAAACCCTGATGATTTTTGATTTTCACTAAATATTCACTGAATGAATATTATGAGATGTCTATACTAATTGTGTTAGGAATGGGAGTTTTTGCTAAACCCATGTTTCTGTGTGGTAGGTAGATAGATTCATTGATTCATAAAATATTTATCAAGTGTCTGCTGTGGGCAAGGAGAGTGTCTTTTTTTTTTTTTGGAGACGGAGTCTTCTTCTGTCATCCAGGCTGGAGTGCAGTGGCACATTCTTGACTCACTGCAACCTCTGACTCCCTGGTTCAAGCGATTCTCCTGCCTCAGCCTCCCGAGTAGCTGGGATTACAGGCACGTGCCTTCACGCCCAGTTAATTTTTGTATTTTTAGTAGAGACGGGGTTTCACGATGTTGGCCAGGACGATCTCAATCTCCTGACTTCATAATCCACCTGCCTCACCCTCCCAAAGTGCTGGGACTACATGTGTGAGCCACTGCGCCCAGCCAAGTGTCATTTTTTTTTAGCTTCAATTCTCAGGAGAAATATGATTTACCGATAGAAGTAGTGTGGATACACAAGTAAGTAAGGCTTAGAGTAAAATCTTCCATTTGGAAGGCATGAGAAAATGATAGTGAAATCTGGAGCGGGGAGTGATTATTTGTTCCTGGGTGAATTGAGAACAACCTTTCATACAAATAACATATAAGTTTAGCCTTAAAGAAAAGGCAATAATTGAACCAATGTAAGTGGAGAATAGCCCTTCCTGGTACAAAAAACCAAGTCAGTGTGTGGTGGCTCACACCTATAATTCCAGCACTTTGGGAAGTTGAGTGGGAAGATTGCAGCCTTGGCAACAGAACGAGATCCCCATCTTTACAAAAATAAAAATAAAAAAAATTAGCCAAACGTGGTGGCATGTACCTGTAGTCCCAGCTACTTGGAAAGCTGAGATGGGAGTATCACTTGAGTCCAGGCATTTGAGGTTGCAGTGAGCTATGGTCGCACCACTGCACTTCAGCTTGGGCAGCAGAGTGAGCCCCTGTGTGTATTTGTCAGGATTCTCTAGAGGAACAGGACTAATAGGATAGATGTATATATGAAAGGGAGTTTATTAAGGAGTATTGACTCACATGATCACAAGGTGAGGTCCCACGATAGACCATCTGCAAGCTGAGGAGCAGAAAAGCCAGTCCGCGTCCAAAAATGTAGGGAAGCCAACAGTGCAGCCTTCAGTCTGTGGCCAGTAGCCCCAGAGACCCTGGCAGACCATGTGTATAGATCTAAAAGCTGAAGAACTTGGAGTACGATGTTCGAGGGCAGGAAGCATCCAGCACAGGAGAAAGATGGAGGCCGGAAGACTTAGCCAGTCGAATCCTTCCACATTCTTCTGCCTGCTTTCATCCTAGCCGTGCTGGCAGCTGATTAGATGGTGCCCACCCAGATTGAAGGTGGGTCTGCCTCTCCTAATCCACTGACTCTTATGTTAACCTCCTCTGGCAACACCCTCACAGACACACCCAGAAACAATACTTTGCATCCTTCAATCCAATCAAGTTGAAACTCAGTATTAACCATCATACTGTGTCTTAAAAAAGAAAAAGAAAGAAAGAAACACAGCCTAGGTGTGAAGAATAATAAGCAGGCTGCATTGGCTATTGGTTAAGGGAGAGGGTGGAAGCAGCAGGAGAGTATGGATGGAAAAAGCTGAGGGCCACTTTATCAGAGCTGTAAATACTAGAATCTAAGCCTAAGGAGTTGAAGCTTCATTCAGTGGGCAGTGAAGACTCACTTAAGGTGTTTCAGCAGATTCCTAAGTGCTTGATAAGTGTTTCATAAATGGTGGATGCTCACACTTTTAATAGGAACCTTGTCATCTTGGAAGATGTGAGTAAAGAAGTTGCTATAAATTGGGAAACAATGGCAGTGGGTTTAACTGAAAAGAGTTTGAAGTAGAGAGCTGTTTTGTTGCATCACGAATCAGATGCAAAAGAAGCAGGAAAAACATATTTTGTCCAAGGCTGCCAAACTACCGCTTTGACCTCAGGAACAGTGCTTAACACATAGAGCACTGACTATGAGATGGGCACTGTTCAAGCACTATATAGGTGCCAATTCATTTGTTTCAAAAAAATAAAGATTTTATTATCACCCTTTTTACAGATGAAGAAATGGAGACCACAGAGAAGTTAAGTAAGTTACCCAAGGTTACACAGCAGGAAAATGACAGAAATTCTTCATGGGACTGCTTTGCATTTTGTCAGGCATGACACTGACTAGTAAGCAGCTAGGACTCTTCCCTTTAAACACTGCTGCTTTAAAATAGGATAGATTAGATGGGACGAAACATACATCACTTTTCCTTACTCTTTTTAAAAAAATACTTCTGGGTTGAAAACACCTTCTTTTTTTTTCTCTCTCTCCTCTAAGTAGCACACTTCAGAAGTATGTTGGAAGCTATAGAGACAAGTTAAACTCTACGCGAGCAATTGTTCCACCAAGGGAAAAGTGCCTGCCTGCAATTCTTTACAATCCTCCAGCAAGTCATCCTGAACAGGTAAATGACTCCATAGTGCAAAGGAGCTGAACGATTCTTTCCATGCATCTCTCACTTTGGAATACAGAAGAGAATTCAATATGTCTTGCCAGGTTATTACAAAAGAAATCTGCTGTTGCCTAGCTCATTATACGGAATCTGATACCAGATCTTAAATACACTGAAACAAAGTAACGTATATCTTTATTTTTACTGACACAAAACCTTTTCTTGCTTTATACTTTGACATGAGGCTGTAGTCATCTGATATGGAGACCCTACCTCATCATGTATGGTTGGCTTGGACCCGAAGAAAATCAAGTACTAAATTTGAATAATTTGGAATATGGTATAGGTAGGTTTACAACTAAGGAAGTTTAATTTTAATTTTTGCTTTCTTAAGAAAGCCGTGTTCTCTCTCATTATTCAGTTTTAAATTAATTTTCTATTTTCAATAGTTTCTCTTGATGAGGATGCATCTTACTTTACGCATTTGCACACTGTAAACAAAACATAATGATGTCATTCTGCACTGCAGCTTTTCTTCCTTTCTTTTTTCATTTGTTCTCTATTTAAGGTCTAATGTATGTCACTTGCTGCACTTTTATGGACTAGTGAAAGTTATGGGATGCATATACATTAAAGAGATGGTCTCTGCCTTTAAGGAGTTTAACTTCCCTCAAGGAAAAAAGTCATACGCATGTGTTTTAACACACACACGAAAAGACTATGATGCTGTTTCACAGGAAAACATAGTAAACCTTTTTGGAAGCAAGTAGAAGTTAGGGAGCACTAGAGTAGCACACAGTAAAAGGAGCGTTTCTATGCCTCCAGGTGAGTTTAACAGCCAGGTCAGGGGTGTATTGCTCCAAGGGAAGGCCTTGAAACTTTCTCTGAACACTTGATATGCAGGTGCCTGTTTATGAAGACTTCATTTCCCTTGATCTCTTCCAACACTGTCTTCACCCCTGGCTACCTTTCTAACAGCTCAACAAGTTGTGACACTTGCAATCTGCTGAATAAGGACAAGGCTTAAATCAGATGCAAATTTCTTAATGGTTCCTTTCCACCTACTTACGTTTGCTATTTATATGCAAATGTCAGTCTACTCTCTGTTCTCATTGTAACACTCTGTCCCTCCAACTTTGCCCTAACCTGGCTTTTGATAATGGAGGGCTTCGAGTATGTTAAAATCTAAATCCACAGGTAACTGTATGTCCACTTGGTAACTCAAAAACCAAATGTCTGGGTTCATAATTCTTCAGGAAATAGCTCTCTATAAAAATATATATCAGAGTCTGGGTGATAATGTAATCATAAACTATGGGTGTTAGTTAAAGTGCTTAAAGGTAAATTTTCTGGCTATATTCCCACGTCCATGAAAGATGATCATTTTTTCAAAATCTCCAGTTTAGCAATCTAATGCCTTTGGCAGAAATGTGCACTAATATATCACGAACAGGCTTGTTTAGCACGTAGAAAACCCAATCTGGACATTTCGCTAATATATGCATCTGCATTGATTTTTGTGTTTTTCTAAAATGCTTATTTCTGATGAAATCTGTCCTATCGGCTTGGCTCCTGGGATATAGAAACTGAGTTCTACATTCTTCCCAGCAGCTCAGGGTGAAATAAATGCTTGTCTAATGCTGTATGCCTCAATGCCCCTGTGTCATATCTATGCATGCCATAAAAGCAGTGATAAACATGATATATTTTTATGACTCTGAATGCTCTATGTGTCAATAAAATATTTTTTAAACTGGATGAAGGCTGCAGTGAACCTGCCTCCCTACTGAAGCACTGAGTCCCGGGCTTGATTCCGCCCGGATGGCAGAATCATCAATCGTCTGTGATGAAATTAGGTGTCTAGTGCTTGTGGCATATGCAATGCTTTAGTCCTAATGGCCTAAGAGTTTTTTTTTTTTTCTCTGATACACATTGAGAAACGTTTCCCTTGCTTCTTGTTGGGGAAATGGATCGCAGCTATAATCGACCAGATGAGCTAAATGACCTTTCCTTATTTGAAATGCCCTGGGATTTTACAAGAGGCAAAGATCCATATATGCAAGAGAAACTGCAGTGTAAACTTTTCAAAGACACTTTAATAGGCTGCTTTAAAAAAATATAATTTAAATGTGGAGGAGCTCCTTTACAGAATACTTCTATTGACCGAAGACAAGATGCCTTTCAAACTTTGGAGGGGCAGCAGTGTTTGTTGTGTAGCAAACTATAAGTGAATGATACTGCTAATCATATCACTTATGTGTACACAATGCTTTCTGTCTGCTAAAGCATTTTGTGTTTAGTTCTCATAATAACATTTAGAAGAATGAGTTATGTCTGATTCCATGTGATAGTACATAGAGCTTAAGAAACTTCACACAGTACTAATAACAGCATTGGGATTAGAGCACCTTATAATGGATTACATCAGGATGAATTCCTCAACTATTCCACCTTGCTTTCCCAGTAGGAGAATCAGGCATTCTATAATGAAAGTATTTTGAATACAGGACAATGAATAAAAAGCATGCTTTAAATGATTCTTTTGCCTGTCCAGATAAAGATCAAGGACAAACATCAAGTCATGCTTTTGAAAAGAGGAGGACATTTTCATTTCTAAACTTGCAAGTTTCCAAAATAGGCTGAAGAAGAACACTCTTCTGCCCTCAAATATAAAGCATACATGTTTTCTGTTTAGTTAACTCCATATCTGAGTCTTATTATTTGGGAAAGAATGTTGTTTAATTTTGTTTTATTATCATTGGAGATAGGTAAATGGCTGTGAAAGAAATTAATATTCATTTGCTATTCATTGTCACTGGCATATGATTCTAGGTCCTACATAGTGTAGGCACTGTGCATCTATTAACAAACAGCTCACAGTCTCCAAACAACTTCATAAGTTGACCTGCTTTCCAATTTTCCAATTCACATTGCAGAGGAAAAGAAAAACCTCTAGCTCCTTGGGATAGCGCTCATTAGCATAGGGCTCTACATTGCAAATCTCCCCAGGATTGCTGATATTTACATACCGATTTGACATGCATTAGAATTTTAAGGGTCGGTGCTCTAAGATGTTAGCCCATTGAGCACATGAACTGGAATCAAATGCATAATGTTAACATTGCTTTCCCGTTCAATTACATAGTGTTTTGGTCAAAAGTTAAGTTGAAGCATTTCTGCCAATTCCCTTTTTTTATGGTAGCCAAATGTCAAGTGCATTGAAAGTGAACATTGGCATAGGACAGATCGATAAGAAATCAATGTTAATAAGGCCTTTATGGAGGTCCAGATTACACACTCAGATAAGAACAAATGAAATTTTACAAGAAATCAGGTCAGGGAAGATTGCAGATTCTGGCTCTTCCACTTCCCTTAGATATAATATGCTGCTTTCATCCTACTGTGTGATAATACAATTTTTGAAAGCAAGGCAGCTGAGCAATAATAGCATCCATTGCACAAGGGTGCCTAAACTCTGCAATATTGTGATATATTTAATGTCATTTACAGATGTACTCTAACACGAATTTACTTTACTTCTTTATTGACAACAAATGCTAAGCAAAGAGGAATCAAGTAACTTGACTCAGCCCTCAAAGCTGGTCATAATGTGTCAGGTCAGCAGTAAAATCATGGCTTGTTAATTATAAAACTAAGGTCTTTTCAGCTTTCGGCATCTAATCTTTCATAGTGAGAATCTTGACACCGCTCACCTGAGAGTGTTAAAGAAAAACCAGAGCTGGACAGTAATTAAAGTTAAATAAAATAAAAACAGATTTTACTCAGAAAGCAACAACAACAAAAACCTACTGTAATGGCAAAAAAAGGCATCAAGATAGAATCGAGCTTAATTCAAAATACAGCAAGAAATGCATAGCCAAGAAACAGAGTAAGAATCTGGTGAATGGAAAATTTACTAAAAGAGAGTATCAGACATAAGGGGAGATTCTACCTAAACCAACCCAACAGGATTCTTGCTGAAGGCAGGCCTAGATAATCACACATCACCTGGGAGATGGTGGAGGATGAGGAACCCTGATCAGATATTGAGGGTGATCAGATATTATGGGTGGGGGATCAGTCTTGCCCAACCCACTTACTAGGATGCACTCTCGCCAGAACGGGACTCATAAAGAACAAAGGATTTCAATTGTTGGCACAGCCAAAGATGGAGCTCAGAAGAGCCTGGTCAAAGTTTGGTCAAGCAAAGGACCTTGTCACCAGAAACGTACACAGTTTCTTCAGAATAACAGAGATACTATTAAACTGAAGAAAAGTCTTAAGGCATGGCATATATTGGAAAGTCCCTAATTATAAACTTGATAAAATTATTTGATTTCTCTGAGACAATTTCCTCAGATAATGGAAGTAAAATGTTTAGCACAGTGCATACTGTATTAGCAGGCTGCATAATGGGTCCCTATGCGGTTATTAAGAAAACAAGAATGTAGTATTCTTTTTGCTTATCATTGAGACCCACCACCATGGAAACCACTGGGAATATTAGAAAATGGGCAGTATTAATTCATTACACCCGCATTTCTGTAGATTTTTCTTTCTTTCTTTTAAACTCTTACTGTCATGCGACCTATGTTAAGCATTCAAGATATGATAGCAATTATTGTTGATTTGCTTCTCTTTTATCATCGCCAACAGGGACATTGGTAAGATTATGAACTTTTCTATCAGAGACCAGGATTCATATATTAGCTCTGCAACTTTTGTGGGTGACTCTAAAAAATCATTTTTTCAGTCAGAATCTTTGTGTCTCTATAAATTGAGGATAACAAAATTATCTAGGAGCAAAATTAAAGAGCTAGCATAGGTATAGTATGAATTACATATGAAATGTTCAATAGAAATTAGTCATAATATTTATTATATAACAATATAAATTTATAAATATATGCAATATAACATATATATGTACTATAATATCTAAATTAAATATATATCATAAATATAATATTATTTTTATTCTTATTTAAATTTAGGATTGGACACATTTAATAATGTATTTCTGCCAACAAACTATTTCTACTTTTACTTTAGTACAGAGCATTTAGCGAAGTAATTATAGCAACAAATGTTCACCAAAAAAGGAATAAAGAAAAGAGAAGATTTAAGAAAAAAAACAGCGGCTAATGAGCAACAGACTTAAAAAAGGAAAAGACTTTCTGAGAAGGTTAACTACCTCTGTGTAATCCCCCTTTAACTACATTGTATTTTTAATTCTATCTCCTTTGTGGATTAAACAAAAAATCCTAATGGTTCCATATTCAGTTATTAAGAAAACAAGAATGTAATATTCTTTT
Organism: Aotus nancymaae; assembly: GCF_030222135.1. Classification (NCBI taxonomy): domain Eukaryota; kingdom Metazoa; phylum Chordata; class Mammalia; order Primates; family Aotidae; genus Aotus; species Aotus nancymaae. The sequence goes on along the minus strand of NW_026988422.1, from coordinate 70,574,770 downwards.
TCCTTCTCACTGAGACCCACCACCATGAAAATCACTGAGAATATTAGAAAAGAGGCAGTGCTATTAACCATTCATTACACCTGCATTTCTACAGATCTTTCTCTCTCTCTCCTTTCCTTCCTTCCTTCCTTCCTTCTTTTTTTTTTCAAACTCTTGCTGTCTTTTTGGTTTATGCTAGCTCATGATAAGGACGTTTTGATATTTACTTCAGAAACTCTTTGTTTCTCAAAACTCTGTAGTAGTGGCTTTGGCTGATTTTAAACTCAATGGACAGTAAACCATTTTGGATTAGATGTATTTAACAAGAGTAAAAGCTCTGATTCTCCATCTGATAATATTGGAATCCATACAACATACCTGGCAGAATTGTGAGACTCAAAAGAGACTGTTTACAGCATGTTTACGTGTAATTTAACCAATGTTTTTCACTTCATCCCAAAGCTTTAGTAAAAATAATAGTAGATAACATACATTGAACACTTATTCTGTGATGAAGACCTTATGAGTTTGGGAACTTACAGAAAAATAGGATCGTCTGGGCACAGTGGCTCATGCCTGTAATCCCAGCACTTTGGGAGGCCGAGGCGGGTGGCTCACCTGAGGTCAGGAGTTCGAGACCAGCATGACACACATGGTGAAACCCCATCTCTACTAAAAATACAAAACACCAGCCTGGTGTGGTAGTGGGCACCTGTAATCTCAGCTACTCAAGAGGCTGAGGGATGAGAATCACTTGAACCCGGGAGGCAGAGGTTGCAGTGAGCCGAGATTGTGCCATTGCACTCCAGCCTGGGCAACAAGAGCGAAACTCCATCTCAAAAAAAAAGAAAAAGAAAAAGGAAAAATAACAGGATAAAAAAATTGAACAACGTGCTGAGCTACAGGTGGCTGGTGAAGAGTATAAGTCAATCATTTTTATAATGCATAATAGCACTTTACCTATTAGTCTCATATTCCCATAGTTAAGTAGGTTACATCAACATATAGAGCAAATGCTTGAAAAAATGAGGATTTAAATTCAGGGCTCCTTAATCTTTACATTAAGGATTCTTGATTTGGGGATGGGGAAAGAACTAGAGAGAGAAATGATTTTACATAATTTTATTTTTCTACTAGCTATTTAAGTACAAACTTTAGTAATTTCTCACCACTGATATTCTCCTCTATTGTTTGCCTCGCAAACATATGGAATTGGCAATTAGTAGTTTTACAATCCTGATGTTTCACTTTTGCTGTCATCTAAGCTTTTTCTCAGCTTTGTAACTATAAAAAAGTGCCAAGCCTATAATAAGCTTTGAGAGATGGAGCACAGCACGTGGTCTAACAGCTGATGCGATGATCAAATCTGTGGTCTGTGTGTGTGTGTGTGTCAGCCTGTCTCCAGTCTGTTGTAGGACTTCTCTGAGTCCACAAATTTAAGTGTGTTTGTACAATTTAGCAAAGCACCCTAGTTATTAAAATGGGCCATATTGTCTTTAAAAGACGTTGAAAGCTGCGTAAATGAATCAAGTTCTGTGTAGTAAAGAAGTTGGCCTTGATCAAAGAGAGGTCTGGCAATTGCCCTCAACTTCTAGGAGATCATTTCTTAACTGATAAAAGCATTTTGGTTTAGGGAGGGGGCTTGCTGCACAGGAGCTCAGGGTGGAGCCTGTAAGACCTGATAATATTAGGGAAGGCCTAACCACACCACAAAGCGCTCCTAGGTGATTTAAGGTAGAGACTTTGGATCATACAATGTAATTCACCAGGTGGACAATCAATCAGTCACGCCCATGTCATCAAACTCCAATAAAATCTCTGCACATGGAAACTCCAGAGTCTTTCTGGTTGGCAATACTCTATGAATACTGTCACACACCAATGTTGGGAGAAAAATGTATCCTAATTCCATGGAAGAGGACAAGGAAGTATTCATGTTTGAAGTCCTCTCAGACTCTGATCTAGGTGTCTCTTCCTTTGGCTGATTTTATTCTGTATTATTTTCCTGTAATACACTGTAACTGTGAGTATAATAGATTTCAGTGAGTTCCGAGAGTCCTTCTAGTAAGTGGATCATTTGGAGAACTTCCTGAACTTGCAGTTGGTGTCAAAAGTTAGGGTAGCCCTGCTAGCTGTGCCCTCAAACTTTACAGTTTGGGTAACTGTGGATAGGTACACAGCTCCTTTACAAAGAGAGAGAAAGGGACAGATGAAAGAGAGAGAGAGAAAGAGAAAATAGAAAAGCATCTGCCTTTGAACTTGTTCATTATATCCAAATCTTGGACAAGCTCCAGGTTAATTATGTCAACTTGAACCACTTATTTCAACTCTCTGATTTTCCATTTAATAATATAGGAATTGATGCAACATACCTTGTAGGTCTGTTGTGAAAATCAAAAGAGATGATTTATTTACAGGGTATTTCCAGGATGGTTTCTGATAGGTGCTTCATAAACATTTTTATTGTTTGAAAGTCAGGAAGGGATTTTGGAAACAATCTTAGGGAAAAATCTATTCTTGGTTAAGTGTGGTCATTTCAGGCATAGACTCCAAAGAACTATGAGAGAGTTACATGGAATGGAGGATATTTGAGTTGTAGGCAGTGAATAGTTAAATGTGAAGCAACTCCCCACTTCCTATACCTATGCAGAGAAAAAATTCAGGGATGATTTAGAGAATTGCTGTTGTGAATGTGGAGGGTGTGGATCTGATGACTAAAGTGACTTCATTTAGGAATCACAATCCAGTGAATCTAGGGAGCATTCAAGTTCAATGACTTGTTTCTTGAACATATATTTATTAAGAATTTTTGGCCAGGCACGGTGGCTCTCACCTGTAATCCCAGCACTTTGGGAGGCCAAGGCAGGCAGATCACTTGAGGCCAGGAGTTGGAGACCAGCCTGGATAACATGGTGAAACCTCATCTCTACTAAAATACAAAAATTAACCAGGTGTGGTGGTGTGTGCCCGTAGTCTCACTACGGGCTTTGGAGGCTGAGGTGGGAGAATCTCTTGAACTCGGGAAGCAGAGGCTGTAGTGAGCCAAGATTGTGCCACTTGCACTCCAGCCTGGGCAATAGAGTGATAATAATAATAATAATATTTTTTGATGTGCCAGGCACTGTTCTGGGAGCTGAGGAATTACCAGTGAACAGACAAAATTCCTCTTTTTCATGGAGGTTGAGTTCTTGCAGGAAAAACAAAAAATAAACAAATAATTATATAACATAAATGACAGTAATAATTGCTATGCAAAAAAAAAAAAAGCAGGTTAACAGATTGGAGTATGAGGGGGTAGTGCTATTTGATAATAGGTGGTCAAGGAAAATAGACTACAGAGGGAACAAGATTTGTCAATACCTGGGAGAAGAGTGTCCAAGACAGACTGAAACCTAACTGGAATGTTCCTGGCTATATTGGGAGCCATAGGAGACCAGCCTGGCTACAGCATTTACTTTTATGAATATTCTCTAGTCAACTACAAATTTAATTATTGTATTGCAATGTAATATTTTAAAATTGGACAAAATATTATATCAGACCTTTGAAGTAATATATAACTAAGATTAAAAAAATGTAAAGACAATGTAGTGAGACTTTCTAAGCAAGCTGCTTAAAAACACTATTAAAAGATGGTGAATGGGGGCTGGGCATGGTGGCTCAGCATGTAATCTCAGGACTTTGGGAGGTCGAGGGTGGGAGGATCATTTGAGGTCAGGAGTTCAAGACTAGCCTGACCAACGTGGTAAAACCCCATCTGTACTAAAATGCAAAAATTAGCCTGCCGTGGTGGCAGCCACCTGTAATCTCAGCTACTCGAGAGGTTGAGGCAGGAGAATCACTTGAACCGGGAGGCGGAGGTTGCAGTGAGCCAAGATTGTGCCATTGCACTCCAGCCTAAGCAACAGAGCAAGACTCACTCTCAAAATAAAATAAAATAAAATAGACGGTGAATAGAATATTTAGTGAAGACCCAAGAATCAACCGCCAGATTAGTGTACCAACAGCAACATCCTGGAAACGCTCCCTGAAATATATTAACTTCTATCTGATATCTTGATGGGAACTTCAAAAACGATTAGTAAAGGGATAGATTATTTCAATTTTGCTACTTGGAAAAAATCAAGTCATTGATTTTTCCCACATACCATTTACGAAAATATTTTTAAATGAGTTATTTACATATAAGATTACGATCCATAAAAATGAGAATAAGGCATGAGTTAGGACTTAGACAATCTTGGACTAGAAAATGGCTTGCAATATCTTTAGCTAAAATAAAGATTTAAAAACACGTTAAAATATAATAAAGCCCTTCTCCCCAATTATCTGCAATAAGCGTTTTCTACTCAAGAAAACAAAAATAGTTGAAGGGAAAGGGAAATGACTACAGGGGACACTTTTCTGATGTCTCAGCATTTCCCTGTTTGCAATTTTATTTATGTCCTAAGCATAAGTCTGTTGGTGTTATCTGAAATTTGCATTTTCACATACTAATGAGAAGTTTTAGTCATCACAATTCTTAAATTGAACATTACATGCAATCAGTCTATTTTAAAATAAGTTTTTTTTAAAAAAAATTATACTTCCCCATACAAAAAAACAGAAGAGTTTAGATAAGCTTCAGAAAATAATTATATTGCTTAGATACCTATAGAAATTCTTTGTTAACTGTGCACCTTGTCCATACTAATATTTCTAGAGACTGTGATAGAATGCCCTTCCATGGAAGGAGATATTTGAGAACATTTGGATCCCACTTTGAAAGTAGGATATTTTATTTTCCCCTCCATTTCACTCACAATCAGAAACATATGGAATGTTTTATTTGCAGTCTACAAAAACAAATCAAACAAGCAATCCTGTGTTGGAAAGAATTTATTCTTCCTGTGGAACAGGAGTCTAGTTCTGTGTCCAAACTTCCAAGCCCATTTTGCTTTCTCTCTACAGTCATCAAGGTTAATAGCTGCTTCTGTGCCCTCTGTTACTACTTCTACTCTGGTAGTATTATAGGGCAGGCCTCATTTTCCCTCCTGAGTTTCATTATTCTCTCCTCTTCTTCAGCTTCATGGAAATATTTACCTGAATAATGTCAGTTTCTCTATCAGGATTGCTGATTGTGTGGTTTTTCTGCTGATAAGCCTTCTTATTTATTTCCTTGAGTACCTTCATTCTCTGTCTACAGGCATTTTCTAGCCATATGTAAAGGCATTTTCTAGATATGTGTACTGTTTGTTCTTGCATTGTTATAGAGAAATGCCTGTGACTGGGCAATTTATAAAGAAAAGAGGTTTAATCGGCTCATGGTTCTGTAGGCTGTAAGGAAGCAAGTTGCTGGCATCTGCATGGTCTCTGGGGAGGCCTCAGGAAACTTACAGTCATGGTGGAAGGTGAAGGGGAAGCAGTCTAGGTCCAGAGCAGGAGGAAGAGAGAGAGAGGAGGTGGGAGGTGCCACGCATTTTTAAACAACCAGATCTCCTGAGAAATCTATCCTGAGAATAGCACTAGGGGTTTGGTGCTAAACCATTAGAAAATATCCCCATAAGCTAATCACCTCCCACCAGGCCCCACCTCCAGCATTGGGGATTACATTTCAACATGAGATTAGGGTGGGGACACAGATCCAAACCATATCACAATGGATACCTCATTCCTACAGTTTTGGTGATAACCTTAGATATAGGCATATGAGGGTGCATCTGTAGCCAATCCCTCAGCATCTTCCCTGTCTCATACATAGTAGGAAGGTTGTATTAGTCAGAGTTCTCTAGAAGGACAGGACTAATAGGATAGATGTATACATGAAGAGGAGTTTATTAAGGAGTTTATTGACTCACACAATCACAAAGTAAGGTCCCACAATAGGCCATCCGCAAGCTGAGGAGCCAGGAAGCCTGTCCGAGTCCCAAAACCTCAAAAGCAGGGAAGCTGAGAGTGTAGCCTTCATTCTGTGGCTGAAGATCTGAGAGCACCTGGCAAACCACTAGTGCATTAGGTCCAAGAGCCCAAAAGCTGAAGAACTGAGAGTCTGATGTTTCAGGGCAGGAAGTATCCAGCACAGGAGAAAGATAGAGGCCAGAAGACTTAACCAGTCTCACCCTTCCATGTTCTTCTGCCTGATTTTATTCTAGCTGCTCTGGCAGCTGATTAGATGGTATACACCCAGATTGCAAGTGGGTCTGCCTCTCCCAGTCCAATGACCCAAATGTTAATCTCCTTTGGCAACACACTCACTGACACACCCAGGAACGATACTTTCGTCTTTCAATCCAATCAAGTTGACACTCAATATTAACCACCATGAAGGTGCTAAAAGGATGTTAACCAGCTTGTTTCATCTTCTAATGGTTTCATCTTTCCCTATTCAAATATTTTCTGCAACAGCATATTATGATTTTGTAGAATGAGAAAACGGGCTGCTTTTTCAAATTGGACATAGAATTTGTTGCATTATTTTCTGCTAGTAGATTGGATCTTATTGCTGATTTTTGATGTGTTTTACAGGTTAAAACCTCTTTTGTAGCTGTTATTTTTCAGCTGTTCACCAATATTTGAATAACCTAAACTATTAGGTTGTGACTAGCCTGGCTTTCTCCCTATTTTCCCTTGGACCACTTCTCTTTAGTCTTCATTTCCATGTGAAGAATGTTAAGGCACTCCTAACATAGATCCTTAAGCTCCTGTCTCCATCTCAAGATTCTATTACACTAACCCCAAAATATGTTCTTTGAAGATAGAAAATGGTGATGTAAACCATATAATGGTGAATAAATACAGCATTTGTGAGATAGACGAATTACAACATGAAATATCAGGAAACTGAGTCAGTGTTTGCATCTTGTTCTAGACACCATCACATTGGATGTGCTGAACAAAAAATTGTTTAATGAAATAATACTTCATATGGGAAAAGTTTATAAATAACCAGATCCAAGTAAGAGTCTACAGAAGTTTGGTTTTTAGGACATGAAAAGAAAATACAGTTATTTGCAGAATATTAATAAGTAGAAGTATTAACGTATAGGCATGGTTGTAAATTTGGAGTACACAATTAAGTGTATAGAAATATGATACATCAAGGAGGCTTTCCCATGACATTAGAATTTCATTGCTTTTGGGCACTTCCAATTTTATGACCAAATCCATACATGCAGGTGTCAGAGAGAATAAATAGTTGCATGGAGTATGGCTTAAAGCCCTTTGGAGTCCATTCATATCAACCAGATCACTGGTTTTTTTCCTGCCATATGCTTGCCTTATATGGTACTTATAAAGAATGCTGACTGATTTTTTTTTTTACAGTATAAAAAGTTTTAATTTTTCCAAACAAATTTTTTCAAATGGCAAATGAACAGAAACTCAAAAGTTGCAAATTCACAGCTGCAGTCTGTGGGGAGAGGAAAACTTCACCCATCAAATCTGCAAAATATACCAGAACACACAAAAAAATCAATTGATTGGCAGATGTGGATATTTACATCCCTCTCTTTAATTGCTTAAAATCAGCGAGTTGGGAGACTTCACTAAACTTGGCAGCAATTCAAGTTGAATACAGCTTCTCTTTGGGTAGGAGGCTGAGAAAACTGAAATGTGTATGATACCTTTATAAAAGAGGATTTAAAAAAAACAGGAGATAATGAGGAAATTATAATCAGAAAAGCTGAAGAAGTTCAGTGTTATAGCCGTAGAAATATTGAGAGGAGCAAGTTCAAGGAAGCATAGAATTGTCATCATCAAATTCAGAGAAGTTAAATATCATAGACTACACTAGGTTAATATATTTTTGAAAATAATAGTTTAAAATTATTTTTGAACAATTATAATTGAGAATAGGGTTTTGAAAGAAGCAAAATCATCCTACTAGTACCTTGCCCAAACAACATATGTTTAGTTTCATAAAGGTCATGGAAAATTGCTTCAATTTTTAAGGAAATAGGAATTATTGGAACCACAGGAAGCTGTTTATGTGGATTTTCAGCCCACTGTGATACTGAAGGCATCTTAACTAGAAGCAAAGGCAAACCTCATGTGAGCCACTGCCTGCATGTCTATGTATTGCCACAGGGGGAAATGGTTCCTCCTTTTCCATCTTCAAAATATCACTGGATATCTCTCATTGATGGAGTTTAAATATAACTCTGCTAGCAAAAGAATTTGCTAAATGGTTTCAAGGCTTTTAGCTCCCATAATACCAGGCCTAACTTAAAGGGCAGAGATAGTACTGAGTACAACTAAAAGTATCTGGCAGAGACACATATAAGAATGACTAAAGCACTTAAACAAAGTGAAAGCAGTAACATTTGAATTGGAACTTGCAAGGAACTGGCTACATTTTCTAATTTATAAATGAAATTTATGTTTTATATACTTGAAATTAGGTATAATTAGCATAATTATCTTAATGAGGACTGTGAAGATATGAAATGTTAATTTTCCCAAGATTATGTATATACCAAGTGTGATTTTTAAAATTTAAATCCAGGTTTGGAAACATAAAAACACACAATGTTTCACATATCCCACATTATTTCCCAGTAGAAAGCCAGGGACCTAAGATTCCCACAGTAAAAATTTGTGTTCAATATGCAGAGCAAAACCTATAGGTTGGTACAAAAGTAACTGTGTTTTTGCCATTATTTTCAATGACACAAATTGCAATTACGTTGGCACTAACCTATTATTACAGAAAAGATTACAAAGAGAATCTGTGGCTTTTTTTCTTATTGCCTTAGAATAGAAGTGATTTCGGTGATCAGAAACTCTCTCTATGCTCTTGATATCTGTGTATGCTTTAAATATCAATTATTTTTATTTTTTGTATTTTTTTATCAACTTACGAATTTCTCTTCCTTCACTAGTTTTTGTAACATCTAAATCCCACATTTAAAATATCTTAGTGTTCTAAATTCTTATATATCTTTTTAAATTAGGCTTTTTAAAAATCATAGTCTTTATTTTTTTTGTATTGCCAATATCATCCTGTTTTATGTATTGTACATTGCTATGATATCTAATACCCTAAGTGTCTCTCTTTAGTCTTGTTTTCCAAATTGTCTGATATGAATTCACTTTTTCTTTCTCATTTAGGTTAAGTTTAAGAAATCGTGACATTCTACAAAATACCATGAAGAATTTTGCTCACATTTCTTTTACTTCTAAATTCTCAATTTGACTAGTTTCTTCAGGGAATTATTTATTTATTTATTTATTTATTCATTTTTGTCTATTAGTTATTTCTATGTTCCTTAATAATGTTCTGTAGATTTTCTCATAGCGGTTTGCTAAACTTTCTTTCTAAGTTCATTCCTAAGTATTTGGTAATTTAGTTAGCATTCATTTATTTGTATTACACAGCATTTATTTGTATACATTTGATCAGGCCTAGATTCTGAGTTCTACTAAACATTTTAGGATCTCTTGAAAGGATAAAATTATTCTCTTTTTACTTTTGATCTAATGATATTAGACTTTCATTAGATTTAGGTATTTATCTTCCATAGAACTTTGTAGTGTTTTTTTTTTTAATGGATGATACACAAATTATAACAATTTTTTAAAATGTTTATTATAACTCCCTATCTACCTGAACACTCAAACAAATTTTGATAGCTTTCTTTATGGTCTAATGATATAATTTGCAATTCATTATAATTTTCTTCCATTTAGACATTTTTATTAGTATATTTCTTATCCTCCTTCTCCACTTCCTACTTGTGCTTCTCCTTCTCCTCCTTCAATGGCCATTACTAAAATTTTCAGGGCATTGACCAATAGTAGCGATAGAAAGTGGTAGAAGTGATAGAAGCCTTGCCTCTGAGTTTGTTGGTAATGACTGGCGTTTAGTCCAGTTGTCAGTTCTACCTCACTGCTCTCAACCTATTTCTGAAATGTTCTCCCCACACATAAACACACAACTAGATTCTTTACTTTGTTTTGGGTATTTATTCAAACCTCACCTTTCAATTCATGTAAAGTCTATGAAAGACAGAGGCCATCTTCTTTGACTCTTTCTCATGTACTCAGATTCTAGGCAGAGCTTAGTAAATATCGGTTGACTCCATGTAATTGAGCCATTGAGAATAGTGCTGGTTGATAGCACTATTTGTGTTGGTTGATAGCACTAATAGTGTTGGTTGATAGCGCAAATTGCCACACTATTTTTTTTATTGTGTTGAGAAGATTAACTGTATTATTTATTTGTATATGTTTGATTAGGCCAAGATTCTGAGTTCTACCAAACATTATAGGATCTCTTGAAAGGATAAAATTATTCTTTTTTCTTTGGATCTAATGATGTTAGACTTTTATTAGATTTTGTAAACATTAAATGGCTCTTGTATTCTTGTAATGAATAGTGTTTGTTTGCAATGTATTGTTTTAACAATACACTGAATTTGATTTACCAGCACTTTACTACCCATCTAAACTTGGTTTTCTGTACTTTTATGTTTGTGCCTTATTTGTTAGTTATAGGTATTTGGGATGTGAGGTTTGAAAGCAGAGATTGGGATGTTTTTCACATTAGACACAGAAATGCCTATTAGACATGACACAGACTTAATATTATATTAAGTTTTATAACTGTATTTTATCTGAATTCTATATTTAACTGTTTTCATTACATTCCAGCAGTTATTTTATACCGACACTTGCGTAGAAGCTGTTTTATTCTTATTAAGGGAAAGTTACTTAAATCCCGTGTCTCCCCTGCCCCACTTGCCAGAATGCTACAAGAATGACCTGCTTTCTGAACTTTACTTGTCTGAAGTATTCACTCATCTCACATAGGAAGGACAAATTCACTGGTCAGTTTTCTCACTAAACTCTTGGCTAACTTCTAATATTTAGAATTGAAAAGAAATGTAAAAGCAGTCTACAGTTTTACCTGCAAAAAAGGAGCTCTTCCTGACTGCAATTTGAATTCTTTTTCTTTATCTTGGAAATTTCAGGACATGTCTAACTAGTTTTTTTAATAAATCAAAATTCCTATTTTCCCCATAGAATTATTGTTATGGTTGTTGTTATTTTTTATTTAAGTTTCCTTCTATGTCTTATTGTTTCTGTTCTATTTTTATAGGGTTACTGCTTGGCCAGGTCGCTTCAGGTTACTTCCAAGGAGACCAACCTCCTATAGGAAGAGCAAATCCACCCTCCATGCCTCCTGCAAACGGATCTCATTTACATTGACTCCAAAAAAAAAAATTCATCAATGTTTTTGTTTGTAATATTTGAAGGGTAACATTTTCAATTTTAGAATTTTTATATCTCTCTAAATTCTTTATCTTGAAGGGAATCTAAAAAGAATACGCATTAGAATTTTTAGTTAGAATTTGCATTTTACTCAGAATTCTTGCTTGGATTGAGTGTTTCCTTAAATGTCTGGCATAACGCCTGGTGAGTAAGAAATACTTCAATCAAGAAGGAAATGGGAATGGATGTATGAGTTTCTTTATTCAAATGATATCTTTTGGAGTACAGACTTGGAAACCACAGCTACCCCAAGGATTATATTTTGGGAGTGTAGAAAAATTCAAGAAGATGTATCACTTTGTTTATGATGATACAGATTCTTTCAAAGGAAAGGAAAGGGAGATAGCAATACCATCATGATTACAAAATGCACAAAGTTACATTCATAGTCATCCTGTTATAAGATAACCCTATGTTGTTGCTCTTCTACTCAGAACTTCCACTGGCTCCCTGTTTTACTCAGAGCAAAAGCTGAAGGATGTGTTATGTCCTCCAAGGCATGGATGATTTGTTTCTCTTTTGCTTCACTGAGTTGTCTCCTACTGGCCTCGTCTATGTGTGCTCAGCTTGGTCTTCACTGGTGTTCTCTGTAAGCTGACATGTTTGTCTCACTCCTACCTCAGTGAAACATTTGTCATTTTGTTTTTCTGCTTGGATTGCTCCTTCCACAAACACATATGCAACTAGATTCTTCATCACCTTATGGGTCTTGATTCCAAATTCACTCTCTTCATAAGACCCGGCTATCTAAAATTTTAATCTCCCATCAACATTTCATACTCCATTCTCTTATTTACTTATTTTGTCTTATCATGACAGAAAATGCTTTGAATTTCACCTGTGTATCTTGTTATTCTTTACTGTTTTCATACAGATTTTATAAGGACAGGACATACAGTATGCTGTGCTCACTACTGCAACCCTGGTTCCCACAACAGGGCCTGACCACCAGTAGGGACTCAATAAATATCTGTAAAATGAATAAATAATAAGATATGATAACAAAACTGGCAATAATGGTGGGTGTCTGATATGGTTTCGCTTTGTGTCCCCAGCCCAGATCTTCTCTGGAATTGTAATCCCCACATGTCAAAGGAGGGACCTGGTGGGAGGTAATTGGATCATGGGGGTCCATTTCCCTTATGCTGTTCTCATAATAGCGATTGAGTTTTTGGAAGATCTAATGGTTTTATAAGTGTTTAGAAGTTCCTCCTTTGTTTTGTCTCTCCCACCACCTTGTGAAGGAACTGCAGGCTTCCCTTTCACTGACAGCCATAATCATAAGTTTTCTGAGGCCTCCCCAGCCATGTGGAACTGAGACAATTAAACCTCTTTCCCTTATAAATTACCCAGTCGCAAGCATTTCTTTATAGTAGTGTGAGAATGGACTAATACAGGAAATTGGTACCCCAGCAGAGAGTAGGGCACTGCTAAAAAGATAACCTGAAAATGTGTAAGTGACTTTGGAACTGGGTAACCGCGCAGAGGTTGGAACAATTTCAAGGGCTCAGAAGAAGACAGGAGGATGTGGGAAAGTTTGGAACTTCCTAGAGACTTGTTGAATTGTTTTGACCAAAACGCTGATAATGATATGGACAATGAAGTCCAAGCTGAGGTGGTCTCAGATGGAGATGAGGAACTTACTGGGAACTGGAGCAAAGGTCACTCTTGCTATGCTTTAGCAAAGAGGCTGGCAGCATTTTGCCGCTGCCCTAGAGATCTGTAGAACTTTGAACTTGAGAGAGATTATCTGAAATTGGAACTTATGTTTAAAAGGGAAGCAGCGTGGAAAAGTTTGAAACATTTTCAACTTGACCATGCATTAGAAAATTCCATTTTCTGGGGAGAAGTTCAAGCCAGCTGTGGAAGTTTGCATAAGAAATGATAAACTGAATGTTAATAGCCAAGACAATGAGAGAAATTTCTCCAGGGTATGTTAGAGATATTCAAGGCAGAGCTTCCCATCACAGGGCAGGAGGCCTGAAGCGGAAAAATTGTTTCATAGGCTGGGTTCAGGGCACCCTTGCTCTGTGCAGCCTCAAAACTTGGTGCTCGTTTCCCCAGCTGCTCCAGATCCAGCTATGGCTAAAAGGGGTCAAGGTACAGCTTGGGCTATTGCTTCAGAGGGTGAAAGCCCCAAGTATTGGTGGCTTCCATGTGGTGCTGGGCTTGTAAGTGCACAGAAGAGAAGAGTTGAGCTTTTGGAACCTCTGCTTAGATGTCAGAAGACGTATGGAAATACCTGGATGTCCAGGCAGAAGTCTGCTGTAGTGGCAGAACTCTCATGAGGAACCTCCGCTAGGGCAGTGCAGAGGGGAAATGTGAGGTTGGAGCCCCCACACAAAGTCCCCACTGGGGCACTACCTAGAAGAACTGTGAGAGGAGAGCTACTGTCCTTCAGTTTCCAGAATGATAGGTGCACTAACATTTTGCACTATACACCTACAAAAGCTGCAGGCCCTCAACACCAGCCCAACAGAGCCGCTGTGGAAACTGAACCCTGCAAAGCCACAGGGCAAAGCTGCCCAAAGCTTTGGGAGCCCACCCTTTGTATCAGCATGCCCTAGATATGAGACATGGAGTCAAAGGACATTATTTTGGAGCTTTAAGATTTAATGACTGCCTGGATGGATTTTGAACTTGTATGGGGCCTGTAGCTTGTTTTGGCCAATCTCTTCCAATTGAAATGGGAGCACTTATCCAATGCCTGTACCCTTATGTGTCGTGGAAGTAACTAACTTGTTTTTGATTTTATAGGCTCATAGACAGAAGGGACTTGCTTTGTCTCAGATGAGACTTTGGACTTGGACTTTTGAGTTAATGCTGGAATAAGTTAAGACTTTGGGGGACTGTTGGAAGGCATAACTGGTTTTGAAATGTGAGGACATGAGATATTTGGCATTTCCTCCTTTTCTCTCCTTATTTATCTCTCTCTCTCACTTTCTCTCTCTCTCTTTCTCTCTCTCCTTCAGCCTTGTGTACAAAGTGCCTGCTTCCCCATTGCACTCTACCATGATTGTAAGTTTCCTGAGGCCTCCTCAGCCATGTGTAAATGTGAGTCAATTAAGCTTTTTTTTTAAAAAAAATAAATTACTCAGTCTCAGGTATTTTTTATAGCAGTGTAAAAACTGACTAATACGGGGTCTTAGTTTGTTTCAGTTTCTATAACAGAATACCAAAAACTGGATAACTTTTAAAGAGGTTTATTTGCCTCAAGCTTCTTGAGGCTGAGAATTTTAAAAGCATGTTGCTGGCATCTGGTAAGTATCATCTAATGGCAGAAGGGCAGAAGACAGAGAGGAAGCATGAGGGGCAGATTGCTTTTTATTGTAATTCACTCTATGATAACAAAAACTCACTCTCTCAATAATGACGTTAATCCATTCATCAGCTCTGTGCTCATCACCTCTTAGTAAACCTCACTTCCCAACACTGTTGCATTGGGAATTTAGTTTCCAACATATGCATTTGGGATAGACATTCACACCATAAAAAATGGCAACAATGTAATTGATTACTTAGAAAATACAATTTGTAATATCCAAACTAGTATTAAAATTTTCATCTGGAACTATGATTGAGTTGGGGACCTTGTACCGTGTATAGGAAATTGAGCAATCTTTGAATTGGGTTTTTCTCTTAAATGTCTTTATGTTTTATGGCAGTGAACAATACATGTAATAAAGAGGTATGAAAATTATGGGGCTGATGGTAGTAACTCTGATTCTGATAGAATACAGAAGGCTGTTACGTACAGGGCTACTTCCAGACAGTGCTATATTTACTTATTGATGTTATGTTTATAGCAATACAACTAAAGCTAACTTCCAGGCAGGATCTGATTGGCTATTAATTATTTTGAATGCCATCCCTAATTAGTGTTTAAGAAACACCTTCATTATTGGAATCCTATTTAAAAAAAACTCTGTTGCTCTAGGTCTAAAATGTTTTAGGCCCTCACTTCTTTCTCCATTAAGTAATTACTTTTTATCTTTGTGAAAAAGCAAAGTTTCTTAGAAATACAACAGTAATGTTAGAGTAAAGCACCCTGTAATCTCTCATGACGTCTTCACCGGTGATTTCACGTTTGCTCTTTTCCTTTGCATGCATTTCACATGGTGGAGTTTTTCTCAACATTTACTTCTCAGATAAAATGTTATTATACCTATACAGAGAGGCTATCCTTGTCCACATAACCTAGAGTAATTCATCTCAGCATTCTCTGTCACTGATCATTTTTCCCTATAGCATATGTCATCACTTGAAGTTATTTATGTATGTATTTATGTGTAGGTGTGTTAAATTGTTTGTATGTTCCTTTGCTATAATATAAGCTTCCTGATGGCAGCATTTTGTCTCTCTTTTTCAATCCTATATCTCCAACACATAGAATGGTGCGTGGTACCTATTAGACATTCAGTAAATAGTTGTAAATCAAATGAATTAATGCTGATATCTTATAGTTGCTTGATATCTAAACTACTGAATCTTATATTAGCATTGAATCATGGAGTAGATGTTACAGATAATGAAAAGAGAAAAAAAAAACTGGCAGAACACAATCTAAAATAAAAATCTACCTACTTGCCTGGTGTATTAACTTATCATATGTGGCATCTGGAAGCTCTGCTCTTACTAGTTCTATTTTCATACTGTCAACAAGCTGCTGCCACATCCATAAAAGTGAAGCATTTATGCACCAACGCAAAAGAGTTACTTTTGATTTTTTTTCTCCTGCAAAGCACTCAAAAATACAATTCTAAAAGATGAAATGACTGGGGGAGGACGGATGGTGGGAGAATTGTATGACTTAAACCAGAAACTTACATAAGGATTGAATCTGGTCCTTGACATTAAAGTGGTAGTTCCATTTTGAAAAATTGAAATAATGATTCTTGGCTGAGCTGTAGGTGTACTCTCAATGGCATTATATGATTTGACTTGAATAGAAAAAGCAATTTAAATTCTTGTTTAAGTTAGCACTAAACTCCAATATCACCTACTAATTTTATGCTTAGAGGTATATTTTATATTCGGTACTTCTGTGGCCAAAATGGACTCCATCATTCATTCAATAAATATCTTTCAAGCATAAAACATGTGCCAGACACTCTGCTAGGTTCTGGGGATTCAACATAAAAACAAAATAGTCTCTGCCCTCTGGTAGCTAACACCTACTATAAAAAAGTCAGTCTGCCCAGCACTGGGGAAAATGTGAAGCTAAAGTGTTATCAAAGGCTATTGCAAAAAATTAAAGTGTCATAAGCTATGTGACTATGTGACTGGCACTCAATGGAAACACAAGTAAAGATCAAGAAAAACTTGTGTCTGCATGTGCATGTGCATGTTTGTGTGTGTGTTGGGGAGTGTTTGTGTGATTGTATATAGACAACATAATTGGTGACAGGAAGGATATGCAGACAAATTCTACAAAGGTCACGTGTTCAATGTCATCTGTGCATCTTTGATATATGCTGAAGACATTCAGAGGAAGAAATCACTAAAGTCTGCTCCAATGGTAGAAACCTTACACAACTGGAAATAGGTCTTGAGGGATTAATAAAAATTAAATACACAGAAAAAAAGGAGAAGGAAACTGTGTCATTGTAGGCTTGTGATCAAGACTTGATGGGGGGTGAGGTTAAC
Source organism: Aotus nancymaae (assembly GCF_030222135.1). Taxonomy (NCBI): domain Eukaryota; kingdom Metazoa; phylum Chordata; class Mammalia; order Primates; family Aotidae; genus Aotus; species Aotus nancymaae. The sequence goes on along the minus strand of NW_026988422.1, from coordinate 70,557,895 downwards.
CAATCTTTAAGGTCCACTCATCTGGAAATTTATTGATTTTCTTTTGAGTCATAAAGGTAAGGTAGAGCTGGATCAAGGAAGAAAGGGAAAACTATTCTTCTAGGCAATGGCTTCCAAAGGTTTCTCAATACACAGCATCACCACCACCTTGGAAACCTGTTAGAAATGGAAATTCTCAGACCACCACCCCAGGTCTACTAAATAAGAAACTGTGTGCAGAGCCCAGGAATCTATATGTTAAGTTTGAGAACCAGTGTTCTAGGAGATGGGTATGTAAGGGATTAAGACAACAAGCAAAATTAAAAGTCAACTATGAGTGAGATTTGGGGCTTTGGCTGCCAAGTGAACCCTAGGTGAAGATCTGTACAGGCTCTAGGCTAGAAAGTCCCACATTGACCAGATCTCCTGACAAACTTACCCCAGGTCTTTCTTCATCCTGGCATTTGTTCATTGGTTTTCCTTTGTGGTCAACTTGTTCTTTCCTATTGGATAATTGGGTACTTGAACACTCTTTTTCTGTGTCCCCATTTATGTAAAGTCAACTCATTTTGGAGGCAACCTTAAAGTATTGAAAAACCTTTTTTTCCTGATAATTTTTTTCATTTCAATAATGTCTATATTACTTACTTGCCAGTTTTTATTTTATTTATTGTTTAAACTTTTTAACTGAAGAAGAATTTGTATTCAAAAACATGCAAATATCTTATACGTACAGCTTCAAAGATTATTTAGAAACATAGCACACCTCTGCAAGTAGCAGCCATGTCAAAGAACAAAATATTACCTACACCCGAAGGCACCTGCATGACTCTGTTCTAGTCACTACATATTCCCAAGGTAAAGGGAACAACTGCCTTCATTTCTAACATCATATATTAGTTTTGATAGCCCTTTTCTTCAACTGTGCCATTTGTTCTCATTTCATCCAACCACTTTGTTTGTATGCAGAACACTGTTTTATCGATCATTTCATTAGATTGCTAAAATATCACTAATAGCAACACTGGAATGTTGAAATATCATTACTGAAAACATGCTGTGATTAGTGACCCTCTGAAAGAACTCTTGTTCTTCAAGATTGTACATTGAAAAGGAAATGAACAATCATATTAACTACTACCAATCAGAGCAGCAAAGCAAGCAAAGGAGCTAGCAAACTTGTCTTACCAGTAAAGTTTCTAGGAATCTTCATCTTAGCTTTCTTACTCTTTGACAATTAACCACTGATTTTCTTTGAACCAACTGGCAAAAAAGAAAAATGAAATAAAGAGAGAAAGTAAAAAGATCTTCATTTCAAAACACCACCCTCCTCCATCAGCACCCTCACTTACTCTCAGCATCACCTCCTTGACACATCCCTCCCTCCACTTCCAGTTGGCTAGACTTTCCTGGGATGAGGGAGTTGTTGATTCTTCACCTCTGGAATTCTGGCTTACCCCCCTCAGGAATTATTGCTTGTGCGTTGATTTTCTCTTTGATGTTCATCCATGAGACCCTATAACATAAACACCAAAAGAGCCAACAAGACTCCTGTCTTGATCATTGCGCCTCTACCCTCTAGAAAAGGGCCTGACACATAGTATATGCTCAACAAATACTCACTTGAAATAATACATTTTATACATGAGTACTGAAGTTTTAAATAACATTTAAATTAGGCAGTGTTTGAATTTGGAATCTGCTTGGCTCTGCCAATCACTAACCATTCGATCCAGTCAAATCATTACTTTCTCTGTGCCTCAGTTTTCTCCTTTGTAAAATTGGGACTGTGGAGATTATCAAAGGTCTCTAACTCAATGAAGTGCATAAAGGAAATATGTGGAAGATAAGGATTAGGGCAAACAGATCTTCTAAGAGGCAGCCTCTACTCAGCCCCAGAAGTTTCTTACAAAGGTAAAACACAAATCCAATATTGCTTCAGAGTGTAGTATTTCTGGAAATGCTGAAACTCCAGATTTTTTTCACTAAAACTCACAAGAAATGTTCACAATGAATTCAATTAAGAAAATAAAAACACCATCAGCTGAAAGTGGCCCATAGTTTAATTCTTTTTGGCCTAGGGGCTAGGTAAACACCAACAATACTTTGACCCATGATCATATAATCTTCCTTAACAAAAAATCTGTTTGAGTATACGATTTATCAGTTTTCTCAAGATCTCTTAAACATAAGAAGAGATTTGTAAAGTGAATCTTTTTATATTTCTGAGAGTGGGAGTAGTGATTTTTCTTAGAAAAATTTATTTCCTCTCTGTATATATATTTCTGCATCATGGCAGTTTGATATCACAGCAACTTTATATGGTTTGAGAGCAAAATGATCACTAATCAAATCTCAATGACCATTTCTATTCCTGGAATCTCAAATAAATTCAGGTCTACATATAAATTTTTCCTTTTAGGGGTAATATTTTCTATACATTTAAATTAAATTTATAATCATGAAGTTTAGAAAATAAGCTGACCAATGAAAAATTAAAAGCTATTGGAAATAAAAATGATAATATTAATTGGGGGATAATTGAGAACATGTATCCTGCTTGAAGAAATACTGAAGTTCTTAAAAATAACCATCATTAAAACTCTTACAAAAAAACGAGAAGATAAAAACTTCAAATATTAAATAGAAAGAGAGAAATGCTGAAAGAATTTGTAATATGCAATTAATTATTTTTTTAAACTGCTGAGTTAAAAAAACACTGACAGAAAAAAAATACCAAAATGCTAGAATGGATGGTATAGGGAAGAAAATTATAAATGGTCTTCTTCCTTTTCTTTCTTAATTTTCTGGTTGTGACTCTATCAATTAAAATTTTATATGCATATCTGTGTGTGTTCACGTGTATTGCATCCTCTACCAAATTTATTTCATAATATAGAACACAATTAATAATGGAGGTAAATTAAAACTAGCCATAATATGAAACTGGGTCTTGGGGGAAATAAAATGTGTGTGTTTTTTTTTTTAACTAAACCACCATAATACCAAACCTATTTTATGTATTTGTTATTTTTATCCTGAGTTTGATTCTTACTGTGCTTTCACTCTGCCCATAAGCACGTCTTCCCTGGAAATTCAGATAAAGAAATATTTAAAATGACACCAGATGCTAATTTCCTTAGCATCTTCTCTTAGACAAATAGTCAGATGCTCCCTCAGTCGGGGGGAACAAGCTGCTGTACTTATCATAGAGACTGGAAGAAAACAAAACACCTGCGGGAGCAAGTAAGGATTAAACTTTTTCTGGACAGAGCCCCCGGGATGAAACAAGCCCTCATTCTGACTATCTTAGGTCAGGGCATCTGTGCAGTGTGCAATTGACACCCTGAGAAAACAGAGTTTTAGAAAGAAATGTCAGGGTCAGTCCAGGGAATTTATTTGTTGGCACAGCTTTGTTGCACTATTCTAGGGAGAACGAGATAAAACTACATTGCTCAGTAGTCCTACTTAGAGTTTAAAGTACATTAAAAAACATTAAAATGTCTTATTTGATCAGTTTTATACTCCCAGACTCATGCAAAAATGAAGAAAAGGGCATGTATTCCGGAAAACTGTTTTTATTTTTTGATCATGACAAAGATAGATTCAGAGATGAAATAAGAGGCAGATTCATGGATGAGCGAGTGTGTGGAAGTTGGGAGGGGAGCAGAGAGATCAACAAATAAGGAATTGCTTGAGGATGTGCTAAGCAGATGATAAAAAACAGCTAAGACCCTAATGACAAAACCAACCCAATCCTCTTGGGAAGACTGTTTGAGAAAACATTCCAGACAGAGGGAATGCAGTGCAGGGTCATAAAGTAGGAATGAGCTTGGCAACTATTAGCACCAGACAAAAGGCTGTGAGGATGTGGTATGTGAAGGGTGAGACCTGGAGGAGATGGCCCTGAAGAGGCAGAGAAGAGACAAGTCGCACAGGATTTTTTAACCCAGGTTGAAAGATGTTTTCTTAAATGGCTTGGAAGCCATTGAGAGTTTTTATGTTGGGAATTGGGGTGATTTGATTACCATTTTTTAAAGATCACTCTGGCTTATGATGACATACTTTTCAATATTTTCCATTTATAGTCCTGCCTTTGAACATCCAGGCTGTAATCCAAGCCATCAGACACAAATGGTGACATGATTAGGAAAAGGCTGTCTTTATAGTATCCATTCTGGACCAATCTGTAGCTTTTATGTGCACATTATCATTGCCCCTGAGCCATAATGGGCCTGAAATTGGAGACAGCATTCCACCTGAGTCATCATCCAAACCACTTTATAAAGCCATCGTCTACATACGTCTCTAGAGGCTCATTCAGTTACTTATAAGGCCCAACTTTTCTCAGCTTATGAGGAATATCAAAATCATGGATACGGATGTTCCTATTAATACCATTTGGAGTAATTCTGTTTTTATAGTCACCAAAAAAATCCCTCAACACATTAAACATAACACATTGAGCAACAACACAAACACTTCTGTATCTCGGTAAGGGTCTTTTCTCTTCCTTTTTCACTTAATTGTATCCTAACCCTTTCATGTCTTGGCAAAAGACAAACATCAGTATTTCGCCAGAATGGTGTTATTTTAAGCAGAGAAAGAAGGACCATAAAGGCACAAATAAGTCTTGGGGGAAATAAAAGAGTTTTTTTTTTTTTTTTAACTAAATCACCATCATATCACATCTAATTTATGTATAACTGTTCTCAGCTCTCCTCCTCCAAAGCCCATAGCTGGAGAATATACTCTCTCCTCATTTTTTCTCAGGCTTTAAGGATTGTTTGATCTTTACCAGAGAAGCTTCTGGACTTTTACGATGGAGAAATGGAGGATGGGCAGAAGAAGGAGCAGTTAGTAAAGGGAGAGCTGAAGCGCTTAGGAGGATGAGAGTTAAATCAGCCTAAGCAGGAGAGAACAGGAGAAGGAAGAACCAAAGGTTTCTCAGCCGAAGTTGGAGGGGCAAACTAGGGGGAATGTGATGAAGAACAAGAAGGCCTGGTGGAAGGAAGAGAGTGAGAACACTGGAAAGAAGAGAAGGAAATATAAGAGAAATGTGCTGGAGGGATGTATTTCATCAGAATTATCTCCTCTCTTTCTCTCTCCTCCCTTCTTCTTTCCTCTCCTTTTCTCCTCTCCTCTCTTTTTCACTTTTTCCTAAGACACAGTTTTGTAGAAAGATTTAGCTCCTTAAATCTGGGAGCCAAATACAAGTAATGTTCTTTTTACTTGTTTGGAGGAAAGATGGTTAAAAAAAAAAAAAAAGGAAGGAAGAAATGTGGCAGGAAAGAGATTAAAGCAGGAAAATTATCACATGTATAGTTAAAGATTTTGCCTCTTACCATTCAAACTCTTTTACTGTACAATCATTGCATTTTTTTCTAAAACCTGAGAGAAGTCATGTTCTTGCTCAGTGATATTGAATAGCTCTATGTGTGAGAACAGAAACAAGATGCAACAGCTTAGCATGGAAATGGAAGACACCCAGGGATCAGGGCTAAACTTATTTGATATTCCAGCTCATCTCTCTTCATGCTCCCTTTGTTTATGGATCAGTCATATGGACTTATTCACTATTCCCCAACACACAAACTCTTCCTCACTTTATTGTTGTCTTCTCAGCCAAAAATTCCTTTCTCTTCTTCTTATTAATTTATTAAACAGTAATTTATTTTGCACATTGTATGTATCCATGGTTCTGGATACAGTGATAATCATTCTCACTGAAAACAAATGTTCAATCTGCCACTTTCCAAAATTGCTTTTGAAAGTGTATTGTAACAATTGTAAAATAATTGTAATAATACTATAATATACTATCTTAGCAAGAATTCTTATAAACACTTAATCCTGTAGTAACTTTTTTTTTGACACAGGGTCTTGCTCTGTCACCCAGGCTGGAGTGCAGTGGTGCCATTTTGGCTTATTGCAAACTCCAGCTCCTGGGCTCAAGCAATCCTCTTACCTCAGCCTCCCAAGTAGCTGGGACTACAGGCATGTGCCACCAAGCCCCACTAATTTTTGTGTATTTTGTAGAAATGAGGTTTAGGCATGTTGCCTAGACTGGTCTAGAACACCTGAGCTCAGGCAATCCACCTTCCTTGGCCTCCCAAAGTGCTGGGATTAATAGCACGAGCCACAAAGCTTGGCCCTGTAGTGATTTTATTCATCTCTCATCTTCTCTGCATTTCACACAAAGCCATGCTCACAAAACACATACAGATAGTGCTTTGTTGTTGAAAATCATTGTCTAGAATCACACAAATGATTCTGCTTCTGTCTTGATCTGTGAGCAGTTCTATCACTAGAAAATCCATACAGGTTATATCATTAGCAAAAATGAATTAGTTCTCATTCAGTTTTGAAATTCTAATAAATCTACACAATTATATGTATATATTTGAGAAGATTCCTACATACATCCTTATTTACTATATACCTTAAATATTAATAGAATTTAAAGATTATGATGCAGACTGTTATAATTACTAATTAAAGAAAAGAAGACTGTCTTTTCAGTTGAATAACTAGAACAATAAGCATGTAATGAGGCTTGAAAGAGTAGAAAGTATTGACTAACTTTGGTCTAAACATGTAGGCAATGCATCGATATGGTGAATAATATGCCTGAACAAACAAATCTAACTACCTGGTAGGCTGACCAGAAATGGAAGTCTGGTCATTAGGCTTGCGTAATGATTGCCAAGGAGTGATTGTCTTTTAGTTATCAGAGAAAGAAAACCCATTCATGTACCAAATGTACTTCTAAATCAGTTCTTCAGTTTGCTGCTTAAATGTAGTCAAAATACTAGTTGATTAAGCACTTAATTTTATGAAGCAGTATTCTTGAAAAAGAGAAACTTAATTATATCAGAGGTATAATACTAAACAATGATTCTCCTTTATAGTCTACGACTAATACAGGCAAGGGTTATTCAAATAATGAGCATGAATAAAAGTGTTATGAATTCTGAAAGAATTACATAAAATACAGGAAGCATATTCTTAATCACATCTTTGGTCAATAGCAATACATACATTTCTGTCTTAAAGACAAAAAAAGAGAGGGACTCAAAATATACTAAAAAGAGTGTACCCACTTCCATAGCTCTATTTCCCCCAAAATGCATGAGTAATTCTAAAATCTGAGTAGGGTTAGCTATTTATGAGTGACATGCAAATAATAACTAGAGGTTCTAATAAAAGGTGTTTTTCTAAACAATTATTTAAGCATTGATTAAAATAGATGAATTAAGAATTATAAACAGGGCTGGGCACGGTGGCTCACACCTGTAATCCCAGCACTTTGGGAGGCAGAGGCTGGTGGGTCCTGAGGTCAGGAGTTCAAGACCAGTCTGACCAACATGGAGAAACCCCATCTCTACTAAAAATACAAAATTAACTGGGTGTGGTGGTGCATGCCTGTAATCACAGCTACTTGGCATGCTGAGTTAGGAGAATATCCTGAACCTGAGGCAGAGCTTGCTGTGAGCCAAGATTGCACCATTGCACTCCAGCCTGGGCAACAATAGAGAAACTCCATGTTAAAAACAAAGAAAAAAGAAAGAATTATAAGCAGTTTAGTGCACAGTCCTCTATTAGCCCATTCTCACACTGCTATCAGAAATATCTGAGACTGGTAATTTATATGGGAAAGAGGTTTAATTGACTCATAGTTCCATAAGGCTGGGGAGGCCTTCAGAAACTTATATGGTCATGGCAGAAGGCAAAGGAGAAGCAAGTACCTTCTTCAAATGGCAGCAGGAGAGAGAAGAACATGGAAAACTGTCTTACAAAACCATCAGACTTCCTGAGAACTCATTCACTGTCATGAGAACAACATGGGGGAAATCACCTGCTATGATCCAATCACTTCCCACTGGGTCCCTCCCTTGACATGTGGAGATTTGGGGGATTACAATTTGAGATGACATTGGGATGGGGACAGAGTGAAACTATATCAAGTTCAAACATAATAGATAAGATTAACCAACTGAGGATTGATTGGCTAGAAGAAATCCCACTTATAAAGCAATTACTTATTTTAAAAAATAAAATAGAGATATCAATACATGCCATTTTTGTTTCATAGCAATGTATTAGAGGTGAAATTTGAAATTATCTTTAAAATTTTAAAAACAGATTGTTTAGATATATATTGTGGCATTTTCAGTATAATCATATTTGGTAAGTGGGGTTATGATTTTTTTTAATGTCTTACTTTCATAAAGACAAAATTCTCACTATATCCATATAACTGTGAGTGGGAATTAAAAAAGGAAAACTAATTTCATGAGAAGGAATGAAAAAGGAGAAAATCTATTACAAATATTTCCAATAGAAAACACAATATGTTATGTTTAGAATCTCAATAGTTTCTGTTAGTTTCAGAAACTCATTAGTTTATGTCAACCATTATGAACTAAAAGCACAAAACAAAATACCATACAACTAATGTAAGAAAGATAAAATACTAAAGTAAAAGTGTATACTTCTTAATGAGAAAGAACAAACTCTTGTTTTTTTAAGTGTAGCTAAAAAGACCACTAAAATGTAAACTTTACCTATGAAGAGTCCCTGAGCAAGAATCTGCAACTAGAACAAGAAAGTGAGAGATTATGCAACTGGTCTTTGAGAAAGTACAAATCGTAATTTACAATGCATAACTCTGAGATGCAGGCAAAAAAGAAACAGTAAAAGCAACCCTTTAAACCACCTTCCTATGCTTCTAACATAACCCAAGAAGAGAGTTTTGTCTTCAAGAGACCCCTCTTTCCACAGATGCCTTCATAGGAGAAGGTGGCAATCCCTCTAACAGTACTAGAAGCGACTAGAACTGGCATGTCATGGCTGCTGCTTCTCACCAGCGTAGACAGACTTTCAGCAATTAAGGCAAAGCATCCTGCTGAAAAATCCCCTGGTGAAGTGATTCAGGCTGGACAGACATGCCCCAAAATACATATTCTCTTAAAATCACATTAATTGTATCACTTTTCTTAATTCCAGAGTTCTCAATTCTATAAAATTTCAGAGTTGAAATCTAGAGCAAACCTCTCGAACATTAGCAGATTTGTTTATAAACAAAGTACCAGGTCATCCATCTTCTTTTTCTTCCCTCTACTCTTTGCATCTTCTTTTCATTCTCTCCCCACGTCTTTCTGCAAAGGTCTGTTAATGATACTGGCAGCATTTCTGCATGGGTCTGCATCCCCCTCAATTCTTGCCTCCTGAGAAGAAAGAATTTAACTGAGAGTCATAAGGCATAAAGAGACTGAGGGAAGTTTTAGAGCAGGAGTGAGCATTCGTCAAAAAGTTTAGAGCGGGAACGAAAGGAAGTAACATACACTTGGAAGAAGGCCAAGCAGGAGACTTTAGACTACAGTCAAATGCCCTGTTTGACCTTTGACGTAGGGTTTTATGTGTTCGTATACTTTCAGGGTCTTCCATCCCTTCTCCCTTGATTTTTCTATTGGGGTGGGCTGCCTGCATGCACAGTAACCTGCTAGAGCTTGGGAGGGGAGCATGCACAGTGTTTACTGGAGTTGTATGCATGCTCAGTTGAGGTGTTGTTTCCTTACCAGTCAAATGTCTCTAGAAAGTTATACACCAGTTAAACTCCACCATTTTATCTCTTAATGCACATGCTTGAGCCCATTTGTCCAATCCCTGAGATTTTATAGAGAAGCTGCTATCACCAGTTTCAGGTTTGTACAACTGTTGGGTAATGGGCTTTGCCTGGCACTGGCTGTGACCAATTATTATTTTAGAGTCAGTTAACAATTGCCTGCCCATCACCTGATAGTTGCCTGACATTGCTGGTGATGTATCATTGGCCAAAAGGAGTCAGCTGCTAAATGCAATCCATACAATTCTCTAGTAGAAATAAAATATGTTAGCATAAAAATACAATTAATGCAAAAATATAAAATAAATACAAAACTATGAGATCTATACGATATGCATATATCACACTTAGATTTCTATTCAAGTTGATGTTCCATTACATAATATTTTCCTGAAAACTTGTGTGTAAACATTTCAGTGTAAATTTTACAAACTTTTATATAAATTGTACATAAATCTAAACCATTTCTTATATGGGGTATGAAAGTAAGTTGTTTAGTATATGAAGTTAAGATTTTCTGAAGTCAAGACTCCTTCAAGATTTACACAGACACTAAGAACTTCATTCATTGCTTTTTAAAAATGTAGACATTTAAAATACTTTCATAAAGCAATGCACACCTAGAAAGTCAAAATTAAATAGAAGTTAAATAATTGATAGATTTATTGACAATATCATCTAGAAGAAAATAACTGTCTTGCTTAAATAATCTCTCCTGGCTTTTTGAAGGCTTGGGAGTCTGGGGTATCAGATGTGGCATTTGAGAGCTGTCTCATTTATCTTAGCTACAAGAGCACTATGTTTAGAACAAGCATTCGTTGTTGAAGTTGCTTGAGTTCCTCTTGCTGAGATATGACACATGCTCGTTTGTGCTATCCAAATTTGCAAGAAAATTGCTCATTGTGGAACCATTATCATCAGTATTGTGGCTTCTCTGATTCACATTTAGCCAGTGTAAACTTTCAATCACACTTCTTCTTTCCAAATATTTTACTGTACTTGTCTTGCCTCAAAAGGATTATTCATTGCTCTTTCGCTTTTTGCTTAGTTTTATTCTCTGCATATGTTTAATAAAGGTCTACATATTGCACTTCAACTTCAGACTTCCAAAACTTCTGATACAACATGAAACTCATGAGCAATTTCCATTTCCAGAAATAGCAAAGCATCCTTTTGAGATGTTGTTAAAGCCTGCTTTAATATAGCATGTGTTTATTTAAACTTAGTGCCAAATAGCTCCTTGGTGGTGGTTTCTGCTTATAGCCAAAGGTTGAATAGACCATGGAGAATAATTCTAAGAGTGAAGAGGTTGTTCTGTGACAAGTCTAAAGCTCTCTAGGGAAGGAAATGTTAGCAAGCACATACACTTCTCCTTTCAGGAGTAAGAGTCTCATCTTCATTTCTCATCATTGGGCCATTAGGTTTGTCAAATTCTAATACATTGTTAAGGTTCTATAGGGAACCAGATATTAATGCCTCATTTCTCCTTTCTGGGATGGAAGAAATGTATATAGTCATATCTCTTACCATCTGACATGACACACAACCTAGTCAGAAAAAAGAGTATAGCCCATGCATAAAGACTAAAAGGTAAGTTTTTTTTTCTATTATCATAAAATAATTCACTTCAATTTTGGAGAATAGAGAAAATAATACCTTAACATTACAGAAAGGAGTGAAAACCCAAATACACCGTATAAATATTTTTGAATGCACACACACACACAGACACAAAATTGCTGGAAAAAAATAAGAAGAAAATAAATTTTACAAATATTATAAATTAAAGACTTGAATGAATTATGACCTAAAAATTTTAAAAATGTTCCACAATGTATAAGTGAAGTAGAAAAAAAATATTTCTCCCTTTTATTTTTCTTCTCTCCCTCTTTTTCCCCTACTTAAAAAAGTACTGAATTGGTTGAATGCTTTTATTTAAGTATCTTATCAGAGCTTAAGCCTCCTGACATTCATCTTGGCAAAGCCGTGTGCCTTCAGTGACAGTGAGTGCTCCCCTTCTCTGTCCCCTGACTGATTTGCATGCTGTCTCTGGTGTCCCCAGCAACAGGTGTCTCATTAGCACCTGAGCGATGCCAGCTTCTGAGGAAGGCTGTGAACTGATTAAACACATGCTCCATTTTTATCTCTTTATGAGTCATTACTTAAAGGTTTTATCACCAGATTGCCACACTTAATTACGTGCAGCCATAATTAAATATGAGCATTCTTAGGTCTGCTTTTTAAAATTGTAGTTTAAACTTCAGTGACATGTTTTGCCATTTGCTAATTTAAAGCTATTTTTAAAAGAGCAGTAGAAGGTGCTTTGTTGAAGGGGGCACAGTAGGGGAGGGTTTTTATTCTTTCATACACTAGGTTATATAATTTTTCTTAATTTCAAAAAAATCTACACTGCATTTAAAGGTTAGAGAGAATCATCAGAAGCAGGGGCAATTAAACTAGAGTGTGCTAAGTTTGTCTTTATGGGTGCAGGAAACTCTGGTATTGCTTGCCTTATAAATTACAATTTAACCAGAATTCTAGGAAACCTCAGGCAAAATCAGACAATTATCTGAATTCTCCCTTTTCCTTGTGTTCTGAAGACATCTGTTAATCGGATGAGGACAACATAAAACAAAATCATCCATGTTATCAAGAGGATTATAAATCAATATCTTATTTTTCTTCTGACATATTTCTATTATCCATTTCAGCCAAAATTACTTGGCTAAAATAATTTCATGTTTTGTTTTTTGTTCTGGTCTCCTTCACACTCTCTTATAACTCAGGGCTGAATTAGAGCCCCTCTTCATATCTGGTAAACCATGGAGCAATCAGAAAGTTTGGTTATATTGTCATGCTTATCTGTGGCCTCTCCAGGATACTCCCATAAGTTCATGGATCTTTCAATATTCTCCAAATTCTGATAACCTACTTGCCATAAACAATGTCATCATTCGTCTAAGAACATGTACGCCTTTCTGCTCTAACTCCCCTTCGCTACCCTAGGATGATGGGAGAATACAGCTACCTTATCCCTTTCTTCCTGCCTCCTAGAAACAAACATGCCAGATTTATGCAAGCTATACAAGTTATACAAATTTCTTTATCTGAGATTTAAGGCAAGCACACTGCGAAGTATGAAAAGAGAGAGAACTTTTTTTTTGAATGTTAATGTGAGAAGACACCTAAAATCTGAGGATGCTGTGAGGACATTTTGGAAGATCTTGCTGCCTTCTGATTAGCACACCCACATCCCAAGCACCTCTTTTTTCTTTTTTTTTTGAGACTGAGTTTCGCTTCTGTCGCCCAAGCTTGAGTGCAATGTTGCAATCTTGGCTCACTACAACCTCTGCCTCTGGGGTTCAAGTGATTCTACTGCCTCAGCCTCTTGAGTAGGTGGGAATACAGGCACCTGCAACCACACCCAGCTAATTTTTGTATTTTTAGTAGAGACTGGGTTTCACTATGTTGCCGATGCTGGTCTTGAACTCCTGATCTCAGGTGAGCAGCCCACCTGGGCCTCCCAAAGTGCTGGGACTAAAGGTGTGAGCCACTGTGCCTGACCCACACACCTCATTCTTTCGAGGCTTACAGACTGAACTCCATCCTGCTTTGTGGGAAAATTTCCTTTGTCTCAGAAAGAGATCTCACTCTGGATTTCTCCAGGGTGGTCAAAGTTCAGGAAGTGTCTTGAGTGTCAGCCAGATGGAATTGTTTCTTCTGGTTTATCCTTGTAGGAGACAAGAAACGACTCTCAAGGGTGATGGAGGACAGACTATAACACATAAACAGGAGTCCAAGTGCCTCTTTCTTTCTTTTTTCTTTTTCTTTTTCATTCTCCTTTCTTTTTCTCCTTCCTTCCCTCCCTTCCTTCCTTCTCTCCTTCTCTTTCCTTTTCTTTCTCCCTCCCTCCTTTCCCTTTCCTTTCTTCCCTTCCCTCCCCTCCCTCCCTCCCTCCCTCTTTTCCTCCTTCCTCCCTCCCTCCTTTCCTCCTTCCTCCCTCCCCTCCCTCCCTCCCTCCCTCCTTCCTTCCTTCTTCCCTCTCTTTCTCTCTTTCTTTCTTTCGATGAAGTCTCTCTTTGCCACCCAGGCTGGAGTGCAGTGGCACAATCTCAGCTCTCTGAAACCTGTGCCTCCCAGTTCAAGTGATTCTCATGCTTCAGCCTCCCAAGTAGCTGGGACTACTGGCATGTGCCACCACACCGGGATAATTTTTGTCTTTTTTGGTAGAGACAAGGTTTTGCCATGTTGGCCAGATTGGTCTCAAACTCCTGACCTCAGGGGATCCACCAACCTCAGCCTCCCAAAGTGCTGGGATTTCAGGCATGTGCCGCTGTACCCAGCCTCTGCAGGTTTCTTTGCTTGTTGACCAACTATGACAATTTGGGTACTTTGTTTTGAAGATTTGAAAATAAAAATAGAAACAAGACAAAACCAAACACAAAGCCTCTCAACCACAACTGGATTCAGAAAATAAAAAAATAAAATAAAGAAAAAGAAATAGATAGCTTCCTAGGACTGGCTTCAGCCATGGCTTGATAGAAGGGTATCAACATCACCAGGACCTTCAGGGTTTCCCTCTTATTTCTCAGTTTCCTTTCAAGTAGCTCCACCTGGGCTTTGTGCGCTGAAAGTGGGGAGGGGTTTCCAAAGAAAAATTGCAGCAGATGGAGTTAAGCAGGCAAGGAGGACTTCCCTCAATTCTGTTGCAACAGGGGAGAGAAATTGAACTCAAATCCTCTGAAAGGCAGCAGGGTTTTTAAGTGCTGGGATGAACTAGAGGAAAACCACTGGTGAACTTTTGTGAGGAGGTTGGTCAATGCAATTAGGCCGTCCGTGCTGCTAACTGGCACTTACAGGAGTTAGCATCCTACCCTCCCAGAGAGATTGGGAGCTAAGGGCTCTCTCTTTCTTAGTGATTGAAATAATTACATTTCTAAAGGATGGCTCCCAGGTCCTTGAGAAATAGGGTGCAGGGTTGCAAAACTGGCAAGAGGCTATCAGAAGATTTACATTTCAAAAGGGCAGAGAAAGAATGTGAAATTGAAAGCTTTCCGAAGTAAATACTATTGAGGGAAGGTGTTCTCTTTCTGGGTCCATAAGGGGGCGTAGCTTTAAGGGCAAGAATTTCCTGGCACAATGCCCCCCTCCCATCTCTATCAGGGAAATTCAACGGTTTATGTTCGAATTTCGCGGGCGTGGGAAGAAACTAAGTCCGTCACTCCAGCGGAAGTTCTAAGGAACTCCTTTCATTGGCCCAGGGTCTTGGAGAGGGTGGGGGTTTCTCTCAGGATAAAAGTCCGTGCTCCCTCACCTGAGCCGGATTTCCAACTTTCTGGAATCCCCTCCCACACAGTGGGAGCTCCCTCCAGGATTTCCCCTCTGGAATCCCCTTCCACAGTCTTCGTGGAAGCCTTTTTCTTCTTCTCCTTTCCTTCTCTTTTCTCTACCTAAATAAAATCACTTTTCTGCAACACTGTTTTAGGTTCGAAATTTTACTTTGCAAGCATTGAACCTGTAAATCAAAATGCACCGCTAAAAGTCTCCCCTCTGGAGAAAACCTCAACCGCAGTGCCCCTTCTACGCCCCATTTCAGCAGGAAGAGAATCAACGCCCCTATTCCAATAGAAGTTAAATTTTCCTGTTCAGAGGGGGGAATGAGGGAATGTGTTCTCTTACCGGGTCCATGAAGGGACGTAGCTTTAAGGGCAAGTATTTCCCAGCGCCATGCCACCGTCCCATCTCTCTCCATCTCTCTCCATCCGGGAAATTCAACGGTTTACGTTTGAATTTCACGGGCGCGGGAAGAAACTAAAAGTCAATCACTCCAGCGGAAGTTCTAAGGAACTCCTTTCATTGGCCCAGGGTCTTGGAGAAGGTGGGGGTTTCTCCCAGGATAAAAGTCCGTGCTCCCTCACCTGCGCCAGATTTCCAACCACACGGTGCGAGCTCCCTCCGGGATTTCCCCTCTGGAATCCCCTTCCACACTCTTTGTGGAAGCCTTTCTCTTCTTCTCCTTTCCTTCTCTTTTCTCTACCTAAATAAAATCACCTTTCTGCAACAGTGTTTTAGGTCTGAAATTTTACTTTGCGAGCATACGGTGCAGCTGAAGTGGCCCCACTGCTTATTCTTTAAAAGGTTAGAAGCCGGCCGGGCACGGTGGCGCACGCCTGTAATCCCAGCACTTTGGGAGGCCGAGGCGGGTGGATCTCGAGGTCAAGAAGTCGAGACCATCCTGGCCAACATGTTGAAACCCCGTCTCTACTAAAAATACAAAAATTAGCCTGGCGTTTGGCACGTGCCTGTAGTCCCAGCTACTGTGGAGGCTGAGGCAGAAAAATCGCTTGAACCCAGGAGGCGGAGGTTGCAGTGAGCCGAGACTGGCCACTGTGCTCCAGACTGGTGACAGAGCAAGACTGTCTCAAAAAAAAAAAAAAAAAAAAAAAACTTAGAAGCCAAGAACCCACAACATCCAGAAAAAAAAAAAACAAACGAAAACCGGTTACACTCTGAGAAAGGGAGACCAGAGATCTATAGCCAGGAAGAAACCTGAGGTTAAATCAAGCTGAGGGAGATATTAAGGTTGTCTTGTTCAGGTCGAATCTCCAAGTGAGAATCAGAGGCTTCGGAATAACTTGTATCAAAAATACAAGCAACCGAGCGTTAACCAATAATCACACTTCCTTAGTAGTGATTAGTCTATTTTCTAAGCCAATATTGTCTACTTTCATAGTCTACTTTCTTGAACTCTTGACCTCAGGTGATCCACCCACCTCGGTCTCCCAAAGTGCTGGGATTACAGTCGTGAGCCACGACGCCTGTCCTCATAATCTACTTTCTAAGGCAATATTGTGTAAGTCCATATTGTGAAACAAATAGTTGGCCCAAGAGCAAGCCTCTTAGTATGTGATTAGAAATACCGTCTTCCCATTATTGTGTGGGGCACATTTGTTTCCTTCCTATTCACCTTGTAAGTGGTGGCATCAAATACCAGCCTCAGGTGCGAATGATATGCCTTTGCTCCTCAACGCACAGGTAAGGAAAATGACATGTTAAAAAAACAAACAAAACTAAATCAAATGAATTTGGCTTGGGTACCATCTTTAATTTAGGTAAGCCCAAATATTTTGGAGAGGGTCTTTGGTCTTTTATCCCTTGTAGTGACTTTGCTTATTGCTTCGGATGCACTGTCATCATTATTTACTAAAATCATTTAGCTTCATTTCTTTCTGTGCTAATTTTGGATGCAAAGGTTTTGATCAAGGCTTTCAAGTTGTAGCACTAAGAACACAGCCTCTTGGGGCTTACTTTTTAGATAATGCATGTAACTTCTCTACTTGAGGGGTCCCTCCCCCTAAGGTATTACTTGTCCTGTCTTTGAGAAGTCATCTTTCTCCATATTGAGTCACTTAAGTCTTCTAATCCTACCAGAAGACTTATTCATGACCCTACAAGTATGTTGCAGCCTAATTCCTTAAAACAGATGCTGATGTCAAGAAATTACATCTTTAAACAAAAGGGTTGGTTTTCCTTCCACATAGGGAAGGGGAAGGGATAGGTTATTATTATTATTACTATTTCATTTCATTCAGGTCTCTGTAACATTGAGGACAGAACAGAAATTAGTACTTCTGTAAGTTAACCTGCTACATAATTTTTAATGCCTTCTCTCTCTTTTACACAGGAAATGGGTCTGGCTTTAATTAAATTATTTTGAGTTACATTTTTTTCTCTGAAAGAAGTGGGTGGGATGGGATGTGGTGGAGAGGAATTTCTTACACCACTTATAGGGATGGGATTACGCAGTTTATTTTGCATTTAAGTAGGATCATTTCATCCCGCGGATTTGAATTTTAGTGTCCCTTTTTATGAATTTAATTTTTGTCATGTAGACTAAGTGTGTTGGCAAAAGAATAAAGGCAGAGGTTAATCTGATGGAGTTCTAACACTATCTAATTCTTTCTGGAGACACTTGTTTACAGGCCTCAGAGAGAAGTACAGGGCAGGATTTATAAAAATAAAGTACTCAGGAAAAAGAGAATGTGAGAACAAGTAGGGGATTTAGTTGAAGAGTGAAGGAAAAATATTAAGAAAGGAAATCATAGTATTTATAAGGAAATGTTCCAGATGTTTTGAGAAAAAAAGTAAACGAATGAATCAAAAGTGTATTAGTGGTAAGAAAGTTGGACTAATGATCAAATAGCTGGTGAAAATAACAAGTGAGAAAAAATGATTCGTGTGTGTGTTTGGAAAAAGATTTTATAAGACTGTGAATAGGATGGCCTAAACTATGTCCGTTTTAACTGTGTTTGTAACACATCAGCTATAATTGCATTGTGAGTGTCAAATAATTCAATGGCCTATTATTTTTCCTGAACCATAGTTAGTACCCAATAAATGCTTATGGAGTAAAAGGTACTTTTAAATTTACCTTCAATTTTTAATATTAATAGATTTTTAAAATGCCAAATCTCATGTTTTAATGATAATGTTATTATGTTTTAACTTAAAGCAGGAATGGCAGACTTTGGAATCTCAGAAAATATATAGGAAATTCATTTTTTTATAGCATATAATTTATCTAAAGAACATTTATTACACATGGTATCATTGAGCTAAATGTGGGGGATATCCAACTGCCTATTGTTGGCTACAAACAATTCTCCTCTTTCAGCCCACATCTGGAGGTTTTTCAAGGAAAATTTTTGAAAAAAAAAGTATGATAATTCAAATTCTTATTTATTTATTAAGAATTTATGTAAAAGGAAGCAATCTGAAGAATTCACATATTCACATTGCCTATGCTTATTTCTTCTTCTTTTTCTTCTTCTTCTTTTTTTGAGACAGAGTCTCGCTCTGTCGCCCAGGCTGGGGTGCAATAGCACAATCCTGGCTCACTGCAACCTCTGCCTCTGTGTTGAAGGGATTCTCCTGCCTCAGCCTCCTGAGTAGCTGAGATTACAGGCATCCGCCACCACGCCCAGCTAATTTTTGTATTTTAGTAGAGACAGGATTTCACCGTGTTGGCCAGGCTGGTCTTGAACTCTTGACCTCGTGGTCCACCCACCTCGGCCTCCCAAAGTGCTTAGATTACAATCATGAGCCACAGCGCCTGGCCTGCTTATTTCAAGTATAGGCAACCTTCAGAACATGTGGAGCCTTCAGAATATGGAGCCTTCAGAACATGTCAGATCTTAGAGGAGAGACAATTTGACTATGTGAAGTTAAGAAGTTTAAGCCTGAGGAGGCCTCCATACATATTGAGTCCTTACCTGACAAATTCTGATCTTGCTTAATACATAGACTAACAGGAAAAGCCTTACTTAGGCATCCTCAACTCTTGAATCAAGTGGCTGAGTCTTAGTCAATCACAGCAGCTGAGCCTCAGTCAATCAAGTGACCAGATGATTAAAATAAGGCAAAACACCGAGCTGTAACCAATTAGGCCGTATTTATGCATCACTTCCATTTTCTGTCCATAAATATCATCTGGCCACCTTCAATTCTGGATTTCTTAGATCTTGTTCCAATTCTGAGGGCTATCTGATTCTAGAATCATGCATAAAAGCCAATTAAGATCTTTAATATTATTGTAATTTTGTTTTTTGATAGCTCTATTAACTCGGGGATGCTAGTGGGAGCCAAGTGTCTTCTGAAATTGTTTTCCTATTCCAAAGACTTCTTGATTAAATATTTAATGTAGCATTATTATTGTGTCTGTTTTACAGCAATATTTTTTTCCCAGATATTTTCTATGGTTTGTGGGTCTTTATGGTATATATTTCTCTACACAGAAAAATATCCCAGTGAGTGCTTAATTGCCAATATTTTAGTTTTAAAAGCTACTGGAAATAATCTAATGTCTATATTTTTAAATGGCTATAGAGGGTGTCAAATATATAACATTGATACAGAATTATTTTAAACTAGTGAAAGAAAAGCATAAAACTTTTCTAACAGTGAAGAATTAAAGGATGTGTTAAGTGTCTAATATGTGGGTACAATTCTATAACTTTTTTTCCTGCTGTTTTCACTTTTTCTAGATGCTACTAGAGAAAACAAAGACAAATAATGCCAGAATTAAGTTCCTTAGGAGATTACAATTTGGAGCAGAGATGGGCAAATACAAAATAAGCACAATACATGTTGGTAACAAGTAAAGGTTATTGGAATGAGTCTCTCACAGATAATCATTATAAACAAAAAAATATTAAAAAGCAAAACCAAAACCACAGAGCAGACAAATGCAGGCAGATGAGGGCAGAAGGCTGCTGGCAGAAGATAAGGATGGCCATAGTGAGTTTCTGGCTTTCATGGTTTTTCTATGGCAGATTTAGCTGCCATGGAAAACCCACACTGTTTCTGGCTTTATAAAGCAATGGCAGAGTTGAGGACAACTGCAAGCTTTGGAAAGTTAGAGCAGAAATGCTTGAGAGAACAGAGCAAGCGCAAAGGAGCTCCACAAAGCTGACTCCAATCAGCCCAACTAGGGATAAATGAACTTAACTGACGACCGAGGTGTTGTTTTTGCTGTCAGGAGAAATGCAGATATATTCCATTTATTATATAAGTCCAGAATAGTGGCTAGTACATAGTTAGTGCCTATAACAATTAGATAATATTTGTTGAATAATAATTAGATATATTTGTTGAATACTTACTATGTCAACAAGCTTGAAGACAGATCATTTTCTGTCAGACAAAAAGCGAACAAAAAGACTTTAAAAAGGAGCACGCTACAGTGTAAGCTCTGTCACAGAGTGCTGTGTGAACATAGATGTGATGTGGTTAATTTTGCTGGAAGGTGGGTGAAGAGTGACTTTTGAATTGGACTTGGAAGAAGGAGTACAGACGCTAGACAACATCTCTGGCAAAGTCAAAGGCAAAGCAAGGAACAGCAGCTTTGATGAAGAAAATAAAAACAGAACTCAGTGACTTGAATTCAGGGACAAGCTTAAGGATACGTCTATGGAGAGATGTGTTACTATATGTGTGATAAGATATTGGACGACAAAAGCAAACGAAAAAATTGGTCAACATTGGGAAGCTCTAATGATACAAGCATCTCTGAAAGAGGACTCTGACTGATGTTGGAGTATATTATGAAGGAAACGCTAAATCTGTGGTTTAGTATATCTTTCAGATGTACATTTTCTTTGTACATCTTTGTATATCTTTCAGATATACATTTAGTATATCTTTCAGATGTAAAATATTCAATTAGTACTTACTAAATTATACTTTCCTCTTTCTCACTAATCACATCAAAATTGCTACACCAAGGGCCAGGCGTGGTGGCTCACACCTGGAATTCCAACACTTTGGGAGGCTGAGGCAGGTGGATCACTTGAGGTTGGGAGTCTGAAACCAGCCTGGCCAACATGCTGAAACCCGTTTCTACTAAAAATACCAAATTCGCTAGTCGTGGTAGTGCATACATACCTGTAATCCCAGCTACTCAGGAGGCTGAGGCAGCAGAATCGCTTGAACCCAGGAGGCAGACGTTGCAGTGAGCTGAGATTGTGCCACTGCACCCCAGCCTGTGTGACAGAGCGAGACACTGTCTCAAAAAGATCAAAATTGCTAGGAGTGCTATGTCAAGCTTTGTTGATTTTTACCCCCTAAATGTTGCTAGATCTCATCTATCCTTGTTGTTTTCACCATTGCCACCCTGGTCTAAGCTATTTAATGTAGGTTATGGGAATTAATGATTGCAGTTACCTCCTTGCATCATTCATGCTCTACTCCAATCTACTCTCCAGGTAGGAGGAGATAGAGTGGCTTTATAAAATGTGCTTATGCTCGTATCACTCCTATTAAACTCTAAGAGGGCTTGCCTTTATTTGTAGGGTAGTGAAAAATGTGGAAATAACTACCATGGCCCTCAATAAAGAAAAAACACCAAGACTGCTATATACTTTAATATATTCTACGGAGTTGGTGGTTTCAATGAATAAACAAAATCTGCTTGTATCAACATGAATCATAAAAACAATATTGAATAAAAAAGTTGCTGAAGGATATGTACAATATAATGTCATTGACAGAAATTAAAATCACAATTCAGATGATATATAATATATATATAGAAACATATTACAAAATGTCTCAAAATATTAGGAAAATGGCAAATCTTCTTCCAAAAAGTACCTTTATTTTCTTTAAATGTTTTTAAGTTTGTTAGCAAAATAAAGTAAATGTGGCAAAATGTTAACATTCAATTAATATGAGCTGTAAATATATAGATATTATATTGGTTCCTGTTTTTCCTTTATATTTAACAATTAAAAATGAAAATAATACTTTAAGATGTTATTTCCTCCTATTATGTTTATAGAAATGAATCGGTTTTGCAATACTAAGTAAGGGGGAAAGGTGAGATGAATTCTCTATGGGAATATAAAGTAGCATAGGTACTTTGGAGAGCACTATGTTAATATCATGAAATTCTTATTTCTACATATTTTTAAGTATACATTACTCCTCACAGCAGTTTTCAAAAATTTTGGTTTTAGGACCACTTTACACCCCCAAATTATATATTGCACCAGGCACTTTTTGGTTATGTGGGTTTATATATTGATACTTCTCAAATCAATATGGTAAGTTTTGGAAATACAAGAATGTTCAAGCACACAAGTTCTATTAGCCATCAAAAGAATAATGTCACGTCATGTCAATAGCCTCTCAAAACCCTAAAAGCATGAAAGTGAAAAGACCAATAATGCCTTAGTGTAATACAGAAAGGTTTTTGTCTTGCAGAACCCCTGAAAAGTCCCCAGCCTCTCCAGGTGTCTGTAGATTACACTTTAATATCCAGTGACCCTGAAAAAACTTTCCCAGGTGCTTTAAGCTACATTTACAAAAATATTATCAGAACATTATTTACAAAAGGGAAAACTAGAAAAAATTAAATGTTCATCAATATGATAATGGGACAAATACATTTTTGCATATTCCAAGTTGGATTCCTGTACTGAACTTAAAATTCAGCCATTGTAGTGCTACATATCATTATTAAAAATATAGAAGTTTCAAAATGATATTAAAATGAAAAAAGTAAGTTGCAGAAGGATATCCACAATATGTTGCCTTTCACATAAAATTTTTAAATCAGATCAAACAATAAAATACACACTGTATTTACTATATATTTATGGGTGTGTGTGTGTGTGTGTGTGTGTGTGTGTATGGTGGAAGAAAATATACCCAATGTGGTGCACAAGTTTATGTTTACCAGGCTGGAAGAGAAGAGAGAAGAAACAATTGAAGCAGACACAATAAACAAAGACCAATTTAAACTTACATGTAAAAATATTTTATCTTAATAATTTCAGAAGTGAAGGAAAAACTTGTGAATTTGCCAAGAGATGCTATATATTTATTTCTGGTCAAAGCTTAAGAAAACTGCTCCATGGTTTAATAGAATTTGTGGTGAGTCAGGTAAATAAATACTTGCTATATTTGTTTATAATTTTAGAGAATCATTTTTCAGTAGATACATCATTATAGTGAAAAATTAATCAGAAGTACTTTCCAAGAGTAATTTAAAACTATAGTTCTAATATGATAAACTTGTAACTACTCATTTTTCTTTTTTTAAAAAAATCCATACGTGATTTGTGATGCTTTTGGTGGGGATAAATGTAACGGATTGAGCTTATCATGTTATGAAGTTGATATTAAGAACATTTATCTTAAAAGTAGCCTTTTGTGTGTTTACCCAATGAACTGCTAATCTGAGAAAAATCTGATTACTTCCATCCAGTGTTTGATTCAATTTAGGGGAGCCAACCTTTGCTTCTGAGTAGACAGAACTGCTTCTCTCTTTTTAAACTTACCTTCTTTCAATCATTCTTTATAAGTTCAGGGGCAAATATAATCATTTTAATGCAACTTAGATTGAATGATCTAGAATGAATGGCAAGAATGGTCAGAGTCCCCACTGTAGAATAGATTGCTTCCTCTTGTGTGGTATTTGTTTCACTGCTTCTCAGTGATTTCCTGTCACATGTTTTTCAAAGATGGGTATTAGTGTAACTATGGCAATCCTGCATCAAAACATGTAGTTATTGGGGGGAGGGGGGGTGTCAGAAGCATGTATAGAATTATCTTGAAATATGAAAAATGAGACTGGAGATAAACCAAACAGATATAAAAGACTTTCTAAAAACTAGTTATTTTTTGCAGCCAGAACTTGACTTCTACATGAAAACCAATCTTTCTATTTGTCAGGAACACTGAGAGATGCTGTAAGCATCTTTTAGACATTCATTTTAAGAACTCAGTCCATCTTTGACAGACTAATTGCTTGTTCAGTGAAGAGAAATCCCAATGACAGATAATGATCTCTTTTAGTTAAACAATCCCTCTTCTGGTGATGTCATCTATGCTGGTGTTGGAAGGAGTTTCTGAAAAATGTTTTGCACTTAAAAGGCACTTTCTCTCTGATGGAAACATTGATTTGTCCTGCTAGGCCCAATTAAAAAATGGTAAAATAAATACACATTAGAAGATCTTTAAGGAGTGGCAACATTTTTTCCTATGTATGCAGTTAGTCAGTTTCAGAACCTTGGTTGCTTTGTTTGTATTCCCAACTTTAACTGCGCATCATTAGATCAGTGCACCAGTGGCCCATCCGTGCAACCAGAGAGCTATTTTTCTTCGGTTGTTTGCTTTCTGTCTTGGGATATTTGCTTTCTGAAGGATTATAAAATGAAAAGCAAGTTAAACTTCAAGGCACAGTCAGAGATAATGAGTCAAACAAGAAAACTATGTGGTTCCTGATACTTTCTTGTGTTAAATGCAAAGAAAATCCACTTTTTGCTTAGTATAAGGGTGGCTATGACTTCAGCAATCAATTGGAGGAATGTATACTCTGATTTGTGGTCAGACTTCAGTGGAGTTTGATGGAGGAGACATGTTAAGGGTCAGTCATCACACTGAAAGCATCCAGAAAGAGAGCAATTAGGAATTGAAGAATCCAGAATCCACGTCCTATTTGGATCTCTCCAAGGATCTTGGCTAAGTTATTGCAGTGGAAGAAGAGCCAAAGCCAAGAGTACAGAGGTATTTTTGGCTTCATATAACTGAGAAATGATCATGTACATGAAGAGATGCCATCTGTGCTGTTCCAAATAGTGGAGTTAGCCCCAATGGATGAGCATTACACAAAAGCAATTTTTACATCAACATAACAAAGAACTTCCTTTTGGTCTAAAGATATCATTGATGAGGATATGAATTCACTGCTCCTTGGTTTATTTATGAAGCTAAAGAAAAATCTTTCAGAGATTTATTTCCAATGCATGAAAAGTCTTTTTATGCATTGGAAGATAGAACATTTATTTCTTTTCTTTGAGTTTCAGCATCTGATCTGCACTCCTCATGCTAGAGCCCAAGTCAGGCGTTGTGAAGTGGTCTTCAATGCAATCTCCACAAGCTTCCTTTAAAAAGGTGTTGGTGTGAATTGATGAGTAAAAAGATGTATAGCCTTTCTCAGAGATTCAGACCTTGACACTAATCTAAATTGAATTTTAGCTCAAATGTGATTTAGTGGTTCTTACTGGCTTCTGGATTAAAATTTATAGGTTAAATATATGATACAGAGTGACACTAATTTCAGGACTTTGGTTACATGATGTATACATACAAGAGTGAAAACAGGACTAAGGGTCCTAAAAGAGAATTCTGCAGAAAGTGATGCTTTGTTATGACCTAGATGTTTGTTTTTGGAATTGAATCCTCTATTAAAATTTTCTGGTATTTCTTTTATGGGTGACAGCAGTCAGGAGGGGTACCCGTCAATTGGCTTACTTCCACCTCTTACGGCCCAACTCTGTCCTCCAGTGTTCTAGCTTTTTTCTCAATCCTTCCGTTTTCTTCCCAACTTCTACTTTTGGACATTCCCCCTCCCATTCTCAGTGTTTTAAATCTCAGTGACGACCCCACATACCTTTGCTGCTGATTTGGGTGTCTTGTTTAAAAGAAAATCAGGTAGCGGGGCATGTCTCGAAAAACTGAGGCTGAGGGTAGAGGAAGTGTGCCCAGGTCTTGGAGTCTTCGTTCCTGTTCACAGTGTTTGTGGGTTATTTCCCTCAGTAGACATGTAAAAAATATTGCCAGCCACTATCTCCTTTACAAGTTCATGTGTTCTATAATTTACTGAACGAGTATTCACATGCAAGTGCTAAATGCTATAGGTACAGCAGATATGTTTGAATTATTGGCTCATGAAATAATGGAGATAGTAAGTCCAAAATCTGCAGGGTGAGCTGAAAGGCTGGAGACACAGGGAAGAGTTGGTGCTGTGACTCAAATCCAAAGGCCACGATACTGGATACCTGTGGTAGATCTAACATTTCGGTTCAAATATGATGGATGTTGATCTGAAAGATGTCAGGCTGAAGGCCATAGCAAAGCCGATGTTGCAGTTCAAGTCCAAAAGCCATTTGCTGCAGAACTCCCTCTTGCTCAGAGGAGTTCAGTCTTTTGTTCTATTCAGGCCTTCAACTGCTTGAATGAGGCCCATCCACATAATAGAGCTTGATCTGATTTATTCAGTGTCTACCCATTTAAATGGTAATCTCATCTAAAAACACCCTCACAGAAATATCCAGAAAAGTATCTGACCAAATATATGGGCACTGTGAAACATAAAATTGTCACAAATTGACACATAAAATTCACCCTCATAGGATGTAACGTTTAAGCTAAGACATGAATGCAAAACACGCAATAGCAAAGAATTTCAGGAAGCAGGAAGAATAGGCACAAAAAAGTTTTGTGTTTGTGAAACAGAGAAAAAGCCCTATAACTGGAGTTTGGTAAGTTAGGAAAGTGAGAAAATGTAGGAGAATAAGGCAGGGGAAATTTGGTAAGGCAGTGGTTTTAAACCTTGGCTGTTAGATTTACCTAGGGAGCTTTAAAAAAATTTCTAGGGATGCAAAAAAAGGATCAGTTAATTCTCCGTGTAATTCAATGTGCAGCTAAGGTTGAGAAGCACTGATGTAGACTGTGTGCAGAGATTTTATTCCAAGTGGAAGAAGATGTAACTGGTAAGGTGCATATATTTCATGGTTTTTAAGAAATCATTATGGAAGTATTCTGGTTCCAGTAATAGCAAGACTCTTTCTCTGATAACAATCATAAATCTGGACAAAATATTGAAAAACAAATAAATTGAATGCACAGGGGAACAAAGTAAAACCGCCAGAAAATGAGAAAATGGAACCTGACTCTAAAAAAAGGAAAGTGTGTGTGTGTGTGTGTGTGTGTGTGTGTGTGTGTGTGTGTGTGTACGTACAGCTTATACCTTGAGGGAGCTTCTCAATGTATGTAGTACAGGTTGGGTAGAACTCAAGCAGAAAGCTGCAGTTTTATTTACTGGAAGCAAAAGAGAATGGAGTTTTGGGCTTCCAGATGGTCTGAAAACAGTGGGGAGGGTAATTCTGGATAACAGCCACACAAAGGGAAACTCCAAACGCGTATCTCTACCTCATTCACCAACTTGACTGAGCCTTAAACTGCACATGGGTGGGAGAAACTCTAATAAGCCCTGCAGGAAGCAAGGCTGAAAGAGACTTCAGTGGCTGCCCACAGCACCGGACACTGAATTTGGAGTTTGAATCCACTCTAAGTAGAGGACCTGGATAAACCTCTGTATTCCTCTAAAACTTCGTGAGAATCGCAAGTTAAGAGCATGGATGAAGGCCCAGAATAAAGTCCTAAGTGAAGCTCCAGAATTGTAGAATTTGCCTTCTAACTAACAATAACACTAAAACACATCTGAAATAACAAAGCATAAAAGAATTCAAATTAATCAACTAGTAATTTATCTGCTAGTTAGAATAAAAATAGACACATTTCAAAGGAACAACATATCAAAACTGTCAATAAATAACAAACCACAGTGTCTGGTATACTATAAAAATCAGTAGAACAGTAAAAACAAACAGACAAACAACAACCAAAAAACAGGTAATTACTATCCTGCATCTTAAAAAAAAAAAAAAAAACTCAATAACCAGTCAATGGAAATAGAAACCCAAATAACTAAAAGTTGGAATTCACAGAAAATAATTTTAAAGCAGGTGATGTAAATATGTTCAGGACTTAAAGAAAAAAAATAGAGTGAACTGATGGAGACTCTCAGGAGAAATGGAAACTATCCAAAAAAGGAACAAATAAAAATTCTAAAACTGTAAATTACAATATGTACATTGAAAATTTCACTTTACAGACTTAAAGTGAATGTACAGCTAGGTCAGTAAAAATTCTCTAAACTGAAGAACAGAAAAATTGATCATAGTCTCAATAACCTATAGGAAAATATCAACCAGTCTAAATTACATCTAATTGGAATTCCTGAAAAAGAGATAGAGAATGGAATTGAGCAAAAAATTTGCAATACTGGTTTCCAAATTACGTAAAAATTGTCAACCATCAGATTCAAAAAGATCAGTGGATACATGAAGAGAAAATATCACTGATGATTATATAGATATTAAGACTATAGTAAAGAATATTATGAACAAATTTTTGCAAATAAATTTGGAAATGGCTAAAATGGAAAAAAATCCATTAAAAAACCTTCCTAATAAAATTTCAAGCCCTGTTAGTTGCATAGTTAAATTCTACCAAGAGTTTAATAAAGAAACAATGCCAATCTTACACAAACTCTTTCAGAAAATAGAGGAAGATGTATTTCCCAACATATTTTTTGAAATCACCATAATCCAGTTGAAAAACCCTTACAAAGATGTTATGAGAAAAAAGAAATTATAGACCAACATCTTTGACCATAGACCTAACAGATCCTTAAAAACTATCAACAAATTGAATTTAGCAATATTAAAAAGGAGTCATTTAATGTAAGATTATGAGTAATACAAGTTTAGTTTAACATTTGAGAGAATTGATGTCCAACACCATTTTGTCATCAGAGAATTGCCAATTTAAAGAAATGAGATATCACTCTATTTAAGTAGAATCAAATAATTAAGTAGAATGAAAGAGAAAAAGACAATATCACTTGATACATAAAAACATTTGATGAAATTTATTGACATTTGTTGTTTTAAAATAATATCAGGAAGTAGAACAGAAGAGAACCTTTCAATCTGACAAAGGTCATCATCAAAACTCAAGTTAACTTCATGCTTAATTGTGACATGTGGAATGCTTTCTAAGAGGAAAAAGTGGGAATTGGGAATAATGAAAGGATATCTGATCTTACCACATTATTGAACACTAGGGCAATAATGTCAGAAAAATAAGTAAAAGACAAAGGTATTGGAAAGGAAAGGTAAAAGTTATTGATCATAGATTAATTATGGTTTACATAGGAAATATTAAAAATATACCAATTAACTCCTAGAATTCATATGAGAATTTGCCAAAGTCACAGTATACAAAGTTATTATACAAAAAAAAGTTATACAAAAAATTGACACAGTTTTTTGTATAATAACCTTGCATGCTGTGACTTTGGTAAATTCTCATGAGTTCTAGTAGTAATATCTAGAACTCATGAATAGTAGCAAAGTTATCTAGTATCTCAGTTATCTAGTATCTCTAGTTAGTTATCTAGTATCTCTGTATAGTAGCAAAAATTTGTAAAAGGAAATCTTAAGAATTTCCTTTTCAATTACATCAAGAAGCATAAAATTCTTAAGAATAAATAAATATGCAAAACCTCTGCAAAGAAAACAATAAGACACTGAAAAAGTAAAATAACTAAGCAAACAAATGGAGACCTAAATAGCCTTTACGAATTAGATGTCCATTCTCAACAAGATCAATATATAGATTTAGACAATCCCAATCAAAATTTAAGTAGCATTTTTCTTTCTGTAGATGTTAAAAAACTATTTCTTAATTTTATATGAAAACACAAAGGTTCTATAACAGGCAAAGCAATCTGAAAATAAAGAATAAAGTTGGCAGACTCCCACTACCTGGTATTAAGACTAAGTATAAAGCTATTATAATCAAGACAGTGTTGTGAGGGCATATGAATAAACAAATTAATTGTGCAGAATAGGGAATGCAGAAATAGTCCTCCTCATTTTTGGTCAATTGATTTTCAGTTGAGGCTGCAAATCAATTCAATGTCAAAAAGAGACTCTTTTCCAAGACTAGGTATTTAGGAGGTGGGGAGAGGTAGTGTGAAAGGGGGCAGGGTAAGGAAACTAAATGTATGTGCAGGGAAATAATCTTCAACCTGTGTCTCACTTCATACACATAAAAATAATACAATCCCAATCATAAACTGAAATATAAAAGCAAGTACTATAAACTTCTAGAAAGAAACATAAAAGATTATCTTTATAACCTTGAGGTTGGAAACAACTTTTTCAACTATACACAAGAAAGCACTAATGGTGAAAAGAAAACTAAGGAAAATGGAAAATTGAACTTCATGTACATTTAAAAAGTCTCTTCTCTTTAAAAGACATTGTTAAGAAAATTAAAAGCCAAGTACCTACTGGGAGAAGATATTTATAATAAATATATCTGAAAGACTTAAATACAGAATATATAAAGAACTAACAAAATAATAATGAAAAGACAACCCAATGAAAAGGGGCAAAGAATTTGAATTAATACTTACATTTGAATTAATACTTACATTAAGAAAATATACATTACTGGCTTATGCCTGTAATCCCAGCACTTTGGGAGGCTGAGGTCGGTGGATCACTTGAAGTCAGGAGTTCGAATCGAGACCAGCCTGACCAACAAGGTAAAACCCCATCTCTACTGAAAATACAAAAAATTAGCAGGGCATGGTGTCAGGTGCCTGTAGTCCCAACTACTCAGGAGGCTAAGACAGGAGAATTGCTTGAACCCAGGAGGCGGAGGTTGCAGTGAGCCAAGATCATATCAGTGGACTCCAGCCTGGGTGACAGAGCAAGACTCCATCTCAAAAAAAAAGAAAAGAAAAGAAAAAGAAAATATACAAATGGCCAATAAGCACACAAATGATGTCCAACATTGTTTTGTCATCAGGGAATTGACACTTAAAACAATGAGGTGTATCACTCTATTCAGCTACTCTGGCTTTTGAATGGGTAAAATTAAGGACTAGCAACATTAAATGTTGGAGAGAATGTAGAACAAGTGAAATTCTGATACATTACTGGTAAGATACCCCAATTTTAGAAAACATTTGGCAGTTTCTTACAGAGTTAAATAGACACTTAACAGAAGATCCAGCATTTCCAACCCTAATATTTAACATAAGAAATAAAAACATATGTCTACACTTCGACTTGCACCCAAATTTTTATTCTACCTTTATTCAATATAGTACAAAACTGAAAACAACCTGATGCTTATCAATAGAAGAATGGATAAATAAATTTGTTTATTTATATAATGGAATTCTCAGTAGCAAAAAAAAATAAAACAACTACCAATTCATGTAAAAACAGATGAATTTCACAACTATTAATACGATGTTGAGTAAAGGAAGTCTGTCCTTTGATAACAGGGCATGCTGTGCACATGTACTCAGGAAAAAGCAAAAGTATCTTTAGTGAAAGAAATAAGAACAGTGGTTGTCTAAGGAGAAGGCTGATGATTGACTAGGAGTTATAAAAGGGTGTAATAAAAATATCTGATATCTTGATTAGAATGAGTGTATACATTTACTAGAAATTTTTAAGTTGTATGCTTGAAATTAGTACATTTTGACTGAATATAAATTTGATGTCAATTTTAATGGTTTATAGGTAGATATAAATGAAAGCTAGAAGAATTAAGAGGCTATTTCAGTAGTCTAGACAGGAGATTATGAGAATTCAGAGTAGGATGTTAGGAATGGAGCTGAGAGGCAGTTATATCAGGGAGGTAGTTTTGAAGGTGAAGTCGGCAGGAATTGCTGATGGATTTGGATCCAAGGCGTAAGAGATAAAAAGGATTAAGGATGCTTCTATGATTTTGGTAAGACAACTAGGTGGCTGGCACTCCTCTTTTGGAGACTGTGAAGACCAGGAAAGAAACTGTCAGAGAGTGAGTGTCTATGATGAATCAAGAGCTCTGTCTTACCATGTTAAGTTTATAATATCTTTTGTAGCACTTGTACAGCAGAGATATCAAGCAGGCCCTTGCATTTTTCAGTCTGGCTTTTCAGTGAAGAGTCCAGTGCTGGGTGTATATATTTGGAGTCATTAGCATAGAGATTGTCTTCCATAGAAACTTTGAAATACAGAGTCTCCAGGTATGTGATGTATAGTTGTACAGGAATGAGTTTCATGAAAAGAAAAATGGTACTTGCTAAATGCTTGATCAATGTATTTATAGTGAATGAATAGTAAAAATGTAGAAATTTTTTTTTATCTTGAATTAGAAAAGGAAATGACACCAAAAGCAAAACAATTAACTGATAAAACAGCAAAGAAAAAATGGATCTGATTGTGATTTGGTTTCTGGTTGGATCATATGAGAAGTAAGACTCTGGGCAAATTGTTTAATGACATTGTTTTCTCTTCTTTAAAATGAGGATAATAATCATATGCATAATACGGGATAGTTGTGCAGATCAAAGGAAATGAGTAGTACAAAACACTTTTAAGTACTTATGAGAAATGTAAATGCTGACCTTTATAGATATATTTCTTTTTGTTGCTTATTATCACCTTGTAAACTCCAATTTCTACCAGACTTTACTTTCAGAGCCTTAGCTGAAAATGACTACCTGGGCTCCTTGAATTTTAATTTGAATAATCAGATGAAAAAATCCAGAAAGCATTCAACGTAGATGAAAAAAATTTAACATAACCCATGAGAACCTGGTGAGGTGCATTTTCCAAACGACAGTCCTTCTGTGAAACTCCACAAACTTGTCAGAGTAGTCTGGACTTGAAGACTGAAAATGACATTCCTGGAGACATTTTAACACCATCTCCCCAAGGACAAACAGATTGCATTCTCCTTGAGGTGGGTCATAAATGGATTTCACCCGCCTTTATTCTTAGCTGAAGGTACAAAGGAAGCAGTTCCTATGTCGGGAGAATCCCATCAACACCCGCAACCTGTTTCTGCCAAGGTGGAAGATGAATGAAACCAGAAAGCAGTTGTGCCTGACCACACTGAGAAAGAATCAGACAGCGCTGCCTCCGCCAGAGCCCTGGGCATGCATCTGTGATCCAGTGTTGAGTCACTTCCCCTAGCCCAGGTGGTACACAGCCCCGGGTTTTTACAGCTGGGTCAGATCATACAGGCATGGGAGTATCACGAGAATAGACAGCGTCTTGGGATGTATCATGAACATAGATGTCAAAGCAGCTGCTGCAGGCTGGACAGCCAAACCTTAGCACACAAAACTGGGGCTCTGTGAACGATAGTGTGAAGTGACAGCCTCCTTTAGAGCCTGTGCAGTCCTCTGTACTTCCCAGAGCTCTTCAGACAACTAGATCTAGTAGAAAAACCCTGGAGCATATTAGTAGACCTGAATGTGAAGGCTGACTCTATGCTTATTCACCTTTAACATTGTGCAATATGTTTTCTCCCCTTGTTCTTTTTAGATTTTCGTGTGTAAAACTGGTGAATATCATTACTGATTTGTTAAAAATAATTTGAAGATTATGTGATTCAAGTTACAGAATGTCCAGCTTGTAATTTGATACACATCAGGTATTCAAAATCAGTGAATCCCATTTTGTTTATCCTTGATATGGTCTAAACCAATGCTGCCTAATCAAAATACAAGCTGAACATATAACAATTACTTTTCGTAGCTACGTAAAGAAACTAAGAAGAAACAGGTAAAATTAATTTTAATTATACGTTATATTTGCTACAACAAATCTACAACATCATTTCAGTAAGCAGTTGATACTAAAATTATTAAAAATCAAAAACATTTGATTTTTTATGTCTAAGTTAATTAAAATGAAAAAATTCAATTCCTTAGCCTAGTCTGCTCGATTTTAAGTGCTCGGTATTCACCTGTGTCTCTGGTATTGGACAGTGCCCAACTAAAGGAGTATCAGTTATGAAGAAAAAATGAATACATGCAGAAAGAATAAACTTAAGTTGGCTAAGAATTGTCAGCTTCTAAGAAAAAGACGAGATGGGTTTGTAAAAATGGTGTTGAATCTGGTGCCTTGAATATAGAGTTATTGTTTGTAGAAATAGGAAAGTAATTCTGAGGGACAGGATGATTGGAGACTCGAATTTCAGTTGTACATGCTGAGTTTGAGATGGTATCAAGAGACCTCTGTAGAGCTCTCTGGTAAATAGAATCACGTGTCCACAGAAAGCTCAGGTAGGAGGCGCTCTTTTCAGCAAAGGAGTGGACAGCAAAGGGCTTAGAGAGAAGAATATGCATTGGGAATTGAGGAGCTTTGGTTTGCCTGTATTTAGGCTATGAAAACAAAAAGAACCAAACTCAAAAAGATACAAGAAGACAAAAAAGTAGGAGAGAAATCAAGCGAATATCATGCCCCAGACTCCAAAGGTTAAATGACTTTGCAGGTAGCAGTGAAATGGTACCTGGAATGCTACTGCAGAGAAAAGGGGGAAGCAGAGCAACAGCTCACCAGCAGCCCCCGTTCCATCACGGCTGCTCACTGCCTCTGCTATTCCTGTTTTCTCGGCTTCATGTTACACCCCAGCATCATCTTAGTCATCCTCTGTTCTGCTCTAACAGGTGCATTAATCAAAAAGAAGAACAGCCCTGTCACTGTTCTCCTCCCTGTCTTACACATAATTTTGGTGATTTGGTTCTTTCATTTGACTTGTTCATTCACTAAACTTATAATTATTCAGTTCCTACTTCCTGTGTGCTCAGCAGGAAGGTTCTGAAATGAACAAGGTCCTTATTTCCTCTCTAAGAAGCTGATTTGCTTTACATAAAACTTCCTGTTCTTACCTACCCCAAGCCAGTCTTTGTAAAGGGAGCAATGTTACTTTCCCTACCTCAGGCAGAGTTCTTTTTCTTTTTCCCAGGAAGTTGCCTGGGAGTGTAAGAAGTGCTCCTTGCTTCTCTGCTTCTCAGAAGTCTCCCGGCTTCTGCATGCCTGGTGATATCCTAGGCCCCCCTCAGTTCCCAGCTGTTATTGACTCTCTCTCTCTGGGACCCTTGCCAACTATCTAGATTAATATTTCTCCAATGATAATACTACTAGATGATTTTAGGTGGTGATAAATCTAGGTGATTTGAGGTTGCACGCTAAGATTTTTCTGTTAGATGTCATTCATTTTCATGCAACTTTTTATGCTGACACTGTATTTTAAACTTAATGATGTTTCTTGAAAAATGTTATTTTAAAATAAATAGGTTTCAAGTTAAAAAGCAAAGTGATTTTTAAAGGTCAAGTAAATAATAGTTTCAGCACTTTGTGATTATGGCAAAACCATGTCTAATGTTTGGAAAGCCTTAGAGAATGATAAAAGAAAATGCATCATCATTATTAATTAGCCTGCATGTCATAGACTAAATACTCCAGAAAGACACAACAAAAAGATAGACCTGACTTTAGCCACTTTCTTTTACTGTCTGATAAAACAGCATGAATGTCAAGAACCTTAAAGTGTCTGAGATTTTTATCTTACTTGCAACAGAACAAGTTCGCCAGTCACAGTTGCCTGGTTACTGTAGAAGACACTTTATTACTCGAAAACAGTAGTAATAGTCAGGATAACAGTTCTATTGTATTCCCCAACCCCCGTTTCCCAATCAGTAATGTGAAGAGGATGAGTTATACCTGCCCTCTGTAGGTGGTGTTTCAGGAAAGGAACCTTGAACTTAGGGACCTGTCACCTTTTATAACGGGCAGACAGCATGCTCCCCGAGGTTCTGGGGTGAGACCTTATCTTTATTATACTGGACTGAAGTATGCTTGCCATTTTCTTCGGTTTCTCTTCCTGTCCTTACTAACAAAATATTCATGAATAGACAGCGCAGAACAAGGAGTAGTTGGTGCCTCACTTCACAAGGCATGCAGAAATGACAGTCTCATGGATAATTGTCTCCCAACCATCAGCAGGGACACGAAAAATATAGACGGGAAAAAAAGTACATAAAAAGCCATCTTGATCATCATGATGTATGGTATATTTTGAATTACTGACACATTGATTCACAAGCTAAAAGCCATTCTATAACTCTTCTTTTTGGGAAAAGGACATTTATATTTCTAAAAGCCAATCACGAATTAGATTTGAAATGAGTTTTTTCATTAAAATGAGTATAACTTGACAAATTAGGGCCGGGAGCAGTGGCTCATGCCTGTAATCCCAGCACTTTGGGAGGCCGAGGCAGGAGGATTATTTGAGGTCAGGAATTTGAGACCAGCCTGGCCAAATAGTGAAACACTGGCCCTACAAAAATACAAAAATTAGCCAGGCGTGGTGGTGCATGCCTGTAATCTCAGCTACTCAGGAGGCTGAGGCAGGAGAAATGCTTGAACCAGGGAGGTGGAGGTTGCAGTGACTCAGGATTGCACCTTGGCACTGCAGCCTGGGCAACAGAGGGAAATTCAGTCTCAAAAAAAAAAAAGAAAAGAAAAATCAAATATATTAGAAGCATACTCATCTATGGCCATCCACTAATTAATGCAATTTATTTGAATGGGACTTGTCTATTTGCCAGCATTCACTTGGAAAAAAATACAGTACAAAAATAAGATGGGTTTCTAACTAAAATACTATGTATCTGAATGTGGCACCTCAGGGTTCTATCATATGCTGTAATAACACTTAGATGCTCGCAAAGGTGAGGGGGATGCAATTATGCTAAAATCTTACACTGTAAAATGATCTTCAGCTAGCACATATGAAAATATTCTACTAATTACTCCTGGTATGTATTTATTTTTTCCTTTAAAGTCATGTTGCAGATGCCACATATGTCTACAAAGGTACAATTTCCCTTTGCTTAGTGGCAAAATCTCAATATAGTTCATTAGTTGAAATCTGCCTTTTCAGACAAAAGTTGAATCTAATTTTTTTTAAAACAGAAGTCATTGGGTAGACAAAATACAGAGATTCTAAGTTGGAAGAAATAAAATTAATATTACCCTTTCTAGGTGAGTTTACTTTCTTTAATGTTCAATAAAGCCTTTGGAAGCTCTTTTTGGGATTGTCTATCAAAATTAAAAATGAATGATTTATTTAACCTAGATGCTGGCTAATTATGAATGTATATAATTATTTTGTTAGATCGTTCTTGTATGGTGGCACTTTCTTTATTTTTTATTTTTCTGAGATGGAGTCTCTGTCACCCAGGCTGGAGCACAGTGGGGTGATCTTGGCTCACTGTTGCAACCTCCACTTGCCGGGTTTAAGCAATTCTCCTGCCTCAGCCTCCTGACTAGCTGGGGGATTACAGGCACCTGCCACCATGCCTGGCTAACTTTTTATATTTTTAGTGGAGACTGGGTTTTACCATGTTGGCCAGGTTGGTCTCAAACTCCTGACCTCCAGTGATACTCCCGCCTCAGCCTCCCAAAGTGTAGGGATTACAGGCATGAGCCACCG
Source organism: Aotus nancymaae (assembly GCF_030222135.1). Classification (NCBI taxonomy): domain Eukaryota; kingdom Metazoa; phylum Chordata; class Mammalia; order Primates; family Aotidae; genus Aotus; species Aotus nancymaae. The sequence continues at coordinate 70,520,799 of NW_026988422.1, read as the reverse complement.
CTCCCACCCAGTGGCATTTCAAATGGATAATAATTCAATAATGGAGAAATGGAATTGACCTGCAATGTGAGAGTCATGGATCTTAACATACTTCAGTTCATCAGAGATGATGCAGCGCTTTGGTTAAATTATTGATTACATATTTTTTGGAAAGAATTTAAATGTGCCTATGAGCTTGAAGTTGTCTGGGGTAGACCCCCAAAAAAAATCACACTAATTGAAATCAAATTGAAAGACTAAAGTCTAGCGAAGAAACTGCTCCCCAGTCATTAAGATGTTCCACTTATTTCAAAGAATACTTGAAGGGTAAGATAATTAGACAACTTTGAGTATTCTGAACTGTGGTCAGAAACCACAAGGAGTTCTTCAGTTCAGTTTTGGACATTGTTCATCTTTAATTACTATAGGTCATAAGACCAGAGCAAAAACTTTTGACATGCGATGTAATGAACATATGAATGAATCAATGAATAAGAAAAACTTTTAGAACTTAACATTTGTATTTAATTTTTTTAATTTTAAAATATTTTTTATCTATAACTTTATGTAAGTGCATAACTGGGGCTATAACATTCATTCTGTTGATTTTTGATGTAGTTTTAAAAATTATTTCCTTAATTATTTTGTTTGCTTTTCCTTCTCCTCTTCTAGTCACATTATCCTCTTGCCTCAATAAACACCCTGTATATATTTTTAAAAATCAATTTGAAATTACAGCATATTAGGGTTCTCTAGAGAAACAAGCAATAGGATAATGTCCTATATTATATGATAATAGAATAATATCACACATATATTCGTATATAAGAAAATATTATATATTTATATATACACACACCTATTAATATATATCTATATATAGCTAGATAGATTTTTTTTTACAGTTTTGGTTCAAGGAACTATAGAAATCTCATGATCTGTTCTCTGTAAGCTGGAGACCCAGGAAAGCTGGGGATGTAGTTCAAAAGCTTGAGATCCAGAGATCTAGTGGTATAGATTCCTGTCTGGGTCTGAAGGCCTGAGAACCAGAAGCACAAAAGACAGAAGACTGGTGTCTCAGTAAGACAGGCCGAGAGTGAGTTCAGTCTTCCTCCATCTTTTTGTGCTATTCAGGCTTTCAATGGATTAAGTGATGTCCATCCACTTGGGAACTGCTTGACTCACTTTCCCCATTTACATGTTAGTCTCTTCTAAAAACACCTTCACAAGTGCATCCAGAAATAATACCTAAATATTATCTGGGCATTCTGTGGCCCCATCAAGTTGACATACACAATTACCCATCAAATACATGGAATGCTTTTGTCAAAAGATAAGCTCACTTCTCCCACATGTGAGAACTCAAAAAGTCATGATATATTGACAACCTATGTGTACTAGGGGAGAAAAAAGTTTGATATTTCCAAACCTCAAGTTTGAAAATCACTGCCCAGAACATTACCTATTGTTCATATGGCCATAAAACGTATTAAAAGGGTGACTAAATATCACTCTCTACTTTCTATTGAGAATAATCTCAAAGGTAATGAGTGATATCAGCTTAGCAGCAACGTATACTCGAGGCAGATTTTAGGAATTCATATTTAAATACAAATTAAGGAAAGCAAATAGATGTCAAATGAATGGCATGTGAATAAAGAAATCTGTCATGGGTTAGGAGAAGTAAGTGAAAAGAAATGATAACATTATAATCATGATGTCAACAGAGATAAATGCCATTTATACAGGTGAAAGGAAGCAAGATGACAGATGGCACAAATATTCTACGTCCTAAATGTCATGTAGTAATTGCTTTTTGACATTTTTACCCAGGATCAGGGGCATAATTCCATTTATTGCATTTTATGAAATTTAAAAACAACATGGGTATACTTTTGCACTCCAACTTTTTCTGCATATTTATGACTTCTCAAGTGGTGTGTACTTCCTAATGGACTAGGGGAGTGTAATCTGTTATTTATATGTTCCTCATAGTGCAAGGTATACAGCATTGACTAAAAAATATTAAATAGTGTGTCTTGGAGGAATACAAAATATATATTATGAATATATATTTATATAAAAATATATATGATATTTTCCTATATATAGTGCAAGATGTGCATACCAGTAACTTGACATTGCTGTGGATTACCATTGTTCTAAGGACAGTACACTATACAGTCCTGATTAGAATTTTAGTCTCTTGGCCTAGACTTCCTGAGTTCACATGCTCTTCACTAGTCGTATGCTATTCAGCAGTGACTCAACTCTACCTCATTTTCTTCATGTGGAAGAGAGTGTTAATAATAGTATTAACTATTTAAATATTTAAAGGAATTAACATTTATAAAACACTAAGGACAATGTTTGGTATATACTAAACACTAAACAATTGTTCATTGTTTTTACTATTTGTGTGTGTGTGTGTGACTAGCACTATTATTCACATAAGTGGCAAAAATTCAGAATTTACCAACACATCAATATCCTCAACAGGAATAACATTTAGAACAGTAATAAAAAGAGCAGACATTGGATCGGAAAGACCTGGGCTCAAATTCTGGCTCCTTCATTGTTTAGCTATGGAATCCTACATGAAGCACTTGTTTTAGTAAGGATTCCAGAAGAAAAGAGCTGGTCCAAACACTCAGAGTATTGAGGAGAGTTTAATGAAAAGATTTTCCAGAAGTATAGTCAGGTTAGGACAAGCCAAGGAGAGATCGTAAAACACCAAAAGTTGAAAAATGTGGGACCCTTTCAAGTCCTAGCTGAAGAGGCAAAGGGAAAAACTAGTCATTGGATGAGAGACGGAGACAGAGAGTGAGAGCTAGAGGGAGAGTCTGAGATCCGAAAGGGTTGTTCGCAAAAAGCATTGCCAACTGTCTATTAGAACTTCACTCTCCCACTCCAAACTTCTGCCCCCATCTCTTGTCAGTGTCTCCCATTGGGGTACTCAGCAAGAAGACACAAGGCAAGGAGGATTCTGATGAAGTCTTTACAGATTCTCTTCCTGGACAGACTATCTGGCACATTGTTTAAACATCTCTGAGTCTCACCTGACCTGTACCTGATCTCTGGACTCCATCTGTTGTATCAACTTTGAGTATTATCTCTGAGCATGATTTCAAGGCTGACTCTAGTATTAAACTGCTATGGGGCTTATGACCGTCACTAAGTGACTAATATTCTAAGAGTCTCTAAAGAGAAATATATGATGAAGGCTTTAAATTTAAGCAAGGCATTAGAGTTATAAGCAAGTGATAACGTATACAATTATTAATAGAAAAGTCTTTTCTCAAATATATGCCACTGAACATGTGAGTTGCTATGTAAATTGTAAACAAATAAGAAAGTAATAATTAATGCAAGCAAACAAATGAATCTATCAGAAGTTTCATGGGCAAATTAATTTGGAAACTTCTGGTTTCGACAAAATTATTCCTTTATTAAAGGACTTCTCAGAACTTTTAATATAGTAATGTTATAGATCTCCAAGATGGTTAAGTTGACCAAGTTCTCCAAGTGTAATTTATCGTGAAACTTAAAAAAAAAAAATTTCCACACAAAGATGCTATTTTATGAAAAATACAGTTTATGTAGTTAAAATGAAAGAGCATTCTTTTGCATTTAACAATTTCAAATGTCTATAAATTCTATATAAAATACAGCCATTATTCTTATGTATAGCTCACCATAATAACTTATTTGTCCAGAAGTTATTTTTATCAAACGTCTATTGCTTATAATTCAGTGTAGCCACATTTTGTTAGAGCCACCCCACCAGCTCAATTGTATACTAAGGAGCCACATAGATTTAAGTAGCAACAATTTGGTCCTAACTTCCAGCACCAGGAGACAACCATTACGATATATGTGATTGGATGGGAAGAAGCAGCTACAAAATAAGCCTGAAGAGTCAAGAGAAACTGAGGAAAAGTAGAGATAAAGGGACACATTTCTCAAAGAAAAAAATGATATGAAGTTACCTTTCCAACAACAGCATGTCTGTGTAAAAAATAATAGGGTGGGCCATTCCCGGTGGCTCACACCTGTAATCCCGGCACTTTGGGAGGCCAGGCAGGTGGATCATGAGGTTAGGAGATTAAGGCCATCCTGGCCAACATGGTGAAACCCCGTCTATGCTAAAAATACAAGAATTCACCAGGCATGGCAGTGCGCACCTGTAGTCCCAGCTACGCGGGAGGCTGAGACAGGAGAATTGCTTGAACCTGGGAGGCAGAGGTACAGTGAGCCAAGACTGTACCACTGCATTCCAGCCTGGGAGGTAGAGTAAGACTCCATGTCAAAAAATAAAAAAGCAGATAGTAAGGTTGATAAGTCATTTTCAACTAACTAATATCATTCAGCCAATCAGTCAATTCACTTAAGAACATTGTGGAGAGCACCTACACTATGCCAGAGTTATTCTAGATATTGGGATAGAGTAAGGAGTGATTGAACATGATCCTTGCTTTGAGAGACCTTACATTACATCGGGTGAGGCAAAACATAGCAGGAAGATACACCTAGAAAAAGGCACACTATCTCATTCAGGGATAAAAGCTCTGAGGGAAGTTGAGCTGGGCAAGAAGTTGAATCTTAGGCACAGAAGAACTCCTTTATGTAGGGTCCTCACAGAAGGTGATATGGTTTGGATATGTCTTCCTGCCCAAATCTCATGTTCAATTGTAATCTCCAATGTGGGAGATGGGGCCTGGAAGGAGGTGATTGGATTGTGAAGAAGGTTTCTAATGAATGGTTTAGCAACATCCACTTGGTGTTGTTCTTGTGATAGTGAGAGCTAGCAACATCTGGTTGTTTAAAAGTGTGTTGCACCTACTTCCTCCTGCCTTCCTCCTGTTCTGACCATGTGAAGTGTCTGCTCCCACCTTGCCTTCTGTCATGATTGTAAGTTTCCTCAGGCCTCCCCAGAAGCCAAGAGGATGCCAGAATCATGCTTCCTGTACAGCCTGCAGAACCGTGAGACAATTAAATCACTTTTCTGTCTCAGGTATTTCTTCACGGCACGGTGAGAATGGACTAATACAGAAGCCCTCTCTGGGAAGATCTTACTCAAACAGCGGTCTTGCTTAATGTCAGGACTTGTGACTGTGAGTGGATACATTGCATTGGAAGGTAAATAACAGAAAGCACCCAAGACTTGAGGTGGAAACCGGCTTAGAGTACTCAAGTAACAGCAAGGAGGCCAGAAAGTATTTTTATTTGTTTGCTTTCAATCAAATTCTGTCTGTGTTAAACTAATTTAAATGAAAATGTTTTTGACGGATACCAATTTTCTGCTATATTCACATTCATGGATACTATTCAATTTTATCCTTATATATTCTGCCTATTTCACGTCTCCAATATGTAGTCATAGCTTAATGTTTAGATAGGATTCAAACCATAAACTACTACTAATGCTTGTGTTATATTGATCATTTTCTAGTCTGGTCTATTAGTCTGGTACTCATACACAGTCCTTGACCTTTTCCAGAGATTATCTCATTTCATTAGTGATTAGAACTATCATCTTACTCTTTTTTCTCCAAATAATGGGCGTGGTGGATTCTAAACATGTACTAAATTCATCACTCCTCTTTGGACCCATGATTGGGCCAACTGACTGCAGTAAATGTCCACTTTGGTCAAGGAAATATGTCCTTCCCTTTGGCCCTGTGCTCAGCCATGTGACTTGCTTTGGCCAAAGGGCTGTTAGCCAATGTGATACAAGCAGAGGTCTGAATAACTGTAATTGAGCTTAACCGCTCTCTTTGTGCCTCTACCGTAAGATCATGTCTCAGTTATTCTTTTGGAGGATGAGCAACTTGTAGAGTGAAGTAATTTACCCAGGTCATCCCAGCCAAAACCAAACTTGCTCAGTGGAATGCCAGGTGACAGTCTTCATTTAAGGGAGCCTAGACAAGATCAGCAGAGCCATCCAGATGGCCTCTAAGACAGGTCAATAAAGGCATATTGTTCTAGACCACAGAGATTTTGTAGTTGTTCACTATGCAAAGGTATTTTGGTAGTAGGAACCTGATACTATACACTATGCAAAGCAGATGTGTGTTTATACCATTCAATACCAAAACATATTAGAGTACTGTGTCCCAGACAACCTTCGTATTTTATAAACCTTAAAAAGAAAGAGTTTTTGTGGTTGTTGTTGTAGCTGCAGGGTTGCCTCATGTTTCTTAAATATCTCTGACCTAACTAAATACAGCATAAAAATTTATTTATCTTGAGCATACACAGGTGACGGCTTCTGCCTTCCAAGGCATAGTCTCAAAGTTTGCTCAGAAATGAGGATAAAAGAACCCCCAAGCACCTGAAATAAATTTCTCAAGGCAACAGTGCTAATATTGTGAATCTGTATAGAAAGCCATCATATCTTTAGAAGCTGCTTAATTAATAAGTACATTTTAAGCATTTTCATGCCTGGCACAAAATATAGAGGATATTGCCCATATATTGTTAATAACCAAATAGAGGGAAGTCTAGGTAATAAAATATAAGGAGGAAAAAAACACAAACATATTCACACTATAAATATCAAAGAATGAAGAAGGATGTTTCTGTAGTTAAAGTATGTCTTCAATTGGTTTTGTAATTGGATTTGTTTCATTCAAGTGGCATTTTTGAAAGCTTGGGAAGATTATAATTAAATACGGAATTTTAGTTTTATGTAGAACACCTTACATCATGCTTATTCCTGGCCTGTGAAAAAAGAAGAGTAATTACTCTGTTTCTAGAAGGAAATGACGATAAAAATATTAAGAAAACAGAAACAATTTTTTTTTTATTTAGATGAATAATCATTCTTTAAGACAGCTGGTAATTTCTTTCCTTATGGAATTAGCCATCCCTCTATTTTTTATGGAACAGTTAAAGCAGAGGTATTTGCCATTCCCAGAAGAAAGTTTTTTTTTTTTTTTTTTTACAATCTTCCAGGGCTTTGCCTGGGAAGTGTTTGAGCATCTGCTAACTCTAGGCCTTTGACGTTGAAAAATTTCTGTATTTTAAAGGGAAATCTGATTTCATTCTTCAGGAGATCTCAAGTTCAGAGAGGCTGTCATCTCCTCAGTCCCACCCTTGTTTGTGGTCAAGTGAAACCATACTAAAAAAAAAGCTGATGCCTTTTTACTAACACAGGTGCACAGGCATGCCTGTAAGAATCAAATTACTCACATAAGGCAGAGAAAGTGACTCACAGTTGGAACTCAGAGATGAATGCTGCCATTCTGTCCTTTGGTCCTCCAGATCAAGGATGAGGAAAAAAAAGGAAAAATGAAGGAAGCTGCAAATCCAGCCCTCTGGAGGCAGGAAGGGCTACTCCAAAGCTCTGGTTACTTGATCGTGGAGAGTAATTTCTCTCAAAATGTTTAACTCAGATGCTCAGCCTATGTTTGCATGTGCTCACAGACTCCTTAGCTAGGTTGCCCAAACAAAAGCTACCTAGGAAGCTAAGGAAGGTTGAGGCAGTAAGCCCATGATCATGCCTCTGCACTCTGGCCTGGGTGACAGAGTGTAACCGAGTCTCAAAAGTAATAAATAAACAAACAAATAAATATAAAGAATAAAGTTTTTAGAACAGTACTTCCTGGCTTTGGTCATTTCACCTCTCCGTACTCAGTTTTCTTATCTGTCAAGTGAGTATAGTGAAAGCACTCACCTCATAGGGTGGTTGTAAGGATTAAAATTGCTAATGTAGTTAAACAGTATACAACAGTGCCTTGCACTTTGTCACTGCTACATAAATGGCAACTTTTACAATACTTCATTTGACAAATGATTTTACTGTTGCTACTTTTGTGCTTATTTGCTGCCACTAAATGAGAAAGTCACTCTAGTTACTGGGATCCGTTTCCTCATCTGTAAAATGAGGGTGTTGCACCCTATAAAGTTAAAACTCCAATGCTGTCATTCTAAGACACGCAAATATGAGTTTGCATGTGTTTATGTTAAACTGCTTGGAGGTGTTTATATAACATTATAATTGGATGTAATGGTCTTTTTTATTACTTAATGCAAGCTATATTAAGTACTTTAATCTTTCTTACATATTTACTGAGTACCTACTCTGTGTCAGACATGTTATTAGATGCTGGGGATTCAGAATCAAAAAATCGATACCCCTGTACCCCGTACTTGTGTTTTCATTCTATTACTTTTTTCTTGGTCTGTAGCTGTATCAGCTACTTGAGAGAATACTCAGTAAGTGTATAAAGAACTAGGAACTGGGATCTCAATTCCAGCAGTATGTTTAAGTTATTGAACAGTAATTTAATATGAGGCTTAATGAAATTTTATAGAGATGCAAAAATCTAAAACTTTGAGTGTTAGGTGTCCCATTAAATTGCTAAAAATTGACTTTTTATTTCCTACATTGGCCAACATATCCATAAGTTTTAAACCAGAAGAGCCATGTTTGTGCTTGCCAAGAACTCTTTAGGAATGCTAAATATATGTATTAAATTTAAAAAATAAGAAGAGATAACTTCAGGCAGAAACAAAATGCAGACTAGTTTGTAAAAGACCATGTTTCAACCTCAGGACATATTCGTTGTTGTACAGAAAATAAATACAGTGTGGATTTTTTAAAGACCAACTTATAAACTTGATTTTGAAATTGCTCATAGTGTTTCTGTGTACAGAATGAAGTAAAGGCATGAGCCAGGTTTGGGCTTACATTAATTCTCAGCTGGCTATTTTTGAAGGTCATGAGAGTGTAAGAAAGTTCCTCCTGAGTATGCTGAGTTTGAGGTGACCACTAGTATCTAACAGGCATGTGGTTTAACCCTGCAGTGTTGCTATAATGGCTAATTTGCATTTACAAATTGTATGTAGTTTGTTAAAAAAATAACTTTAGCCAAATTAAATTTACAAGAGTTTAATTGAGCAAAGAATGATTCATGAATTGGGCAGCCTTCTGACCCAGAGAAGGCTAAAAGACTCCAGTGCAGCCACGTGGTGGAAGAAGATTTATGGACAGAAAAAGGAAAGTTACAAAAAAAAAAAAAGTTTTTTTTTAGTGGTTGCCTTATTTGAACACAGTTTGAACAGTTGGTCATCTTTAATTGGCCAAGCTCAGTGATTGGCACCAGAGTAGACTACAGTCTGTTTATAACTCCATTTAGGTAATAGTTCACCATGTACAAAGAAACCTTTAGGCTGAATTTAAGGTATGTAGGGAGGCAGCTTTAGGCTAAACTTGATTTAACAATTCTCCCCATTTGATCATCCTCTCAATTTTGAGAGACTGACCAAAACTTTAGTCATCGATGTCACTCTTGCCATCATAAATGTATTTATTTGGTCCTGAAACGATTTGGAAAATAGCAGAACAGTGAGTTTTATAAGGTGAGAACAAGAACTTTAGGTTACTTTTTTTGTAAGGGTCAGAGTAGAGGGTACCTCCTATGCTGGAACAGGAGAAAAACAAAATCTGGTTTGTTATTGGATCTATGTATTTCTTTAAAGTCTTAGTTTGATTATGCCATATTTAGCACGTTACTTCATTTTTGTTTGGTCTGATCTATTGGGGGCTAGTGCATGAGCTCAGTTCAAAACAATGGTCTCCCATAACTTTGTTTAAAAATTCCCCCTGGTCAGGTTTTACATAGGTGAGAGTGTGACCAAAACCTAGGGCCTTAGTGCCACTCCCAGTTACCATCATTTTGAGTTTTTGGTCACAGCATGTCATGCATAGGTTATGGTACCCTCAAGTTCACACATTTCTTTCAGCTCTTGTCATTCAAGTTGAAGGGAGATTGACATTCTTTTATATTCTAAAGATGGCTGCATACAAACATTTAAAACTTTTAAGAGAATATAATACACCAGGGAGACTACTATTATAACTATCAGAAGGATAACACCATGAGTTTGGAGTATGCTCCTTAGCCAGGGCCTCCATTAACCAAATCATTTAAAATCTAATAGATTTATTTAAAATCTAATAGATTAAAGAATGAGCTAGATAATTTAGAAGTCAACACACACACATGGGCACACATGGGCACACACACACACACAAATATATATATAATTTGGATCATTTTATTTTCTCCATGATGAATCACGGAATGCAAAACTTTTAATTACAAAAGCTTTAAAGACTAAGGAAGGTCAAAGTTGCTGTCCTGGTTCTTCCTGAGTCCAAACTTAACAATGGGCTTATGTCCTCTTTAATATCGGTTGTTTCTCCAGTTTAGGTGCATAGCACTGATAACTGATGGGTTATCATAGATAATTTGACTTAGACCGTGGAGTTCATTCAAATTGTATATCTAAACAATTTCAGCATTGGTTGATTTAGCATACAAATCTGGTAAAGTATTTTCTTGGTATTCAATTAATTTTTGTTCTGCTTGGGTTAGCAGTTTTATAAATCAGTCGGTCTTTTCATTAAAGTTCCAAGAGTTCTTACCCATTCCAGATAATATGATTTTAAAGTTATTAGAAACCGATATTCAACAGTGCTTTTCAGGGTCTTTTCCATCCTTTCATGAACCTCCTTAAAGACACCGTATTCTAGGATTTTGAGTGCTTCTGGAGTTTTCAGAAACTGCATCAGAATTCAGCAATTAACTGTAAACTTGAAAACAGTCATAATTAAAGACACAATTGACAAGGAAATTTGATTACTTCTGTGGTCTACAATTACTTAATATCCGTAATTATAATTGACAATATATACTCAGACATATTAGAATTTTAGAAATTCCATACAATTTTGGAACACATTCATTAAAATATAACCTGAAGAAGGTTAAACATTATTTCTCATTTGACAGTGCTTCCCATGTAACTTAAATGTCCAATAATCCTGTTTACTTCTCTTTCTGTTGCTTCAGGGGCTCTCTGTGCCATCCCAAAGTTAGAGGTCAAAAAAGACTTAATTTTGAAGCTGAAGTTTGATTTTAGGAAGCCTGTCATTTATGTAAAAGGTTTAAAATACTTGAGCAAAATAGGATGACAGGTCATTGTAAAGCAATAGTCACTCATTTAACCAAAGTGATAATTAAAAGATTTTTAAAAACAAAAACCTGTGCTCTTTGGTAAAGGAGACTCAGTTTTCTAAACCATCAAAGACCTAAAAACATTATGAAATGGAATCTTTCTTGTCTTCCTTCTTCTTTCTTCTCCCCATTTCCCCCTTTTTTGCAGTTTACTCAAAAGGTGAATGAAAATATTTTAGTATGTCTTGTTAATAATACCCAAAATTTTGTTCAAAACAGAAAACCAAATTTTACTTTTGCATTAGTGTATTATCAATAGTAAATTCAATTTTAATAAAACATCACAAATAAATTTATCAAATCTATCATCTTTTAACCACAAGGTTTTCAGAGCTTTTCATTATACATTTTTCTCAACTTTTTATATTTATCTCATTTTATCAATTTTTTTACTCCTTCAATTTCAAACCCTTAAGAAACTAACACAGACAAAATTTTTAACACACTTTTTTATGCCTTTATAACTTTCCTCATCAAATTCATATTTTGCATTAGTTTAGATACTCTGTATACAGGATTGTTTCTCTCACATCTAGCAGTTTTCAACTCTTAGTAACCCTCATTTCTAGTGAAAACCCTCAAAAGTAATTTTGAAAGTAATTTTATATCAGTATTTATAGATAATAAATTTTATAATTTTTTAGAAAAATAGTTTTTCAAATTTTTCTGAAGTTTAAAGAAATTTCAATTACATTTCAAAATTCAATTTTCTAAAGTTTGAAGAAACTTCAATTCTTCAAATTATTGTTTATTAACAGATGTAAATATATTTAGCTTTTCTATACCATATAAAACAACATGTCGAGATATGTAAACTTAAATTCATGTTTAATAATTCATATTTCAGTGTCTTAAAGATGACTCAGACAGTTTATAATTATCTATTACCTATTTTAACATAGCATCACTTTAGGATTTTAGATTACTGGAAATAATTTTGAAGCTACCAACTACACTGGTAGCTTCCCTAATGTCTTCCCCAAGTAATTCTACGTCCCAAGTAGCCACGTGGCATCCAGGAGGACTGTGAAGGTCAGGGCCTGTCTGTGTCCATCAGGACAGAAGTCAAAGCTGGAAAAGACTATACCTTGAGGATCCAACCCCTCCCAACATAGCCAGGAGGCAAAACAGGGAAAGCTGAGGGAGAAGGGGCTGGATCTGGCTTGATTCTGGCTTGTAGCTGCTGGTCTAGGCACTAAGAACTTGTCTCTAGACTTCATCATAGCCATCTACCCAGATCTCTGAATCCAGAGACTCTAAACCAAAGACATAAGCTCACAGTGAAGTCAAGCAAGTAGCTAATTATATTTAACTGAAAATTTTAAAACAATTTCTATTTTACCAACAATTCGAAAACTAGTTTGATTTACCAAATATCACATACACATAACACAGATAGACATACAAACACGTAGAAGCAGATCCTATAGCTCTCATAAAGAATTTTAATTTGCTAGCTTTCAAATAGTTTTTCTTTTCCACATTCAGTCTATCAATATTCTAATTACTTATTTTATTGACTTAAGTATTTTTAAATAGGCAAGAAATTTGCATTTCGAAAGGGATAACTGATAGGTAGAACAAAAAATTGTATTTCATAAGCACAAGCTAAGATTGTAGGCCTAAATAGTGTATCATCATTTGCTCAAACCAAGGGGAAAAATTTTCTCAAAGTAAAGTTTATTTAAGATGGCCAGAAAAGCACCTTAAACAAAGGTTATGACTTCTTAAGTAAATATAAAAGAATGGTAGGAGTTTCTAATGTACAGAGGCAGGCATCCTTAAAAACGCAGATTTCCTTTATAGATGTAAATTTCTTTTACAAAACAGCTTAAATAATAGGCAATTAAATTATAAAAAGATGTATTTTAGTTTAATAGGGTGTTCTTCTTAACACATTTACTGTTTTTTAGCTAAAATTACTGAGTTGGGGTAATGGGTCAAGCCCATTAAGGAATAGGGGTAACAAAGCATTGTATGCCTGGACTCAGAATGGAGAGATCTGAAAAAGATATCAGCCTATTTTATCTGACAGACTGACTACCTTATACACATACCTTACATAGGATAGCTTTCTTTCCACCTTTGGGGTGAGATAATAACTAAAGTGAAAGTTTAGCAAATTTAATTTTTTTCAATTAGTCACTTAAGCATGTGATTTGCCTTTTATAAAGTCTTTAAATAAAAGTATTGAAATCTTCTTAGAAGCTTCTACATATGAACAGACATCCCTAGATGAGACTAATTTGGGAACCCTCATTTTCAAACACACTTCAGTGCATTGTAGTCATTTGGAACATTCCACTGTAACATATCTTTAGTAAGATGCCAACAGTTTGGTATGAGTTTTCTGCTTCCAGGGCCTAATACTTACACGTGTATAAGCTGGAAGGAACTCAGTTCTTTAGAAATTAAGGATCCCATCTTTACCTCAAATATTGGCTTTGGCTCTTAGGTTTCCTTGATCAACTTAGTCAATGATTTTTTTTTTCCTACCTAAGCACTCAAGAAAAATGAAACAAAGAGGTGAAACACAAAAATCTCTGCAAATTTCCAAAAGCTAAATTTTATATCCGCAGCAGTATTGCCATTTACTATTGGTTTATTTTTGACAGTCAGACTTGAGAGGCCTCTAACTGGATCCAAACCATTTAATTACTAGATCCAATCGAATCCTGGACCCAGTTCAGTTTCTGTCATGCTGTCCAAACCCAGTTTGCATCAGAAACTTGCTCAAAGAAACTCAGATAGCTCAAAACACAAATTCATGGAGCTTTGGAATCCAAGAGAACTTACCGTGATCCCCAGCTACTCCAAGAGAGCAACCGACAAAATGGGCCTGGTGGTTACCTCACTTTGTCACTCAGCACTCCTGTGGGTTATTGAAAGCTCTATTTTTGATCCCACTTCTAATGTCATCTGTTAAAAGAAAAATTTCCACTGAATTAAATTTTTAAAAGTGTAATTGAGCAAAGAACCATTCATGAATCGGGGGGCCTCAGGAGCCAGAGTAGGCTCAGAGACTCCAGCAGAGTCACGTGGTACAAAATCTATGAACAGAAAAAGGAAAGTGATGTCAAGAAAATGGAAGTGAAGTACGGAAACATCTGGATTGGTTTCAGCTCATCATTTGCCTTATTTGAATATAATTTGAACAGTTGACTATCTTTGAGTTATATATATTCTACAGTCTATATATAACTCCATTCAGGTTGTAGTTCTCAATGTACAGAGAAACCTTTAGGCTGAACTTAAAATATGTAAGGATGCAGCCTTAGGCTAAACTCGATTTTAACAAGTTCAACTTAATATTAGATGCTAATAGTTTAAAGGAAGGTTTAAATGAACTTCCATAGTGATGGAAATGTTTATATCTGCCATGCCCAATATAGTAGCCACTAGCCAACATGTGAAATGTGGCTGGGTAATGGAGGTGATGAATTTCTAATTCTAGTTAATTTCAATTTATTAAAATTTAAATAGTTCCATACGGCTAGTGGCTACCTTATGAGAGAGAAAAGTTTAGAACTATAAGTCAGAGAGCCACACACATCAACATGGATTATTACTTTTTTCAGGAGAAGGAATGGAGTTTTATGTTTCTAACAGCAATCTTATTTTAAAAAATACTATTAATATTCCTATTTTACAGGAAGTGAAAACTAAGGCAGAGTGGCACTATATTATTTGTTCAGGTTCATCCACATTTGGGAAAAGGTACAGAGACATGGGTCTTTAGGTGAGCAGGGGTCAAGGAACAAAGATGTCCATATTCTAATAGCCAGAGCCTGTGAATACATTGCCTTATATGGCAATGGAGACTGTGCAGCTGTGATTAAGTTAATGATGTTGAGTTTGTGGGATTATTCAAGTGGGTGCAATAGAATCACAAGAATCCTTGTAAATAGAAGACAGCATCAGAAGAAAGATTCCTCCCTATATTGTAAGAAAGATTCATCCTTACATGGTTGGCTTTGAAGATGGGCTGTGAGGCAAGGAATGTAAGTGGAATCTAGAAGCTGGAAAAGACTAGGAAAACTGATTCTTTCTCAGCACCTCCAGAGAAACGCAGCATTATGGACACCTTGATTTTTGCCCAGTGAAACTAATTTCTAACTTCTGACCTCCAGAACTATAAGATAATAAATTGTTTTAAGCCATTAAGTTTGTGGCTTCAACATTTCCTGTTACTTTTGTAACAGGAAACTAGCAAGGCAACTAGATTAGATGTGAGAAAATGAGTTACAGATTGTTTTAATTAAAAAAAAAAAGGGGGTGCAATTGACCTGATGTTACGGCAGTGGGAATTGAGAGAAAAAATAGATATAAATATGAGAAAATCAGAATCAGCAGAAATAAAATCAAAAGGCAGGGTTTAGAAAAATAAAAAAAGATGGACCACAAGTCCTGAAGCATGAAGCATTCATCCAAAAAATGCTTCTCAAATATCTCTATATGTGTGACCTCATATAGCACAATATGTTAAGAAAGGAGCTGGGACTCAAAGAAGTCTCTCATCAATTCATGGAGGACTTCAAAATCTCAGAGAGCCGCCCACACTTGGCCCAGCTTACCCGCTGTTGGCTTTATTCTGCATGTCCCATATAAAACAGCAGCTGCTGTCTGCATCAACATTGCTGTATTATGAAAATTGTGGGGGATGTAATTTTTTTTTACGTTACTTGGCAACACATTTCTGTCCAGGTGTTTGAGAAACTCAGACCATAATTATGCCAAAGCAAGAGTAGATGAGAAGTTCAGTCAAGGAAACCAGATTGCTTTTTGTCAAGAGAGTCTGTCAAGAGAGATAGCCTGGTGTGGTGGAAAGAACGTGCGCTTTGTAGAAAATGCTGAATTTGCATACTGATTCTACCACTTAGTTCTGAGATGTTGTACAATAAACTTTTAAGCTCCCTGAATCTCGTTTGTGTCATTTGTTCAGCACAGGTAGAATCACATCCAGCTTGTAGGACTCCTGCATGGAATAAACGAGTTGATGAATATAATGTGTTAGCCCACAGTGGACACTCAGTAATTGCAACAGCCACAGCAAGGGCTCCAAAGGACATGGAAATTGAGTT
The DNA here is from genome assembly GCF_030222135.1 of Aotus nancymaae. NCBI lineage: Eukaryota > Metazoa > Chordata > Mammalia > Primates > Aotidae > Aotus > Aotus nancymaae. The sequence goes on along the minus strand of NW_026988422.1, from coordinate 70,504,712 downwards.
AGTGGTCATATTTTGCAGGAGTATTGCTCTTCTATCTTAAAAACTGAAAATAGCATTTATTGATTAAACATGTAACCAGACAGCACATATGCAATGGAATAAAACTTATGTCACAAGAAGGCACTGTGGACATGATGTCTGAGACCTGGAAGTAATTATTAATGTCAGGATAATATATTATGTGGATGTTAAAATTACTCATATGCAGAACTTTTTCCCCTATTTGGAGTATGTATTTGATGTTCATTACTGTGTTGCCTAGACTGGGAGCAATCGGAGGAGAAGAATTTTTGTACAGGATAGAAGGGAGAAAGGCAAGAAAGAAGAAAGGAAGCAGAAAGGGAGGGAGGGAGCAGGGAAGAGAAGGAGGAAGAAGAAAGAAAAGAAAGGAAGGAGGAAAGAAAGGAAGAAAATAAATTTTAGTGGAAAGTAATGAATTTAGAAAGGAAGAGAAATTATAAAAGGTGGAGAGAAGAAATATCTAATTATTCATCCCACCTCTTTGCTATGCTTGCAATTAACAAATATAAAATGTTCCTTAATTCACCTACTCGTTTTTCCATGCAATGGATATTTATTAACAGTTCATCAGAAGCTGGGGGTATAGAAAGAACTTATTTAGTTCTTAATAATAATAAGCAGCATTACTATCACTGTTTATGAATGTGCAAACTTAGTTATGGTTAGCTGGTCAGTAACAGACAGCTGATCTTACCTGTTTGACTCCAAGGTAAGTATTCATTTTGTTTCCTTCCACACAATGCCATCCTAAGAGTAATAGAAGCAATGAACTATAAAGGTGTATGTGTGTGTGTGTGCGCGTGTGCATGTGTTTGTGTGTGTGTGAGAGAGACAGAGAGAGGGATTTTGAAAGTTTGTCCATTGTTTGAACAATATAAAAAAGCCATGTAGCCATTTTTAGACTACTTAGAATACTGGCTATCATTTCTGCTCTTCTTAGGGTAAGATAATCACAAGGAGATTAACTAATATTAGATATATAGCACTATACATAGTACTCAAAAATATATGTTTAATTAGATATGTAATTATATAACATTTAATATTTTGTAAACACAAAATATACTGCTCAAATCCAAATGCTTGCCCACTTCCTAAACAATATACAGCTGCAGAAGACTACAATGTATTACACACATATCCAGGGAGCACACACTCTGTATTAGTAACTATACTGTATGAACCTAATACAAAAATTAAAAGACCCAGAACCTAATCTGTAGCTCACAAAAACTGGGAGACAGGATGAGAAAGAGGCAATGGCAGACAGATTTGTAGCTGATCTTAATACAAGATAGTAACAATGAAATTAGTATGACAGATTTTTTTTTTTTGTCTTAAGGGAGAAATAACAGATAATTAATTTTGGGGGAGGCAGTCAAAAACTAGGAAGAGGAGTCAGGAAAAACTTCACAGTATAGGCAAAATTGCCAGTTGGGTTCAGGGAATGGCAAAATGTTCCTTGTGTTCAGAAGGCAGCCCTAATTGAGGAGAAAATGGTTAGAGAGAAAGTGAGCCAGGGAATCTGGGTCTTGATTTTGAATAACATTTTATGCAGTGCTAAGGAATATGGATTTCTTTCTGCCATGGAGGCAATGAAGATCCATTGAATACTATAAATGATGGTATGACATGAACAATTCATACACTGCTGGCCGCTTCTAGTTGAAATGTGGTGGACTAAAACAGCTGCTTAGCTTCTTCCTTAAAACCGTTCTAAAATAATAATAAGGGATTTTTTTTTCTTTTTACAAAGAAGGAATCAACACACAAGTTCAAAGAGGCTGGAAGAGGAGCAACATTGATGATATTTCGGGCTTTGGGAAGCAGATGGGCTGTAGTAACTGACCCACTGGAATATACCTATCTGAATACCTGCTCCTTAGTGGGAGATCTGCACTCACTGACTTCCATCAGTAGGAGAGCCAAGAACTGGCTGGTTTATATAACAACCCTCCTCACAACACAAATTGGGATGTTGTCAGGACAAGAATAGGACAATTGTTTTAAAGTCCTATCATGAAGGCATTAGAACCCTGAGCTCTTTCCTAGTGCCACAAAGTCAAGACAGTAGATCTCCCCATTCTTACAGAGGCAGGAGTTTTCTTCTATGGAGATAATATGTATAAGCTTCTGTACTGAAGTACACCAGATATAGTTGTGGGTGAGACAGAATTTAAATCAATGAAATTTAAGTGAAACTTTCATAGAGATTTGGTCACTGTTAGGCTTCTATACTAAGATTCTAGAACAGTCAATAATACCTCTAACATCCAGTCAGGAAAATAAAAATGTTCTAAGTATATAACCAGCCAACTTATGCATCCCAATCAAACAAAACAAAATAAAACAAAAACAAGCAAGAAAAGCCCAATAGCTCAACAGCCTGTTCAATCTACAGCCAAGATTACAACAGAGAAATGCCACCACGTATAGAGCTTCCAACAGCTGTTTACTGGCCAACTCCCAAAGCTGAGCAGGCAACCAAAAATCTCTAGACATTTGTGAAAGCCTCTGTATAAAGATGTCTCAAGGTCCTCAAATTCTGCTATTTTCTTCTCCCGTAGAAATAGAACTTAAATTTGTAGATGCTTGCCTTAGCAGCTAGGGATAACTCTGTGCTAATTAGAATGTGTATAACAGTGACTTATAAAACATCTATCTCACTGGCTTCAAAGGAAACTCTGACTCTGAAATTTCTCTCATTTCCTCTTTCTGCAAGATGGCACACTTGGGGCATAAGACAGCTTCCACAGTGCAGATGAGGACAAAAACTCTAGGTGATAGCAGAGCAAAACAGTGGAAGGAAACTGGGTCTCTGAGTGACTGCTTGGAACAAAGCTATGCCCCTAACTTTGGCTTCTTACTCCAGTACTATTTCTCTGTATTCTATGTTCCTTAGGCCATAGTAATTTGAAGATTTGTGGTATAGCAGCTGGTCTTTTACCTTTGATAACATAGCCTCAAATATAAAATAAGGAGATCAACCCAATAAAAAAAAAGTCTTAAAAAAATAGAGACTATGATGATTGGAGAAAAATAAAGGGAAACAAAATACTAGCTGCAGTATCCAAAGAAGATAGGAAAGGATACTGGAAAAAGAATATTTGGGGAATGTTTAAAGCTATTAGAAATAAATCAAACATATGAAAATTAAAATAATAAATTTCAAGAATTTTTAAAAATTACAGTACTCCACTCACAAAAATGGGACTGGAAAACAAAAGTTAAGAAATATCTCAGAAAGTATGACAAGGAAGCACAATTATAAAAATTATTGAGGGAAGAAAATAAAATGAGAAGACTAGTATAAGAAATCTAATAACCAAATAAAGGGAGTACTGAAAGGAAAAAAGAGAAAAAGAAAGAAGAGAAAATCGTCAGAGAAACGGTAATTCAAAAATGAAGCAGGAGTGTTTTCAGATTGAAGGGGCCCACTTGGTGTCTAGCACAGCACACCAAATTATGTTATTGTAATGAAATGCCACATGCTTCCAGGGAGAGAAGATAGAAAGAAGAAGACAAGTTTCCTTTGCAAAGAATCAAGAATTACATGCAAAGTGAATTTTTTATTGCATCTCTGCAGGCTAAAAGACAACAAAGGGATATATCCACAGGTCTAAGAAAATTGATTTCCTATCTGGATCTATACAGTGGCAAGCAACAAATGCAGTGTAAGGTGAGAATTAAAAGCTCTACCACTATTTAAAACCTCACAATTATCTTCCATGTACCTTCTCTTGAGAAGTTATATGCAGGAGATTGGTTAGGGTGGGGGGAAAATTGTAGGAAAGACGCAAACCTTCTTGGGAGGCTGGAAAGTTTTGCAAAAGCTTTGGGGCCTAATCCTCTTACCTTGAGCTAATAATGAAGAGCAGATAACAAGGGAATGTAGAGGAGTTTATCTAAATAGCTTGTTTATTCATGTTGTCCTAAAACCAACCTTTGATCAATCACACACAGGACTGCTCTCTATTGGGTGGGGGGAAAATGTTAATTACCCACTAGTGGCCTTTGCTCTAGGCCTTTGTCATTAAATATGTACTAAATAAATGTGAGAGTCACTGGATTATCAGGGCTTCTGCTGACTCTGGCAGGAGTCCCCTAGCCAAGGTGACAGGCAAGCCTGTGTTAGTGTACTCCACTCATCCATCGCTTGGCCAGAGTCTGTGGGACAGACTTGGCAGTTTTAAGAGGAATTTGTCCATCAAAACAAGAAAGTAAACTAAGAAAGAAAAATATATGGTGTAAGTCAGGAGAAAGGAGAGAGATGTGGATGGGAAAGAAATCTTAAAGAGGATAGCAAAGGAAAGTCTCTTGACAATAGTATTGAAGTAGTTCTGGTTGGAAGAAGTCAGAAAACATGAGGTAAAACTTCTTCCAGGAGATCTAAGAGAGTCCTTCATATGTCTAACTGTATGGAGAATAGGTTCACATGAATGAGGGAGAGCTGAATGGTAAGGACTTAGAAAGCTACACATGCTATAAAAGAAAACATTTTATAACTTCAGAGAAAATGAAAACACTGCTTAGGAAAGGAAGGGAATCTTATTAACTGCCTTGCTTTGCTTTGAATAACATTTACATAGTAATAGTGACATAAACACTATTCACCCAAGCAAATTATAGTATACAGGAATTGGATGAAATGAGAAGGATGTGTTGTGTGCCTGTGTTGTAAGAGTTTGGAGGAGACACTGATGAGTAGGGAACATGTCTAAACTTCATGTGCTTTAGTGGAAGTCAACAGTTGATGAATAATGCTGATGGGCAGCGGCAATCTTAACAACATTATTAAAATATGTGAAAACAGATACTAAAAAATCAGAAAAGAATTGAAAGTGGTTGTTTTTAGGAAGCAAGAAATAGACTGAATGAGGTAAGATAGAGAAACAACTGTTTCTGCTGTTGTTAATACCTGAAAACAAAGTTTGTGAAGATATATAAATGTAATATTTTTAATGCACATTAAGTATACAAAAAATTAAACTCTGGCAAAACTGCTGGGAAAATGGAAAGGAAAGGAGCCCCTGAGAAGTAGGGTAGTCATGTAGACTTTGATTCAGTATATGCCGAAGGTGAAGATGAAGGCCTGGTGTTGCAAGATCTGTATTTATCATGACACTACTTACTCGAGAAATTTCAAGTACCCCATTTGAATATGCAAAAATATTTCTTTCTAAAGTGGAATGAACAGGGAGTTGTTGGAACAAGAAAGTACCAATAACTCGAATTTGTAAGCCATTTTTTATTCATTCCAAACACTTTTCAATAAGGGTTTTCATTTAATTCCTACTGCATCCCTGTGAGTCTGGCAGGGCAGAAATGATTGCAAACTTTTTACATTTTAGCAATTTGTGGATGAGACAGCTGAAGACATCATGAATTTGGGAAATACAGAACAGGCCAGTATTAGTACCACAATTATTATTATTATTATTATTGTTATTATTATTTTGAGACAGAGTCTCATTCTGTCACCCAGGGTGGAATGCAGTAGCATGATCTCGGCTCACTGCAAACTCTGCCTCCGGGTTCAAGCAATTCTCCTGCCTCAGCCTCCCAAGTAACTTGGACTACAGGCACACACCACCATGCCTGGCCTGTATTTTTAGTAGAGATGGGGTTTCACCAGGTTAGCCAGGCTAGTCTTGAACTCATGACCTCGTGATCCACCTTCCTTGGTCTCCCAAAGTGCTGGGATTACAGATGTGAGCCACTGCATTCAGCCAGTACCACAATTATTAAAGATTCTCTGTTCACTGAATTTCCTTTAAATATAAAATTATTATTTTTGAAGCTTTTTATTCCTTTTGCATTATGGGATTAATATGTTTCTTACATTTGAGATGCTCTCAAGTTAATACAATAAAGACTGAGAAATATTATAGATAGGTTTAATATTTTTATGGCACTTTCAGATGATTTCTTTTATCTCACTTCATTTAAAAGCTTCTCATTAATAGGCAAAATTCATCCTTTGAGTGCAAGGCAAAACTACTGACCTCATTACATATTCTTGTGTGCTAGCTTTCTTTTTGCTACACGTTAAGCTGAGATACCTTGTGGCCTATTTAATTAAGGAATTAGACTCTATTTGCATAGGAGTTTGCAGCAGAGTTCCAGCACAAAGTAGAGATGCAGACTGTCCCTACTGTCATTATTTTTCTTCTGGGTTACTAAAAGCATGTGCCATGTAGGAAGGTCTCCATTGAAATGGCCATGGGCAACCCAGCCAGCAACAAATCAAAGGTGAACATGTAAAGCCTCTGAAATGCTTCAAGAGAGATTTCAAAACCTGTCATTGGTAGACTGACTCTGGAATACATAGCTATGGATTCATTTGAAAACTTGAAATTAAATAAATAGTTGAAAGGAATTTTCTCATTTAGTTACTGAGTGAGCAGTAGGTATGATAAACCATGGCTATAGAATGGGAGACTGCATAACTTTGAAGTTAAGATTCTGGCCTTTGATGTCAGACTGGACTGGCTTTGAATCCTGGCCTGCATCCTCCTAGCTGGTACCTTTGGGAGCATCACTTGGTCTCTCTGAATCTGAGTTTCCTCACCTATAAGAAAGAACTATAGTCATCAATTCCTGAATTATTAAAGAATTCAACAAGATGATGTGTAGAAAGAAGTCAGTAGTATCTGGCAGTCTAGACACTCAATGATAGGTATGAATGATAAGTAATGCATAAATAAAATAATATATGATGAACAAATAATAAATAAATTAAATGAATACTTAAGGATGTTGGAATAATAATGCTAGAAGTAGCAATAGCTGCAGTAGCAGAATAGAAATAACATTCCTTATAAAGAGCATGGTAATGTATTTCCCACCTGACATATGTTACAAAGAAGCATCCCATGACCTCTCTAAGCAGTTAAACACTGCCTCTTCTGGACAATAAGGCAGTGGATAATAATGTCTTCATACTGACATTGTAGGACTTATCACATGAACACACATATACACTATAGTTATTTATGCATGTATGAAATTATGCATGTACCATAACTATGTATACACCATAATTATATGTTTCTCATTCTTCTGGAAAGTAGAGATTGAGTTGTCTCCGTGTTTGAATTTCCAGAACTTTGAAAAATTCCTAACATCTAGAAGATGCTAATATTTATAAATGAATGAATGAATTGATATATGGTAGGCTTTCTTTTTCATTTTCTTTTTTTTTTTCTTGAGATGGAGTTTGGCTCTTATTGCCCAGGGTGAAGTGCAATGGTGCAATCTTGGCTCACTGCAACCTCCACCTCCCAGGTTCAAGTGATTCTTTTGCCTCAGCCTCCTGAGTAGCTGAGATTACAGGCATGCACCACCATGTCCAGCTAATTTTGTATTTTTAGTAGAAATGGGGTTTCTCCATGTTGGTTAGGCTGGTCTCAAACCTCAGGTGATCTGCTCGCCTCAGCCTCCCAGAGTGCTGAGATTACAGGTGTGAGTTATTGCACCCGGCTGGTAGGCTTTCTTATAATCTGTCTTTTGTTTAATGTGTATTAAATGAATGCAGAACTTTGAGACGATAAGTCAATATTCAAGATATTGGATGGAAAATAACCATATGATGTTGATGTCAGGTGATTCATTTCCATTCTTACAACAGTTTGATAGTGACTTGTTGATCATTTCAGATAAAACCAAGAAAACATAAAAATTATCTTAACCTAAATATTTTAGAGCAGTGAGATGGAACACTGTTCTACTAGTGGGAGTGTGATATGACTGAGGGATGCTCACCATGCATTATCTACATTGCTTATTTATTTCTGGGCCACAAAACCATGTATTCCCTCATGACAGGACCTCAAATTTGGCCATTTGGATTAGAGTTGGTACAATGTCTAACTTTTTATGGTATTTTCACCTCCTTAAAGCAAGATTCTGGCTATTTGCCTTTATTGCAAATTGATTAACTCATTTATTGCACTTGTGCCTAGAATACAGCATATATGAGAATAGCCCATAAATAAATTATTTGAACATATGCTTGTGTTTTAATTCTTGATTATTGATTTACTTTTTATAGAAGCAGGTATAATTTATGCTGCACTTTAGAGTAATGTAATAAAGCCAAGAAGATGCTATAGAAAACAATTAAGCTTTTTAGTGATTAAAATGTAGCCAATTTGACATGTCCCTATTATCACTAAAGCAATCTGAATTTTCACTTACAGCTATAGACAGGACACTGCTAGAATTTAAATGCATCATAGTTTAGTTTTTTTCTCCACAAGCCAGAGATTTAGCTTTAATTCAGAGAGTTTATAAAGGGGATGATCCAAGATGGCTGATCACTAGCAGCTCGGGCTCGTAGCTCCCATTGAAAGCCTAGAGAATGAGAGGATGCCACACTTTCAGACGAATATTTGTTGCTCATGGACCAAGAGATTCCCAGCGGAGGAGCCCCACGGGTCACCAGGGCGACTCTTGTGGCCAGCGCAGCAGTTTTGCTGGTGCCTCAGCGCAGCAGTTCTTGGTGCAGAGTCCAGAGATTCCCGGGCAGAAAAGCACCATCAGTCTTAACACTGCTGTTTTGGCTGGCGCAGTGGATTGCTCAGATTTCGGCGTTGGGAATCGGCGTTGGGAATCAACAAGCTGGATGTCCGCTCAGAGACCTAGTTAGAATGTCGGTAATTACAAAGATGACAGACGGATAAATATATAATGAAGGGAAGAAACCAGCCTAAAAAGGCAGAGAATACTCAAAATCAGAATGCCTCTCCCTCTGCAGGGGATCGCAATTCCTCATCAGTAATGGAACAAGGCTTAATAGATTACGAGTGTGTTCCAATAACAGAAGCAGATTTCAAAACGTGGGTGATAAGAAACTTCTGTGAATTAAAAGAACTTGTTGTAACCCAATGCAAAGAAACTAAGAAACCTGAAAAAAGGTTTGACGAAATGTTAACAAGAATGGACAATTTAGAGAGGAATGTAAGTGAATTGATGGAGCTGAAAAACACAACACGAGAACTTCACAAAGTATGCACAAGTTTAAACAGTCAAATTGATCAAACAGAAGAAAGGATATCAGAAGTCGAGGACCAGCTCAGTGAAATGAAATGAGAAGACAAGATTGGAGAACAAAGGATAAAAAGGAATGAGCAAAGTCTCCAGGAAATATGGGACTATGTGAAAAGACCTAATTTACGTTTGATAGGTGTACCTGAATGTGACGAAGAGAATGAATCCAAGTTGGAAAATACTCTTCAGGATATCATTCAGGAAAACTTTCCCAACCTAGCAAGGCAGGGTAATATTCAACTCCAGGTAATACAAGAACACCACATGATATTCTTCAAGAAGACCAACTCCAAGGCACATAATCGCCAGATTTATTAGGGTAGAAATGAAGGAGAAAATACTAAGGGCAGCCAGAGAGAAAGGTCAGGTTACCTATAAAGGGAAACCTATCAGACTTACAGCAGATCTCTCAGCAGAAACCCTACAAGCCAGAACAGAGTGGGGACCAATATTTAACATCCTTAAAGAAAAGAACTTTCAACCCAGAATTTCCTATCCAGCCAAACTAAGCTTTATAATCGAAGGAAAAATTAAATCTTTTGCGAACAAACAAGTACTTAGAGACTTCACCACCACCAGGCCTGCTTTATAAGAGCTTCTGAAAGAAGCACTATACATATAAAGGAACAACCAATATCAGCCTTTCCAAAAATATATCAAAAAAGCAAAGAGCATTAACACAATGAAAAATTTACACCAACTAATGGGCAAAACAGCCAGCTAGCATCAAATGCCAGTATTAAACTTATAGATATTCTAATTGGATAAAAAGCCAAAACCCATTGGTATGCTGCATCCAGACCCATCTCACATGCAACGATACACAAAGACTCAAAACAAAGAGAAGGAGGAAGATTTACCAACCAAACAGAGAGTAAAAATAAACAAATAAACAAAAAGCAGGAGATGCAATTCTCGCCTCTGATAAAGTAGACTTTAAAGCAACAAAGATCAAAAGAGGCAAAGAAGGACATTACATAATGGCAAAAGGATTAATGTAACAAGAAGAGCTAACGATTCTATAGATCAACGAGACAGAAAATTAACAAGGACATCCAGGACTTGAACTCAGACCCGGAACAAGTAAACTTAATAAACATTTATAGAACTCTCCACTTCAAATGCACAAAACATATATTACCACCTCACACCTATTCCAAAAGTGACTACATAATTGGAAGTAAATCACTCCTCAGTAATCACATAGCATTTCATAGGTTTAAATGAAATTTGGTTGGCTGCTTGTTCTTCCCTTATTCCTTCCTGTCTACATCATTAAGTATAATTATTGGTATAAAAGAGGTTTTCAATACCCATTACTAAACTGCATTCTAGCCTGGGCAAGAAAGCAATACTCCCATTCTCTCTCTCTCTTTCTCTTCCTTTTTCTCCCTCTTCTTCATTCTTTTTTTCTTTCTTTCTTTCTTAAAAAAATAGATAAATAAATAAAAAATAAAGCGGTGTAAGCGGGAAAGTACTAAGCAGGGGTGATAAAAGTGAGGAAAATGGAGAACAAAAGGGAGAAACAAGGAGACGAAAAGGCAAGAGGGGAGAGAAATGGGGGCGAGGGAAGAGGGAAAAGGAGGAAATGGAGGGATTAGCGACGCGACAAGAGGCAGTAAAGAAGAGGGGGAAGAGGAAGGCAAGAAGGGAGGAAGAACTATCTTTGTAGGTATCTTATTAGGAACCAAATGGGAGGCAGGTTTGTGCAACCCACTTCCCAGCTTGATTTTTCCCTTTGGCTTAGTGAGTTTGGATGTCACATGTGAAAGGCATATAAATCTTGGGCCCCCAAACTCACTTTTATTTGTGTGTGTTTGTTTGAGAAAGAGTTATTCTTATATTAATGGAGGATAATAATTAATTACAAATTACAATGTATGCCAGTAACTTTAAATATCTGAAGTAACTATAATGAGTATATTTAGTACCATAAGTAAAAAGTTTTACATTTATTATATTATTAATTCTCCATACAAACACCTCAAGAAATGGGCGCATTTTTAAATTTTGTAAATGGGGTACCTGAGGCTCAGCGAGTTTATGTGACTTACCCAGCAAATGACAGCAACAGTATTTAAATATCCAGTTGTCAGCTGGGCGCCATGGGTCACACCCATAATCCCAACACTTTGTAGGTTGAGGCTGGAGAATTTCTTGACCCCAGGAGTTCTAAACCAGCCTGGCAACATAGTGAGATTCTGTCTCTACAAAAAATAAAAATAATAAAATTATCTGGGTATGCTGGTGCACACCTGTAGTCCCAGCTACTAGAGAGGCTGAGGTGGGAGAATTGCTTGAGCCCAGGCAGTGGAGGCTGCAGTGAGTTATAACAGCATCACTGTACTCCAGCCTGGGTGACAGAGCAAGACCTTGTCTCAGAAAAATGAATGAATGAATAAATAAATACACATCCTGTTGTTTGATTCTTAAGCTTATTTTAATGTTTTGTTGGTTTGCTTTCTTCTTCAATTCTCTTTTGTCCTGTAAAATTGGTGGAAAATAAAAGCATTGAGACCCATAGATACTACTTTATATGTCTTTCCTCACTTCTTAATCTCATCTCTTCCCATCTTTAAACAAAATAAAGGAAGAGAAATGGGGGAGGAGGACAGGAGGAAGGGCTGGGAAGAGCAATCATATTTGCAGATGTGACATTATTCAGTTGAAGCTTATCTGCTTCACTTTTGCCTAATTGCCTCTCCCAGTGGTGTTACAGCAACAGAGATTAAAAATGAATTAAGTAGGAGGAGAAAGAGGAGAAAACGGGAAAGGAAGTGAATGAGAATTAAGATTTAAATACAGTATCAAATACTTAATAACTCAAAATTAATGTCTTTTTTGTGTAGTTATGTAATGGTTGTACATACTTTTGGAGTACATTTGATATTTTGATAACTGTATACCATGTGGGTGCAGTTGAGTGCAATGTACAATTGCAAATCAGGATAATTGGAATAGCCATCAGTTTTTTTTTTCTTGATTAGTCTTTTGAGATGTCATTTAGATCTTCAAATAGATGTCATATTATGGACACAAACTGAAGATCTTGTAGGAATACAGCATTCAAAGAAAGAAAGAGAGAAAGAGATGGGGCGAGAGAGGGAGAGAGGCAGAGAGGGAGAGAGGGAGAGAGGGAGGGAGGGAGAGGGAGGAAGAGAGGGAGAGAGAAAGAAAGGAAGGAAGGAAGGAAAGAAGGAAGAAAGGAAGGAAGTGAGGGAGGGAGGGAAGGAGGGAAGGAAGGAAGGAGAGAGAAATCTTTGACTGAAGTAAATTTGAAATTTGTGACACAAAAATAAGGTCAGTGGGTTGACCTAGATATAAAAGTTGCTTCCAGTGACACACTGTGCTTGGCTGTTTTTTGTTTATTATAATTTTTAAAATACCATAAGCTTCTTAAGTGCAGAAAACATCATCTAGCATCCTTAAAGAGTGTGTAGCACACTTGCTGTACCTAGCATTGGTGGAGAGTGAATCCTATATCTCTGGAAGTCTGCCATCTAGGAAATTCAGGGGCCTGCTGCTTGGGTGATTTGCCTTTCCATCTACAAGACTCAACTTTCAGTGCTTACTCTTATTCTGTGAATACAAGTTGAGTCTACCCCAACTGCATTTATGAATAATTTTTCTCTGCACCCACTGAGATAAAACTAGAATGCTCAGCTCCCAAGGTGAAATTATCTGGAATAATTTCAAGGTGACAGTGCTTTCACATTTGAAGAGTAGAATATCTAGAAATATCATAAAGTCTGAATGAACTCTAGGGGTTGAATCAGGCATCAGTATAGGGCCAGGGATCTGAGGCTATCATTTCATTTAAAATCAGATGATTATTTCTAAATGCAAATTGGAGCAGGTCTATCCAGAAGCTGATTTGGCAGGAGTAAAACAATGTGATCCTGTCTCAAATATTTAAAACTGTGAGAGATGAGAGATGAATTGGACATGGCATAATAATTTTATTTAGAAAAGGTTGCAGAATGTCGAGGCAAGTCTGATCTTGTTAAATTTTCCCTATGTCATTCTCCAGCTGATGATTTTCCTCATTAAAATCATCACTGTGACTATCTATCTGTTTTTTCCCAAGATTCTAAATTTTGGTCATGTGAACTCTGTAGAGAAAGATATTTGGAAACTTCAGCTATGTCTTTTAAGCAACTTGAGATCTTATTCCTTTGGTGACTTGCAGGTTTAACCTTATTCTAGTTCTGAATGCTTACAAGTATGTTTACTCATATATTTACAAATATGTTTACAAATATGCAAGCATTATACTCATTCAAAACATGTTGTTATTTAAAATTAGGTAATGATGACTTAAAAAACAAACAAATGTAAAGCCAACCTGAAATATACAGAATCCGCCTGGGTAGATTCTGATACCCTGTTAACCATGTTTTCCTGCCTGCAGAAAATCTGGCAAACACTCAAGGGATGGGGTTGCAGGGGGCAGAAATGAAATAGCTGATGCTGTGCAAAGAAAAAACCATTTATTTGGTGATAGCCTGGGAGGTTCATCTCTAGGACATCCTCAGGGCATATTCTTAGAGAGAGAGAAAAAAAAAAGCACAATCCCAGTACATACATAGTACATACTGTCTATTCTTTGAAGCCTCCCAAAAACATTCACAGTGGAAATTTCGTTTCAGTTTGTCATTGTCAGATAGACAGTTTATTCATTCTTACAGAGAACACTAGGGATTTTTTTGCAGGGGAGGTAAGGATGACTTGGATGTTGATAAAATAATTTAAGTAGAAAAGAAGAGGATCTATTTTCTTCTTTTCTTTCAGTGGCTTTCATACTGAGTTTTATTGTAATATTTTGAGGGTATATTAGGGTTACCTAGAGAAATGGAATAAATACATATTCTTCATGGTGTAAGCTTCAGTCTGCAGGCATGAGAAGACTGATCAAGCAGGCAAGCAGAGAGAGGTAATTCAACCTTCCTTTGCCTTTTTGTTCTTTTTGGGCCATTGATCCTCGATGGGTTGGATGATGCCCAGCTACACTGGGGAAGGCCATCTGCTTTACTCAGTCCACCAGTCAAATGTTAATCTCCTCTAGAAACACTCTCACTGACACATCTAGAAATAATGTTTCACCAGATACCTGGGCGTCTCATGGTCCAGTCAGGTTGACACACAAAATTAATGGTCACAGAGGTTTTAGAAGGAATTCTTTGATACCTAATTTTTAATTTAATCTTTGCTTTCTTTCCAGGAAGTATGAGGAACTCATTAGATACCACAGGGCATCAATAGAAAAGAAGAAACCCTTCAACTCCACCTACACTACAGATGAGTAGTTCTTAACCTTTTTTTCTTTTTTTTTAATAGTAAGATGCGGGCCAGTTACATGTGACAACTAGGGTTGTAAACATTGCCCGTGAAGATTGAGGGTTCAGAGGAAATAGAAAAGTAGTGATCACCCCCGTTCTTATCCTGTTGAGGAATACATATGGGAGTACAACTGAGTAAGATGCTGCTAAAATAAATTATATTTTAGAGTGATTAAATGTTTAACAACAGAATGGTTACTGTTATTAGAAAAACATTAATTTAGCCACACCTCATAATTTATCATAACACAAACCTGTCTTGACACTGGGGCTAGGAACCACTCTTAATTTTTATAAATTCAGGGTCCATTGCAGACATAGCCAGTGTGAACAGAAGTTAAGCACCATGGGGTTGGCATCAGGTTTCGGAACTACAAGGATCAGGGCTGCACACCTCCCAAACGCATACCCTCTAGTGCTTTACTGGGTATCACTCTGTTGCAGACAGATCTTCAGGGTTATTGTGTACTCCATTAGAAAATCCTCAAAGCGTACCTACTGGCACCAGTTTACTGAATTTGGCAAGTTATTTAAACATTCATAGCCACAGTTTCACATTTTGAAAGTGAGGTGCTTGCGTCTTCTTGAGAAGGATTTGTTAGCAGTAAAAGAAATCATCCATCGGATGGTCTTCAGCACGGCTAGCTCTAGTATTGGCCTAGTCATGTTTTAATAAATATTTATACCTGGTCATAATGTATATGATATGATCAATGAGAAATAATATGAAGGAATTAGACCAGGATTCTAGAAGAGAAATAACTGAGGTGTACTCAGCACCTTTTACCTGCTAACACTTACCTTAGCTTGCTTTACACAGGTCATCAATTTGAGTAGTCACTATAACTCTCCCCAAAATATTTGCTTTTTCCTGTGTTACAGAGAAGACACAGGGACAGAGAGGTGAAATAACAGGCTGAGTAAAGTTGTGGCAGAAGAGGGATTTTTTTTTTTTTTTTTTTTTGAGATGGAGTTTCGCTCTTGTTACCCAGGCTGGAGTGCAATGGCGCGATCTGGCTCACTGCAACCTCTGCCTCCTGGGTTCAGGCAATTACCCTGCCTCAGCCTCCTGAGTAGCTGGGATTACAGGCAGGTGCCACCGTGTGCAGCTAATTTTTTGTGTTTTTAGTAGAGACGGGGTTTCACCATGTTGACCAGGATGGTCTTGATCTCTTGACCTCGTGATCGACCCGCCTCGGCCTCCCAAAGTGCTGGGATTACAGGCGTGAGCCACTGTGCCCGGCCCAGAAGAGGGATTTGAACCCAGATTTGTCCCATTTCAAAGACTGTACCCTTGTCACACTGCAAATAAATGAAGCAGCTTCAGCCTGACTATTCCAAGGGAGCTTCTGGAAATATGTAGAGGGTCTGCTGTTGGGAACTGAATGCTTCCTCCCATAATTCATATATTGAGACCTTAACCCCCAACATGATAGTATTAGGAGGTGGAGCCTTGGGAGGTACTTAGATCTTGAGGGTGGAACCCTCATGCATGGGGTTAATGTGCTTACGAGAAGAGACATGACAGAGATGATTTTTCTCTAGGCCAAGTGTGATGGTTAATTTTAAGCATCAACTTCTCTGGATTAAGGAATGTCTAGAGAACTGGTACTGGTAAAACATTATTTCTAGGTGTGTCTTTGAGAGTGTTTTCAGAGGAGATTGCCTGTTATTCAGCTGAATGAGTGGAAAAGATTCACTTTCAAGGGGGCAGGCACCATCCAATGGGCTGGAGGCCGGAATAGAACAAAAAAGGTAGGAGAAAGGCGATTTCCTCCTCCCTCCTGGAGCTGCAACACTCTTTTCTTTTTTTCTTTTTCCTGCCCTGGGACCTCAGAACTCTAGGCTCTCTGACCTTTGGGCTCCAATACTTATACACCAGTGGTCCTAGGTTCCCAGGCTTTGGGACTTGCACTGAGAATTACACCGTCAGCTTCCCTGGTTCTGAGGCTTTGAACTTGGACTGAACCATATTATTGGCATCCAGTGTCGCTAGGTTGCAGACAGCCTGTTGTGGGACTTCTCATCTTCTATAATCATGTGAGCCAATTCCCCTAATGTATATGGAGAACCCTGACTAATGCATCATATGAAGATACAATGAGAAGACAGTTGTCTGCAAACCAGGAAGAGAGCACTTACCAGATACCAGGATGTCTTGATCTTGGACTTCCAGCCTCTACAACTGTGAGAAATAAAGGTTTGTTGCTTAAGTCACCCAGCATTATGTATTCTGTTATAGCAGGCCTGACTGACTAAGACAGCTGACCTAAGAAAGGGGTTATTACTATTTTTTACACTGTAATCACAGTAGTGGAAAATAACAAAAAAACTGTCTTATGTCACAGAAGAGGATTTAAATTATTCTTACTGGAATATGGATTTTTAAAACTGCCTAATCTTTGAAAAGAAGGTGCTAAAAAGCAAGCCTCCAGTGCACACAGAAATTGCATTAAAGCTGCGAACCAGAGTGTTGGTCAATACGGGCAGCAGGAGGCCCCCAGCACACCAGAGTTGACTTAAAATAGTTCACGTAAATCCACAGGCCATGTTAATGGAGGATTTTGAGCATATCCCATGGGAGAAGGCAACTTTTAAGTCCTCCCCCATCCCTGAATCTGTAAAGGACCTTGATTAAGTGTGAGTAAAGCAGGGGTATGACTGTTAATGAAACATAAACAAAGCAACTGTTTTTATTCTCTTGTAGGAAGTCGTGTTTAGACTGACAAGCTCAAATCCCAACCCTGACCCTGGCTCTCCCCTTACTAGGCTCAAGAAATGAAAAGATGGTTTTGTTGACACTTCCATTTCTAGCCCCTCCTCAGCAGCTGGTTCAAGAAGGAAATGAGGGATAGTGTGCGCACCTAGTGTAAACACTCTGGTTCCTGTGAATTCCTAGGGCTGGGAGTTAATATATTTCTGACTTCGAAGTAGACTTAGTCACCATATTTCAAATGATCCACATTGCAGTTCCCATAAAAACTCCATCTCGTTAGCTCTTTATCTCTTCTCTCATTACCTTCCTGTAGTATATTTTAACTCCATACATGATTTAAGGAACATTTCTGATCAATACCATTTTCTGCCTAGGGAGTTTGTCAAGTGGATTGAGAGTCACATTTATTCCACAAAAGTAATTGAGGGGGAGTGGAGAGCACCACAGATTTTTCTCTTTCTCATTCCATGCTCTGGGTATTATATAGTAATAAGATACTGCTCAGTTAGTTTTGATCAAATCACATAAAATCTTCCATGCTACATTTTAGAATTCAGAAATGCTTTTAATTTTTAATGTGCTTAGGAAAGTTTCTGCGGTTTAACTATTTTGTATTTTTGATTTCGTGTTTCTAATTCTACTGCTTTGTGAATATTAATTAAAATCATTCAATCTTTTTACAAATAAAAATTAGAAAAAGGCCAAACGCGCTGGCTTAAAGACTAGAAGGCGTCCCTTTGTATGTTATGAGAAATTGCTAATTTCCATAAGAAATTTAACCATTTTCTCCATAGTCATCCAGAGAGATTGAAACTCGGTGAAGTACAGTTCATTTAGACAACCTTGTTATTGTGTTAATAATGAGATTTAAACTAACACAAAACAAGGTCATAGCTTTTAACTTACAGATGGTGGAATTTAATTTTTCTTTTTGAAAGCTATCATATTCAAGATCCAAGTCTAAATACCTTTGTGACAGGAAAATTAAAGACATGGAATACTGCCACTATTTTCTTCTTAGTTCTTAAAAGGCCACTATAATTCAGAAAGCATCCACTTTATATTCAAGTACAATGCTAATGGCTTATAGTTTCAGAGATTAAGAATGGTTAGGAAAAATATTACTCCCAGTTCTCCATTTGTGCGTCAAAGGAGACAGGAAAATAAATTTATTCTAAAATAAGCAAACTTACTTTCATCTTTTCTCCATATGCCTTAGTCTTGTAATAGTTGCATTAGACTAAAGAACGCTGTGTCACCAAATTGCTTGCATCTTAAAACATTAAAATAGTCTCTTTGGACTCACAAAAGACTGCAAAGTGTAAAATGCTTATTTATCACTCTTACAATGCAGCATAAAAATTAACATGAAACAACTCGGTGGAGGAAGGGAGACAGGGCTGGGTTTGGATCTCCCTCTTCTCTTTACATCTACTGCCCGATGATGTCATCCAGCTTCATGGCTCTAAATGCCATCTATATGATGACAACTCTCGAATTAATATCTGCAGCCCAGACCTTTTCCTTGAACTCCAGACTCATATATCCAGCTGCCTACTCGACATCACCACTTGGAAAACTAATAGGCATATCAAATTTAAACTGATTTCACCCCTTAAACTTGCTCCTCCCGCAGCTTTTTCCATCTCAGTGAGTGGGAACTCTAGCCCTCCAGTTGCTCAGATCAAAAATCTTGGGGGCTACTTTTGTTCGCTTTCTTCCTTGTCTCATTCCCCACGTGCAATTTAGCAGCAAATCCTGACGGTTATATTTGAAGAGTAAATTCAAAACCCATCAACATCTCACCACCTCCACTGCTACCACCTTGGTCCACACCTCCATCATCACCTCTGTGTGACTGCAAAACCATCTTACCTAGGTGCTGGGCTTCCCTACTTGCCCCCAGGGTTTATTCTCAACAAGAGAGCTAATGTGCTTCTCTTAAATCAGGTCAGTCAAAACTTCCTAATGGCTTCCCCATGTAATCTAGAGAAAACAAGAAAGTCCTTTCAGCAGTTTGCAAGGCTCCATAGAGTTGAATTTCTTCCAGAGAAACCACTCTGGCTTCTTTGTTGCTCTTGTAAATGCTGAATGAGACCTAGTGAAGTACCTTTCAGCTCATCACCTGGCAAAGAGTAGATGACTAGTGAATGTTTTTTTGAGTGAATGAATATCAGAAAGGTGTCAGATGTCAGAAAAGTGTTTAGAATATTTTAGTTATTCTTAGGCTGCTTATGTGCTGTTGATTGACAATCATTACTTTGGATATTTCTGATATTATACAGATAAAATTTTTTTTTTTTGAGACAGAGTCTCGCTTTGTCATCCAGTCTGGAGTACAGTGGCATGATCTCAGCTTTCTGCAACCTCCACCTTCTGGGTTCAAGCGATTCTCCTGCCTCAGCCTCCCAAGTAGCTGGGATTACAGACGTGCACTACTACATCCAGCTAAATTTTGTATTTTTAGTAGAGACGGTATTTCACCATGTTGGCCAAGCTGGTCTTGAACTCCTAACACCAATTAATCTACCTGCGTCGGTCTCCCAAAGTGCTGGGATCATAGATGTGAGCCACCATGCCTGGCCCAGATAGAATTTTATGATAATTTCAATCAATATTTATTTAGTGACTACCATGCAGCAGGGATTATACGTACTAGCCTGTAGGAATACAAAGTTATATTCTATATGCTTTGAACAGGAAATAGTAATCTTATGTCTGCCTTCTATTTGTTCTGTTTTCATGCATGATACATAGATTAAGTGCTTGCTGTGTAACTGATTACGAGCCTAGCACCAGCTTGTGTAGAGTAGAGGTGTCTATCAGAAGCTCATGGCTTATTTTGGGTACCAAAGCTTGATTTGTTTGTTCTTCAATTCGACATGATTACCAACATTAATACTGGCAGTTAGAGGTGGAAAAGCATTGTGCAAAGACAAATATTTCCATTTTCTCTTGGAAAGTCAGCAGGCCTGGCTGTATTGGGCCAGCCTTACAGCTTTCTGTTGCATATGACTGGCAAAGGGGCTTGCAACACAAGAGGAAAGAAACATTATAAAATAGCAATTTTTCATTAGAATAACTATTTCTTTTTTTTAATTTTAGAAAGCTTCACATAATGTATTTCATGGCATATCAAAGACATTTTTGAAGGGATAAGTGGTGTTATCTCCAGTTTTACAGCTAAAGGAGCTAGTCTGAATGCGTTTAACAATTTGTTTTAATGACTCAGCTTGTAAAAAGTCTTTGCGTTTTCCTTCTTCTCCTCCTTCTCCCCCTCCTCCTCTTCCTCCTCTTCCTTCTTCATAGTGTTACATTTATTGAGTATTGACTAAGGGCCAAACACTATCTCAAGTTTCTTTGATATGCAGATGCACTTAATATTCCCAGTAATTCTGAGAAAGCATTAGTATTATTATTATTTTTTGATTAAAAAAATGAGTGACTGGTAAGAGAAATAACTTGCTCAGGGTTTCAAAGTCAGTGGTGACATAGCCAGAATTTAAATTCAGACAGTCACGTACAGAACCTAAGTTTTAACATCTGCATTATTAACATCTGCATTATAGTGCCATGTTCAAGCAGGAGTAAAGTCTAGGATTGCCTAACTCAAAGATATCATACTTCCACTCACTATTAACTGTGGAGGGCATAGAGTCAGTTGGTGAGCTGAATGTATATTCCAATGAACATTAGTGGAGAAAAAAGGCTTATGAGGCCATGGAGTAAAACCTAATATCTTTCCCCAGCTTCTGAATCACCATGGGGCCTTTCTATCCAGGCCTTCATCATGTGTTGCCCATGTAGTCTGCACTGGGAGGGTATTCCAGGACAGATAAAATGAAGTATCTCATTCAATTAAAGTGCTTTTTTTTTTTCCACTTTTGAATGCCCACAGCCTACAACTATGCCTGATAACTGCTTATAGAATGATGTCTGCACTGTCTTGTAAATTGACTTATTCTTCAAAAACTTTCCCAAATTTCTTGGTTTGACCAAATTAAATGCCATTAAAAGTAAACACGAAAGAATAAGTGAGTGTCATAGTCAAAGAAAAAATTAGTGTTCATTGACGATGGCTTCTCATCCCTCTACCAAGGAATGATATGCTTCCAGTTGAGTCCTCCCTTGGAAGGGATGTGTCTGGTGATAACTGCATCTTTCAGACCACTGCTTAGCTCCAGTGGTGAGCCTTCATTTCTGGTAGTTTGCCTTGCTCTTATGCAGAAAGTGAACAGGGTCTAACTGGGTGTTAGTCCATCATTTTTGCAAGCAAGTTGGGCAACACTGAAGGGTTCTTTCTAGGAAAGAACCCTTCTTTGCCGCTTCCTAGCCTCTTTTGACTTCCAACAATTTTTGGTGTTCCTTGCTTATAGATGCATCACTCCAATCTGTGCCTTTATCTTTATATGGTCTTCTTCTCTGTACATCTCTTTATCTGAATCTCTTTTTCCTCTTCTTATAAAGACACGAGTGATTGGATTTAGGGCCTACCGTAATCCAATGTGATCTCATCTTAACTAATGGCATCTGCAAAGACCGTATTTCCAAATAATGTCATTTTTTTTTTTTGAGACTCTGGTTGGACCTGATTTGGGAAGGACGCTATTCAGCCTATTACAGATGGGTAGTATGAAAGGGCACACTCTAAATTTGAGCCTGAAATGGAGATTGGGTAGCCACATCTTTAGTGTAAGTCGCACATTTAACTGACTAGGAATTAGGATACTGTTTGCTGTAAGCTGTGGTTTCAGAGGCCAAAATTATACCTAGTGTCCTTGTTTTTCTCTCCTGTTTTATTTCTGAGTTTTCCTAAAGCCTCCTTAAATGGGACCTGGGCTTTGCAGTTCTTTAGCTGTAATTCTATGTTAGATAGAACTAACTGACCTTCTTCACAGAACTCGAAAAAACCACGTTAAACTTCATATGGAACCAAAAGAGAGCCCACATAGCCAAGTCAATTCTTAGCAAAAAGAACAAAGCAGGAGGCAGCACACTACCAGACTTCAAACTATACTACAAGGCTACAGTAATCAAAACAGCATGGTACTGGTACCAAAACAGCGATATAGACCAATGGAACAGAACAGAGGCCTCGGAGGCAACACAACATATCTACAACCATCCGATCTTTGATAAACCTGACAAAAACAAGCAATGTGGAAAGGATTTCCTGTTTAATAAATGGTGTTGGGAAAACTGGCTAGCCATGTGCAGAAAGCAGAAACTAGACCCCTTCCTGACATCTTACACTAAAATTAACTCTAGATGGATTAAAGACTTAAACATAAGACCTCACACCATAAAAATCACAGAAGAAAATCTAGGCAAAACCATTCAGAACATAGGCGTAGGCAAAGACTTCATGACCAAAACACCAAAAGCATTGACAACAAAAGCCAAAATAGACAAATGGGACCTGATCAAGCTCCACAGCTTCTGCATGGCAAAAGAAACAGTCATTAGAGTGAATCGGCAACCAGCAGAATGGGAAAAAAATTTTGCAGTTTACCCATCTGACAAAGGGCTGATATCCAGAATTTGCCACAAACTAAAGCAGATTTACAAGAAAAAAACAAGCCCATTCAAAAGTGGGCAAAGGATATGAATAGACACTTTACAAAAGAAGACATACATGAGGCCAACAAACATATGAAAAAATGCTCATCATCACTGGTCATTAGAGAAATGCAAATCGAAACTACATTGAGATACCATCTCACGCCAGTTAGAATGGCAATCATTAAAAAATCTGGAGACAACAGATGCTGGAGAGGATGTGGAGAAATAGGAACACTTTTACACTGTTGGTGGGAGTGTAAATTAGTTCAACCATTGTGGAAGACAGTGTGGTGATTCCTCAAGAACCTAGAAATAGAAATTCCATTTGACCCAGCAATCACATTACTGGGTATATATCCAAATGATTATAAATTGTTCCACTATAAGGACACATGCACACAAATGTTCATTGCAGTACAGTTTACAATAGCAAAGACCTGGAACCAACCTAAATGCCCATCGATGATAGACTGGACAGGGAAAATGTGGCACATATACACCATGGAATATTATGCAGCCATCAAAAACTATGAGTTTGTGTCCTTTGTAGGGACATGGATGAACCTGCAAACCATCATTCTCAGCAAACTGACACAAGAACAGAAAATCAAACACCGCATGTTCTCACTCATAGGCAGGTGTTGAACAATGAGAACACATGGACACAGGGAGGGGAGCACTACATACTGGGGTCTGTTGGGGGGAAATAGGGGAGGGGTGGGGGAGTAGGGGAGAGATATCATGGGGAGAAACACCAGATATAGGTGAAGGGGAGGAAGGCAGCAAATCACACTGCCATGTGTGTACCTATGCAACAATCTTGCATGTTCTTCACATGTACCCCAAAACCTAAAATACAATTTAAAAAAAAAGAACTAACTGATGTGGTTGTAAGTATTAAGGGAGGAGCAGAATTCTATAGTTCTGTCATCAGGTTTCAGTCTTTCAGTGATTCTGAGTTGGGTAATTCCCTTCCCTTATGTAGAAGACTAGGGAAGGCTGGATTTGGATCTTTCTTTTCTATATGGAAGGCTAAGTGGGCCTGGAGTTGGGTACTTCCTCAACGCATGTTGGTGGGGCTTTGATAAAAATACTTTTCCTTGAAAGCAAAGGCCTTGTTAAGGAGAACAGAGAGCTTTGGATGTACTTCAAAGGTACTATTTTGCTCTCCTTTTGATAGAAGCAGAACAAGATTTTCTTCACAGTGAGAATTTAATAGGAAGTTTCCTGGAGGTAAAATTCTCAAGTGTGGGGTCAGCCCTAGGACTCTGTCCCCTCAGAATTTTTGTCTCAAACTAGTTATAGCGAGCACCCAGCAATTCATCAGTTATCGTTTAAAGTATTCTTATAGCTACTGGCAACTACTCTGGGTTTCTGCTTCTAGGAAGCTGTAATTTTCTGTATCTTCCTGTCTGTCTCTTCAATTTTTAGGGAAGCTGTCTAAACCCAGCTCAGCAATGTGGCCACATGGTTCTTTCTTCACCTAACAGTATATCCTAAAGCATTTTACTTCCATAAACAAAAGCTGATACCTACTAGATAAAAAGCAAAAAATCAAAACCCACCTTATTCTGTAAAATTTAATCAGTGTCCCCTAAAATAATTATCTGTGCTCATAGAGAAGATTAGCATCAACACAAGGCATGCACATACTTTGACAAATGCACACCCTCCCCTCGAATGCCTTGGTACTCAGAAATCCAAGGATATTGGGAAAGACAGGGCTGATTTCATGGGAGTCAGGGAGCCTCTTGAGAGAAAAGGCCTCTCTGGAGTGCTATTCCTTTTCTGGTTGAGCCTCATGATTAATAGAACCTATTTCAAGATTGAAATAGTCCTAAAGTAAATTCAGTGAGCAATCAAAGACACTAATCTCCATGGCTCTTTCTCATAAGAAAACTTAATGGCAAATGATTGAGTAGCTTGAATTGTTGACCTACGCTGTACGTCTCAGCCTGATAATCATGGGGAATTGCTGATTCTCTTAACCCGGCCATTTGGCATTATGGACACACTTTGTCATCACTGTCATTGCATATAAATTTTAAATAAAGTGTCATCATAAAAAGAACAGAATCCCGGGAAGAACTCAGTGTGGCATAACCAAAGAACAGAGTCTTTTCCTCGTTACTGCTTCACTCCCTGAGAGATCACAGTGACTTCAGCAGAGGCACGAGCAGTATGGCACCTGCCTCCAGCCTGCTTCACCAATGATTTTCGTGACAATGACAGAGTACTTGCCATTTTACCCCAGTGGGTCCTAGTAGGTTCTTGCTTGGTACCACCATGATAAACTCCTTGTCAATGGCCACAGTTCTTTGGTTTGGACACATAGATGTTTTCACAGTGATAGTAGGGTAAGCTATGATTTCTGTTCTGAAATAACCAGCTCCTGATGGGGATTTTAGTAGCACTGAGTCTCCAGACAGAACCTTTATTGCTGCTCAGATGGGAACCTTGATCAAGAATGATTTGTAGGAGTATGCATCTTTAGGGAATGGAGTTGACTTGGAGAGAAAAAGGAAGGATGTCTTTCTGTGGTCTGATAAGGGCATTGAGTTATGGTAGTTGGTAATTAAAAGATATGTGATTTAATTCACACCCCAAACCAATCAAGTGGGACATGTCAGTTATATGGCTGACCATTTGTTTTTTAAACCTTGTTGTCATGAAGTGTAAAAGCCTGACATTTATATGACTAATAAAGTAAATGTAGAGAATAGAAAGATAGATTCTGGAGCCAGAATACCTGGGTTGGGTTCAAATGCCAGTTCTATCACTCACCAGCTTTATGACCCTGGTCGTATATTAAATCTCCTGTCTCTCCATTCCCTCATCCAAAAAATATGAATAAATAATAGTGTCTATTTCACAGAGTTGTATTGAGAGCTAAACAAGCTAATGAAGAGTACTTAGAACTATGCATAGAATATAAGAAGTCTCTAATAACTGTTTGTATTATTATGTATGTACATCTTTCATAACCAGAAATATATTTTTAAAAGATAATTACATCTTAGAATTGCCATTATACATTAACACACCTCTAAATCTGTCATCAGCGGAGAAGCACTGGCCAATTGAGAATGCATTCTTGCTTAATGAGAAAGCCTTCCTCTACTGGATAAATCCGTTATTGTACTAGAAAAGTAGCTGTTAACGGGGGCCCGGGTCAGCCAGAATCTGAAGTCCATGCCACCTTGGTTCTCTGGAGGAAGAAGGGGCATTTTATCCCCCTCTGCCCTGTGCCCAGCATCTGTTAATTGGGAGAAAGGCAGATGTAGGAGAGACATAGCTCAGCACTGAGTGCAGACGAGAGACATCCCCCAGAGAAGTTTTAAAAACCTATTTTCTTTGGAGTCAGGCCTTCTAAACCTGACTTCGTTTTTCCAGCTGCATCTAAATGGGTGTGTTTATTTTCAGACATTTCCCCTTTCCTTAGAGCAGCAGTCAGACCAGAGCTCACATTCTTCACTCTGTCTTGCATAGAGGTGTTTGGGGAGGATTGTTTTTCTTTTGCTCTTTACTGGATCCATTTTTTTTTCTCTTCCTCCCTGCCCCACCCCCTCCCACAATGAGTTCTCTTCCTAGAGCCTCTTCTGAGATGGCAAATTGAGTCACATTTTAGGAGCTGTAGTGATGTGCTTGAAAAGAAGTTAACAACATGTGTGGGGCTAAATTTCAATCAGGTCTTATTTAGAGCACAGCAGCACAAAGCAGTCGACTCCACCAAGACCCTTGACATTAACTAACTTAAAAAAAATCAGAATCATAGAGAAAATATACAGTCATTTGGATGTAAAAATCAACCGTTATTTCATGCAGTTGAGTTTCTCAGCTTTTTCTTCAGCAGTAAAAAAACATAAAACTCATGAAAAGAGAGTAAACATTATGATAAGATAAATGGTAATTCTCTAATGAAAAGCATTTCATAATCACCCCTTTCTCATTAAAAAGCAAAACAAGAAAGATAATATAGTATTTTAGGACATTTTAAAAAAATATATCTTTTTTAAAAGGCCAATTTCATGTAAATGGCTTTTAATAGGAGCTTTTATCATGCAAAATCCCAAGGTTCCTTTGGTCCATTATCTACAAGTTAGAAATAAAAATCACATGTCATTGAAACCAAACATCTGTTTTTAGGGAACTGCACTATAATTCCAGGATTTCTATTGCCTTGTATTTTAAACAATCTTGAAATCTCTTGTATGACATAACAGTTATTCATTCATTTTTCAAGCATTCCTTGACTGCTTATTGTATATTCTCAGTCAGTGTTGCATTTGGAGCTGGAGAAACACATGTTTCTGACCCTCAAAGAGTTTAGAGACTGGAGAGAAAGAATCATTTCTTAGGATACTTTTTACTTAAATATGTTATCACCTCTGCAATATCATTAACACTAGTTGAGGATAAAGTTAATAACCCATTCTTTGTATTCTTGCTGGCATCCAATACGGTACTTGCAGATAGCAAAGGCTCAACTCATGTTGACTAACACGGTGTTATAGAAATTAGTCTATTTGACAATTGTCTCATTCTTTAAAGAAATGTGTGATGATACAGTAATAATATATAGATTGTGATCAAGAGCCAGTTCTTTATCTGTCTCCCAGTTTCTCTAAAATTGTGTTCATGTGTTTGGTGGAAGCAAGCTTTCCCTGCTCCAGAGTAAAACTCCAGCAGATCCCAAAACTCCAGCAGATCCCATTACTCTTCAATGGTGTTGACACTGTAAGTCATGGAGTCTCAAAGCAGTAGTTAGACTGCCCAGTTAAGGGTGAGAATTAAAGCTTTAACTTCACGTAGGGTTTAGTATTTCTTTCCCCAGCTCAGAACAGATTCAGTATGAATCAGAGGCCACAGATGTCATTTCCCTCTTCTTTTCCCGCTCACCTCTTGCATTCCTTGTGAGCTGCTGTTTTTCTCCTCTAAGTGTGTGTCTATAATGAGGGGGCAGGAGAGAGGTAAGGGTATCCAGCCTACCTGGTCACGCTTCATTCTCTCTGGATCCTGCAGATTAATAATGCTGTGAGATCACTGGTAGTTCCCTGCAAGGCCTTCTCTCTAGCAGCTCCTTTTTCACTCCTACCCTTTTGTGGCATGCCTGCCTTCAGCTTTCAGCTGCCTCCTTAAGCAGTCTATGGACAAGATGGAAAGAAGATTCCATTCTGGGTCCCTCAGGAGTTAAGCACTCAAATGATTTCAAGTGAACAAGAAATACTTTGACACTTCTCCCGTAACAGAGTCCCTGAGGGCGGGAACCCCAGGACCACAGCACTGCCCTGGATTGGCCTCCCAACCTGTGAATTCAGGTTTCCTTGAGTTTCCAAGTGGGAGTCAGGTCCAGGTCCACGCTGTAGTTTAGCTTTCTCATAAAACCTGCCCTATGACATCTGTGTCTCCTCAACACAGAAAACAGATTTTGGAGCTTTCCTAGTCTTCCTTCTGAAACTTCTTCTTCTCCCCACCCCAACCACCACCTGTATGAGTGCTCACACATATACTGTCTCTCTCTCTCTGTCACACGCGCACACACACACACACACACACACACACACACACGTGCCTTAGGGTTGTAAAGTAGCAAGGCTCCCCCTTGCCACAAAGGGGAGAGGTTCATAAACCATCACTAATTCGGAGGTGGAAGGCTCATCTTACAACATGAACATTAAATATATTTGGAATAGCAAAAAAAAAAAAAAAAACCACTAAGTCTCTCCAATGAGTTCTATGAGTTCTTTCTCCTAACTACCAAATTCTTTCTCCTTTATCACTCTGAAGTGTTCAGGTGTGGTGGGACAGTTTCTTTCTCACACTCGTTTTCTTATGAAGGTAGCTTAATAAGCTGTGCCTCAGGACAAACTGAGCAGAAGGCCCAGGTCTAAAATCCCAGTTGTGGAATGAGCCGAGTTCACGCAGTTCTCTAGTTTGCCTCCTCAGAGTTACTGTGTGGGAAATGCAACAGTTTGGCCTTGTTTGTCTGTAAGAAAGAATATTTATACACATGACATTTGCTGCTTGCAATATGCTTTACTATGACAATGGAGAGTAATATCAGTTAGTTTTTCAGGCCCCCTGAAAATAGTGACTATCAATACTGTTTTGGGTTTGATGATAACAGACTGTGGGAGAGCAATACAAGCAGCCTCTCCCATTCATAGGCTGAGAATCTTTCACCTAGCACACGGATAAGCAAACTATAATCTATAATCCAAGTCTGATCCGTCACTAGTATTTTTAAATAAAGCTTTATTTGAACATTAGTATGTTCATTTGTTTATGTGTTGTCTGTGAATCTTCTCATGTCAAAATGGCAAAGATGACTAGCTCAATAGACACTCTATGGCCAGAAATGCTTAAAATGTCTCCTATCTTGTCCTGTATGGAAACATTTGTGACCCATGATTTAGAAGGACTCTCAAGCAAGTTACTATATTAATTACACAGAACACACATCCATGAGAATGGTTCCTCCTCTGGACGCTAAAAGAGGGAAAACAAGCTTCTCCATATTGGCTGCATTGTCTTGCTGAGAAACAAGGAGTCTTACAGCTGTTTGTATCCTGAAATCTGTTTCACTTGACTTTTTTCTTGGACTGCAGTGCTTCCAGATCGCTTTATGTTAGAAATATGTTTTTTCCTGAAGCTACAGAAATATTTTGTATTTATTTGTTAATTTCACAAATATGGTTTGAGTACTGGTCACAAGACAGGTACTGGGTGAGTGCTAGGAATAGAGTGTGAAACAGATCAGCCCTCACCTCAAGTTGCTCAGGGTCTAGAGGAGAGGCAGGTAAAGAATTGGGCAGTTACAGAGCTCTGCAGTGATACCTAGTGCAGAGTCAAGCACAGGGTACGGTACTGGGGGTTGAAAAAGAGGCACCTAATGCCGTCTGGAGATGTTACACAAGGTCATCAGGGAAGGCCTACCAGAAGAAACAGTGGCATTGATGAACCCTGATGGCTGAGGAGAGGTTAGGCATCCATGGAGAAATTACTAAAGGAAAAGCTATTTTCAGACTGGGGGAGCAAAAAGCTCAAAGACCCAGAACTTGAAAACCCACGGAATGGTTGATGGAACTCACGGAAGATGATAATAACACTTACAAG
Organism: Aotus nancymaae; assembly: GCF_030222135.1. Classification (NCBI taxonomy): domain Eukaryota; kingdom Metazoa; phylum Chordata; class Mammalia; order Primates; family Aotidae; genus Aotus; species Aotus nancymaae. The sequence goes on along the minus strand of NW_026988422.1, from coordinate 70,474,907 downwards.
CCATTCTGGAGAATAAAAGAGGCTGTTTGTAGCTGAAGGCACCATTCTGGGTAATCAGCCACCTCCGGCTATGACAGTAGAGAGGATCAGAATTTCAGCACATCTATAACCCTCCTGGCTCATTGTAAATGGCCTTGTTAGCCTCGTTGACTGATATGCCTTCCATTAGGAGAAAAATGCAGATGCACTGAAGGGTTTACTCCAAGGTTTCGTGATTTGTTTTATATTTGTTTAAACAGAGGTTATAGGAGGTGAATATGGCTATTAGTACATTTGGTTATAGGAGGACACTCCATCAATAAGGTCACTACATTAAAAGGTCACTACATGCTTATCAATCTCATTTAATCCTCACTACACTACCTCACATTAAATAAAAGGAAATGCAGGTATATTTATTTTTGACTATGTGCTTGCTACTTTGAAGAACCTTATCTTATTAAATTCCACTATCACCCAGTCAAGCAGATATTATTATTCCAATGTTCAGACATGAGGAATAAAACTCAAAGAGTTTAAATAATTCATCCAGAGTTACAAAGCTAGAAATGGATCGACCCAGGATCCATAGGCTTGATTACAGATGCATATGCATTGACGACGTAGACGTTAGAGCAAAGGGGTTTCAGGGAAGAGAAGCAGCACTGTACAGGTCAAGTGGTGAGAAAAAGTTCACTCTCAGGGAAGAGTAAGAAGCTTATTTTAACTTTAGCTTATCATTTTCCATAGCACAGACTGGGTATTAGTGGGTATTAAATGATGGTTATATTATTTCAAATACAAATACATTCTGGAAAATAGGGTGTGATGGTTAATACTGAGTGTCAACTCAATTGGATTGAAGGGTACAAAGTGTTGATCCTGGGTGTGTCTGTGAGTGTGTTGCCAAAGGAGATTAACATGTGAGTCAGTGGGCTGGGAAAAGCAGACCCAATTTTAATCTGGGTGGGCCCAATTCAATCAGCTGCCAGTGTGGCTAGAATCTAAGCAGGCAGAAAAATGGGTAAAAAGAGACTGGCCTAGCCTCCCAGCCTACATTTTTCTCCCATGCTGAACGTTACCTGCCCTGGAACATCAGACTCCACGTTCTTCAGTTTTAGAACTCGGACTGAGTCTTTTTGCTCCTCAGCCTACAGATGGGCTATTGTGGGACCTTGTGATTCTGTGAGTTAATACTTAATAAACTCCCATTTATATATATATATATTTAAACTATATATATTTATAATATTATATATAATATATTTATTATATATAATATATAAATTATTTTTGTCATATATAAAAATTTATATATTATATATAATATATAATTATATTATATAAATATAAATATATATTATATATTTATTATATATAATATATATTTAAATATAAATATATATATTTAAATATATATATATATAAATACAAACTCCCATTTATATATATATACATATGTATATTCCATTATTTCTGTCCTTCTAGGGAACGCTGATTAATACAAGGGGTCAAACAAATTTATATTTAAAAAAAAATACTTAAATTTAGGACCTTATCGATACTCCTGATACATTGTTTGAGCCTCTAAACCATAAAGTTTATGGTGTTTCAAGAAAACCTGTTGGATCACTAAGCACTAGAGTAGCATGAGACATGGTAGTAATCATCTGGGTACACTTGGAGGAAGAGCTGCTCATGACAACATCCAGTGCAGGCCAACAGGAAGACCATGCTTGGCACAGATACTCAAGGGAACTTCTTTTCCTCTTGGCGTATCATTTCCTTTAAGTCATCAGAGACCTCCCCATTTCAACATTCGATGAAGAAAATACTAAGAATTACATGGGGGAGGTTTTTATACACCAGGTCTATAAAATGGCTCATATAACTTACACTCACATTTTCATGCCAGAACTCAGTCCCGTGGCCACATGGAATTGCAGGGAGGTTGACAGTTGTGGTCTACTTGTGTGCCCAGGAAGAAGAGTTGAATTTAGATATTGTGGAGTTCTAGCAATCTCTGATACATGAAGGAATGATCAAAGAGAAGGGAAGAGAGTCAATCCTCTCATTAAAAAATAAAGATGAACGTTTTAAGTTACCTAAGTTTTTTTTTTTTTTTTGAGACCAAGTTTCTCTCTGTTACCCAGGCTGGAGTGCAGTAGCATGATCTCGGCTCACTGCAACCTCCGCTTCCCAGGTTCAAGCAATTCTCCTGCCGTAGCCTCCTGAGTAGCTGGGATTACAGGCATGTGCCACCACACCTGGCTAATTTTTGTATTTTTAGTAGAGACAGGGTTTCACCATCTTGGTCAGGCTAGTCTCTAACTCCTGACCTCATGATCTGCCCAGCTTGTCCTCCCAAAGTGCTGTTATTACAGGCATGAGCCACTGCGCCAGGCCTCAAGCTACATAAGTTTCATGCTTCCATATTCAAATAGTGTAAGTTCTTCAATGAGGCTGACAGTTAACACTTCAGTTATTATTGGTGGTTTCAATGGAATGAGTTTCATTTTAGTGACTGAGAGAGTCAGACAGAGATTAAGGAATGAATGAGAGAAGATTTGAAGACAGCAATAATTATTTCATTTTAAAAAATTGGTATTGAAATAAGGAAAATCAATGGCGGTATAGCTTGATGAGTCAGCAGAAAAATTTATTTTCTTTCTTTTTAAGGGGAGGATGAACATATTTATAAGGTTCACAGAAAAAAATAAAGCAGAAATGGAAAAAAATGTTCAAGTATAGAAAAAAGGTAAATTTGTAGAGCAGCTTTTAAAGTGATATTATTTAACTTTTAGATCAAGAAGTCAGTTTTTAAAAGAAAAAGACAACTTCAAGACTTTCCTTCCTTAGAGACTTTCTGTAGCTCATATATAAATGCTTATGGAAGAGGGGGAGGCAGTAGTCAATGTTTGCCAGATGAATTTGTTTGGTGTTGGGGGAAAGGAAAGGAAAATGCGAAGATTTAATCTTGAACTCCATCTATGTTCGTGAAACTAATGGGGGTCAGGTTCAAGTTCTGTGAAATGAACCAGTAGAAAATTGAGAAAATTTATGAATATCTGGAGTTTCCACCCATGGAAAAATGGGGAAAAAACAAGGCTTTTTATTTAAAAATGCTTCCAAAAATTGAGATTTTGTAAAAGTTAGAAACCATACTTCTGTAATGATGATATGCAGAATTATGTGATTTCTTGCAGAGTCTCAGATCAGAGTAGGATATTTGTCAAGGGTCTGAGAATGAGAATAAGAAACAAAAAGGTTTTGAAAAGTGAAGGTGAAAGAAGAATAAAAGGGCAATAAGTTTTGAAGATCTTTGACCAGAGGAAAGTGGTTGAAGGATTGAAATGGAGATACTGACGCCAAAAACGGCTGATGATTTGACTCTTGGCACATTAAAGAATGGAGTTGCTCCAAGTAGGAATGGAAAATGCCTGCATCAGAATGACCTGGTGCTAATTCGAAATGTAGATAGCAATTGGAGAGAAGAGCCCTTCAATGTGCACGCCAGGAAGCTCTGAGGCCATTCTTAGGCTCTGACATGGAAAACAAAATAGTGTTGGCTGGCTGGGCACAGTGGCTCACGCCTGGAATTCCAGCAGTTTGGGAGGCCAAAGCAGGCAGATCACTTCAGCTCAGGAGCTCCAGATCAGCCTGGGCAATATGATGAAAGCCTGTCTCTACCCAAAATACCAAATATATATATATATATATGATATATATGTCAGCCATGGTGTTATATGCCTGTAATCCCAGCTACTCAGGAGGCTGAGGTGGGAGAATCACTTGAACCCAGGAGGCAGATGTTGCAGTGAGCCTAGATAGGGCCATTGCATTCCAGCCCGGGCAACAGAGCGAGATTCTGTCTTAAAAAAAAGAAAAAGAAATAAAGAAAGAAAAATAGCGTTGGACACTGTGACCAGTGTGTAAGCAGGCATTTGAAGGGATGGGGAGTGAAATAGATGGTCCCAGGCGTTTTCTCCCTGTGCAGTTCCTTTGGCTGTTGCTCTTTTCCTGTTTGTCCACGTCTCCAGTTGTCAGAAATAGCTGCATGTCCTTCAGCCAAACACAAAGGCCTGTGTCTACTGAAAATGGGTTCCTGCCAGAAAGAAAAGAATAAATTCCAGAGCTAGATTTAAGCAATATATTTTGTCCTCATTTCTAAAATTGCCCAGGAGCAAAGTCCTGATTTAGATGAGCAGATAGATGTTACAAAAGAAATGAAATGGAATGAGTGATGATCAAATTCCCTATAGATCAATATTCTGAGGACAGGCATAGAATGACAGGGCTCTTTACTAGACTGGAAGCTGGAGGGAAAAAGCGAAACCTACAGTTTTGGGGAATCATCACTTCCTGCTTTCAAAAGAAGAAGGAAATACCAGGCAGAAGTAATCAAATTGAATACAGCTAAGTTTCTTCTTCAGGATTGGAATAATTCAAATTGCTTCCTATTGATCATGGATCCAGCTATCAGTCTCTCTCTTCTGAGTACTTTCTATGTGGTCAAATGATATGCTTTATATTTGGGACAGAAATTGTCTTTAAGCATAATCCCTGCACTTGAGAAAGCCGTCTGGGAAGGAAACAAGCAAGCATCTAATGACCACCTGGTGCAAACCACAATCAGAGCGGTGCATACAAAGTGCTGAAGCCTCCTGGAGGAAAGGAGCAGGAAGCTCTGGAGATGTCGAGGTCAAGAGGAAGACCTTGAGTTTGGACTTAAAATAGGAGTAGGTGTTCACTAGGTGTTTCATGCTGTTCGGGAAACAAAGTGAGCATTCAAGCAAGGACATAGTTCTGGCATTACATTTCTGCCATTTGTACAAGAATGCTTTTGGAGAGAGTTTGGCACTTCGTTATTATTATACCTTCCTTTTATCAAAACTTACTGGAGAAGAGCAAGATTATAATGAAGGAAATCAAACAAAAAGCTTGCTTTCTTTTGTTCAGCAGCCAGCGGAAAGTAAGCTTGAGTGTTCACATTAGCCTTTCAGCCACACAATTAAAATAATTGGGAACCTTGGTAGTAAATTTATGAAGCACCTGTCACCTTGAAAGAGAGCTCAGGAAGTGAGAGCAGGTGAATAAATTAGATACAAAAGGAAAAGACTCCAGATTGCGGTACAAAGGAATAAAGCACATGGGGTGGCTGTGGAACTTTGTGGATTTAGGTCTCCATCACTTACAGGGCAGGAAGTCTTATATAGGACTAGAGGGAACAAAAACTAGGAAATAAGAAAAAAAAAGACGCAAGTTCTGGAAACAGTAGAATAACCAGAAATGATTCTAATGTGCTTTATGAGTGAAATCGGAGATGTGGTATCAGCCTCCTCATACTTTCCCCAAAGTGGTGATTGGAACTGCTATGCCAGACTGCCCAGGATGTTGGGGCCTGGATGTTCTGAATTGACGGCACATATAAGATCACCTTGGACCTTTCCTCTGAGAATCCGGTGTCCCAAGGAGAGAGACCTTCTTAAATGATTGCTCTCAAATTCACGGGAATTGAACAGGAAGAAATTTTTCTTGGCATTCTCTAATATTTTCTCACTTTCTGGCAGATTTTTTTTCCACTGAAAGAACAGAAAGCAAAGGAAGTGGAGAAAGTCTCACAGGCGTTTTGATTTTGCAGATGCCTACTTATATACGACCTTGGAGAAAAAAGCATCTAGCACGGCAGGTACAAGTATGGGATGCATTTCAGCTAAGTTATTTTCCCTGGAAAAGAGGAAGCTTTATATCTGGCCCTGGACCTTTGTGTGTGTGTAATTGTGAGTGTTCTCTAAAATAGCTTGTTAAATATTTGCCAAATAAAAACCAAATATTGATCATCCTATATACTGCATAAGGGTATTTCAGAAAAGGAATGAATGTACATACCATAGCTACTAATACACACACACACACACACACACACACACACAGAGGCACACATACACACACATAAATAGCGTGACAGTTCCTTTTTACCACCCCAGTTTTAAAAACTATGTTAGGCATCTACATGCAGAGCCTCCCACTTCCCATGAGAACCTTGAAGCCTAAATAAAACATCTTGCTTCAAGAATTCAGATACCTTGGGCCAAATAGCCCTCTGATAGAGTGGCTTACAGTTATGAAACTTGATCCCTATAGGCATTAGGATAACAATTTGCAGAATTGCAAGGGATAAATCTTGGGCAGCACTGAGGTGTATGAGTCTGTGCAGCAGCAGCAGCAATCCCAGCCTCTGGAGCAGTAAATGTTGATGGTCTATGACGGATGTTACCAATTACCTCCAAAAGTTCCTGGCCTCTTACGCTGGGATCTAGTGGTGCTTTTTATTTCCCTGTGCGTTTCAGACCACTTCCCATACAAAGGCCGCAAGTGGGATAATTATGGAAATAGATATGGTTTTAGGGCTGGAAGGGATCCTAGAAATAATATGAGCCTAGGTCTTTACTTTGCCGATAGGTAACTAACATCTAGAAAAACCACTCCACAGAGCTTGTTTACAGGCAACCTGGGGACAAAACATATGTGTACTGATACCCAGTCCAGGCCTGTGTCTATTTCTTCTTATACTAGCAATGGCGACTATTCACAAAGGAAAATAATCCAAATTCTGCTACATGACCTTTCATGATCTGCTGAAACCTCTCTGCTTCTCTAGTATTATTTCCTTTTGTTCTTTCTTCTCACTTCCATCACCTTTTTTTTTTTTAATCAAGTACTTTCAACTCCAACTCCAGCCACTTCCAACCTCCCACAGTGTTTTTTGTTTTTGTTTTTTTAATATACCATGATATTCTGTGCTTTGAGCAAGTGGTTGCTGGTACTAGCAACATGTTGGATGCTTCTCCGTTTAGCTTTAAATGTTTGGAAGACTTCTTACCTCCTCCACGAAACCCTACTCATTTCCTAAGCCCTGGTAAGTTGCTTCTGTAAGGGTTCTTAGGTTCTCGCCGAGTTTAAAAAGAAGAAACTGAGGCCAGCACAAGAATATCCAATGAGAATTTATTCATCTCCCGGGCGAGGTTCTGCGGTCTGACAGGAGGGGCCAGAGAAGTCGCACAGACTCCTCTCAGAAGTGGGGTTTTATAGGGAGTGGAGATGTTTGATTGGTTGAGCCCAAGGGGAGTGTGGCCCGGATGGGACAAAATGCTAGGCGGGGAGTGGGGCCCGGATGGGACAAAATGCTGTCTGGTAGGTCCTGGTGGGGCTTCTTTTCTGAGCTCCTGGTGAGGAAGGGGGGTTGTGTCCGAGCTCCCTGCGAGGGAAGAGGGTGTGTCCGAGCTCCCGGTGAGGGAGGCGGGGTGTGTCCGGTGAGGCGACCGGCCTTACAGCTTCCTTCTGTTATTCTCAAAGCACTTATTCAGTAGCAGCATTTGGGGTGATTTTTTTAAAAAATTGGTTGTCTCTGTCCTTAAAGACCAATATCTTATCTTACTCTTTTTCTTATTCTCTCCTCAATCCTTTCCCAGCATTTGGCACAGGTCTGATGCAGGGCAAAATCTCAATAAATAGTAAATGAACGAATGAATGAGTAAACGAATTGGACTCTAAATTGACCAAGAGGAGTGCATTAACTAAGACACTGTTATAACCTATAACCCATATAGGCCAGAGAGGCAATTCTTTGAAATCACACTTCCTATCTCAAAGGCCAATTCTGCTGCTTACTAGTTAGTGTATGGTAGTTCACAGATTACTTAGCTTTTTTGTGTCTCAGTCATCTTTCATGTAAATTAAAACTACTAATAGTATCTAACTCTTAGGGATTCTATGGAGATTAAATTTTCACACAGAGCAGGCATTCAGGAAGTGCTAAATCATTTTCTTTCTTACTTCCTTCCGTCTTATTAACAGGTATCAATACTAAGCTTAGTAAGTGAGGGCTGTGATGGAAAAAAGGAGAAGCCTAGAAAATAAAGAGCATGCTTATTGGGAAAAATGCATCAAATATCAAATATAATGCATTGATGATTAAGGAATATGTTAGTGGCCAAGGGATATGTTATGTGACCATAGGCAATTAGCTTAACATTTTGATCTCTGTTTCCTCATCTGTAAAATGGGTACAATAATGGTACATGCATCATAGGATTGTTAGGGTATTATATGAGTTCACATATGTCAAGTCTTAAGAATAGAGCCTAGCATATGGGGTGCCCCTGCTCCAGTAGAACAAAGCGCCACTGGTCAAAATGCTCACTTGATAAAGTTACTCAGAGTTCCAGAGAAATTGCCTTTTCAAATTTATTCTACCTAAACCGATAAATTATTATATGAAAACCATAAATCATAAAAAAGTAAACTGAAAAAAAGTAAACTGATTCTTGTTTCCTGGACTTAATACTCAAACATATTCCTTCTCAAAAGGTTGTTTGAAGTGGGGTTAGCTAAGTTTGTGATTACATTGATGATTCCCAGCTCTAACATTAAATAGGAATGCATGTTTTGGGGTACCTCATTACATATTGGCCCAGGAAAAGTCACTCTGGTTTAAGTGGGACTCCACTTCTCTTTGATGGGTGAGAGAAGGTATTTGGAATGACCAAGTAGAGACCATTTATTTGGCTTATAGTCACGCCCATTTAATTTGCTAGATAGAGCACATGTGCAAAAAGAAGGACAAATTCTGCATCCACAAATGAGAACGTTTTATGAGTCTACTAGATGGCCAACATTCAACAATGACGAAGGTCTAAGCCAAGTGCTCATTATGCACATAGAGCAGCAACTGTCGAGAATGACTTTTGCTGGCGTTTGGCTCATTCGGCTCTATAGATCAGCAGAGGAAAGAGAGAGAACAAGAGAACACAATACTAATAAGCATAGAGTTCTGTATCCAGTATGCATACAATTCAAACAGAGCAGAAGTAGGCTTCCAGAACAAATCATTTCCATTCCTACCACCCACTTCACTGTACTTCATCCATTACAAATGCAAAACTCTGAACCACTCTATAAAGGATGACAACGTTGTTTTTAATTGGTGTTTATTAGAAGCTTCTACTTGGAACAACTTTAGCCACTCAATAAATAGGTATATTGGATTATAACCCAAAGAATTAAATAGCTATGAATTCATAATGATACAAATAAGTAACTCAATAAATAAATGAAGGAGAAGCAACAACTCTTCCTTAAAGGAGAATTTCAATTAATAACTATAGAAGGATTTAAGGAATTAGAAAATCACCATTAGAATACCTCAGTCAATTCCATAGACAAGAACCACCAATGGATGCTAAAATGAGTGAGCAAAAGTTGAAGGAGAAACAGGAATATTTGCATAGTATCCAAGTACTTTCTTCAAAATATTTAGTAATTACACTGGACAATGAGTAGGTTTACAGTGAAGAATCCTAGCAGAGACCATTTTAACCGAGTAATCAAGTTTAACATAATTGATAATACATATCAATATTGTATCCTCAATCAATTACTGAGAAAACACCAGAAAAACTCATATTGAGGGAATTTACAAAATGACTGATCAGTTCTCTCCTATGAAAGACAAGGACAGCTACAGGGAACACAACAGCCACCTACAGTGTCAGAATTGGAATGAACCTGGAAAGAGAACAAGGATATTAGTGAAAAAAAGAATCAGTGAAATCCAAATGACCTCTGTACATTAGTTAACAGTATTGTCCCAAGTTAATTTCTTCATTTTCATCAAAGTGTTTTGGTTCTATAAGATGTTTACATCAAGGGAGCCAGCTGAGTGAAGGATAGCAGGCATTCTCTATACTATTTTTGAAACTCTCCTGTAAGTCCAAAATGATCTAAAATGTTAAAATCAAAGGTTTCTGGAAGGACCATTTTGTATTTGAAATGTTTGTGCATTATTTCCTATTATTTGATGGACTGAAATAATGGGAAAGTCCATAGCCTTACTGCTGTGAAATTAAGTAAGTAAATTATTTCTAGAATAATTTCTTGTCCTACAAGGATCCATATTGAAACCCAAAGCTGAGTGGAAATAAGGGATCATGGTTTCTGCATCCTCCCCTAGCAAAAGTTGTTTTCCGTGTGTGGCAAAGTTTGTTTCAGTCTAATGGTTTTTATGAAAGACATTGCTGAAATTAATATTGGATGCATAGATAAAAGGGAGTGGGATAAGGAACAACTTACTGTTAAAAATAGGACTCATATTCAGTAACACAAAAGTCTTAATGAGATAATAGGGGTTAAAGCCATTTAAAGGGGAACTTGGGAGCCTGTGTGAGAATTTGATTTAGCTTTTCCCAGAGAACACTCAGTGGCATATTAATATTGTTAAGATATCTTGAGAGAAGGATTCCATTACAAATAAGCTTGGGAAACCCCTGTATGTTCCACTTCTTTGCCAGGAGGGAGGGTCAGAAGTCATATTGGTAATTGGCAGTGTTGGTGCTGAGAAAAAGAGAGAGAGAGAGAGAGAGAGAGAGAGAGAGAGAGAGAGAGAGAGAGAACAAAACTATCAAAATTTGCTCAAACTATTTCCTAAACATTTGGAAAAAAAGAGATTTTAAAAAATATTCTACGTATTACCATTGCGTGGAGCTAGTATTCTACAAAGTTCAGAGATTGCTGTTCTATCACATAAGTTTTCTTCAACAGCTCCACATAGTAAAGAAAGCAGAATTGGAAATGAGAGGGGTGTAGTGAGGGGGATAGTCTATTCTCTCTTCCTGTGCCTTTGAATTAAAAAAAAAAGATATGGATTTTAATATCCTGTAGAGAAGGAAGATGTAGGTCAAATGTGGATGGGGAAATGAAATGAAATTTCATGGTCTTGGAGCATTAATATACTGTTAGTTTTTTTTTTTTTGTGGTAAGTAGTAGAAATTGTAATTTCCTTAGCAGTCTAGAGTCACAGGTTAGGAGAGGAATAGTGGAATTTAGTACATAGGAACCATGTATAGATAGGAATATTTTATTAAGTTAACTCATCTGAAATTAGTAGCACTTACCCAATGACCTGGATTAAACTGTACGCACTTTCAGCATTCTGAACACTGTTTTCATTGCTATTTATTTTGCTTCTCCATTCCTGATTCAAAAGGACATGTAAAATATACACACAATATATTTGATGCATAAAGAATGACTGAAACATGAACATATATTCCACATACATGTTTGAGGACATTGCCCAAGGTTAATTTAAAAACAGGATATTTCATTCAAAATCAATGTGCATCTAAGCTGACTAGAGGGAAGTTTTATTTTCTTTATTTCTAATTGTTCTCAAGTGGTAGAAATATGACTATGACTCTAATAAAAGTCTTCTAGTTTTCTGTTACTTTAGAGGTTATTTTAAACTATCCTTAAATTTCACCTGTTTAAAAAGGAAACACATAAAAGTTATTAATAATGTGAATTACATTGTCATGGCAACAAATTTTTCCAAGCACTCTGCTCTTATGCAATTATTAACCCCTAGTATCAATTTATGATTCAAAAGAAGTTGTATTTAAGAAGGAAAAAATTGCTTGTCATCTGAAAGGACAAGACCCTCTGTGTAAATTCAAATTATTGCACAGATGAAAATAGCTTTTCAGTTCTAAAATGATTAGAATTTGCATTTTTCATATTTTCTTCCTGGTTGTTTTTTTTTTTATTCTTATGGGGTATGAATCACTGGGATCAAAATTTACCATCTTGGCTGAAGTATTAACTTAAGATTTGTGACAGAGACAGTTAGTTGTACATTAATATTTGTACTCCTGTTTCACAGCTTTCACTGAAAAGTGGCCACACTATTAACAATGTTTTCCAGCCTGCCTTGTGTTGAGGTGAGTCCAAGTGCTGAGTTCTTTTTTTTTAAAATAAAACTGTTAATATTAATCCTAATATTAAAATAGTTTACAATCTATGAAACGCAAAAGGGCACAATGAGTATCATTTCTGGACTAAAGTATTTGTGAACCAGGTGTGACCTCCATTGGCTCACTTGTCCTTCTCCTAGGAGGATGCATAGAACCTTGAGGTCCCAGGAGACAGAAAAGAAAGCACAGAATGGAAAGAACTTGCATGAGTGAAGTATCACCTCGAAGACAGTTCCCATTAACCAAGACCATCTGCACGGTGTATTACATAAGAGAGAAATAAACATCAATTGAGTTAAGCCTACTGAAACTTTGGTACATTTTAAAAAATTGCAACTATTATAACCCAACCTAACAATGATATCTTATTAGTAGGTTGGTTCAAAAATAGATTAAATATATTAGGAAATATTATAGTTACATGTATTTATCTACTTAAAAGAGACAAATAGGTTTTATTGCACATGATGGATGGCCAAAACCAAAGAATGACCAATGTCCTTCTCTGTCATTTTTAAGATGTGGGTTTCTAATGCTTAATCAGTTTTGGATTTAATTATTTTTGGATCCAAAACTGGTTAAGCATTAGAAAGTTGGTTAATGGGAATCCAAATTATTTAAATTAATTAAGGTTTTAGTTCCAAAGCAAGGCTCACAAATTAGAGTCTGCACACATGTTTAATTTTACTTTTCATGAACCATTCATTGTTAAGAGGTAAAAGCATTACTGGCTAAAATTTCTTATAAAAAGAAATAACTTAGAAAGTGCACACAAATGTCAGTAAAATTTCTTGGTCCCAAGAGTAGGAATTTGTATTCATTTCATGAAACTTAGCCCATTTTCCAGTCTTTCTGAACCTTTATTAATTTCTTACCATCATCTGTTCTATTGATCAGATCACTATATATATATACACACACACATATATATATACGTATATATATACATATATATACACACATATATATATACACACACATATATATATATCTCCTTCCTGAATCACTGAATAAAATGTTGAAGAGATCAGAAAGGGATTAAGGGGAAAAATCTGTGGTATATTCCAAGAAAATTCCTACAAACTTAATCCTGATAGATTTTTCAATTCATCCCTTCCATATGTTGCTGTACTATTGAGCAGCCCCACCTATATTCACCTGGAATTTTACAAGTGGCCCACCACCCTCAGGACTCTTCCAGGACTATTCAGAAGAATATTCTAGAACTTGTGAATCTTAATCTCCTCTCAGTTCCCATGAAAGGCATTCACCATTTAATTCATCATATAATCATCATTTCTCTGGAATTTGGTCTTTATTGATTTTATGTACGTTACAAAATTATCTGATATACGTTCTTTAGAAGAATATTTTTAAATTTCTGGGTAAATAGCACTGTATTAGCTAGCTGTGTAACAAGGAGAGAAGATATAATTGCAACTGCCATCAGAACCTAATCTAATAAACATTTGTGCCATATTTACTGTTTCTGAAACTCGCTTTGTATATCTATCTATCTGTCTGATATCTATCTTTTATCTATTTTCTATCTATCTATCTACCTATCTATCTATCTATCTGGTATCTATTATCTATCTATCTATCTATCTATCTATCTATTGGCTTAGGGTAGCCAATGAACATCTCTATAAATCAATATTTCACATAGCTAGTATTTACATCATCTGTATCAGAATCCTTTTTAAAATTTCTTTAGTGATGAGGTCTTTCTATGTTGCCTAGGCAGAACTATAACTCTTGGGCTCAAGTGATCTTCCCACTTCAGCCTCTGAAATATCTGGCACTACAGGTGCATGTCCCCGCACCCAGCTCAAAATCATATTTTTAATATTCAGATCCCTAGGATCTCTGTTCTAGGTGTTGTAAATAAAAATTACTCAGTATATGGCTTGAGAAACTTCATTTTAAATAAGCATCAATTGTGAGTCTTATGTATAATATACAAAGTTGGCAAACAACTCATATAAAACCATGAACATTTTCTTTATGGTCAGAGCAAAAGGTGGGGTGAGTGTGAAGGCAGAGAGTCATTAATCTTTTGGCTACTGAGTTATTTACACTTTTGTCTAAAATATGGCTGGGTTGACCACACGCTGTCACTCAAGCTGGGTCCCCTCTTTCCTTCTAATTATCTACACAAGTGCTATGGAGGAGGCCATTGCCTGTGGGCCTGCAAGGGAGTTTCAGAGGATAGCTGAGCTTCAAATGGAGCCTGGATTGGGATGATCCAAAGATACTGTTTGGCCTACTAACCAGTCAGAGCCAGTCCTAGCAGAACTCCACCCTAAAAGAGATGAGGAAGCTTTTTGGCAAATAAAATATCACCATGCAAGAGAAGAAACAGTGATTACAGGGTTGACCAGAATACCCTACCTCCACTCCATCCATGTTCCCCACTGATTACTCAGTAACAAGGAGGGCTTAACCAATTCCTGACTTCCAGGACTTGAAAAACTTAAGGTGGATTGGCACAAAAATGGTATCTGATGGTTTGGGAGACTGACTAGCTTTGTGTGAGATGCCTTTTAGGTTTTTTCTTATTTCCTTTTCAATTGTCCTGGGATTAGTACAAAGAGTATTAAAGAAAGAAATAAATTATTTGTCGAATTCCTACAGGATGTCTGCTATACAGTCAAATTTAGTGCACTAAAATCAGAAATGCTCAGGTTTAAATCCTGACCCACCACTTCCCATCTTGGTGACTTTGGGTGAGATGCTCATGGGCTCTGAGAAGCAGCGCCTTGTGTTCTCATCGGTGGTGGTGGTAGTAGAGGGCATAGGGAGTGAATGACATCTGGCTTCATTGTTTCCTAACTCTTTAAAATCTAAGCTGTTGGCACTCAATAAATTCTGGTCATTATTATTATTTTTTTTTTGAGACGGAGTTTCGCTCTTGTTACCCAGACTGGAGTACAATGGCGCGATCTCGGCTCACCGCAACCTCTGCCTCCTGGGTTCAGGCAATTCTCCTGCCTCAGCCTCCTGAGTAGCTGGGATTACAGCCACGTGCCACCATGCCCAGCTAATTTTTTGTATTTTTAGTAGAGACGGGGTTTCACCATGTTGACCGGGATGGTCTCGATCTCTTGACCTCGTGATCCACCCGCCTCGGCCTCCCAAAGTACTGGGATTACTGGTCATTATTTTTATTAATTTTTATAGTTATTATTATAACTTACATTGGGGAACAGCTTGTAGACTGCAGAGGACATTGGGCACCTCTCTTCAGGAAGCAGCACAGACAGGGTACTTGAATGGGGTACGTGTACTTGAACTAAGAGTTTTGATTCATTCTAACATAATCCTCAGGAAGTTTGTTCCATGGTAGGTATGACTGTCTTCATTGTCTGGGAGATATATTCAGTAAAATGGCATAAACACACAAAAATATGTTTTTTCTATTTTTTAAACAGCTTACTTTTCCAGTTCCTGTAGAGACTACAGGGAGAAGACTGCCTTCCCACAGAAGTGAGATGCCATCATTTTATCCTATGTCAGTAGGTCAGCAGTCGATTAGCCGGAGTGCCGTTTGACTGATTGTCCAAACTCAGTAAACTTTTAGGTGCATGCCTGTTCATGCCTGTATGACTTAGCACAAGCTCAGATGGAAAAGAGTGCCTAACTTGTTTAAATGTGTTTTTGTTTGTTTGTTTTGAAAGAGAGTCTGGCTCTGTCGCCCAGGCTGAAGTGGCGTGGCAAGATCTTGGCTCACTGCAACCTCCGCCTCCTGGGTTCAAGCGATCCTCCTGCCTTAGCCTCCAAGTAGCTGGGATTATAGGTGCACATCTGTTGAGATTCACTCAGGGTGGCTGGCAAAATATTAAGGGAAATATTAGGGAAGTTATAGATTATAGTCTCTAACCTTTTGGAAGGCCGAAAGTTTTTTTTTAACTTACGGAATTGGCTGAAGGCAGCCAGCTCTTATGTTAGAGCATTAAGTCATATGGCGAAGATTAGGATAATAAAAGCTTCCCCAGTTAAGTCTGTTTACCACACATTCCTTTGTCTCTACTCTAACTGTTTACTCCTGTAAACTTTGTGCTGGATAGTCCTTTCAGGGCGGGGTGGGTGGTCAAAGGGTATTTACCCATTAATGGTATTTGTTCTGGGCCTAGGAAACAAAATCTTTTATCATTCGTAAAACCACTCTTTTAACCATGTTAATTAACCTCAAGTGTATTGACTTAGAACCTCTGTTATTAAATCTATACTGAATAAATTCAAGGAAGAACAAACAGGGAGTGGTGGTTGGCTAGCTGCAATCGCCCTCTGAAAGCAGTTGATGACCATCCCTAGCCCACTCGATTCATTGTATTTTGGTGTGTGTGAGTGCATTTATTCATCCATCGCTGGAATCAGGGTCTGCAGGATAGACTCCCACAGGTGGTGATCAATGTCTCAGGTGGTGACCCCTATGTGATTGATGCCACACATGTCACCATGTCCAGCTAATTTTTATTTTATTTTTTTAATAGAGATGAAGTGTCACTATATTGCCTAGGCTGATCTCAAACTCTTGGCCTCAAGTGATCGGCCTGCATCAGCCTCCCAAAGTGTTGGGATTACGGAAGTGAGCCACTGTGCCCAGCCTGTTTATATGTTTTTAAACCTGGTCTTTATTTCTCTGATGAACACACATTTACTTGATAATATGATAGAGACTCAGCATTAGAATTTAAAGGCATGGAGCAGAGAAAAAGAAAGGTCAATGTACTGCACTAAGGTTGAAGCCATTCACATGCCAAATTCTTGCTCAAGTCTTAGAGATGGTTTTTTAACCAGGATTTCCTGATATGGTTGCTTATATTTCAGGGGATTGTATTGTATTGGTAATACAATCCCAGTGGACAGAAACAGAGAACAGTAGAGTAAAACAGAGAAGAACAAAGGTCAGAGAAAGGTGTCGTCCATCTATGAGGCCACATTCATGGGTTTACTAGGGCCCAGTGCTGCTTAGACTTTCTGAAAGCCTTAAGAAATACAGCTCAGAACAGTTCCATGAGAATGAAAGGGAAAACATCCACTTGCTGTCACCACGTTGATCAAAAATGACCCCACAGTCATTGATCCCACCCTAAACACACACATACACACACATTTTAGCTGCTACGGTATAAAACAAGAAGATCCCTTCCCTATCACCCCAGGAAGAAAGGAAGAGCTACTTTATGAACCTCAAGAAAAGGCTGTGCCTGCTAGAAGAGGATCCACTGGAAGCCAGCAAGAAACTGATTCCTGCAGCCATAGCTGGAGTCTCAGGTGAAACGAGATGATTTTGAAGTGGTACATGAGAGGGATTTGATAACAGAGAACAGATTCCTTGTAAGGTTGTTCTCATATGTTTATCTCTATTTTGCACTGGTCCTTCCTTAGGTATGGTGAATATGTGGTATAGTAGAAGTGCTTTCTCAGGGAAAAACAAACCATCAAAAGAAACAGTAACAACAACAGCAACAACAAAACTCCTTGACTTCAATGAGCAAGTCAGAGAAAACAGGAATATTTGAAGCAAATTAGGGAATATTAAAGACAGTACAGCTGAGTTCCAAAAAAGCAGGAAGTTCTGAGACAGGCTAATTCAATCAAGGAAGACTCTTGGAAACTGGGTGCTCAGAGGGCCCTGGGAGGGTGAATGTAATCATGTTATGAGGGGGATCTGCCTGTAACACCCATCACCCCACTGACATCCAGTGTTAATCTGGTAGCAATAAAAATCTATCTATATGTATTTACATAGGAGTTTATAGTTCACACACTGCTTTTACATACATTAGCACACTAAAAAATATCTTTTTTGTCATCTATTATTACTGAATAGCTAACACTTGATGATCCAAGGAGTTTTTATTTTTTAGGTTTTATTTTGTTTTTAATTGACACACAATCGTTGTACTTATTTACAGGGTACAGTGTGATTTTAAAGGCAAAATAAGATGAAAGATTGAAGAAATTATCTGAATAATTCAAACCCAACATTAAGGTCATTTCCATCATTCTGTGTTAGTAGACAAGTTTCAATTTCCAAATTAACATCAGCATATTTTTTGTAATTCAGTCCTTCAGTAATGAACTACAGTAACTCCTTTTCATTGCTCTCTATTTTTTTCTTACCAGGTGAGTACATTTAAAAGATATTTTACATCTCCTTTTACTCTTTAATCTTCTGATTTCATTTAGTTTAGATCTGTTTTCCTAAAAAAATTGAAATCTTTTTAAGACTTTATTTGTACCCCTTTTTTTGTTCTTTAAAAAGTTTTAAGGTATAAGTGATTAAAAACAGGCCAACAGAAACTAATATTTTCTCTATATATGATAATAGTAATTATTAAATATGACTAACAAAGAACAAATGCCACATTGACATGAAATAGTTATATTAAAATGTCAAGAGCTTTCAAATAAATTGTGTTACACAAACCGCAAAACAAAGAATATTTTAAAAAAGTATTAGCACTTTTATATATACAGGGAAACTGAGGCTTAGTGAAGTTAAGTGTCTTACTATCACCATATTTCACAATTGGAAGAACTGGGCCGAGGCTTATATCCTCTGACTTCTAGGCAATTGGTCTTTCTACAGCAGAATCATGTAGGCTAGAATCAGGCACAGAGTCAAAGGCACAACTTGAATATGGGATTCAGCCGATACTTATACTGTGGGTTATGTGCTAATGGAATCAGGTGGAATAAAGCATACTCTAAGATGTTCCTTCTCGTATTTGAGAACTAGTACAGTTTTAGGAACGTAAGGAAGCTTTCAGTTAATGTCAGTCATTGTTACTATAGTTATATAGATATAGGACAAGGTCTAAGAGCCTGGAGAAAAAACTCAAAGAAGATGCATAAAGGAAAAGGAGAAGGGTTGGGCAGATGTAGCCATTTTTTTTTTTTTTTTTGAGATGCAGTCTTGCACTGTTACCTGGGCTGGAGTGCAGGGGTGTGATCTCAGCTCACTGCAACCTCTACCTCCCAGGTTCAAGCGATTCAGCCTCCCAAGTAGCTGGGATTATTGGCACCTACCACCACACCTGGCTGGTTTTTTTGTATTTTTAGTAGAGACCGGGTTTCACTATGTTGGCCAGGCTGGTCTTGAATGCCTGACCTTGTGATCCACGTGCCTTTGGGCTCCCAAAGTACTAGGATTACATGCATGAGCCACCATGCCAGATACAGCCTTTTAACTGGCAAGGATTTTTTTTGTTTTTTGTTTTTTTTAACTTTTGCACAGGCTGGGGGAGATGAGTAGAGAGAATCCATCTCTAGTTCTTTATCAGGCCGAAATGTGCATGTTTTACATTTTAATTCACAGCAGTAGTTTTTAGCTTCTTAGCCTTTTCAGTTATTTGGTAACAACTTATTGTTTCTAATAAGTGCAAAACATTGCAGGTCTGATTACGAGAGGCATAAAGCCTCTATTCTTAAGTAGTGGCTGACAATCTAGCTAAGGAGATAAGTCTTGAACATCTGCATTTCCAAACCAAAGCAGTAAAAGAATGCTGGGAGAGACTTTCAGACATGTGTTAACAGCAGAAGTGAAACAGAATGATTAGCAACTGATTTGTGTTCTTCCTCTGATACATCTTTGGAAGCCACCTGTGGTGGCATCAGCTGCTGGGCCCCTTGGCAAGCCTCTAGCAGGACCTGTAGCACTGCAGTGTCCAAGTACATTGCATTTTGAATATTTGAAGAAATGCTGTCTTGGCCATCAACAGGTTGGCCTTCTTTTCTGCAGGCATTGCCTCTGGGAAACGCTGCACAGGGCCCCACACTAGCTCTTAAGTCCAGAGGCAGGAGAGTGAAAAGGATGAATGTTTTGCAAAAACCCATATAGGTCAGAGATCTTGTCAAAACCTGAGTTCACAGAGGCTTGGGTATTTACGGCAAAAAGAAAAATCCGTGAACAAATACATGTAGGTGGTTTCAAAACAGTGTTTTAAAAATTCGTCTTATTTAGGGATTGTAGATACTAGGTATGACTCAAATTTTTAGGAAAAAGACAACGGTATATAAAGGCAGAGAAGACAGTTTCATTACTAGCTAGAGAATATGAAACAGCAAACAGTAAATTATGTATGACTTCCAAATGTATCTCAAGGGAAAACCGTAAATGTGTCCTAATACTTTGTTTCCCTTCTTGCTTTTTTAAAAAAGAATTTTTTTTACTGATAGTCAAATGAAAGAAAATATATTTGATTAAAAGAATTGCCTATTCTAATATTCCTTTAAACATGGAAATTCCACCCAAGTCTTCAGCCGTCTTCTTAAAAATCTCAACTATTATGTAGAGAGAAATTAAGCAAAGTTATGTTGACTGTCCATTCTCCTGAAAATCCCAGGATTCTTAATTGTCAGAAAACATGGTTCTTGTATTAACAATGTGGGTGAACTTGGTCAAGTTTCCATTTGGCCTTGAACTTTATCGCCAGCCTATAGATGGCAGCAAACTTAAGTACCATTGCCAGAGTCTCACCTTTCCACTGCTATTTCCAATTACTCTTTCCTACTAGTGTTTTTATTATATGGACAAATTAGTTATTATTAGTAGTATTATTATTAAGTAATCCATATATAAATATCATAGCTTTACCAGAACTTAAGAACACACTAGAAAATTGAGGGAAAACAATGAAAACAATCAGGAATAAGATTGGCAAAAAAAGTTGATATTCTCATAGTCAAAACTCATTTTTGAATTTAGTGTCATTGAGTAGAAACGTGGATACTTTTTAATGAGACCATTTGGCATAATAACTTTCTTTAGTATTGTTTAAGCTGAAAGATGGTGTCTCATTGCATAGTTTAATCATGTGTACTGCCAATGAAGATTTTCTCTTGAAGTAAGTGAGCTAGAGTTGCCATATTTGTAAGAAAACGTATCCAATATGCCTAAACTGATAGGTAGCAATGACCGATTAGCAATGAAAATAAGTTTTCATGTGAAAGGATCATCACCGAATGTTCTATTGCCACGGTCTTATTATCTGTTGCCCTTTCTGGAGTATCATTACCACTTAAGAGAGATTTGATTCCATTTATTGATAGTGAGGCCATAAAAACCTTTGATGTCAGTTGTATTCTATCCATCAGGTTCTTTAGCTGAGAATGGATTTTGTTTTTTCACAAAGAATAATAGGAGATAATGAAGATAAAACTAGTTACTAAAACTAAGGTTCAGTGCTCAACAGCACATTAATATTTGCATTTTAGGCCCCAAGGAACTGTTTAGAGGACATCTGCCTTATTAGCAAGGCTTTATGAGCCATAAAGGATTTTGTTTTGCATGATTCATTGTTTAACAAAATGTCATAGGAGCCAGACCTATTTGCCTTCTGAAGCCACCCGTCTTCTGGCAGAAACAGGTGTGCAGTCTCCTGGAAGAAACAGGTAACATTCTCACTGTAAAGCAACACTGACCAGAGAAAGGCCACAAGAGAAATATGCTTACAAGGGAGAAGCTGAAACCATGACAGCTTGGCCATTAGCGTGCAAGTATTGCATATGAGACACTTCTTTGTGTTAGCACCTGCTGAGGCTGAGAATTGAAGCTGGTTATGTATTAACCTCCTAAATTGGTATTTCTGAATGATTATTTATTAGATAACAATCATCATATGTTTGTTATGTCCGAGTGCAAATCTGTCAAATATTTATTTCTGTGGCTTTTCATTTAGATAGCGATATGATTTGGCTCTGTGTCTTCACCCAAATCTCATGTCGAATTGTAATCCCTGCATATCAGGGGAGGGTCTAGTGGCGGGTGATTAGATCATGGAGGCAAATTTCCCCCATGCTGTTCTCATGATAGTGAGTTCTCAAGAGATCTGATGGTTTAAAAGTGTGACACTCCCCACCTCCGCAGCTCTCTCTCCTGCTGCCTTGTGAAGATGGTGCTTGCTTCCCCTTCACCTTCCACCATGATTGTAAGTTTCCTGAGGCCTCATCAGCCATGCAGAGCTGTGAATTAAATAAACCTCTTTTCTTTATAAATTACCCAGTCTCAGGTAGTTCTTTAGAGTAGTGTGAAAACAGACTAACACAGGTAGACTTTAAATGAACTCAGTGATCTCATCCACCTCCTTACTCAACTCTGCTGTTTTTTCAATGTAAGAATATTCAGGAAAATCATAGAGGAGATGTATTATATATTTTTTTCTAAAACACATAAAAACAGGCATCATATAACATTTAGAAATGTTTCTGTGTTTAAACAAAGTTTTTGGCATACTACATGCACTTGATAAATGTTGGCTATTGTTATTATAATTATTTTTTGATTTACAGAAATCTGATGGATAATCTACAGTCAATTAGAACACAGTCATTGCTAAAATCTTGCTATGCACTATGGAAATTGCAGCATCTTAATTCTTTCGTAATATTTACTAACTGGAAATAAGGAACTTTTGGATTGGGTACAGGGTTTACTTATGCATCATATGCACCAGAATATGCACAAGGCCCTTCACATATGATGTTACATAATCAAAGAAACAATGATATAAAATAGAGCCAATCGCATGCATTTTTCAGATGGGAACACCGAGAGTAAACTTTATTTGTATAAAGCCTCAGAGATGGAAGGTAAAGTGTTTTGAACAGGGATCACGAACTCAGAAGTCTCTAGGCACCAAGGATGTGATACATTAAGAGCTATGAGCAGGTAAGTGATAGTGCCTGGTGACGTTGGGTAAAGTATTGAGGAGTGCTAGAGCCTCTGGTGAACTGCACGGTCTACATCCATAGTAAGAGTTTCTCCTGGCCCTCAGTTCCAGAAATGTTGACTCAGAGTTCTTAGATCATCCCATTTTTCAAAAGAAGTGCACAACACAGTTTTTTTTTTTCTGTGCAATCTTCTTAGTTTTAACTTTTGGCAGCTAATTTGAATGTGGACAAATAAAAAGCTCATCTAATGGTCATAGAGTTACAGATTTTCAACTTCTGCCTCAGAGGGAGCTTCTGACCCACTTCAATTTCCAAAGTAAAAGAGCTGCTGATATGGACCCATTTGGCTAATTTTACTAAATAAAGAGTGAACCTTCCTTTAAAGGGTAAAAGTAAAATAAGTCTGCATTATGATAATTACACACACACACACACACACACACACACACAGACTTTTTTGAGTCCTCTTTTTTTGTTGTTTTGTTCGAGTTATTTTTCTTTTCCTATTCACTCATATTTCTGAAGCAGTGATGCAAGTCATAACTTGCCTCAGTCTAGAATTTAGACATTATGTAGGCCAGTAAGTAAGTGATGAACAACTTCTTGAGGCTTATACATGTAACGCAGTATGAAAAATTTGGGCTAGAACACCAAACATCATTTTTTTTTTCTTTTAAACGGAAAGAAACTTTTCTCGTATTAACTTCTGTTTTTCTTAAATATAAAATGAAAACTCTGAATTTCTTCCATGTCTCCACCCAAATTTCATGTAGAGCTATAATCCTCACATATCAGGGGAGGGGCCTGGTGGAAGTGATTAGATCTTGGGGGTGAATTTCCCTCTTGCTGTTCTCCTGATAGTGAGTGAGTTCTCACAAGATCTGGTGGTTTAAAAGCATGTGGCACTTTGCCCTTCACTGTCTCTCCCGCCTGCTCCGCTATGGGAAGATGTGCCTTGTTTTCCCTCACCTTTCCCCATGAGTGTAAGTTCCCATCATGATTGTAAGTTTCTGCCCTGACTGTAAGTTTCCTGGGGAGTCAGTCATGAAGAACTGTGAGTCAATTAAACTTCTTTTCTTTATAAATTACCCAGTCTCTGGTATTTCTTTACAGCAGTGTGAAAGCAGACTACTACACTCATTTTCAGAACCTGCCATTTGCTTGGCTGATTTTGGAAAAAGGGTCATGTAATCAGTTAAGTCATAGCCATCAAGAACATGGCTGTTTCTGCTGATGCCTTGGTTGATTTTGTCAATGCTAAAGATCCACCCACAAATTTCAATGAATCTTTGAAGTCTATGGCTAGAGGGAATGGTGAAGGGCCACCCACAAAAGACCTTTTGCTTATTTCAAATTTGACTTCTCACAATACATATTCAGTCTAGTGATTATATGTAGGGTGATCATTCACTTCTTTACAATTCTTTTAAGATGTATTTTCCTCAACGGATTCTGTATTTGAAAGTTCTTGTCAACCAAACAAATTGTATATAAGAAAAATATAAGTCACCCTCTAATTTTACATTAATCAAATAAAAAAACAAGTGATTATACAATAAAAGCAGTAATATCCAAATGATGTTCAACTGCCTTGTTTAGTTATATATTTGAAATTTAGATATCCTGTGCTGTTTTACTTTCTAATTAGTAAGCACATGCTTTTCTTAGATAATAAATTGAAGTTTCTGGTGGCTGTTATTATCAATATCTAGAACAATGCTTTATGATCTATGATTTAGAAATATAATCCTTTATCTCTCATTTGTCCTCAGAAATATTTCTGGATACCTTTAGTATGTCTTCTCTTTTAAGGAGGCTTTTGTGGTTCACTGGATGCTATGTGTTCACTATTTTTTCTCATTTTCTGATAGGCACAAGGAAAGAAGAAAATCTCGATCTCGGTGTGGTGTATCTACAGGATTAATTCTAGAAAGCAGAAAGGGGCCCCAAGCTCCTGACATTTTTTTTCTCATTGAGATTCTCTTTTTGCTCTCTGGTTAGCCAAATACAGAGAATTAATAACAGAACTTCATGGTTCCAAGGGTTGTTAAGACCACTTTCAGCAGACTCACTCTTCCAAGATTTCAAAGAATCCCTCTAGAATTTCTTTCAGTTGTACTTGCAATTATATTGTGTCAAGTTTTTGAACTTTCAAGATTTACCT
The DNA here is from genome assembly GCF_030222135.1 of Aotus nancymaae. Lineage (NCBI taxonomy): Eukaryota > Metazoa > Chordata > Mammalia > Primates > Aotidae > Aotus > Aotus nancymaae. Next base: position 70,450,271 of record NW_026988422.1, on the reverse strand, counting down.
GTTTCAGCATTTAGTTTAACTCAATCTGATTAAAAATATCTTCTATTGTCTCTCTACTCATTTTGCCCTTCCTTGGGCACTTTAAAGGGAATTTTTTTCTTCTTTAAATGAACCCTTAAGTTTGTCGATATTCACATGGCAATGCTTCTGATGCTTTGAGCGTGATATGAATAGAATATATATTTATACCATCCCATCTTATAGATAAGGGTTCCTAGTCTGGAGGTGATTGAATGACTTGCTCAGTTATGAAACTAATAATAGATGCAGTTGAAACCCAAATGTAGGTCTATTGGCTCAAAACCTTGGCTTTCTTCCCGTAGATAATTCGGACTATTCATTGCAAATGCTAAAGCCTTGTTTCCCAGATCCTCAAGACCAGATGTGATCAACTAATCAATGCCAATGGAAGAAAGTTCATCATCTTTCTAACATTTGCTAGAAAAATAACATCTTTGCATTTTTACTTCTAATGGCATATAAACCATTTTTATACCCTTTCTTGTATAATATAAGTTTAGAGGACAAGAGGACAACATATTGACCATGAGAATTTAGTAAAGTGATCACGAGGAACACAAGTAGAGCAGAAGACATGTCTCTTATAGCATGTCTCTACCTTTATTTATTTTTTTTTTTGAGACAGAGTCTCACTCTGTTGCCAGGCACTGGGCTGGAGTGCAGTGGGGCGATCTCAGCTTACTGCAACCTCCACCTCCCGAGTTCAAGCAATTTTCCTGCCTCAGCCTCCTGAGTAGCTGGGAGTACAGGCACATGCCACCACACCCAGCTAATTTTTGTATTTTTAGTAGAGACGGGGTTTCACCATGTTGGCCAGGATGGTCTCAATCTCTTGACCTCGTGATCCACCCGCCTTGGCCTCTCAATAGTCTCTACCTTTTATGGTTTTACGTGAGATTAATCTGACTCATACCAGTCTTCTTCATCCATTTTCACATAGGTTTAAATTAAAAAAAGAACACTGGTGAACAAACTTAGTTTTTTTCTTTCCACATAGGGTGAGGATGCAAGAGTAGGAGAAATCAATGCCAACATTAGTCACTTATATTAACTTTTAGATATATGTACTGAGTCAAAGCACATTCTACTTTCACAAGTATCAAACCAATTTCTTTGAATCCTTATATTGATTGATCGTTCAATAGTTTTATCTGATCTATATTGACAAAGGCATAAAATAATGAATATATTGTGTCTCTATCTGGCATGTAGTACAGGATACGTGCTCAAAAATGGTTTGCGGAATGAATGAATAGATGATGGAATTAATAAAATGATGGCTCTCGCCTGGAAACTCTCATAAATCAGCAAAGAAAATCAAGCAGGGTTTTTTTTTTTTCAATATTTTAAGAAGTGTGACAGAAACTGAACCTCTCTCTAAAATACAGTTGCTCTAGGTTAGTTAAATCACCATGTTTCTTTCCTTTTGCTTAAAATGAATCAGAACAATGTGGCATGTTGGATGCCTCATGTTGCACAGAAATTGTAATCGATACTTATATGTCTGATTCAAAAGAAGGAAATGGATTGGTTGTTACACAATCAATACAGTTGAATAGAAAAAAAATCCTTCCAGAAGTGATTAATGAAGAGCAATTGTGAAGTGCATTATTGGTGGTTGAATATACTGTATACAACTGCATTAAAACAACAGACAAGGGACGTAAGGAACTGTGCCTCATTCAACAGATGTCTGATAATTGCTAAGAAACTAAGGAGAATCCATTGTATAGTACTCCATTAAAAAGGTATAAAAGCAAGCAAATTTATGGTTTAATCCAGGAGAACACATACCTAGTTTGGCTCCATCTAGGACTTAACTCTGAGTCTTTATTAGTGTTGTCAAGTATTATTGTTTCAGCTTCTAGAAACTTTCTACTATTGTTAAATTTGAAAGCACATCTTGTAAAATGATAAAAGGTTTTCTCCACTAAAAGTGAAATAAAAATTCACAGTCCCAAATGAGTCTGAATTCAACCTGAATTAAGAATATCAAATGTTGTATCTGAGTTGGTAGACCCTCTCATTTTTTTTCTGAATTATGCATACTTTGGGGATCTGTAAAGTTTGGTATAAATTTGGAAAGCCTATGAAAACAGAATCTCATGAAATTTTCAGGGCTCCATGCCTTGATCCGGTTGAAAATATGCTGGCACAGGCAGCATCAGCTTCAGCCAAATCATAGATGTGCAGAGGGGCCCAGCAGTACAGAATGCAAAGCAACTTTAGCAAATAAGTTCAAAGTGTTTGCAAAACTTCCCAGAAGTAATGCCACAATTTCTGGGCAGTGGCTCAGGTATGAAAGTTCTTATGTCAAATGGATCTGTCCAGTAATTCCTGGCACAGGCAATGCTAAATAGATGGAAAGCACAGCTCCCAGTTTGCTCAAGGTCAGCCAAGAGTATTATTCTTTTCAATATAAATATCACCCTTCAGTTCTCATTCCCTAGGAAAGAGAAAACAGAAGTTAGATTTTACTTGTCTCTTTAATAAAGGAAAGCAGTAATTATTAGGGACTTCATTGTATGATATTCTGTGTGAGATACTTTTTAAAATTTTATCTCATCTAATCTCCACAAATATCTTTATTGTAAATATTATTAGTTGTATGTTACTGGAGAGGCTGAGAGAGGTTGAGTAACTTATCCAAGGTCACACATCACTACGTGTTAGAGGCTCAAACTTCACTCTGACTTGAAAGTTTAAGCACTTTTCAATATACCAATAATTTGCTTTGGAGATTGCTTTAGAATTCTGGAATATAATACATTTTGAAAGATTTTTCTATTTTTCTGTTTATTTCTAATACATACTTGTAAGTCCTTCTCATGATGAAAGATTACAATGGCTCAAAATCCATTTTTACAATGAAAGTTCACTGAACTCAAGACCTTGCTTGTTAGGAATCGAAGACATTTTGTCTTGTAGTTTTGAAATAATTTTCTGAGTTTTATCAAAAACAGAAAGGAAATAATTCACACAGTGATCAATGATCTCAGATGGGTTTTCTTTCTCTGTCTTTTCTTTGGCTTCTTTACCCCCTTACAAGACTTTCTGCAGCACATTTAGTAGAAAATGAAGCTTAAAGCTGATTTAAAAATGTGAGAAAAGTGTTGTTGGGCTCAAGGATGTATAAGGATAGATATTAGTGGCTGATGGAGCTTGGAAGATAGTGACCGAAAATGTGGGACAGTTAACACTCCAACCCTTGCCTTCACTCAGAAAACCTTATTTCTTCCACACCACCATCTACTCATGGACAGTTAGGTTAATTCCGATTGCCATTAGGTTCATTATGGATAACTCTAGGGGTAGGGATTCCCATTATGGGACATGGAATTTAATGGCATTGAGGCTAAGTTTTGAGGCAACCACAGATGGTGTGAGTTGTGATTAAATTGATGGAGGTTTCATGGGAGCCCAAGTAGGAGGAAGAGTCTGCCTGAATAAGAACACAAACAAACAAACAAAAAGCGAAAAAGACGGAAACTTTGAGTTCCATAAATTTTCTCTTAGTTCATTTTCACACTACTGATAAAGATATATATGAAACTGGGAACAAAAAGAGGTTTAATTGAACTTACAGTTCGAAATGGGTGGGGAGGCATCAGAATCATGGCGGGAGGTGACAGGCACTTCTTATATCTGAGGCAAGAGAAAAAAAAAGAGGAAGAAGCAAAAGCAGAAACCCTTGATAAACCCATCAGATCTGGTGAGACTTTATTACTATCATGAGAATAGCATGGGAAAGACAAATCCCTATGATTCAATGACCTCCCCTGGTCCCTCCCACAACATGTAGGAATCCTAGGAAATAGAATTCAATTTGAGATTTGGGTGGGGACACAGCTAAACCATATCAGATGCTTATGGACCATCTGGTACAAATCCTACAATTTCAAACTGATACTGGTGGGTTAAGTCACTGATCCAAGTTCACACAGCTGGTAAGGGCTGAGTTGGTCTTCAAATCCATGATCGTGATTTCAAACATGAGGTCTTTAATGACTAGATTAATTCTTTGGCTTTGAGCAATGAACGCCTGTAGGATTTTATTCTGTTATCTAGAAAACAGGAATGATCATACCTAACTCACTGGGCGTTTGTGGGGAACACATACTAGTATGTGAAAAAGAAGAAGCTGAACAGTCAGCATGGAGTTCTGTAATTAATTACTGGGTTTGCCATAGTAGTTAAGCAGTTCAGTGATGGTAGAATTTGGGAGAAAAATCATGCCTTAAATTGAGGCATTAATACATAGCTGAATGCCCTTTCCCATAAACTGTCTTTTAATTTCCTAAAATAAAATTCATTATTTGTGGAAGATTTGTTATATAGTTTGTATAGTTTGAAAAATCATTAAGACATAGGCTTTAGGGATTAAAAATCTATATCTATTAAATCTATTAAATGAGTAAGATTTTGGTCTTTGGGGTAAATGGGTCCTTATTGTTTTTCTACCAGATAATTGCAAGGTTTGATTTCCTTTGTGTTAACCCACAACTGATTTTGTCCCATAATTTTATTTTCAGCACCTAATATCATTTTAACCTATCATAAATTTTCTCGTATGTACTTCAAATTCAAGCCACTGTTCTTAAACAAAGATACACACAGGAATATATGCAACTATTGCCCAATATATGTAGAATGTATTTGTTCTTCTGTTAAATTACTTTGAACTATAAAAAATAAATATAAGCTTCTGTGGTGTATATTGCTATTAGTTTTCAATTTCAAGTTTATTCTAAAATCCTGGAGCTATATTTTATGCAAGCAAGAAGTTACATGTGGAAACTCATCAAGCAGTTTTAAAATTCTTTAAAGAAACATTTAGGATATTCTCATTTCTGTCTGAATGAGAATATCCTAAATATTTATTTATGTAAACTGGTCTTTATGCCGCCCACCAGAACTGAAAACATAACTAGGTGTGCTTTTTTTTTTTTTTTTTTTTTTTTTTGAGATAGAGTCTTGCTGTTTTGCCCAGGCTAGAATGAAGTGGCAAGATACCTGTTCACTGCAAATTCCGACTCCTGGGTTTAAGGGATTCTCCTGCCTCAGCCTCCCAAGTAGCCAGACTACAGACGCCCACCACCATGCCCAGATAATTTTTGTATTTTCAGTAGAGATGGAGTTTCACTATGTTGGCCAGGCTAGTCTTAAACTCCTGACCTCATAATCCGCCTGCCTCGGCCTCCCAAAATGCTGGGATTATAGGTGTGAGCCACCGTGCCCAGCCAGAGAACAGCCCAGCCAGAAAACATAACTAGCTATGAAGCTATTAAAATGGAAAACTAAAAATATTTTTGGAAGGACAAATTTTCTGGTTGATTATATTGGTGAGGCAACTGAATGACAGGGACTGGGTGTGAAAGAAACTTTTTATTGTGTACTTCTGCTGTATTTATACATTTTGAATCATGAATTAATCATCTAGTTATAAATCAAGCCTTTGAATTGTTATTGGCAACATTTAAAATACTTTTAGACATATGACCTATATATCTTGGTAGTCATAAGAATGATCAAAGTTGAAGTTATTTACAATATTTAAAATTTGTATTAATGTTTGCTTTTGTCTTAGGAGAAAAATAGTAAGAATCTTTCTTATTAGAAAAAGAAATAGCATTCAGAGATATGAAAATATAGAAAAAATGTACAATATGATCCTCAATAGTTGTGTGTGGTTGTTGAGTACTTGAAATGTGGTTATTCTTACTTGAGATATGGTGAAGTATAAAATACACACTGGACATCAAAGGTTTTTAGAAAAGAAAGCCTGCAAAATGTCATATTAATAGTGTATATATCGATTATATACTTAAATGCTAATATATATTGGATTAAATTCAATATATTATTAAAATTAATTATGTATGCATCCTTTTACTTTGTAATGCAGCCACTAGAAAATTTAAAATTATATAGTTTTCCATTCATAGCTCACTTTCTCTTATTTCTCTAAAGGGCTATTTTAGATAGAGGATTAGTAAATAATGGCCTGTAGGCCAAATCCTATCCATCTCCTCTTTTTGTAAATAAAATTTTACTGGATCTCAGCCACATCCATTTACTTACATATTGTATATGGTAGAGCTAACTAGTTGAGATATATGGCCAGCAAAGCCTAAAATATTTACTACCAGGCTTTTTCTAGAAAACATGTGTGGACCGTTGGATAAACTCTAGGCTTCTAAAAGTAACAGCATTTGCAGACAGTCTAAAGTTCAAGTTTATTTTTTAAAAAATGGCTTGAAAAATGCAAAACATACAGAGAAGATTTATTTAGGCTAAGACTGTGTAACACAGAGTAAGTAAAATTACATTTACTTCCCAACATTGAAATAGGAAACTAATGTAGGAGAACCATAATAAAACATTGGGTGGATGAGTAAGTATTCAATAACTTCCATTGCAAAGTTCTAAAAAAATCAAGGTGATTATAAATATTCTATTATAAGGATACCTGCACATGAATGTTCATTGCAGCACTGTTTAAAATAGCAGAGACCTGGAACCAACCCAAATGCCCATCAATGATAGACTGGACAGGGAAAATGTGGCACATATACACCATGGAATATTATGCAGCCATCAAAAACGATGAGTTTGCGTCCTTTGTAGGGACATGGATGAACCTGGAAACCATTATTCTCAGCAAACTGACACAAGAACACAAAATCAAGCACCGCATGTTCTCACTCATAGGCGGGTGTTGAACAATGAGAACACATGGACACAGGGAGGGGAGCACTACATACTGGGGTCTGTTGGGGGGATCTGGAGGGTGACAGCGGGGGGTGGGGAGTTGTGGAGGGATAACATGGGGAGAAATGCCAGATATAGGTATGGGGAGGAAGGCAGCAAACCACGTTGCCATGGATGTACCTATGCAACAATCTTGCATGTTCTTCACATGTACCCCAAAACCTAAAATGCAATAATAAATAAATAAATGAATAAATAAATAAATAAAAGATTAAAACAGTTCAAAAAAAAAAAAGCCAAAGCGTCTGTCTTTGAGGGATTGCAATCTTTGGTTATATGCCTCCCTTTTTCTAAATACTTTCATTGAATTACACATCACATATACAACTTACTTTACAGCAGGCTTTCCCAATCTTTTTTTTTTATTTTTTCTCTTTAAAAACTATCATCCTACTTACCTAATGGTGTAAATCCCAAATTTCTATGACCAAGATAATACTGGTATGGCATATTTATCTATTTACTCAGTCACTTAAGATGCATTGAGAATTGAGTCCGGTCTATTGGGAACAAATGAGTAAAACACAATAGCTATTTTTAAAATACTTTAAATCGAAAACAGTTTTGTTCAACATTTTAAACTATAAATATAGATCTAACCTTATAAATGGAAACAAATTGTAGATGGAGCCAAGATTTAAGCATAAAATAGCAAGTGTTAGAAGAAAAAAATAATAAAAACTAATATTAGGGGTCAGAGATGACCTTTCTGGACATGTCACAAACCAATGCGTTGAATTCCCTTTGAGGTTCAACCACTGTGATTAGTAAGTCTTAGGTTTGGCACATGGCTTCTTTATGCCCCTGCTAGAAGAGATGAGGGCTTTTTCTGTATGCAACTAGAGAGATCTTCTGTTATGCACCTGTCTTTTACTTCTAGTTCACTCCTTTAGTTCTTCATTATTTTTATGTAAAGAGCAATGTTGCTTAGCAATAACCGTCTAATGTCATATCCTTATAGCTATTATTTTCCTTATACATTTTAATGCCTAGAACTTCATGTCCAGCTACACATTCTCTTTCAACTAGTTACCCTCTCAATCTATCACAGGTCAAATTTTTACTAGTTCAAAGCCAGGGACTTCGTTCTACCTATCACCAGTGATGGGTTTCCCACTGTCTGCTGAGCTGTGGGTGATCTAGGTCCAAACTCCATCCTGCTATCTTGGGCCATCTGCAATCCTACACATTGCAGAAGTTAGTTCTCAGGGACCAGATGCTTCAAGGAAGTCTGAGGTGTCAAATGGTGATTAGAGCTCAATGTCTGCAGAAAGAATGGGGGAAGCAGGATTGGGTAGAGAAGTTAAACTCCAGTACAGGCCTGGAAAAGCCTGGAGTGACCTCAGGCAGCCCCTTGGGCAGCTCTAGAGCAGGACTTTCTAACTCCACGTGGCTCAGCTACAGGGTGTCACTGTCCTGGGAAGGATATGAGATTAGGCAAGGCAGCTTTCAGCAGTAGCAGCTGAGTCAGATTCTGAAGTTACTGAGAGCTGGAAGGTATCTGACCACACAGGTTACCGCTAGGTAGCAAGTCCTTCCTTGAAGGGGTATCTAAAAGAGTATCTCTGTGCCTGCCAGTGCAAAACACATGCAGAACACACACACACACACACATATGCGTGCACACACACAGACAAAGAAAACTAATCTCAAGAACTGACAACTTAATCCATAATGAGCTGAGAGTATCTGACTTGCCTCTGTAGTCTTTCTTTGAGCTCTAGTACACTGACTTTCAAAGTTTGAAGTTTTAAATGACTGTCATTCACTACCTGTTTGACTGAGGAAGAATCAGCAAAGTGATTAGGGTTTTGGCTGGAGACATGAATAAAGTTGTCTATGTGGATCGATGTCACCCTGCCACTATTTGCCAACATGACAGTGATAGCTAACTGCCTCCAGGGCATCTGCTCAAATGCTTATATCACCATAGGAACAAGGCTGACCAGAACACATGCCCTCCTCAAGTGGGCACAAGGTGCCCTCTGATTTTTATTATGAGAAGCAGATTATAGCAGTCTGGCCAGTTTACTGTCATAAATTTGCAAAATTTTGAAATTCCATTTTTCATGGTTAAGAATTACCTATGTTGATGCTTCTGAGCCTCAGAAAACAATTTTAAGCACTGGAGAGAAGCTGGGAATGAGTAAAAGTGTAATTTTACTCTTCACTGGATACAGCTAAGAGAACTAAGACTCTGATATCACTAACGATTGTATGGCTCTTTTTTCTCTGGTCTACTAAAAATAATTAAAATAGCTGCAATTTCTTAAATGAACTGTGTGCCAGGCATTTTATATACTCTCTCTGTTTTGATTTCAGAAATAACCCTAAGAAGTATATTGGATATTGAGGCTTAAAATAGATAAGGATGTTTATCAGAGTTGCAGGAGAGGCATGCAGTGTTAGAAACCCCATCTTTGTGACTCTAAACCAATTCTCAGCACCTCTGTCAGACAACTCACCAGATAAAACCTTTACATTTGGAACAGAAAGTGAAGCATCTTAAGATTAAAGGTATGTTCAAATTCATTTTAAAATGTTAATTTCTACAATGATCCTTTACTTTAAGTAGAGAAGAATCTTATTCCTTTCTTGTAGATGAAGAATTTAAGGTTCGTAGGATCAAAATGACTCACAGACGATAACGTGGTTAGTCATCTGAAATATGGAAATTGAATCCAAATGTGTGTGCGTGTGTGTGTGTTGTTTTCGATTTCTTTTTCAAAAAGGCAGTCACAAATGACGCAGGGGAATATATTGTATGTAAGCTCTTAATAAACACGGTAACTCCAAATTGCATATTGCCAAACTATACAAACAATCTTCCACAAATAATGAATTTTGTTCGAGGAAATTAAAACATGGTTTATTGGAAAGGACATTCAGCTGTGCATTAATGCCTGAATTTCAGTCATGGTTTCTCACCCAAATTCTACTCTAACTGAGTCACTTCTACTACTGCTTACCCACCACTGCAAATCCCAGTAACCAATGGCAGAGCTCCCTGCTAAGGTTCAGCTCCTCATTTTCCATAAAAACGTGTTTCTCACAAACGCCTAGTGAGTTAGGGGTGACCATTCTCATTTTCTAGATAACAAAATGGAAACCTACAGAAGTTGATTGCCCAAAGCCAAAGAATGAAGCTCGTCATTAGAGACCCCACACTTAGAAATCATAGTCATGGACTTGAAGACCATCTCAGCCACTTATCAGGTGTGTGGACTTGGAAAAGTGATTTAACCTACCTAGTCTCAGTTAAAAGTGTAAGATTTGTACCAGATGGTCCCTAACCATCCATTTAACTCAAAGCCTAATCTTTTTTTTTCTCCCTAATGTAGGTGGACCCTCATTCCTGCTTGCAAACCTCCAGCAATTTAACTGCAAGTTAAGCCTACCAAGATAGATAAATTACAGTCTAAAAGTATTTTAAATGTTGCCAATAACAATATAAAAGGCTTTGTTTGTAACTAGATGAAGCATTCATATGATTCAAAATTGGTAGGTACAACAGAAATATATATCCACAAAAAGTGGCTTTCACACCCCAGTACCTGCCATTCAGTTGTCTAACCAACATAACAAACCAGAAGGCTTATCCTTCCAAAAATATTTTTAGTTTTCCATTTTAATAGCTTCACAGCTCAGTTAAAGAACATCTAGTAATGCTTTCAGTTCCAATGAAAGGCATAGAGATCGGTTTATGTAAATAACTATTTAGGATATTCCATTTATGTCTGAATGAGAGTGTCCTAAACATTTCTTTAAGTAAAGAGTTTTAAAATATTTTTTGATGAGTTTTCCCATTTAAGCTCTTGCTTCCATACAGTACAGCTCCAGGATTGTAGAATAAATTTGAAACTCCAAACTAATAGAAAAATGTACCACTCAAGCTTATACTTACTTTTTAATAACGTAATTTAGCGGAACACCAAATATATTCCATCTATATTGGGCAAAAATAGTTGCATATAGTTTTGTTTGTATCCTTGTTTAAGAACAGTGGCTGGAAATTGAAGTACATAAGAGGGAGATTTATGACAGGTAAGACTGATGACAGGTGCTGAGAATAAAATTATAGAACAAATCAGTTGTGAGTTAACACAAAGGAAATCAAACCTTCCAATTATTGGGTAGAAAACAATAAGAGACCCATTTACCCCAAAGACCAAAACCTTACTTATTTGATAGATTTAATAGCTATATAATTTTTTAAATCCCCAAAGCCTATATTTTAATGAATTTTCAGAAGTCCTAATTGAATCAATCTTTGCAATAGTGACTATAAATTTGAGCTACCTATTCAATTTGCTAAGAAAGAGCTTCATTTTAAAATTCTGCAATATAAATTTCCTTCAGAATTTGACATCAGGTTATACTTCACTCTTTTTACAAAACACATCCATCAGCAGCAAGGTAGAGAACAGTTGTACTTATTTAGTGGTGAAGTAAATCTCTGTATTGCATATCTCCTTTTGACATCAAAATTGTATCCACAACTATCCTTAACAAAATGATCTGGTCCAGGGTATGTCAAAAAGACCGGATTTATGCCTCTCATGACAGCTATAACTTGGCCACAATGCATGTAATTAAGGTATCAATTTAACAACCTGTACAATAACAAAGTTCTATAAAAATGCAGGCAGCACTGAGTTATAGCAGTTATGGGTCGTCCCTCCAGTGTTGAATTTCCTCTTTGTCAAGCATTCATATTCACTGCAATGTGTCTTTGAGAGACATGGAGTGACAGCTGTCTACTGACCTCCTTTTCCTTTCCCTGGTCTCCTGTAAACCTTCTTCCCCTGCCATCTAAGTCTCGCTCCCCTGATGCACAGTACTGCAATGCTGCAGTACTGCATTTCACTTGGAAAATGATCTCTGTGGCTTCTGGGGCTCTTTAGAGAGAAGGTAACATATAGTCACCAAGCTGCACTGAGGGTTTTATTGAAAAAATAAGTCATTTGGTGCAGACACACAACAAAGTCAAGCCAGCCTTTCTCTAGAGGGCATCTGATTCTGAGCTGGAGTTTCTCCCTCATGAGAAATACAGGCAGCATACCATGAAGTGAGACTAAAAAGCGAAATTCAGTAAACCTTCCGTGACCTGACAAGAGTTGAGATGATGAAAAGAATATGTATCAACTTTTTTTTATAAAATAAGAGACTGAGAATTGCATAGTTTTTTTTTTTAATATGTAAAATAAGAAAATGTAGTAGAAAATGTAATTTATTTTCACAAATATGATTAGAACACTCTGATTTTTTGCCTGGGATGCTCATCTATCCTTTGGTCATTTTTTTACTTAAAAAAAAATTTTTTTTAAAAAATTACTTATTATACTTTCAGTTCTGGAGTACATGTGCAGATCGTGCAGGTTCGTTACATAGGTATACATGTGCTATGGTGGTGGCTGGCTGCATCCATCGCCCCGTCATCTACATTAGGTATTTCTTCTAATGCTATTCCCCGCATCCCCTGCTATTCCTCCCCCAGCCCCCTACACTCCAGGCTCCGGTGTGTGATATTCCTCTCCCTGTGTCCATGTGTTCTCATTATTCAATACCCACTTATGAGTGAGAACATGCGGTGTTTGGTTTTCTGTTCTTGTGTCAGTTTGCTGAGAATTATGGTTTCCAGTTTCATCCATGTTCCTGCAAAGGACATGAACTCATCCTTTTTTATGGCTGCATAGTATTCTATGGTATATATGTGCCACGTTTTCTTTATCCGGTCTACCATTGATTGGCATTTGGGTTGGTTCCAAGTCTTTGCTATTGTGAACAGTGCTGCAATAAACATATATGTGCATGTGTCTTTGTTAAAGAATGATTTATAATCCTTTGGGTATATACCTAAGGATTGCTCAGTAATGGGATTGCTGGGTCAAATGATATTTCTATTTTTAAATCCTTGAGCAATTGCCACACTGTCTGCCACAATGGTTGAATTAATTCACACTCCCACCAACAGTATAAAAGTGTTTCTAATTTTCCACATACTCTCCAGCATCTGTTGTCTCCTGATTTTTTAATGATTGCCATTCTAACTGGCATGAGGTGGTATCTCAATGTGATTTTGATCTGCATTTCTCTAATGACCTGTGATGATGAGCTTTTTTCATATGTTTGTCGGCTGCATAAATGTCTTCTTTTGAAAAGTGTCTGTTCATATACTTTGCCCTCTTTTTGATGGGGTTGTTTTTTCTTGTAAATTTGTTTAAGTTCTTTGTAGTTTCTGGATATTAGCCTTATCCCTTGGTTCTTTTGGGGAGTCCTTGTTTGTCCATGTGTCCTGCTTGGTGGAGGTGGTGCTTATGTCCATGTTAGGTTTTTACTTAATCTCTCTCTCCATTGAACTTGCCTATACAATACATGGTTAATCTAAATTATCTTTCTCCCTCACCTGATGAATTTCTGTTAGGAAAGTATCTACAGCTTGGCCCCATTTATTTTGTTGCCTAAGGAGCAGCATGAATAAAATGGAGTGGGATAAAGGCAGGCAGGAAGGTCAGGGTGGAAAAATACTTTGGTTTTTCCATCTTTGGTTTTTCCTCTGGAAAAAAATCATTTTGATGGCAAACTGACATAAAAGAATCAGCAGCTCAGTTCTTGCAGAATTCTTTAAGCTGCTTTCAGAATTCTCAGCTAAAGAAACTCTCAAGGTTTTTAGAAATGTATTTCTAGTAAGACCCCCCCCATTCCCCAAAGTCTTTTCTAAAAGCAATATAGTATCAAAGAAAATATGGAATTCAAGTCCAATTGAGCCACTTGGACAAAACACTTGATCTGAGATTTTAGCATCATCGTTGTAAAAAGTGATGGTAATTATAAAATCCACCTCTTATTGTTCTTTGGAGGATTCAGTGAAATATGTATGTAAAAAACACTGAGCAATTTTCCTCCTAATTATTATTAGCGCCATTGTTAAAAACTGATAGTATCCACTGCTGTCATAATGAAAAGGATAGGACCAGTGAAGAAAATGAGGTGTTTATAAAACGCTGGCTGCCTTCTAAGAGCTGGTGTGGGTTCTCCATTATGCTTCATAGAAGACAATATTCACTTGTATACTTAAGAATAAAATAATTCAGAATTAGTTTTTAAATTTCAGATATGAATGAGGGATGTTATGCTATGAGCTCTATTTATCAAGTTGATTGGGTGACCTCACTTTCATCTGGAATCACTCATACACATTTGCCAACTGATCTTCCCAGTAACACAATAACATCCTGATGTCACGGTGGGCTGCATTTTAAATGAAGTGAAAACAACCCGAAACAGAATGAGCATATAGACCTCCTGGTCCTGCGACCAAAATCAATCCACCAAACTCTTTTTAAAAGCCTTGAAAAGCAAGCAAGCAAACAAACATACATAAAACAGAACAAAACCATGCTCATTTGAAGTATATACAGGTGGTCTCTAAGAAAATCTCCAAAGTAGCAGTGAACTGAACTACAACTTTGGAAAGTCAAAATAAAGAGGAGCTGATGTATAAAGATGATGCTGGCCCTGGAGCAAAGAGGGCTTCCCTCTGAGACAGGATGGATAACACGCCAGGGCTGGGAAGCTTCCTGTTGCTTCATGGTATTGTGCAGTTGCTAAGATTGAATACTGAGAGCCCCCGTACTTGGGATCATGAATAAAACCTTGTGACACCTTTGATAAGACTGTTACCCTTGGAGCCGATCCAAAGTTCATTTGGGAGGTTGCACTTCCCATCTATTTTTCAATGGCTTTATATAATTCCATCTTACTTTAAGTTACTCTGCCATTAATCATTTACCTCATTTCCTCTCATACTTTAGAAACCATAATAATAAAAACTCATTGCATTATGGCTAATCCGCTATGCCAAACTAAAACAAAACAAAGCAGCCATTAACAGAGGAAAGATCTATAAAACAATTCTCACCAGCTCCCTGGTGTCATGCAGGAAAAGAACATTGTCCTATGTTAAAAGAGAAATTGCCTAGAAAACTATGAGGTCAAGGGCTGAAACTGACCTGATTGCTGATCAATCAATAGCATAATGAATTATTGAATATGTATCAACATAATTACTAATGTGCCTTTTATGGTTGATGGTTTAGACATGTTTTCACTTCCACTTGAGGATTTTAAATTTCTGTACATCTATTTGCAGCATTTTCTTTTTATTTTGGTTGTTTGGGAACTGCTATTGATAAGGCATAAGAAATAACTTAAGATGTCATATGTGACCAGGCAGAGCTAGAAAATACCTGCTGACATCAAATCCGCTGTAAAAGCTGAATCACTGGCCACATGGAAATGTTCCTTCATTGTACTTCAGCTTGGGTTAGAGTCTTAGTCAGTCATTTATCTTGCTATAACAAAATACCACAGATGAGGTAAATTGTAAACAATAAAAATTTACTTCTCATAGTCTGCAAGGCTGGGAAGTCCAAGATCAAGACGTCTGCAGGATTAGTGTCTGATGGGGGCTGCTCTCTGCTTCCAAGATGGTGCCTTATTGCCAAATCCATCAGAGGAGGGGAATGCTGCGTCCTCACATATGAGGAGGGGAAGAGGGGGCTCCCTTTGACTTCTAGTTCTTGCACAAAAGCCCTCATGACTTAATCACCCGCAAAGGCCACACATCTTAATAGTGTTGCATTGGGGATTAAATTTTAACATTTGTTTTTGAGGGGACACCCTCATTCAAATCCTAGCAGATATTGAGCTCAGAGATGAATTTCAGAGGACATCAGAGGCTGAGCTTTACTCATACTCTCTTCTTCTTTGTCTTATTTGAACTTGCAGATTCTGAAATGCTTTTTCTCAACTGGTCTTAGTAATCACACACGATACATAAGCATTTATCCAAATAGTCCATGCAAATATATCATGAGGTTTAGTTACTGCATTAGGGTGCTTCCTTAGAACAACAAATTATCATCGAATCATTGAAATAGAACAAATCAAGCTGGAATTAGGCCTGGCTCTTGCCTCCTCACACAGATACACACACAGACACACACACACACACACACACACACACACACACACACACACACACACTTGAATCCATAACCACAGCATTGTAGATATTGTAGAGACCCCTCTGGCTTCTGCTAGATGTTTCCATTGGGTGCTCACAGCTCACATCTTTATCGGATAGTGTGAGGAAGGCAGGCAAATACGGTAAATGGACATCTGCTTTGGTGTCACTTTCTTATTTTGTCTCCAGAAATCCTGTGTACGTTTGGGGATAAAGTTCTTACCCTCATTTGCTCTTTAATCTCAGAGTCTAATCCACATTTCTAAAATAGATATTCCCTCAACCATGTCAAGATATCAATAATATCTCAGATCATCTCTTCTCCTGTTCTTTTTGCTTAATTTTTTTTTAAATCATGCTTAGCAGGCTCTTCTGAAGTTGGCTTTCTGCAGTGTGAGAGGCAGATGGTCTAAAAGGAAAGAGGGCTTATTTCCGATCTAGACACCTCTGTGCTCCTGAACCATGGCAATGATTTTGGAAAGTAAAAACCAACAACAGTCAAAACCTAAGAATGATAAAACAAGTAAAACTAATCTTGAAATTCCTCTGTGGCCAATGTGGGTCCATTGGAAGAATAAACCCCAATTAAATTTATCCAGGAGCTAAGTGAGAGCACTCAGAGTGAAGGGGATCGTGAATAAGTGTACTGCTATGGTTATGAACTCTCTGGCTAAAGGATGGAAGACTTTTCTCTTTTTCCAGTTTGCTATTAACTTCTTTTCATTGGTAAGAAATAGGAATATAGTAATAGCATCCAGTGTTTTAGTCTAAAAATAGGCTCTGAAGATTGCATGGCAAAATAGATAACAAACATACTGCCTATCTTCTTTCACTAAATGTTAGACTGTGCATTTCTGAAGACAGATAAACCCAGCATGCTTATGGATTGTTTCTTCCTCAAGCTGACCTAAATGGTTTTATAAGGTCTGTCATTGCAAACCAATATGAAAGAGAGAGAGAGAAAGAAATCGACCTGCTGTCACATGAGAGACCTGAAATATTAGATTGTTCCCGGAATACAAGGACCACTGAGCATGCCAACCCACTCTCAGCTAAGCTCTGATGGAGGAAAGAGTGACAGCTATTTATTAGAACGGAAAACAGGGTACGTACTTTAAAGATGAGCAACATGATGTAAATATTGACTCATCTCAATTTTTAAGCTGATGAAAGAGTGTCTGTAATGTTAAAGCCCTCCTTCTGCAAATTGGTCCTGTCAACACGAGATGATGGGAGGGGTAGATATTGACAAGAAATGAGAAAGGATTTACTGATGGAGTATTTGTATTTTTTCTCATTTAAAATACATGGAGATACTTTATAAGTCTCCGTAGAGCAGTAGAAAGCCAGACTGTCAATTCCTGGAGGAGGTGGACGAGCACAATCTCTATCTCCTAAAGAAGGACCTAAATAACCATGTTCTTCGCAGAGAAAGATAGCTATGCTAATGTTTTAGCTTTGGAATTTTCATTTAACTTACCCAGATGAACAAGATTATTTCTCTTTTTAGCAGCTGCTGGGAATGTTCAAATTTGAGGTCTGAGGAAGGTACTGGAAACTTAGAAGTTTGCATGTGTGTCAGGGTTTTTCAAGTCTGTCCCTCGGAACAATAATGATAATATCTTTATTCCCCATGATAGAAGGAGGCTTCCACTAACACAGAGGAAGTCCATTTGTTTTCTTGGCTAATTTCACTGACTCATAAGGGCATCAGGAGTCAACTTACCTCAGAGTCTCTATCTTCTTATCTTTAAAAGTGCAAAACATTTCCTTGACACGTGCCTTAAGTCATTGTTTTAAGACTTGATTTAGAAGCACACACTGAGTTTGAAAGCTTCCTTTTAAAAGGAAAGTTGCTACAAGCCTTAAAGTTTCAGGCACTCAGATTCCTTTGCCATGCTTCTAATAAAGGCCATTGGGGCTCTTGGGCACATCCCAAGTGGTAGTATTTCAGGTCGATTTTCAAGATAAACAAATGATACAATACAGTCAATCAAATGTGTGCACTGTCTTTTCTACAGAGGTAAATAAAAATGAAACAAGTTATACCCTGAAACATTTTGTGCTTCTATGCACCTTCTATGTTCCAAGTGTGATTCATAGTCAGTTAGATTCTGGGTCTGAAAGTAACAACCTCCCACTTTTTTTACCTTTTGGCATCTATCACACATTTGAGTCCATTCAGCTTCATAAAGAAAGGACAATATACCGAGGTAACAATATATGGCTGCGGAATTGCTTGATGTAGTAGAATATATCAGACGATTACTGAGAGATGGATGGCTCACCCTCTTGTTAGGAGCTAGAGGCAAAAAAAAAAAAAAAATCAGCAAAGCAGCCTTTCTAGGCATTTCCTTCTATCTTTTTATGATTTGTTCAGTAAAAATTTGAGAGTCAGCCCTGACTCTGAGCATACTTCTGGCAATTTAGTATTATGCAAGTAGAGGGCAGCTTGTAAACTCACAGGTGAGGGGGCTGGGAAAAAGGAAATTTGAAGGGCTTAGCTGAGAGATGAGAGGAAATTCATATGATATTAAGGTAATAGACATATCTGTGGTTGAATTATGGCTCTGTCTCATTTACATGACTTTAAGCAAGTTTTGTAACCTCTTTGAGCTTAGTTTAAATCTCATTCTCTTTCTATCTTTCTGTCTCTATATCTATTTCTACCTTGATATTTTGTTGTTTCATCTCTGCCTCTCTCTGCCTTTCTCTTCTGACAAAAGCATGTCCTAATTTCCATGGTGTTATAATCCCACAGTGCAGCAGACTTCAAACTACTAAGGTAGTGTCAGTGAATGTGGAGGTGGGATAAGATGGCCCTGGGGAATGTGTGAGCAGGCTCCAGCATTCCAATGGGGGAACCACTCCTTACAAGGTGCAGCACATACTGAGATATCAAAGGAGGTGTGGTCAGAAGAAGAGAATTTCAGTGTCTTTGCAACACTCATTAAAACAACAACAACAACAGTGAAAACCCAGAAGGTGTCTAACTCTAGAAACTGTGACCAGAGAGAGCAACTCTTGTTTTTAAGGCAATGAGAAAGTTGAATGAATTATCCATCCTGGGCTCAGAACCAGGCTCATAGTGATGCAAAGTTGAGTCACTTATGAGAAGTTGAGTAAAATCAAGGGAAGCTGCGAGTCCTATGCATTATTCCTGACTTTCCTAAGAATAGATGCAAGTACATTTAATCACTTTCAGAAGTGCCAGGCTACAGACTAGATTCTGCTAATACAAAAGTGTCTCTTTTCCCAAATTCTTTATGAGATATAGGAGAATACAGATATCTAGACAAATCAATGCTGGTATTACAGATGGGTTTTGAGATGAATGCCATGTCACAATGCGGTAGCAAAGTTTTCACAGTTTACCTTGGAGAGTTCAAGGCACTCTTTTTTCTTTTTTTCTGGTTCAATCTTGATTTCTTTATTTTTGCATTTACATACATTAGGGGTGGCATGAAGAGCCGGAAAACAAAAACTGTCTTGTTTCCAGTGGTCTATCCACCTGACAAGACGGGGAGGAACAAAATTAGGGAACTATTGTAAGAGTTAGAATTAGATATAAACAGAAACCATCGGGGAGCACAAAATTTAGTCATTTCTGACATCAACACACAATGTTTTCAAAGCTAGGAGGTACTGAGGGGCAGATACGTTGCTGGTTAGTCTGTCCCTAGCATGCAAAGCATGTTTCACTATAATTGAACAAGGGAAAGCAGAACTGGCCCTTTCTAAAACATCAGATCAGAACTTACATTTGAAGGTTGGGGAATTTGGTATTTCCATCTTGCTGTAATCTCATAGAATGCAAGGGGAAGTGTTGGGTTTTATGGTGTGCCTCTGTTGTTCAGGAGAATGGCAGGACACAGCAACAGAACAGGTGTCCGGCCTCCATCCCGAGCTGCAGGGCTCAAGGCACTCTTTAAAGAGGGGCTGATCATTCCCAATCTTGAAAAATGTGTAACTCTATAAAAGAAACCAGAACAAAGAAGAAAATTGTGGCTGGGGATGGAAGAGAGGAGAGCATTTCAAACAGAGTAGCCCTACTCATGGTGAAAGAAGCAGTAGTATTTAAAGCAGCGCTGGCAAAAAAGTGTGTAGAAGGAGTGCAGAGACGGCTCCCGTTGCACAGACTTGGCATTGGGGCCATCGATGTTGGGTGTGCACTGAGGGGGAAGTGGATTGGGGTCTAACATCTCTGTTAACTCTTGATACTTCTCCTTCATGTCATCTGGTTCACCATTCTCAGGGAACATTGAGGCAATTGCACTGAAGACCATGTCATTTGGGAACTGTTCCTTGGAAGTCTTTTTGTTGCCTTCATCAGCATCTTGCTTTCTCTTTCTTGTTACTGACAGATCTTCTTTGCTGTCACCCTGCTTTCTATCTGAAGTGTCATTGTGCCCAACTCCAGAAAAACAGCATCACTAATCCGGATGGATCCAGGGATCATCTCTTCTTTACCATGGTTTCCCATCGTAGGTATTGATGAGCTCCTCAATAAAAGTCTCATCATCGTCTTTGACTTCATCTCCCCTGTAGGGAATATTGCACAAAACCATCTCATCTTCTACTATAAAGTTCTGCTGGAGAGGGGACCAGGAATACATGATGGGAACCAATGCAACTGTGTTCAGTGACCTTATTAACATACATTGGCTTGCAAATCCTGGGAAAATGCTCTCTTTTTAAGAAAAGGGTGTCCACTCACAGGCTTCATTGACTGAACAGGTTGGACACGATGTTTCTTACATTCTTCATTAAGGATGTGGGTTTTTTCTTAAACCTTTGCAAAATTTGCCACACACAAGGTCTTTGCACCCATATTTGCCTGAAGCCATTTAAGTTGTCTAAGTTGCATGTATTCAGATTTCACTTTTCTTTTCCAGTAAGTGATACATTTGGAGGTTGGGGGATTTGGTATTTTCATCTTGCTGTAATCACATAGAATGCAGGGGGAAGTGTTGGGTCTTACGGTGTGCCTCTGTTCAAAAGAATGACAAGATACAACAACAGAACAGGTGTCCAGCCTCCATCCCGAGCTGCAGGGCTCAAGGAGCTCTTTAAAGATGGGCTGATCTTTCTCCATCTTGAAAGATGTGTAAGAATTTCACAGAGTATCTGAAGTTGAGAAAATCTTAGCATGCAAAAGTTTGGAATGGGAAACAGCATGGCGTGTTTGAGGACCCACCAGTATCTCAGTACGAATGGGATGCAGAGTGTGAGGGGTGATTATACATGAGTATAGACACAGCAGATGGGGGGCACGTCTCTCCAGAGAGGCAGAGTGAATGAGATAGATATATGAAAGGGATATGTTTTTAAATTTCTTTTTTTTTTTTAGGATAGTTGTGATATTTATTTATTTATTTATTTTTTAACTGCATTTTAGGATTTGGGGTACATGTGAAAAACATGCAAGGTTGTTGCATAGGTGCACACGTGGCAGTGTGATTTGCTGCCTTCCTCGCCTTCACCTATATGTGGCGTTTCTTCCCATGCTATCTCTCCCCAACTCCCCACCCCCCGCTGTCCCCCGCACTCCCCCCAACAGACCCCAGTGTATAGTGCTCCCCTCCCTGTGTCCATGTGTTCCCATGGTTCAATACCCGTCTATGAGTGAGAACATGCGATGTTTGATTTTGTGTTCTTGTGTCAGTTTGCTGAGAATTATGGTTTCCAGGTTTATCTATGTCCCTACAAAGGATGCAAACTCATCAATAGTGCTTAGGGTACAGGTGGTTTTTGGTTACATGGAAAAGTTCTTTAGCAGTGATTTCTGAGATTTTGGTGCACGCATCACCTGAGCAGTGACACTGTACCCAATGTGTAGTCTTTTATCCCTTCCCTCTTTCCTTTTCCCCTTGAGCCCCTAAAGTGCATTATATCATTGTAACACCTTTACATCCTCATAGCTTAGCTCCCATTTATAAATGAGAACATACAATATTTTGTTTTCCATTCCTGAGTTAGTTTACTAAAAATAATGTCCTCTAGCTCCATCCAAGTTGCTGCAAAGGTCATTATTTTGTTCCATTTTATGGCTGAGTAGTATTCCATGATGTATACATAACACATTTTCTCTATCCACTCATTGTTTGAAGAGCATTTAGGTTGTTTCCATGTATTTGTGATTGTGAATTGTGCTGCTGTAAACATGCGTGTGCATGTGTCTTTTTCAGATAAGGACTTCTTTTCCTTTGGGTAGATACCCAGTAGTGGGGTTGCTGGATTGAATGGTAGCACTACTTTTAATTCTTTAAGCTATCTCCACACTGTTTTCTGCAGTGTTTGTACTAGTTTACATTCTCCTCAGCAGTGTAAAAGTGTTCCCTTTTTACCACATCCACACCAATGTCATATTTTTTGATTTTTTAAATTATGGCCATTCTTGAAGGAGTAAGCTGATATCTCATTGTGGTTTTAACTTGCATTTCCCTGATAATTAGAGCTATTGAGCATTTTTTTTCATAAGTTTAATAGCTCTTTGTACATCTTCTTTTGAGAATTGTCTGTTCATGTTCTTTGTCCACTTTTTAATGGGATTATTTGATTTTTCTTACTGATTTGAGTTCCTTATAGATTCTGTATATTAGTCCTTTGTTGGATGCATAGTTTGCAAATATTTTCTCTCACTCTGTGGGTTGTCTGTTTACTTGCTGATTATTTATTTTTTTGTGCAGAAACTTTTTAGTTTAATTAGGTTCTTATTTATCTTTGTTTTTGTTGCATTTTCTTTTGGGTTCTGAGTCATGAATTCTTTGCCTAAGCCAATGTCTACAAGAGATTTTCTCATGTTAGCATCTAGAATTTTATGGTTTCAGGTCTTAAATGAAAGTCTTTGATCTATCTTGTGTTGATTTTTGTATAAGGTGAGAGATGAGGATTCAGTTTCATTCTTCTCCATGTGGCTTGCCAGTTTTCCCAGCACCATTTATTGAATAGAATGTTCTTTCTCCATTTGATGTTTTTATATGCTTTGCATTTGGTTTTATTTCTGGGTTCTCTATTCTGTTCCATTGATCTTTGTGCCTATTTTTATACCAGTACCATGCTATTTTGGTAAGTATAATCTTGTAGTATATTTTGAAGTATAAAAGGGAATTTCTTATAGGAATTGGCTCACTTGACTATGGATGCCAATAAGTCTCACCATCTGCAGCCTGCAAGCTGGAGACCCAGAAATGCTGGTGGAGTAATTAAAGGCCTGAGAACCAGAAAAATCAGTGGTATAGTTCTCAGCCTGAGGCCAAAGACCTGATAATTATTGTGGCTACTGGTATAAGTCCCAAAGTCTAAAGGTTCAAGAACCTGGAGCTTTGATGTCCAAGAGCAGGAACAGATAAATATTCCTGCTTCAGAAGAAGAATGAATTCACCCTTTCTCTGTCTCGTATTATATAGGACCCACAAATGAAGTGGATGATGCCTACATTGGTGAGGGCAGATCTTCTTTACTTAGTCTCCTGATTCAAATGCTAATCTCTTGCAGAAATGCCCTCAGAGACTCACCCAGAAATAATGTTTTACCATCTATGTGCGTGCCCAGTAACGCAGCCAAGTTGACACATAAAATTAACTTTTACAGAAAGCAAGTCCGTAAGGGTCCTATGCATCCAGCACAAAAGTGTTATTTTGTCATACAGAAAGCAACAGTGCCTGGCTAAGTAATGCTGTCACACCATTGGTGTGAAACGAAAGGGAACTATGTGGGTGGAGAAGTGATGAGCTTTGCCCCATAAATCTGATATTCTCCTGAACGGTATTCTCTATGAAGAGTTGGTGTTCAACTCTTCGTGAACCCATTTCTCAGATTAATCACCATCCACACTGAGACCCTTCCTTGATCAGCCTATTTCTTTGTTTTATTTTTTCAAAATGTTCTTATTTGAGTTTTCATGTTTTTCCAAAGGGCTTACAATAAAAATAGTTACTGCTTCATAAATATGCATTTCAGCTTCAGGTGTCAAGGATACACCACATTTGCTTTCCTCTATGTGAATTTAATTCTGACAAAATAAACATTTATCCTGCCTGCATGATGAGAAGAAATTCCACCCCAATAATATTCTGGATTTCCTGCTATAAGAGTTCTGGACAGTTCTTGGGGTAATAGCTAGCATAGAGGATTAGGGAGATTCTTCATGTCATGTGACCTCCTTTTCCAGCTTCACTTGTCATTTTACCATAGGACTGTGTCTTCATCACCACAGTAAAGTCATGGAAAAATTTCGAGAAATCAAGGCTCAACCTCCCCACAGTTATCACACAGTTTTTCTCTTCTCAGGTCTGATCACTACTAGGGGTTCTTCATGAGAGTGTGACTGTGAGGCAGAGACTTGTGTCTCTTCCCAGGCTCACAGAAACATGTGCCTCTCTGTTTGGCAATCTGCTTGAAATGAGACAAACACAAACAAACAAATAAACAGCAACAACAACAAACCCCATGGAAAGACAGAGAATCACTTTTTAAACATTTTCAGTCATCATTTTTAATATTTGTTGTGTTGGCGTTTCTGTTCCCACTCAGTAGGCTGTGATCTTAGGGGAGCAAGATCTCTCTTGTTTCTCAAACAACTGGCTGAATGCCTGTGTGCAATAGAGTTTTTATAAACACGTGTTGAATAATTTCATTTATTCTAATCCACAAAATAAGTTTTTACCAACTTAATTTTGCAAAAAGAAGTAACCTGAATGTAATTTTTTGGTACTTAGCAACAACTTTACAACCAAAGAGTTGAAATAATTGTAAATATTCTAGCTAGTTTTGCCCACAACATCACAGGTGGTTGTTGCTATAAAGCACCTGAAAGACAAAAATTAAAGTATCAGGAGTTCTAGATTCAGTCTTTTTTTCCTCTACACAGGATTTTAAAGTTCTTAAATCATGCATATAATTACGTCTTTAGGTTTTCTCTCTCCGAAGACAACTGATATTTTCTTTTCCTCTTTGAACCAAGATACTACTCTGGTTTAAAAAGTAAAATGTTTCTGGTTGGGAGGGGAACAGAAATAAAGTTTAAAATTCTCCCCATTACAATGAATTTTTTAAATAAGTGTGTGAATGATTAGACACTGATTTTTTTTCTTCTCACAAAGTGATGGCCTTAAAATGCTATTAGCTAAAAGCTATATGGGTGCATGGCTAGTCAATAAAGGATAGATTTGCCAGCAACAAACTGAAAAGCCCACATTGAGCATGACACCAGTGAAATGGACCAGAACATGCACGTGGAGATCACAGTCTTAAGTTAGAAAAGGTTTATATTTATTTATACGTCAACATTTTTAAACTCAGCAAAATCATCTTTCTCTAATTTAAATAATTCAGAGAAGGCTGTTATTTTACAGGGTTGCTGATAAGCTCTTGATTGTCAGCATTTCTCAGGTCCGAATGCTGTTTTTCAGGTCCAAATAGGTATTCCTGTAATCATCACACCAAATTAATTATGTCTGGCCACTCAACAATCATCTATATTAACTCTCTCCTATAGTAATCTCTATTTTATTAGCATACAGCTGCTATTTTCTCTTGTAGACCAAAGTTGAGTTTTAAAAAAAGGCATACATAGGCCGGGCGTGGTGGCTCACGCTTATAATCCCAGCACTTTGGGATGGGAGGCCAAGGCGGGTGGATCACGAAGTCAAGAGATCAAGACCATCCTGGTCACCATGGTGAAACCCTGTCTCTACTAAAAATACAAAAATTAGCTGGGCATGGTGGTGCGCACCTGTAGTCTCAGCTACTCAGGAGGCCGAGGGAGGAGAATTGCTTGAACCCAGGAGGCGGAGCTTGCGGTGAGCCGAGATCGCGCCATTGCACTCCAGCCTGGGTAACGAGCAAAACTCTATCTCCAAAAAAAAAAAAAAAAGGCATACACCTTGGATTTGGAAAATTCAGTGTTTCTGGCAGAAGAACTAGGATAAATTTCCATACATCCATACATCACTCAGGCTTAGCTTCTCTGAGACAACAGCACATGTTCTTACGGTAGTTATGAAGATAAATCCAATGCAGCGATTTTTAAATGATGCTAGACGGAGTCCTAAGGATTCTCCAGTAAACGGGGTCTTTCAGATCTCTTCTAGACTATGGAGTCTATGTGTTACTCTGCCCTTGCTTCTAGCTTGGTTTGTTATATTAATAAAATAGATTGGCCTTCTTTCTGCCTTGTATTTCGTTTACAAAAAGATTCTGCTCCTAATACTATTTTTCAATATCATTAAACTGACATGTGCAAAACATTGTGTAAAAGGAAGAGAACCGTTATCATATTGTTGTTTTTAATTGGGCTATGAGGTTAGGTTCCACTGTTAGTAATACATAATACATTTTAAGCAGAAAGATTTTTAAGTGTAAGAGTGTTTAGTTTCTTTTGACCAGGCTGCCTGAATTTTCTAGTTCATACTCTTCTTTTACTCCCCAGCCATGTGGCTCGGCACTAATTGTTGGGCTTTGATCAAATGTGATTTATGCATGTGTATGTTTCAACACTGATTTTTAAAGACTGATTAACAACATCCAGAGGCTGGCTGATCAGCCAGTAAGAGTGTTGCCTCTGCTTACATAATGGTGATCTTAAATACTCACTTTAAGAAAAATAAACCTTGAAGTCAATAGTGCATTGCAAGAGTAGGTCTCAGTATTCAGTGTAATATAAAACCCAGCACATCTACTCATTGTCAAATTGGGATTTTATGTTTAGTTTTGCTGATGCTGTTCATAGGTTGTACCTACATAATTTACAGTTTAAATACAACACTGTGATACTCCCAAGGGTCTCAGATCTTGTTTGCTTTGGAAAAGTGAAACTCACTATTTGGACACATCAATATTGACCTTGGATTCTCTGGAGGATGGATTTTTGCCTAGATTCCAGGCATTCAAAGAATAACATCAACAGTAACAAGTTGTTTACTGAAAACAGGAGCTAGTTTTAATAAGAGAGAAGCATCAAATAGACCTAATGTTTTAAATTGAGAGTTTGTTCAGATGAACAGAAGAACCATTCTGTGGAGCACCCCGGCTTTTGAACAGGTCTTCATTTCCATGTGAGGTAGATTACACCGGGACTGCAGGCATCCTCCGATCCAAAGTATCTGATATTACATGTGTGTAATTAGTGTAGACACAGCATTAAGTACTCTGGTAGTTTATAGCTTGTTTCAGTCTCATCTTTCACTTCCTTAAATATAACCAAAGCAGATTGAAAGAGACATCAAACAGATGTCACTTAACTCCAATAGAAGAACAGGATTGGAGAAACATCACATAATGTTACAATTCACCAGCTGAACACCAGGCAAAAATTCAGTTCTTAGAATACTAGGATTTCATTTTGCGAAGAAAGAAGACTGCCAGGACCAAGGAGAGGGAAGAGTGGCGTTCATTTTGAACTGAGATAAACACTTCTTTGTGAGACCATGTACTACCTTCATAATTTTCATGTGTTTATATCATGTTGCTATGTTTTACAGAGGAATTCTGTTACACTGAAAACAACACAGTGGTTCTTCCTCATTTATAGTTTTGCTTTCTGAGGTTTCTGTTATCTGTAGTCAGTGGAGATCCAGAAATATTACATCACTACTCTTCTATTTTGTGACCACTAAGTCAAACAATCACCGTGGTACTGTGAAGGTTTATCTGCTCACCGAGACAGTCGCGAGACTAAGGACAATCCAGGCAGGCTGGAGCAGGACGGCCCGGGATTTCATCACGCTGCTCAGAGTGGCACACTCTCTAAAACTAAGGAGTTGTTTGGTTTTGAAATTTTTCACTTTCATCACAATGCTTACATCATTCACCTCACTTTTCCCCTCACATAGGCATTGAATCATCCCACATCATCGAGAGAAGCAGGCTGAGTACAGTGTAACCTATTTTGAGAGACAGAACCACATCCACATAAGTTTTATTTCAGTCTATCACTGTAATTGTTCTATTTTATGATTAGCTATTGTTGCTAATCTCTGACTGTGCCTAATTTATAAATTAAACTTTATCACAGGTATGTGTGTATAGGAAAAACAATATGGTATTACGCAGAGTTTGGTATTATAGTATCCGAGATTTCAGGCACCCACTGCGGATCTTGGAATGTATGCCCTGCGAGTAAGAGGGAACTACTCTAACCAATAGCTTGTCTTCAAAATGCATTTTAAAACTTGTCTTTTTCCTTTCTTACCTTCATCCTTGAAACACAGTTTAAAACTTGGTTTCCCTACCTACCCACCAGACATTCCTTTGCACTGCTAGCTTATCTAATTATGTGCTTGCTTAGAAATTCCAAGGACTGATATTCAGATGAACCAGGCACGGAGACCCAGCTGCAAAATTCCAGAGATTACCTCCAGGTTGTTAGTCTACAACCCAGCCATCATCAAGATATCATCAGCCTGCGTTCCAGGTAGACCACGACTCAAGACAGCCATCAGACTAAGGCACAGACACCTGGCACCCAGCACCACCCCTGCATGCCTCCCCCTCTAAGTTCCCCTTTATAAATGCCTCTTACCAGCCTAAAGTTTGAAATGGTCTTTTAAGGGCATGAGCCTGACTATGCCTCAACTGTTGGCATTTGAATAAAGTAACTTTCTGTTCACCACACCTCGCTTCTCCTGTTGTCAGCTTCTGAGTGGCGAGCAGTGAGACTTGCGTGTGGTGATGCTACCGTATGACTACATCAAACAGAAATGGAGACCAAAGAAGAGAATGAGGAGAATAAAGTTAGCAGGAGAAGTGGGAAAAGCAAAGATGGCTCTGGAAATCACAGAGCAAGGTGTGAATAACCAGAGTTTTGGGAGAAGAGGGGCCGTCTTCATAAATGCATTTCGATATTTACTTGGATGTAATTTGGGGAACAAA
The DNA here is from genome assembly GCF_030222135.1 of Aotus nancymaae. NCBI lineage: Eukaryota > Metazoa > Chordata > Mammalia > Primates > Aotidae > Aotus > Aotus nancymaae. The sequence continues at coordinate 70,421,578 of NW_026988422.1, read as the reverse complement.
AAGAGCCATAGAAAAACATTCTCATTTTGTGTTACTCTGAAAGGTAAAAATAGGAAACAAAATATACATACAATGTGTACCACAGATTATATCTTTATATCCTTTGAGAAACTTTTAAGAATTAAAAAAGTGATGATTCTCATCTTCCTACTGGTAACAACAGCAAGACTGAGGTATAGAAAGTAGCTTTCTCTATGGAAACTATGTACCAATACAAATCAGAGCCACGCACTCCAAATCCTACATTTTTGTTTACATCTTTTTTTTTTTTTTTTTTTTTTTTTTTAGACAGAGTCTCACTCCGTCACCAGGCGTCAGGCTGGAGTGCAGTGACGTGACCTCAGCTCACTGCAACCTCCGCCTCCCAGGTTCAAGCAATTCTCCTGCCTCAGCCTCCCAAGTAGCTGGGACTACAGGCGTGAGCCACCACGCCCAGCTAATAATTTTGTAGAGACAGTGTTTCACCATGTTGGCCAGGATGGTCTCGATCTCTTGACCTCATGATTCACCTGCCTCGGCCTCCCAAAGTGCTGGGATTACAGGCTTGAGCCACCGCGCCCGGCCTTTTGTTCACATCTTATACCAAGTTGCCTGCTGGTGTTCTGATGCCCAAGCCCGTCCTTCTTTCTCCTCTTAGATGAATCACATTTAATCACAGTGTGAACAGTATAAAACAATATTTTGGCAATCTGCTATAGAAACCATAATCAGAGAAATTATTAATAATCCTGGCAGGGACTGGGTGTATTAATACACTCCACCTATAATGTGAGAAAAACACTGTCTCCCTTCCATGAATATTACATGCTTTGTGAGGCATCACATCAACGATATATCACCTTTATTGTCCGCTTCACAGTAAAGTCTGATGGCATATTATAAATGGTGTGAGACACCAGTTGGGGAGCCAGCTGATGGCTTTCTTAGGTACTAGACAAAGGTCTAATGGATGGTCGTTTTCCAGAATTGTATAACTTTGTTTCACTTTGCATAATATTGATTATACAGTATATATGTGCTCCAACTGATTAGATGGAATGGGTCTCAGAAGTTTTCTCTAGACTAGGAAAATGCTTTTAGGAATGAGTTTTACTTGCTTCTTTAATACCTACTAAGAAATCCCTTCTACCTTCAAAAGGTCCAATAAAATTAGTGCAAAAACCCAAAATTTGGAAGGATTTTCTTAATCCTATCTTCTTACTAATGTGACATAATAAGATTCTAATATAGCAAGTATCAAGTACTATTTTTATTTCCATTTTGTATTTAGAAACCTGAGACATTGATGAGTTATAGCTGGTTTTGCTAGATATATGTCTCTAATGTTTTCACAGCAAGTATATGTCAAAAACGGCAGAGGAAGCTTATAGTTAATTGACTACCTGGAGGACTTTTTTGGCATAAGAATTGCCATGTCTATTTATGTTAAGAAGTTTTAAACCCTCAGAAGTAAATATATCAATTACTAAATATTATCTCTCCTTCTGCAAGAATTTTTTTTCCTTAATCGATTTTCTTAAGGTTTTGGTAATAGTATCTCTATCCTCTCTCCTATCACACAATAGTTTCCTTGCAATCTTCATGAAATTACCTGCAATTTAATTTATCTATCACCCAGGAGCACTGCAATTCACATTATCCGTGGTTCTAATCACAGATTAAAAATTGAAACATTGTGTGATACAATTACAAAGGATATGAAATAACTTCAGTCTTTTAACTCAAGTGTAACTCTTCGTTTTGAATTTAGCCAAAGGATTCTGTTTATTTTGGCTTTGGAGATGACTCATTTTGAAGAAAAAGGCAAAATAAATAAATAAATAAAAGCCAAACATTGTCTCGCCTACTGCCTATAACTCACTTTAATCCTTAGTTCATAAATCTGGGTTTTCGCCTTTCTCAGCTTCTGAAAACAAACCCAAACCTTCATAAATGCATTTTCTATTGATCCAGTGGTTATGAAAACCTTTACATTTTCACTAGGGTCTACCATTCATGCCTATCTCCTAAGATAAATCACAGTTTCAAACTGAGATGAGCTAATCTGGTTCAAACACATTTCGAAATGGGATCTCCCTCCACGGAAAACGGTTTGGATTTGAAGGGAGGATCAGTCTTGAAAAAAGATCTATGTTTTCCCAAGATCACCAAGTGAGATTTTGCCATGTTGATATTCTTAGATGCACTTGGTTAGGGTAGAAAAAAGTCAACCTGTTAAAATTAGAGTGAGCTCATAGAAAGTCAAAAGTTCATGGGATGAGGCAAGAGCAGGAGGAGAGTTTTTTGCCTGGCAAGAGCAAAGTGATGGTGTCGCTGAGTGACAAACTGTCTGATTAGAAGAGATTGGGGAAAGGACAGGTGCAAGGGTTTTGGATTTACGTTGAGCAACAAGAGGTGAGACAGCAACTGTTGTTTCTTTATGTAAGAAACAATGCCATGAAGTGGCAGGCCCTGAAGTTTTATGCCAGAAGCCAGTGAAAGATGGGTTGGGATTGGGTTAGTGACTGATTCTTGTAGGGCTATTGAGTTCTGGGTTGAGAATAACACAGAAAGCAGCAGTAGCAGGATCGTGTAAAGCACAGTTTGATTCATCTCTTGATATTTCTCTTTTGATTAAAAAAAAAGCAAATAGTGACACTGACATTTAGCCATCAGCCATTTCCTTAAAGTTGCATATTTAATTATCTAGGACAGTGGTTAAGAACATACGTTCTGAATTCAGATTGCCTGGCTTTAAATTCTGGCCCCAGCATTTACTATGTTATCACTTTGAGCAATTTACCTGTCTTAGTCTCCTTTTTGTAAAATGTACCTACCTCATTATTAGAAGAATGCATTTTCTGTTTTCACACTGATATAAGAACTGCTCAAGATTGGGTAATTTATAAAGGAAAGAGGTTTAATTGACTCACAGCTCAGCATGGCAGGAGATGCCTCAGGAAACTTACAATCACAGTAGACGTCAAAGGGGAAGCAAGGCACCTTCTTCACATGGCAGTGGGATGGAGAAAGGATCAAGAGAGAGCAGGGAAAACTACTTTATAAAACCACCAGATCTTGTGAGAACTCACTCATCATCACGAGAACAGCATGGGGGAAACAGCCCCGTTGTTCAAATACCTCCACCTGGTCTGTCCCTTGACACATAGGGATTATGGGGACTATAATTCAAGATGAGATTTTGGGTGGAGACACAGCCAAACCATAGCAGAGCACTAGCATAAGGTAACCCATGCGAAGTGTATAACATGGTGTCTGGCACCTAGAAACTATTTTTTTAAGTATTAACAATTATCATTATCTTAAAATTTATGTGAAATTTTCATTTACTTCATAATATACCTGATTTGCTTTGATATAACAATAAATATGTAAATTATTTAATACTCAATAAAACTGTCCAGGAAGTAGCCTGATGGTTACAATGTTGCTTTCTGTATGTATCTCTGTTATGACCCAGCCATCCTTGGTGGCATATGTATTCCAGTGTTAGGAGCACTAGAGTATGCAAGAATGCTGGTCTCTTATTTTTGCCTGCTGGGATTGTTGGAAAAAGAAGCCTAAGAACTCCATTTATTTTAGGGACTGTTCCCTGAGGATCATTTACTAGCTTGGACATTTTTATGCACTTATCATGTAAGAACTGATCCTCAACTTGACAGGTGACTTGGAGTTGGACCCCACCAGCTAAAACCTGTGTCCAGCAATAGAAATAGATCTGTAATTAGACCCCTTGTTTGAGTTACCTCTGAGCCATGACCAAAGGAAAATCATCCCCATAACATTTTCCGGGTCATTCTTCACACCACAAAAGGAAAATATCAAGCATCTGAAGGATGAATTTGAAAGTCAAAAAATTTTTTCACCCCCACCCCACCCCTGGAACTCCCAAAGGAACTAAAACATACTCAAAGAACTCTATGACTGCCTTGCACTGGATGTATCTCTGGTGCCCAACATAGTCCCTGACACACATTAGGTGTTATAGTCCCTGACACACATTAGGTGTTCACAGTACAATTTGTTGAATAAATGATTGCATAAACATATTCTTGGCTAGGCAGAATAAATTAGGAAGCTGAGATTAGTTTTACTGTCAATAGATAATTTGAAAAAAGACAACATAATAAATAGACAGCATGAGTTAAAAACAGTGTATTAGACGTGTTTCGAGTCATTTATCTTGTTGTATGGTTCAGGAGATGACCAACAGTGAAGAATTCAGATTGACTGTATTTATGCCTGAGGAGGCAGTATATGGTCTGAAGATCTTTCTGTAAATGAAATCGCATGTTTTTCCACACAGTTCAAGGATATATGCCAAGAGTTTTGTAAAGTACCTACAGTTACTTCTTTCCTGCACTAACATGAACCATCTCAACAGACAATGTGAAAAGTTTATTGGAGACAGGCCAAGTCTCCCCTCTGACTATGACCTGCTCTCTGCCAAAGACTGGAAATGCACATTGTAACAGAAACTCTGTCAAAATTAGAACTTCTTTGATAATCTACCTGAGAAAATTATGTTGGGTATTAATGACAAAACTATACTCAAACAAGAGGATAGTTTAAATTGGAGCAGCAAAATTATTCTCTCTCTCTCTCTCTCTCTCTCACACACACACACACACACACACACACACACACACACACACAGAGAATTCTTAAACAGTATTTTTTGGGAGGGGGTCGTATTGCCTTGTTCTATAAATTTTAACTATTATAAGTAAAATGAATTCTTTCAACTAAAGTTATCTATTGAAGCAATTATGTAGGATAAACCAACCCATCTACTCAACTATCATTTTGTCAAGTTACTGACCATCTTTTAATTTACACTCGTTCTTATCACTGGTGTAACCTAAACTTTCAAATTCAGGGGTTTTCTGTAGGCAAAATCTATGACTCTCCTAACTTTCTTCTATTTATCTATGGCCTTTGGGAGATAATCTACATCTTTGCATATAAGTGTGCCACAAGTGACAAAATAACAACCTAAAATTAAATGTGGCAACAATTTGAGACTCATAAATCCTTTCTAAATGCAAACATTTTATGTGTTGAACTTCAAAAATAATTTGTCTTTTCATAACTAAAACCACTTGAAACTCTTGAATATAGTCTGAACAGTTAAATTACATAGAAAGATATTCAGACATTAAATTTTCTCTTTATTTTTTATTTTTTGTCTTTAATAAAAGACAAAAGCTACCTTCAAAAATTCACACAAAAGTGAACTCCTCAAGCTTAACCAGTCAGTAAGATTTCCTTTAGCCAGAGAGAGAGAAGTGTTTTGAAATGCCCTATTATCATGATAGATTTATTTAGTTCTTTAATACATTCAATAGATTTTGTTTCATACAAATGAGGATACTTTATTAAATATAAACATTTTAGCTTCTCAGTAAACTTTTCTCTGTTACTGTTATATCAAGTAGACAAATTTTTAAAGAAACAAGAGATTTGAACAACACAACTAATAGGCATAGTCAAATGAACCCATACATTTTTCTTTTAATTCTTCAAAGAAAAATTAGAATAGACATTCTTTTCAACGATTATGGTAGATTTTACTAATATTCTCAATTATATGATTCCACATCTTTAAAAATATTATTATTATTCCCATCTGTGTCATGCCTCCAGGTACTTTGGGTATATGTAGCTGCCCCAATGTCACACTTGGTCAAATTACTTACTTTTCCCAAGAGAATATGAAAAACCCAGGCACCAATAAATAACTATAATTTGCTTATGTGGTTTACTTTAGCCTTAGGAGTTTCCACTCTTTGTCGTGCAGACAGCATGTCCCAGATAGATGCTGATCCTTCACTGTAGAGTATGGAATGGGAAGAAATGGGGAGCTCACCTGAGCCCAGCTAAGTTGAATACAACTGGAGCTGATATTCAGCCTTTCAACCATGAACTAAATAAAAGTTTTGTTGTTGCATGCTATGAAAAATTGGGATATTTATTTTTATAGCAAAAGATGACTGATATAAGTACTTTGAAGATGTGCTTACATTGCTAAATGCTATGATACAAATTGATTCTTACCAACTTAAAAATTCTACATATAGAATTTTTTCTCTAAATGTATTGTAGATAATTTAAATACATGTATAAAACATATATATTTGGAAGTTGGAAATAAAACTTACATGTTTCATGGCTCCAAGGAGAAATAAATAAATTTTAAAAATATGTAGGAATGAACAATAAAGTAACATTATATATCAAAATTGAGGAACACAGACAAAAATAAAATCTGAGGGCAATTTCCAGTCTTAAATGTATATATTAGAAAATAGACCGGGCGCGGTGGCTTACGCCTGTAATCCCAGCACTTTGGGAGGCCGAGGCGGGTGGATCACGAGGTAAAGAGATCAGCCACCCTGGTCAATATGGTGAAACCCCGTCTCTACTAAAAATACAAAAAATTAGCTGGGCATGGTGGTGCGTGCCTGTAATCCCAACTACTCAGGAGGCTGAGGCAGGAGAATTGCCTGAACCCAGGAGGTGGAGGTTGTGGTGAGCCGAGATCGTGCCATTGCACTCCAGCCTGGGTAACAAGAGCGAAACTCCATCTCAAAAAAAAAAAAAAAAAAAAAAAAAAAAAGAAAGAAAAAGAAAAGAAAGACGGTAAAAAATAAATGAATCAATTGTCCAGTTTAAGAAGTTAAAAAAAGAACAACAGAATAAGCAAAGTACAAAGGTGAAAATAAAGATGAAGGCAAAAATCAATTTAGAGATAAAAATAATCCACAGTCATAAAAGTCGGTTCTTATAAATGCCTAGTAAAAGGGACAACCTCTGGCAAAATAGATGCCCTTTCAACTAAAAAGAGTAGACAAAACAACCCAGCACTATGAATTAAAAGGGCCGTCATAGTAGGTACTACAGTTTCTTTTAAAGGCAAGAAAGAATCCTGTCAAATTTACTTCCAAAAAAATTAAAAGCTAATCTTACTAAAACAAACTCAAGAAAAAAGATAAGTTACAAATAGTTCAGAAATTAGAGGGGTCATTTGAAAATTATCCCATTTAGCATAGGCGGACTAATAAGTGAGTTTGCTTAAATAGTAGAATGTGTTCAACATAAAAATTCTTTCAGAGAAGAGAAAAAGACAGAATGTCTTCTAGCTCATTTCATTTGAGTAGCATATTTAGCGTATTTTTATACCAAAATTAGTGAGTTATGGCAGAAGAATAGAAAGCTTAGATTCTCATTTCCTCACATTTTAGTTTGAGGAAGAAAAAAAAACACCTAAAATACAAGAAGCCCAAACTCAACAGAGAATAGATATAAGATTTGACTTATCTTAGTAACACAAAGGTAGGTATTTTAATGTTTAAACATCTTTACATCTGCATGGATATAAGCCTAACATATGAGAGTCAATTACATATATAAACTACAGCCAAAAAGTTAAAGAATACACTTTGTAAAAACAGATAAGTGCTAACATTTACAAAAATACAAAGTTTTTGGTTAAATATCTATAAAGAAACTGTGTAAGACGTGCAGAAATTATAAAATTGCATCAAAATTCAGCTCAATGACTGAAATAAGTGGAGATAGCTCATTTTCATGAAAAGAAAGAAGTAATGTCATAAAGATATCTGTTCCCATCACTTTACTCCGAAGATTTCATAAAATCCATATCAAAATCAAGACAGTTTATTGGTTATTTATTTAGCTATGAGTACAAATTCATTGTACCAAACAACATATTTTATTTATAAATGATTGACACACACCAAAAAATGAAATTTGAAAGATATCTTTTACAATAGCATCTCAAGTAACAAATATCTAAGAATATATATATATATATAAGATTTTATATGTATATAAGATTTCCATATATAAAATTCAGTCCTTATAAAGAGATTTAAATACCACTATGCGGATGACTATAAAACATCCTGGGAATAACTAATAATGAAAAGACATCATTTTCATAGATTGAAAGAATCAACAATGTAGATTCTTTCTATATTGTTTTTTGATTGCAAAGCAATTGCAATCAAACCTATTATTCACATATGTATGTATGTACTTGTATGTGTAAATTGAAAAGATTATTTAAAACATTATATGGAAATGCAGAAATCTAAGAATAGATTATATGTCCTAAGAGTTTTAAAAATGGTATGAGAGCTTATAATATTTGTATCATAATTAAAATTGTGTAATGTTGGACCAACTATAAACAGTACAAAAAATATGGCATAAGAAAAAAAAGAATCAAATCCACATCAAGACTTAATTTGAGAGAAAGGTGAAATTTCAGAGTAATGGGCAGAAAGTCTTTTTAGTAAACAAATGGAAACAATTTGATATTCAGAGTTGTAGGGAAGTGGGGCTGGGGAAGAATCTTGGCCCCTACCTTACACCATACAGGGCCAAAATAGCAATTTCACATGGAGTATATGCTTAATTATAAAAAAGCACCAAATATATACTATATGAGCCACGAGCAACTTTTAGAATATAACACAGAAAAATTCTTTCATGCTTTGTGGTAGGAAAATATTTTGTAAACAGTATACAAAATGCACCAATCACAAAGGAAAATATCAAATTTGATTGCATTTATATTTAGAACTTCTGTTCATGGGACAGATGTATAAATATATACACATATATATTTACTTATATATATAGACACACATGGGGGGAGAGAGAGAGAGAGAGCAAGAGAGAGAGAGAGAGAGAGGTGCTACCATTAAGAGAATGAAAAGCAAACCACACAGTGAGAGAAAATATGTAAAAAAAATACAACCAGCAAAAGATTATGTAGAATATAAAGGAATCCAGCAATTCAATAAGAAAAAGAGACATCAAGTAGGAAAAATGGGCATTTACAAAGAAAAAATATGGATAGCCAAAAGACATATAAAAATTGACTGAATATTATTAGTAATCAAATAAATACAATTTTAAATTGTGATATATTACTACCCATCCATTAGAATAGCTAAAAACCTTAAGAAAATTAAAACAAAAACTCACTCAAAACAAAAACTCAGTAGATGTGGATGAAAATATAGAAGAATAAGAAATTGTATATATTTCTGATGTATGTTCAAATTCACTCATTCATTTCAGCATTTTTCTATTAAATTTTAATTTGTGCATTCTTTACGACTCATAAATTTTAATTTCAGTATTACTATAGAAGAATGTGTGCACATTTGCAACAATTCATGTAGATGCTATTCTTCATAGCTCCAAAATGAAAACACCTAAATTTCTATCAGGTAAATTCATTGTGGTATACATTCATGCAGTGGAATACTATACAGCAATAAAAATGAATGAACTATATCTAAATGTTACAACATAAATATATCTTAAAAGCTTAATGTTGTTCAAAGGAAGCCAGATACAAAATGATACTATATTTTTCTACTAATAAAATATTCCAAAGCAGTAAAATTATACTATCTTACTGATAAACACTTAGATATAAAGCACAGCAAGGTAGTGATTATCAACACAGTGATTACATTCAGAAAGAAGAAAGAGATTGTGATTGAAAAGAGGCATTTGGAAAACTTGGAAAAAAGCTTTGTTCTATTTCTTGGTGTTTCCATTACAATATTTTATGCAGCTGCACATTTGTATTTCATGCACTTCTCTGTAAGTATGTCCTATTTCACAGTAAAACAGTGTTTTCAAAAATGCATATAGACTTGTGAATTGGCTAGACGGTCCAATATATTTTTGAAAAAGTATATTTAGGAGGGGCAGATAGAAAGAGTTTTAAAAAATACAACTAATTAAGAAAGCATTGTGTGTATATAGAGATCACATTGCTTTAATTAGCATGTGACCAGTGGAGTAGAATAGAGAGGTCAGAAGCAGACTCATGAGAATTGTGTCTAAAAATGAGGTAGCACAGCAAATTACTGATGATAGAATGGATTGTTCAATAAATGTAGATAAAAATGTATTATATCTAGGTTAAAAACTAGATTTCTGACTAAGACCATGTATATAACTAAGCTACAGATGAATTTAAGCATTTCAATACCAAAAAAAAAAAAAAACTTAAACTTGTAAAAAATAGAAGAACATCTTTCTCACCTCAAGATATGGAATGATTTCTTAAGCAAACACAGGAAGTCCCGACCATGACTACAGAGACTAATACTTTTGTCTATATTAATATCAGAAAGGTCTATTTATCAAAATATACCTTTAATATGTGAAAATTAAACCTAAAATCTGGAGGAAATACTCACAGCACATTTAACCAACGAAGAATTTCAAACAAGCATATATAAAGAACATCTATATATCATTAAGAGAAAATTCAGCAGCAGTAGACTTGAACATGTATATAATAGCAGAGGAGTAAATATCCATCTCATTACTAAGAAGAAAAATGCAAATTAGAAACATAATGAGAAATTATTGTACAATCACTTGATTGGAAAAAGCTAAGAAGACTGAGAATACCTAGTGTCAAAGTACTGTTTTATACAATGCTGGTAGAAGTGAAAATCAGTAAAACCACTTCAGAAAACTATTTAGCATGGTCTTACAAAGTGGGATATTCACATAACCTATGACTCACTAAACCCAGAGCTAAGTATACACTCAAGATAAATTTTATCTTACGTGTCAGAGGATATTTCCAAGAATATTCATAGCATTTCTATTCATAATAGATAATAAATAACTAAATAACTGTCAATGGGAAAACTGTTTCAAAAAATGGCCACAATGGAGTATTATAATGCAGTGAAAATAAATGGACTGCAACTTAACAAACAAACAAAAAATAGATCCTAGTAGCGTAATTTGGAACATATTGACTTTAAAAAAACAAATTAAAGAAAAACAACTTTTATTATTTTAATAAAATTTTACTCATTTTAGTTATACAGTAATCCCCCCTTATCCACAGGAAATACACTCTAACAGCCCCAGTGGATTCCTGAAGCTACAGATAATATCAAACCCTCTATATTCTATGATTTTTCCTATATAGACTTATATGCTGGTGATATATTTAATTTATAAATTAGGCACAGAAAGAGATTAACAATGATAACTGGCCTGGTGCAGTGGCTCATGCCTGTAATCCCAGCATTTTGGGAGGCTGAGGTGGATGGATCGCCTGAGGTCAGGAGTTTGAGACCAGCCTGGCCAATATGGTGAAACCCTATCTCTACTAAAAATACAAAAATTAGCCTGGCATGGTGGTGGGTGCCTGTAATTTCAGCTACTGAGGAGACTGAGGCAGGAGAATCGCTTTAAGCTGGGAACCCGGGAGGCGGAGGTTGCAGTGAGCAGAGATTGTGCCACTGTACTCCAACCTGGGCAACAAGAGCGAGACTCCCTCTCATAAAAACCAACAAATAAAGTAATTATGACAAAATACTGTAATAAAAGTTATGTGAATGTGGTCTCTCTCTCAGTCTCAAAATCTCTTATTATACTGTAGTCACTTATTTTCAGAGGTGATCATGGGTAACTGAAACACCTAGTAAGAGGGCGTGGCCGTCTGCGTATGTGTGCATGCATCCACATGTATTGTAAAATGCATAGTGAAGTAATATATCTGTATATATAAGCATATCATATGTACATGTATATATATGCATATACGATACATCCATAGGTATGTATATGTCATATATATTAGATATATCCAATAAACACTTCAACAGAGTGATAACCGGGAAGGAAGATGAGAAGATACAGAGGTGAGAGAAAGGAAAAGCCAAAAGTATAATTAAGTTATTGGAAATATTCTACATTTGAGACTGGATGAAAGTTCCCCATTTACTTACTATACTATTGACAAATGAATAAGTTAATGGAAATAAATCATAAAATTGCTCATGTTCTCTGTATATTAAAATTGGGTTTCTTTCATCAATTGTTAGGAAGATTGGTTTTACTGCAGATTGCTAGCGCTAAAGCCACTGCTTAGACACTATTTACCAGTATGCATTGGTCTACTTCTCCATTACAAAGCTTCTTACTAACCTTTAGCTAGCTGTGTAAACCAAGGCATACTAATTAAGACCTAAAAGCTCAGATTTGTTTGTGTAATAGAACAAAAAATATCAACCCTGCCTATTTTACAGGGTTGTAGCCAGTTCAGATGAATCAATATAGGAGAAATCTCTCTGAATACTATCAACTACACCACTAATGTGACATTTCTATTAGAATGATACTCATTGAAGCATCTTAATGTATTATTATTAGAAATTGCACTCAAATGTGAATGCTAAATATAGTCTACTAACAAATTTAAAGCTACATCTATCCATTGATTTGTAAATTATACACTAGTAAGCATCCTCTGGACACAAAAGACCATTTGGAGTTTCGGGGTCAAAAAACTCATAGTAATCTAAGATAGACTCTGCCTAATAAATGTCACTGTAACCGTACATTTAGGTAGGTGATCCAGACAGGTGCATGCCAGTCCTAGTCTCCCATGACTAACTAAGACAGTCATCCTCCATACTGCTACAGGTTTCAATAGTGAGTCGTCCCTTATTTCCTCTTTGCTCTGTAAATCCTGTTTTAACAGCCCCTGTCTCAGCAGCCTTGCATTTCCCTATTCAGTGGTGCTTAGAGTGGGAAATTTACAATTTCTTTTTTTTTTTTTTGTAAATGACTTTTGGCTAATTTCAAAATACATTCTTTTCATGTGGATCTATTATTTCTAATATAGTCCTAATTTCAAGATACATTCTTTTCATGTGGATCTATTAGTTGTGTAAGAGATGCTTGCTCAAAGATTTATCAAGTCAGATGTAACTTGATAAATCTCAATTAGATCATTGTGGACTCCCTTCTTATTCTGAGAGAATAAACTGACTTTTATCCATCTCTTTTCTATAATATGGCTTGAAACTTGACACTGTTTGAGTTGAAGATGGCTAAACTTCTTTGACAGCAATTATAGAGTTTTCTAAGCATGGTGACTAAGACCTGAACTGTCTCCAGGCAAGACTTTTAACAGGAGGCTTTATATTCCTAACAATGCCTCAGGTAATTTCTACTGTATTTTTCTTACCTTCCTATCTCAGTACCTGTACCATTTTCTTGGAAAAGACAGTCAACAGTATTTCAATTTGGCAAATGGAAACTGGGGTAAACTTAGAGGTGTGTAAGATACAGATATGATATAGAGAGTTAGTTAGATGAGATCAGATAGCTAGCTAGATAGATAATCACTTTGGTTTTTATAAGACAGTTTGTAAGCTAACTCATCATATAATTATAATAAATATTCAGTTTACTTAAATACTATCTTCATTTTTTTGTCAACTGAGGATCAACTCATACTCTACTTATTTCAATATGGTAATCATACTTGGATCTAGCAGATTTAAAAACAAAAATGGGAACTCACAAAATGAAAAGATGCACTCTTAAAAAATAACTTCTTACATGAAAAATAAGAAGAAACTATTTTTCAAGTACATTTTATGTTATCTAAATAAATTTTCAAGAAGAAATTAATTTTGACCTCTTAAATAAACATTTTCTTATTTTTTAATGTGTCATTAAATTTGCAAATTTAGTATCATTGTTGGCATAAAGTTACCGTATGTTAGTTTTCTGTCTGAGTCATTGTGCTTGTCAAAAATCAACAATTTATTTGGGTATAAGGAATCCTTCAAGGATGAATAGCAAGAGCTCATATTAAGATTTTGGTGCAAAGAGGAGCTAAGAAAGTTAGTACTTATCTAATTCTTTTTTTAAAAAATTTTTTTTTAATTTCCAAGCACCAACTCTCAATACTGGGTTATCAAAGACAGTAATAAAGATTTTCTTTTTTATTTTATTTTTTTCTTTTTATTTTTTTATTTAAGACGGGGTTTCACCATGTTGGTCAGGCTGGTCTTGAACTCCTGACCTCAGGTGATCCACCCACTTTGGCCTCCAAAGTGCTTGGATTACAGGCGTGAATTCTTACATAATCCTCATGTAGGCAATATAATCTCTTTTTTTTTTTTTCAAAATCTTTTGAACTCTGAGATTAACTATGTTGGGGATGAAGAAGTAGATGGTATGCCTTTATAATTAACATATCATATCTGGGGACCAGCAAAGGGGATTCCTCAGTACCTTAATTGCCCAGCTAATGGTCTTCGGTCTCATCTAAAGAAGTAACAGCAGGTGCTGATTGCGATACATGAAGTGTCCATAATGTTCAGAAATGTTGGAAACCAAATCCAACCTAGGTCAGTACAATACCAGTTAAGGCATACCTAGCATTTCACCTGATATATGGGTGTTACTGCCCACCACATTGCTCTACATAGAGATAAATAGATACTCACCATGTCCTTTGAAGTGTCCTCCTAAACTCTCATTTCTCTAAATCTCATCAGAAAAGAATACTTTTGCAAAATTAAGGTGCTGTGGTGATTTTAAATATCTCATGCTGGAATTCCAGAACTTTAGGGATGTCCTTGGATATTTCAGGGTCTAAATACACAGTTAAGAATGTAACAGTTCTTCACCTCTCTACAGGCTATAGTTGGTATGAAATGCGTGTTACCTTCCTGGCAGTTGGGAAATTCCTTGTAACTTTCATCAATGACCCTCAGATTATATATATATATAAAAAACTACTTATGTTTTACTCAGTGTTTAATAAATGTTCATTGGGATGAAACTACCAAATTTTTTGAGATAAAATTATTTTTAAAATCTAGGGCATTATCTATTGCATATACCTGGGGTAAAACCTCACAATGGTACTATTTACTTTACTATTACTTTTTGATTATGCAAACTCATAAAATAACATATATAAGCTTTTCTTGGTAAGTGTTAGTGCAACTAGACTAATACATGTCCTACAATGTCTTGTGCTAATCATTATACCCAATCTTTACATATCAGCCAAAGAAGATGGACATTAGAGCATAAAAATGTTTTAAAGGAAACTGGAAATATACCAAAAATATTTAAAATGAGATCATTTAAAGAGCAGAAATATCACAAGATTTAGAAACTGACTAATAATATTTCTGTCTTCCATGTCAAGAAGTAAGCATTAAAGAGCTACCACCTCACGTCAGTTAGAATGGTGATCACCAAAAAGGCAGGAAACGTCAGATGCTGGAAAGCATGTGGAGAAGTAGGAACACTATTACACTGTTGGTGGGAGTGTAAATTAGTTCAACCATTGTGGAAGACAGTATGGCAATTCCTCAAGTATCTAGAACCAGAAATACCATTTGACCCAGCAATCCTGTTACTGAGTATATACCAAAAAGATTATAAATCATTCAACTATAAAGACACATGCACATGTATGTTTATTGCAGCACTATTCACAATAGCAAAGACTTGCAACCAACCCAAATGTCCATCAATGTTAGACTGGATAAAGAAAATGTGGTACTATATACCATGGAGTACTATGCAGCCATAAAAAAGGATGAGCTCATATCCTTTGCAGGGACATGGATGAAGCTGGAAACCATCATTCTCTGCAAATTAACACAAGAATAGAAAACCAAACACCACATGTTCTCACTCAAACGTGGGCATTGAACAATGAGAACAGGTGGGCACAGGGAGGGGAGTATCACATACTGGAGCCTGTCAGAAGGTAGGGGGCTGGGGAGGGATAGCATTTGGAGAAATACCTAATGTAGATAACGGGTTGATGAGTGCAGCAAACCACCATGGCACGTGTATATGTATGTAAGAAACCTGCACATACTGCACATGTATCCTAGAACTGTAAGTATAATTTAAAAAGCAAAAAGAAAGAAAGAAACACAACCCAATACTGCTCTAGGTCAAAGAGCCTGAGTTATTAAAATACAGACTTTTGAAGGGAGAGAATTTTGTCCCTTTAGTTCTCTAGTTTCTTGAGATAAACAACTGGACATCCACTTATAGCCAAGGGACACATTCCATTACATTCAACTCTTTCTATTTCAGAAAGTTCCATATGCTTGTAAACTTATCTCAGGATAAAATCTTTATTTCTGGATCCAAGAGCAGTAAGGAAATGTTGAAGAAACCTATGCTATATTCTTCATTTTAACCTCTGTCTTCTTATAAATGAGTTTTTTAATTTTAAAAGTTTGCATACCAGTATTCCTAATTTAATCATTCTCAATCAAATTAGTAAGAAAAGTAGAAATCAGAATGCCGAGCGTTATAAGCCTTCTCTGTGCAATAATAAAATTGCAGAGTTTCCATTATAGTTTCTGAAGATTTAGGCAGAAACAGATTCCATTTTCTTTCAGATAGGTCTGCCTATACTAAAAATTTTAAAACTCCTGGGTTACATTTAAAGCAAATGGAGAATTTTTCCATTTTCTAGGTATCTAGCATGGTTTGTTGAATCTTTATAGCTTTGGCATGAAGGAGGAAAAACACTGTGCTCCTCTGATAGGCAAGCAATATCTGTCTTTCTTAGAGGCATTATAGCATTACAGCTAAGAACATGTATATATGTTGAAGACGACAGTAGGTGTGTTATAATGAACCACATATACTTAAGACCTCTGAACTTCAACTTTTTAAAATGTATTTCTATCTAATCGGAAGTTTTGTGAAGGTCAAGAAAATATTGTATCTGTTGCATAGGAGAACAGCAGCTTCTGCAATGAATATCTGCCACATCTGTCTTCCCAGTGTCCCTTTGTCGCAAATTAAGGTTAGAATGGGGAACAGGTATTTATGGGCATGTACTTTCCCGGGCCTTACCTCTTGGTGGCATTGATTGGTTTAAAGATTGAGATGTGATGGAAACAAGTCAATTATAATCCTTCCCTGAAATGGGTCCACAAAATAAAACTGCACGTGGTGAAGTGTAATTCACCATGTGCATTTCACCCATTCCCATCAAGGTGAAAGAGGAGGGGATGGGTGTAATGAGAAAGAAAGCGAAAGTTTTTATGATCATTTCTGTTCTTGGTTCCAGTCTGCCTGAAGTTTTACCTAACCTGAGACCAGTTATGCTGTCTAAGAAGTTGGGCCCATCTTTTTCATTGCTTATGCTAATTACATTGGGGTATGTCACTGACAGTTGGAGGTTTTGACTCATATAGTCAGTATTTCTGAACACTTCGGGTTTTCTCGGATCCTATTGAAATCTTCAGTCATA
This sequence comes from Aotus nancymaae, assembly GCF_030222135.1. Lineage (NCBI taxonomy): Eukaryota > Metazoa > Chordata > Mammalia > Primates > Aotidae > Aotus > Aotus nancymaae. The sequence continues at coordinate 70,404,456 of NW_026988422.1, read as the reverse complement.
TGCTGGTATAATTAGAAGGCTTTTGAGAACATCTTCTCTGCCGTGTTTGTCATTCCTCCTTTTTGCAGTTGAGACTGGTTAGTGGGACAACCAAAATTAATAATAATAATAATAAAGTAAAAACTTTAATCTATAAACATTAAAACCTTATGGCTTTAACAATAATGTTTTAAATGGCCGCTCATCTCAAGTGTGAGCAAAACTCTTACTTTAGGTCATATAATACCTAGAAAATGGAAAATATGGTGTTTCTTGTTATCCATTGTAGTTGTTTTCAGTAATGAGTCAAGCTTGGTGTAAATACCTATATTACCACTAACTAATATGTGATTCTGGAAGAGCTACTTAACCTCCCTCTACTTCAGATTGCTTTTCTGTAAAATATGAAATTTAATAATACCTAACTCCTAAAATTTTTATATGAATTAATTGTGAAAATACATGAGCATAGCTTAGCTAGTTTCCATTGCAGATAATTTTCTCAATAAATTGGTATTTTTAAGCATTGTTCTTTCTAAGAATATTAACCCATTCTGGCTTTATCAGGCTTCTCTTGGGGAATTACTTGGCAAGGAATTTCCCTGCTTTGAAGGTAGACCTGTGTTTATGTACAAACATTACCAAAATCATTCTGACTTTTCCTTCTTAATCTCTTTTTTTAACCAGACCCTCCATCTAGTCTCTAGCTTGTCTACTGCTTTTAAGTGGAATTTACTTGATCAAATGCTTCTAACTTAATGTGGATTTAAAATGCAGCTCAAGCCAGCTGTACTTATTTGGAGTTTATGAAGCATAATTAGTTTTTAGGAGACTGTGTAGAGGTTGACATTATTTTTTTGGTTATGAATCACATACAGAGCACTTTATTTTTGCGAAGAGTTTTGGCATTCTTGCATAATTTACAGTCAAAAGTGACTCAGTGGAGAATATGTCACCCATTGCAGATGGGAAAGGAAAGCCAAAAGGACTTAAATAACTGCAGAGCAAGTTCATTACTAACCAGAGGGTCAAAGTGTGGGTTTCCTAAAGACTGACTCAACCAAGTTCACCCAAGACCAACTCAACCAGGTAAGTAAAAATTCTCACAACTGGATATCATTAGCTTAGCTCTCTCTCTCTTTTTGCCCTCAAACAAACACTATGGAGATAAACTTAATTAATAGAATCAACCCATTTTTGTGATGGTGCAATGATAACCTACATGACAACAGTTCATAGATTAAAGAAATTAAAAAAAACTGGGTCATATTAATTTATATATGAGATATATTAAATGGTTTACTTTGTTTCAGTGTAATGTTTGTCATTTATTAGTAAACTATTATTACCTTGAACTCACTTTAGATGGGCACTGTATCCACTAGTTGTCTGCTTATACCTACTTGTCAAATGATCATATTAGCGTCAGTCTTCTATAAAAAATAATCAGAAATTTCAGATTACCATTCTGTTTTACGGTGGGCTATTTGCTTAAGGCATATGTCTTGGTCATTTGAAGTTGCTATTAAAAGATACCATGTACTTGGTAATTTAAAGAAAAGTTATTTTTCACAGTTCTAGAGGTTGGGAAGTCTGAGGTCAGAATATGAACTCAATTGGGTTCTGGTGAGTGCCTTCTTCCTGGTTTTCTCACATGGTGAAGAGAGAGAAAGGAAGCAAGCTCTCTCATGTCTCTTCTTACAAGAGCACTAATGCCATCAAGAAGGTTTTATTCTCATGACCTAATTACCTCCCCAAATCCTCAACTTCAAATACTAGAACATTAAGATTTAGAGGTTCAGACAGGAGCAGTGGTTCATGCCTGTAATCCCAGCACTTTGGTAGGCTGAGGCAGTGTATTACGAGGTCAGGTGTTCAGACCAGTCTGGCCAAGATAGTGAAACCTTGTCTCTACTAAAAATACAAAAAATTAGCTGGGCATGGTGGCAGGTGCCTGTAATGCCAGCTACTTGGGAGGTTGAGACTGAGGCAGAGAATTGCTTAAACCCAGGTGGCAGAGGTAGCAGTGAACCGAGATTGTACCACTGCACTCCAGCCTTGGTGACAGAGCAAGACTCTGTCTCAAAAAAAAAAAAAAAAAAAAAAAATTAGAAGTTTAGCATATGAGTTTGGTGAAACACAAGCCTGCAGTCTAAATCATCCTTTCGGAAAAGGCAGTCCTCATAAAATGTATGGGCTGAATTCTACAAAGATCTATTCAGTGGTTACAGGTATTCAAATTCGAGGGTAAATGAGAAAAGTCTTTAAATATATTAAATATCTTCTTCAAGGAATTAAAAAACACTACTCTGCAGGAAATCTTTCTTAAAGAATGAGAATTAATTATGTCCTAAGAAAGAAACCTAACGTAAATGTGTACATTTAGTTCATAAAATGATATCACCTGTTTTAAAGTCAAGTGAGATAAAATAAAAGTCCTCACAAATATTGATTTTACTATTTGCAAGCATGGAAAAACCACATCCACGTAGTATTAGACAGAAACAGTAGCAATCCCACCAAGCTTAGGTGTAGGCTTGGGAATTAGTTTGATCCTGGAGTACAAACAACATCATCAGGAATAATTGTCATCTCTTCATTATTTTCTTTTCTGGTTTTTTTTTTTTTGGTTTTCACATGATGACCCTAGCAGACTCAGTTCAAATTCTTCTAGGTTTGAATCCACCCACAATATAAACCTGACATGTCTTCAGAAAAATAAAAAGACCCCAAAAGCAAAAAATAAAACAAAAAAAATTTTAAAGAGAATTTTCTCTAATCACTTCAACACAAAGCCTCAGATCTGAGTTTTTGTTTGTTAATTTTAGACCAAATTTAATCATATGGCTTCCCCAGATCTTGGCAATAGGATGTCAAGTTGGCTTTGACTTGGATTACATGTATGTTTCTGGAGCTGTAGTTAGCCCCAAAACCTTATGGAAAGAAAAGGGAAAAGATAACTTCCTAAAGGAAATTCAGTGAACACTGGATGGTAGGAACAACAGATGTCTATCAAAATAAAGAACAAAACTACTAGTTCCATAATCATTCATGACTTTACTATTTTGTACAACAGTTTTAAAAGAAATTCTAGGATGATGATTCTGTCTTGTTCACGGACTTATTTATTTCAATAAACACTGAATTCTAGAAAAAGATTTGAAATGAAAGCATACATGTTTTTTAGGGAAAATTTTCTATGGAAATTTCCATCTGTGTCTCAGAGAAAATGGTTCCAACTGGCTTTTTCTTAAATGAACAGCCTATTAAATATTTCAACTGCAAGAATTTATCCCAGAGGACAGCTGACTTCTGCATCTGTTTCTTTAAATAAATGTTTTCTTGTATCTTTGAGTTTTACTACTCCTATAATGCTTCTGAGTGTTATACATCATACAGTATCTGAGAGACCTTTTCTATTTCACCAGACTTAATTCAAGGCAGCCAAATTAAATCATCCCAGTGATTCAGTAATTTCCCAAGAAGACCTTCAGACCTCAAATTAAATGGAGTCAACTTAAGTGCTTAATTGTTTTACAGATTTTTTCTTCATTGATTTTAATTAAGGTCTTCCTTGTCTTGCGAGCTTGGAGGACTTTTCTTATCGGTTGAAATAACTTTATTTGAAGTCAAGTTGGCCAACAAGTCGCACAGACTTAATAATTTTGCAGGAGCAAGTTATCTTGATATATTGGGAAACAAGAATCCACCTTCCCTTGTCAGTGAGAGTTAACACTGCGTATTGATTTCTGTTAAGCATCAATTGAGTACCTAAGGGGAGGTAGCAATTCTAGGGAATGTGACATATTAGAGTCCAAAACTGTGGGCACAACCTTGGAGAAGGAAATTAGCTGTGAGCAACTGACCTCTAAGTTTCCCTGTAACAACTGGTTTTGTAACTCTTCAAATAAGGTGGTTCATTGGCTCATTTTCCTTGGGCTGGAAGAGCTTCTACAAGTTTTATCATTAGCTTTCCCAGGTGCAATGGAAACAGCCAGTTTCGATCATCTTCCCCTTCAAGGAGCTAAGAAAAGCTGAAAATGTGTTCAATACACTCTTCTGTTTAAAAGGGGCAGATTTGAGGTTAGATAACCTGGGTTTCATGTCCCTGGTCTGCCTTTCACCAGTGTGTAGCATTAAATAATTACACATCCTCTCCAAGTCTCAGTGTTCCAATCTGTGAAATGGGGAGAACAATATTATCTAGTTCAAATTTCTTTAGATAGTGTCCTCTTCAATTCTTTTTCTGAGAGTTGGGTGTATCTAATGTTTATGGATATGTAAACATTGTGTGACACATATAATAACATCCTTTTGTACAAAATAAAAGGAAGAAGTTGTAGTATGTTAGTTACGTTTCTCCAGATAAACTTATAAGGAATTGTCTCACATGATTATGGATACTGAAGAGTGCCTTGATCTGCCCTCTCCAAGCTGCTTAACTGGAATAAGCCAGTGGTCACAGGTGTAATTCAATCAGAGTCCAAAGACTTGAGAAACAGGGAGCCAATGGTATGAATTTCAGTCCAAAGGTAGAAGAGGAAATAAGCTGACCCAGTGCAAGCAGTAAAACAGGAAACAAAAAGTGAGTTTCTCTTTCATCCACCCATTGTATTATTCAAGTTCTCAACAGATTGGCTGATGCCCACCACATTGAGGGCAATGTGCATTAGTAAATCCACTAATTCAAATGTTAAGGTTATCCCAAAGCAGCCACACAGACACACCATGAAACAGTGCTTACTTGGGGCACCCTGTGCCCCAGTCAAGTTGACGTAAAATTAACAATCATAAGGTTAGTATCTTGCATGATAAATGATCAGGGCAGGAAGGCTGAAGGCCAGATAATGCAGAAGATCTTATAGTTGCTAAATAGCAAGACTTTATTTGCTGGAGATGCAGTAGAGATTAGCCATAGACTTTTTGGATGCTTCCACTTGAAAATCCCCTTTGTACAGCCCTATTCCCTGAGGGCCTTTAATATGCTTGTTGCTTTAAAGACTGTGTTTTTTTAAATAATGTAAATCACAAGGAGTAATAAAACAGTGCTTATATGTAAAAATTATTAATAAATATTAGGCATCAGTATCATTATCGTATCACTATTATTATTATTTTCTCTATATCTTCTCTCCATGCCTCTCATATTAAAGATGTGAATATAAGCTTGCCTAAGTTACCCAGAGGGAGGCTAGTAGACTTTGGGAATAAATCTAGGTGTTCTCCACTCCTCACTTCTTGTCTAGCATTTTATATTTTCGACAGAAACTCATTCAAGCACATCAGACGCAGCCAAAAGTCTGATGATCCAGATGCATCAGACATATCCTCAATTAGTAAAATAGCCACATCTAAAAGTCCTTCTTCTATCTCTCTTAAATTCTGCCAATTGTTCTGAGCAGACCACTGAGCCTCCACTTGCATACATTATCACGTCACTAAAAATGTTTTGCTCTTCAAACATGAGAGATTTACCTTATGTTTGAAGAAATGCTTTTATATTTCAGACTAAAAGATGCATGTGATTAAAATTTCATGGCAATAACAAACACATAAACATCTATTTAAATCACTGCTTGAGTTAAATGGGAATAGGATTCTTGCCTCCTATTACAGAATACAGAAGAAAATTTTTGGATTCTCGCCTTATGAAAATGTAAGCCTTTCTCTCCAGTTGTCTCTCTAGTTTTCTCTTCAGTTGAAGCTGGCTTAACAGCTTCAGCCTCTGGAGAAATTGAGATACATAAGTTATACTATATAATGTGGTCTAAGTGGTACTTTATTTTTATTTCTTTGTTCTAGGAGGTGTTATAAATTAAATTCTTAACTGCAGGGACTTGTCAGGTGACTCAGCTGAGCTGTCCTTAGCACCTCACATGGAATATTGACCAAATCCAATCACATTTAACTGCTCATACTGAGCCTATTTTCAAAGGCATAAATATGTACATATAAAGCCTACAGCTTGGTGTAATAGCCATAGAACACACAGAAATTGGGTACAGTCTGAGATACACAGACTGCAGTGCTCACGGTATCAATTTTTTTTATCAACTACAATGATGAAGTCAGATGTTACAATTAGCCAGGTGGTAGAGAGAAAAGTCTCGGACATTACCAACATACTTAACCTTATTTTTTCCTCAAAGGTTTTGTTTATCATCAATTTATTTTAAAGCAGCATCTAATTCAGTGCTCATAATTATCTGATTCTATACAGATTTTTTTTTGCTATTGAAATGCTGCAGTTTCGGACAGATATTTTTCCTTTTTAAAAGATGGAATAAGAAGAAGCAAGATTCTCTGAAATATCTACACACTAAAAACTATAAAGAATTTGAGGAACATACAAATAAATAGAAAGATATTCTTTGTTTGTGGATTGGAATAATTTATATTGATAGAATGTCCATATATCCAAAGCAGTCTGCAAATTCAATAAAACATCTATCAAAATTTCAAAATTGCAATGACTTTTTTTATGAAAATGAAAAGAGTCCTAAATTTGTATGAAACCACAAAAACCTCAAATAGTCAAAGCAATCTTGAGATGACAGAACAAGATAGCATAATATCTGATCTCGAAATCCACTACAAAGCTATAGTAATCCAAACAGTATGGCACTGGCACAAATATAGATATACAGATTAATGGACCAGAATAGACAGCCTAGAAATAAATCTACCCATTTATGTTCAACTGATCTTAGATAAAGATGCTAAGAACAGAGTTGAGAGATGAATGGCAGTAAAAGAGGTGCACATGCTTACGAGTTTATTGCTGCAGGCAATGATCCAACTAGTAACCGTATGTGTTTCAAAAACTGTTAGTGAATTTCAACCCAAGGCTTTCAGGGTGCTGGAGATTCATTTAGATGAACAAAACTAAGGCTATAAGCTTGACTTCTCTAACTGATAAGGGTACCTATAGCTAAATTTCTAATAGGATAATAGTAATAACCGTATTAAAATACCATTAACTAGCAGGTATTTAGCACTTATTTACTGAACACTAGATGCTTTACATGGATTATGCCAAGTAGTCTTCAGCCAGAACAAACTCGGGATGTAGAGAGGATAATCATCACAATTTGACAGACAAGAAAACCTAATCTAAGAAAGATTAAACATTTTGGGCATGATTGCAAATAAATAAATAGGGATGTGATTTGAACTCTAATGGTTTTACATGAAAATCTACACACATTATGTGGTTTCCCAAAGGTTTCTATGACAATAAAATACTGCACAATTTATGGGTTCATGTTCAGCTTATGCCTTTTAAAATGTGTAACATATGATTTAATATCTATATCTCAAATTCTAAATTTATTTTAAAATTAATTTAATTTTCAAAACTAGTATCAAGTTACAAGGTTAAGAATCATTGGGGAGACTGAGTGAGACTGGGGAATTTAGATCTTCCCAGGATGTTCTAAATTCTAGTACAGTGTCCAGAATTCTGCCTGCAAAAATTTATTCCACTCCAAGTGGTCCTGGATGTAGAAACATAAAATAAGGTAAAAAAAAAAAAAAAAAAAGTCAAACAAAGAATTAATTCATATTTGAGGCCTAAGCCATTGAAGAGAACTCTAGTTGGCTAGGCTAGAGAGTAGAAGGCAAAAACATCTTCAGACTAATTTAAACATGTATCTTAGGACTTAGCAAATTTGATAACTTTTCTTGGACTAGTCAATGTTTCAGACACTAATTCCAGCATGACTCAGAATCACTAAGGATTTCATCCAAATGCAACTTATGAAGCCCAATCCTAGAGGAGTATAATTCAGAACTTCTGAGATAGGGCCTAGAAAAGTTCTTTTTTTTTTTTTTTTAAATTGCTTTTATTTTTTTAAAGCTCCCAGTTATTTTGATGTCTGGTTAATTTTGGCAAAACTATCTAGACCCTTTAGTCAGCTAAAATGACTCCATTCCTGGAATATGTGGCCTAATTAACATAGCAAAACTCCTTCTGGGTGATGTGCCTTATTCTTATTTCTGTTACATCACTGATATGGGCTAAGAGCTAAGAGTGTGTATTTGTATTGGGTGGCAGGGGATGGTAATCCATCAATCCATTGATTCCTCCCAGAGAGTGACACCTATTTTGAGCAACACCTTCTGTTAGGATCCATTAATAATGACAAAAATAATTAAAATGAAAGTGGAATACAAATGTCCTAAGTGAGGAACCCATTAAAACCTCTAGGGCTTCAGAAGAAAAAAGTGATTTTCATTGCAGAGCTGAAATACGTTTTCATGTGCCAAAGACATTTTGCAGTGCAATCGAAAAAGGAATGGTAGCAAAAGACAGACAGACAGAGTGAGAGAGAGAGACACTCAGAAGTTTAGTTCATTGTGGGAGGCAATGATCCAGTAAATAAATGGCTCGTGCTTTAGAAATTGTGGTGAATTTCACCTTCAGGCTTTCACGGTCTTGAGAATTAACATGCTTCAGGAATAAGGTATCATGTAAATTGGACCTTTAAAGATGGTATGTGTGAGAAAGAATGAAGTTTATATTTAAATTCCATGTTTCAAATATAGAAGCTGTGGATGGTTAAATGTTTTATCCAAAATAAAATAACAAATCTTTCAGAATTTAAGAATTTAAGCACCCTAAATTTTCCATTAATTCCACTAATATTAATATAAATCACAGTTAATGAGATTTTCTTAAATAGAAAAACTGCAGGAGAAAATATGCTTTTAGTCATTACTCAAATATAAAAGGCTTTGGAAAATATACAAGATTACCCAGTATGAATTTATCTTCATTGTCCAAAAATTAGCAATAGCTATATTACTTATGTATCATGCAATCCTTAAAAAGAAAATAATGATGTCAGATTTTTTTCTTTCTTCTAATTACATCTGGAGGAAATACAGTATGCTTTATTGAATGAAGACATGCAAGGACAATCCGTTCCTATCTTTGTTTACTACTTGAAGCTAAGACAAGCTTTAAATTCTCTTTGCAAAGAAGCTTCTCAGGAAAATCAGGCCTTTTGATCTAGGTCGCAAATTTCTCACCTACAGTGGGCTTTGCAGGAAGGGAGCAATGTTCTCCTAGGAGTCGATTTCATTACTTAGTAGGTACAGAAGACTATTACATGTCTGTAATCAGTATATTCACCTTAGAGATTAATGCTAATACAAAACCTTCAGAAATTCCAAAGATTTGAATCATTAATGTTATTTTTATTTCTGCTCTCTCAGTTAATTTGACTCTTTCCATCATACATACATATTTCTTGAAGTTTCCCTCATCAACTTTATGCTCTCCAACCTCTTCTTATTTTTTATCTTACTTAATACTTGATTTTGCATTCTCTTCCTTGATGATTTTTAAAACTTGTGTTCATCTAGCCAGAGATGAAATTTTAACTAAGTTCATACTCTCTTTCTTCCTTGAAGCACTATGATATACACTAAATGCTACCAGCCATAGGGAAATCATACTTGTTAATGTGTCTTTCCCCCTCAGATTGATGTGTCCTATGTTTAAATTACTTAAGTAATTTACAAAGTGCCCACCCACCTCCCTTTCACCTGTGGACCCACGATCCTCGTTCATACCTCTTTCATAACATCACCCCTAACTACTGTGGTCTTCATTACTTCTCCCACAGTGTCTACATTTCTGCTTCTCATGCATCTCATTAGACTTAATGATTTTAGCATTTTATATCCTGTGTATATATAACTTTTCATAATTTACAGTGTAGTAGCATGGTAAGTTGGTGAAGCAGATATTACATTCAATTTTCAGACAGGAAAGCTGACGATAATTAATCAGCCTCAAATTATCGGGTTAATTTGTGGGATATGCAACATTTAAATTCAGATGTCCTAGCCAAGTCTGAATACTTTCTTTGATGCCAAAACAATGCATTGTCCACTCAGTGTTTTATTTTTTTACTTTTTATTTAAAATTAGAATATATGTTCTCTGACAGGAGTTAGTATGTCTTATAATTATTCTACAAAAAAAAACCCTAAATATGTAACAAATTTTCTGTAACTGTGTGCTGATTGATAACTGGTTAATTAATATAAATTAGTATTTCATTGTACTTTTATAGCATAATCTCTATTTTCTGTAATTTGCCCAATGGAAACGATATGTCTGTTTTATTCTGAAATCTCATAAGAGAAAATTATTTACTTCTTTTCCCAAAATATGATAAAAAATGTAATTTGGTAGGGGAGGGAGGTGGCTTACAGTTTTGACCTATGTTCAATCACTTATGATAGTCCCTTAGCTATTTTGGAAAACCACCTAGGAAGAAGATTAGACCAGTAGATGGCTCTCTAATTCCTGAATTATAAAGAAGAACGGAGCTAATACATTTGACTTCGGCTGAACAGATTTGATTTGATTGCACCAATGACAGGAATAAACTTCACACAGACTTGCTGAAACTTTCTGCTGTTTTGTCATGTAGCTTAAAATGGCAAAGCTATTCTTGACCCTCTTTGTCCTTGACAAGTTCCAGAGATTGTTGAAGGAATCAGCACCAGCAAGAAAGACAATTTGTTCGACTCTGAATAGAATACTGGCTTGATCAGTACAGAGCAACTTCTTCCCCAGGATCTAGTTACCAGGAGAACTGGAACTAACAGCAAAAAAAATGGATTCAGTTCTCATCATCAGGTGTCCGCAAGTTGCATTTCACAGTGGGACACGCGACGAAAATGTAGGACCTATTTATGTTTACTAAGATGGAATGCGGGAATTTAGAGACCTGTGCTATAGAAAAAAAAGAGTATTCCAAATTTATTCTTACCAGATAGCATTATGCTTTTTTGTGTTTTGAAATAAAAATTTTGAAAGCAAAGATAATGTTTTTAAAGTATTGGCGAAATTATACTCCAGCACTAAAAAGAAAGAAAAGAATTTCATTTATCAGCGTATGCATGAATGTGCCTGTATAAACGTGTTTGCGGATAGTTCTGTTAGTTCTGTTGCTTAAAGACACTTTTCCTCCTTGTTCGGAAAGTGTTACAGCTCTATTACATGTTGTACATTCAGATGCTTTTTTTTTTTTAAGCCAAGTTTTAAAAAAATTCTAGAAATAGATCTGGCAGAAGACAAATATGTGTCCTGTTAAAACTTATTTCTGTGTTTGAGGTATGGTTCATTTCAATATCGCTTCTTACAAACAAGGCGAGGAAAGTGCAAGGTGTTACCTTCAGAAGAACTTGCATCTACAGGTGAAGAATTCTTGGCTACAGTTCGTAATGGGTGGAATGTGGAGCTTGTGCACAACTTTGACTTTCATGGCGACTTTATGCCATTTTGAAGACTTATGAACACATACGACTTGAATGAAAGTATCATTATACATTTTTGAGGTTTGGAGTGACACAGCCAACTAACCATTCGTACAGATAATCACAATGTCTAGGACACAGCGGTGTTATTTCACAGAGCTCACCAACCTCCTAAGGATTGGATGTGATAGGACTGATCACAATAAGCCAGCCTCAATTATTTCCATGCAATTTGAGGTTCTTAAATGTGCCAGGTCTCTCTAGGATAAAGGAATCTGATTTTAAGCAAGAGCAGACACAGAAAGGTATCAAGATACCCAGGTTTAAGCAGAGCTCACAGCTACAGCCTCCCTACCCTGAAGTTCCAAACAAGTCCTGAATTTGGCTGCCTTTACTACCGAGATTATGAACACAAGAATAAGCCACTGTGTGCATCAATTTGTCAAATTTCAAATCCACGAAATATGAAAATGAATAGCACTTATCTCATATAAAGTATTCCATAGGAAGCTGAGAGTGCCAACATAATAATAGCTGTCATAAAGCTTTCAACTCTTTGGAGGAAAGAATCTCTCGATTTTCATGCTTACAAGTTACTTTTTTGCCGTTGTCATCTTAATCACACTCAAGTAAATGAATTCACAAGCCTGTATTCTTCAGTCTTCTGATTATTTCTATAACTGAGGACTTGATAAACATTCAGTGAATTTTCAAAACACCTGATGTCATGTTATTAAGGTCAATTATTTTCATGTTTGGACTGCTCTGGGCACTCAGAGAGAATGGGAAATACTTCAGTCAAGCAGCAAAATTAATATTTTTCTCTTTAACTTGGAGTACACTTAAGGCAGGAAGAAACTAAGGAGGGAGGATGATAGAGTGAGAAAGAATTTCACATTTGTTCACCTTGTCTTTATAAACCAACTCAACATGCAAAGCTTAACAGTACTTCTAGTTGGTTCTACTACTGACAATTTCTCTTCTCGTAGGAGTGAGCATAGCAGGGAATATAAACTATCGTAATGTCATTTTAAAATATGCCTTTCTAGATGTCCTGGAATTGATGAATAACTTAAAGTCCATGATAAGTGGACAAAAAGTAGCCTATATTCTAAAGAGGAAGATGCCCCAAATGAGGGCTTTACACCTCCCTCATGCTTGATAAGAACAGGCTCTTCTGCCCTAAACCTCCTTCCAGTCTCTGCTCTCCCAGACTTTATAAGGGGGATGGAAAGAAGAGAAAGAACTTTCAGATTTGAGAGGCATTAACTGGAGAGCGCTAGGTCTTTCTGATATCTAGAGAAGAGGGTGCTAACTACTCCCGTATCTAGTGCAGGTGGCACCAAGAAAATCACTTATAAATATGGAGAGTTTCTGCGAGGAGAGGAGAGTTCTATCTCCTTCCCACACTGGATATAAGTTTAGGTAGTAACTTTGTTTATTTATTTTTTCTGTGTCTACCTCAGCTAGGGAAAAGAGATCTTGAAAGGAGATACCCGAGCGCAGAGAGGGTCCACAGGTGAAACAGACACTTCCACCTTTTGTTTGGTACAGAGGGTTGAGTATCCCCTGGGGTTCAATGTGCACTGGAGCAGATTGCCGTGGTTTGAATGGAGCCCCTCTAAATTTCAGGTGTTGCCAATATGACATTATTAAAAGATGGGGCCTTTAACAGGTGATTAGGCCATTATAGCTACTCCCTAGTTAATGGGTTGAAGGCCCTTTTAATAAGAGGCTTCACAAAGCATCGGCTTAACTGGCCCTGCTGCCTTCTGTCACGTAAGAACACAGTAAGAAGGCCCACACCAAACCAAATGCCAGTGCCAAGATCTTTGACTTCTCAGCCTCCAGAACTGTGAGGAACACATTTCTCTTCTTTATAAATTACCTTGTCTATAGTATCCTGTTGTAACACAAGCAGCCTAAGATACAGATAGCCAAGAATTTGTTCCCTGGCTGCTAGCTCACCCACAAAGCTGGCTACCTGGTGATGGGACTCTATCAGCAAAAGGCTGTGGGGGATCACACAGAATAAACGGAACTGAGGGGTGAGTTGGGCTGGGAGAACTCTGTCATAATGTGTCTCAACCAAGAGCTTGCTTAAAAACACTCATGCTTAGGTTCCAAGACGATGCTGGCATTAGTCATGAACAGCCAGGCTGAAGATGTTACTATCAAATTTGACTAAACAGTACTTTTAGTAACTCAACAATGAGGAAAAACTATGAGATTGACCTGACAAATTGTCAACAATAAAACCAAAAACCAGGAAAGAGAGATGCCTGTAGCTCATTTGGAGATGGTATTTGGAGAAAAATAAAAGTGTTCTATGCTCGTGCTCCTGTCTTCTAACGGCTACTATACAAGAAGCAAGCTGTGGTCATGACCCATCTGGGCACCTGTGTAATGGGGACATGAAGTCTTCTTCTCTGTTTGTTTTGATGTCCCAGTGTCCTGTTCGTTGCTCTAAATTCCAGTGTGTCATTAAAGCTACATGAGTGTTTTTAGATATTAAAGTGATAAAATGGCTGACTTACCTGATACCAGCTAACACACTAAAGTTATAACCCATTTCACTTAAATATTATTTTTGCTTCTAGGCAACTCAAAAATTAAAAACAGATTTTTGCCAAAGCTGTGACTGAGCCATAGTGATGTCACTTGCTCATCTGATTCCGATTATAACATTCAAAGAATTTACAGCTGAGCAGTTTCCACCACCTTTCTCAGTTTTATTTGAGCCCAAAATGTTCGTTTCTCTCTCTGTGGCAAACCAGTTTGAAAAGAATCAGGACTCCAGAGGAGAGGTGGAGAGGCGAGGGGTGGAAGGGAAGAGCAGGCAAGCATGCCAATCGCTATTAAATAAATTAGAAACTGTTGAGAAAGAGGTTTTTACCACAATGTGATTGCACTCACCACTGGAATGTCTTTAAAGGGTGTATTTAAGAACACATTTTTGCTTTACAGTTATGTCAAAAGTCTGGCCTGTCCTCTATCAACATCAAGTGAGGACAAGAAAGTAGGAGGGGGAGAATAGCAAGGGAAGGTCTGAAATGAGAAAGCAATGAGTACTTTAAAGATGTCCGATTGTCTTGCCCAGTCAGCAAGCAGTAGACAATAAAATGGCCGCACAGAGAATGTGTGTACGCTGAGTCTTTATGACCATGGCACATTTCAACACACGCTGTTGCCCCACAAAGAAAATAAACCAGCCTTCCTCACACATGAATAAATTTTATTAAACATAATTAACTAAATTGCTTATTTTCTGCAAATAGGAGACATTTAATTCTCTTCGATGGAAATACAGCTTATTTTACTTCTTCCCTCTTCAAAAAAGAAAGCAACAAAAAATGTTATTCATATACTTCAAATATATTTTTGTTTATGGTCTACACATATGCTATATATTATTTAAAACCCCAGCCCTAGAAACCTAGCCTACTGAAAATAATTTCTGACAGTAATATTGGGTGAGAAAGTAGTCATTTCCCATTGCAAGTGTTATGGAAATTCTTATATGGAACATGCCTATTTGTATAAATAAAACAAGATGCCATTCTGGGAAATGGATTCCTCTTTATGGCTGAGGAAATTAACCACAGATTTGGGAAGCCCTGGGCTAATGATAACTGGGCTAAGAGAAGACTGGGCTAATGATAACTGATCTGATTTGTGTGCAAACTATGGGATCTATTTAGACAGATTCAACTGGAAAGATACTGTGGAAATCAAGCAGTTTGGCTAATTTGATAACACAAATAAATATTTATTTTTCCCAACAAGAGTTTCAAAATAAACATAGAGGTTTAGTCAGGCGTGACCACGCTCTTCATGAGGCCCACCTGACTTGTAATGTTGCTATAGTGACCTCTGGTATAATATGAAAAGGATGCCTTCCTCTGTGCGATGTGTTCTTCCCTTGATTGGTAAAGCAATTTCTCCTAACTGCACCTTTGCATTAAATACGAGGCCAGGCAGGAAATGGCACACAGTGTTGGCTGGAGTGTCTTCTGCAAGCCTTCATTACAGTTTCCAGCCAACACTGTTATCAGAAAAATGGAGAACCGAGACAGTTCCACACATCATTTATGCAACCCAGGCTTCCATCTTCTAAAATCTGCAGTGATAAATACTTTGTAGAAGTGGCTGGCAGTAGATACTGAACTTTGCTAAATGCACCCATTTAAATTTCAAGATAAAAAATAAAATACAATGAAGCCTCCAAATTATTTTGTTTTTCCAAACATGCCCAGATGTTAACATTTCTGGGGTTAAAAAGCAGGGCAAGTTTTATCATGCTCACTTGTCTGACCATGTGGTTCTGGCCCTTAGGTTATTGCATTTTTAAAGACATACATATTTTATGTATGGCCCAATAAATTATTTCCATTGTGATTTCTTTTAACGTTGTTAGAAGATATTTTTGTTTTAATCTTTACAAAGAGGTAAAGTTGTAAAGATCTTCCCACCACACTATTTCAAGGTTGAATAATCTGAACATTTTCCTTACAAAGTGAGAGACACATAGCATAATCATTAATAGCATGAATTCTAGTGTCAGGTTTCTGCTAATCACTAACTGACCTCAGCTAGATTTCTTATCTTTCTTTTTCAAAGGCTTTTGCTAGAGCAGTTTAGGTTCAAGGCAAAATTGAGAAAAAGACACAGAGACTTCTCCTATTCTCCCTATCCTACACACGCAATGGTCTCCCATTTTCAATGTCTTCCACTAGAGTCGGCTACGGATTTTAGCCCTGTAATGCCCCAGTTTCCTCATTTGTAAAACAAGGTAAGAAGTTCCGATTGCTGAAAGCACTAAAGAGGACCAAAGTGTTTCTAAGAGAATAAATAGTTCATGTTTGTAAAGAACATAAAACAATGTGTGGTACATAGGAAGTATTGCAGAAGTGCTTGCCAAATCATTTAATAATGTGTTTAATAAATGTTTATTGATAGCTAAATTCTTTACTTTTTCTTTTTTTTTTTTTTTTAGACACAGAGTCTTGCTCTGTTATTCAGGCTAAAGCGATCATTGCTCACTGTAACCTTGGACTTTGGGGTTCAACTGATCCTCCCACCTCAGCCTCCTGAGTAGCTGGGACAGCAGGTGCACGCCACCATGCTCAGCTAATTTTTAAATTTTCTATAGAGATGGCGTCTTGCTGTTTGCCTAGGCTAGTCTCGACTCCGGGCCTCAAGCAATCCTTCCACCTTGGCCTCCCAAAGTGCTGGGATTATAAGCCTGAGCCACCACATGCAGCATGTTTACTTTTTAACAAGTATGCTTTGGACAAATGAGTTTTAGAACACAGAGTCAATCCATTTGATGAGTACTTTCTATGTTACAGAACACTCACTGGGCAAGGCCCACCTGCCCCTGCGCTGTGTGTGGCTGGGAGGGTTTCCTCCAAGGTCAGACGATGATCACTACCACACAGCATGCTTTCTTAGCAGTTTTACTTCTATGTCATGCTTCTACTCAGTTTGCTGTCCTTCATACAATCAGTGATTTAATTAAACTTAATCAAATAATATATAATAGCAATATTGCCATAATTACATTATTTTTAACTCTCTGAGACCAAAATATCCTTCTAACGTATCTCTTCATGAGCAACAGGGTTTTAGACTAAATCAACTATAAGGGACCTCTGTCACTGCTGTTCTTATTGCTGTGGGCATTTATTCACTCTGGAGTGTATTTCCATTGTAACATTTCAAGGTTCCCAACACATTCACCAAACAAAAACTACCCTTCTCTACATATTTAACATTCTTAAATATTTGATAATTCTCTTCATTTTTTCTCCTGGTTTCTCATAAATGTTTTATGGCCTAAAACTATACTAAGAATATTGTTGACAAAAGTAAAGGACTTTAAATGCAAAATAAGAAAGCAATTTTATGTGATAATGGAAGGAAAGGTAAAGAAAAAGCCTGTTACAAAAATTTAAGGGAAATCGACATCAGGAAAGTATGTGGCATGAATCATACTGGTTTTTGGAGCCAGGCATCCCTTGAATTCCAGCATTACTAACTATAAGAACTTGGGCTCTGAGATTTTATTTCCCCTTCTGTAAAATGGCAATAAAAATATCCACCACATAGAAATGGTGAGGGGATCAAAAATCAAAAGCTGCTTAGCTTAGGGACTGGCACACAAAAAAGGAAAGTTCTCAGTTTAGAAAGCCGTTAAATTAATCAAGACATCAAATCACACATTATAAGCCCCTTGAGAACAAGTACCATATACTCCACCAAACATACCGAGCACTCTATAAAGTAATCACGGATTGGCAGACAAGGCAAACATCTGCTTCTAAAAAAACTATGGAACAAATCAACTGAATTATGGATAGTTTACGAAATGTAGACCTTGCCTGAGCAGCATTGAGGACTAGAGTTGCTGACCTTCAGTCTTACTCATAGGATGGAATCTTTTTCCTTCATCAGGAGTAACATTTGGTTTTAATTCCACAGTGCACTATAGAAAGAAAAGTCAAAACCCCAAAATGATACCTGTCGATATGCAACAACGCTCAAATTGTGATAGAATAATCATTATCTTAACCCCTCCTTGAATGTGTTAATATTCCTGCTATTAACTAATAAACCTTGTTTAAACATTCAAAAATTTCCCAAGCTTCAGGTAGTATAAACAATTCTTTTTTTTAACTTTTATTTTAGGTTAGGGGATACACGTGAAGGTTTGTTAGATAGGTAAACTCATGTTATGAGGGTTTGTTGTATTGATTAGTTCATCATCCAGGTACCAAACCCAGTACCCAGCAGTTATCTTTTCTGCTCCTCTCCCTCCTCCCAGCCTCCACTCTCACGTAGACCTCGGTGTCTGTTATTTTCTTCTTTGTGTCCATGTGTTCTCATCATTTAGCTCCTACTTATAAGTAAGAACATGTGGTATTTGGTTTTCTGTTCCTGCATTAATTTACTAAAGATAATAGCCTTCAGTTCCAACCATGTTCCCACAAAATACATTATCTTATCCTTTTTTATGGCTGCATAGTACTCCGTGGTGTATATGTACCACATTTTCTTTTTCCAGTCTATCACTGATGGGCATTTATGTTGATTTCATGTCTTTGCTATTGTGAATAGTGCTGCAATGAACAGTCGCACACATTTGTCTTTATGGTAGAATGGTTTATATTCCGGTGGGTATATACACAGTAATGGGATTGCTGGGTCCAATGGTAGTTCTGCTTTTATCCATTGAAGAATTGCCACATTGCTTTCCACAATGGTTGAGCTAATTACAACATTGTATAAGTGTTCCCTTTTCTCCACAACCTTGCCAGCATCTGTTACTTTTTACTTGTTAATAATAGTCATTCTAACTAGTGTGAGGTGGCATCTCATTGTGGTTTTAAATTGCATTCATCTAATGATTAGTGATATTGAGCTTTTTTTTTTAAAATGCTTGTTGGCCACATGTATGTTTTTTTTTTCTTGAGAAGTGTCTGTCCATCTCCTTTGTCCACTTTTTAATAGAGCTGCTTGTTTTTACTTGTAAATTTAAGTTCCTTATAGATGCTGAATATTAGAGCTTTGTCAGATGGATAGTTTGAAATATTTTCTCCCATTCTGTAGGTTTTCCGTTTATTCTGTTGATAGTGGGTTTTTTTGTTTTGTTTTGTTTTGTGTTTATTTGCTGGAAGAAGCTCTTATGTTTAATTATATCCCACTTGCCAATTTTGGCTGTTGTTGCAATTGCCTTCAGTGTCTTTGTCATGAAATCCTTGCCTGTTCCTATGTCCTGAATGATATTGCCTAGGTTGTCTTTCAGAGTTTTTATATAGATTGGGTTTTTACATTTAAGTATTTAATCCATCTTGAGTTAATTTTTGTATATGGAGTAAGCAAGGAGTCCAGCTTCAAACTTCCGCATGTGGGTAGCCAGTTATCCCAGCACCATTTATTGAATAGGGAATCTTTTCCCCATGCTTATTTTGGTCAGTTTTGTTAAAAATAGGTGTGAAGCATTATTTCTTGGATCTCTATTCTACCCCATTAGTCTTTGTGCCTGTTTTTGTACCAGTACCATGCTGTTTTGGTTACTGCCGCCCTGTAGTATAGTTTGAAGTTGGTAACATGAGGCCTCCATCCTTGCTCTTTTTGCTAAAGATTGCCTCGACTATTTGTGCTCTTTTCTTGGTTCCATATGTATTTTTAAAAAGTTTTTTCTAGTTCTGTAAACAATGTCATTGGTAGTTTGACAAGAATAGCACTGAATCTGTAAATTGCTTTGGGAAGAATGATCATTTTAATGATTATTAATAGTATAACATTTCCCTTTTTTAAAAAATTTAAAATTCCATATTGTGGAAGCCAGGACTGGGTTCTTGAAATCTCTGACACTTAGTACATTTAGATTTGTATGAATCTCAAATTGGTTGGACAGAATTGTGTTTTAATACATGCCTTCTCTGGAGGAAAATCTGTTTGTTTTATGTAAATGAAATGCATTTGCTATTTTCTATCCTTTGCATTTGCAGAGCTGGACATAACTTGAACATTATGTATATATTTCTAATTGAGAATTCCATTTTCATCCTCTAACAAGCTGTTAAACCAGAAAGTGAGTCATGGAAAGAAGGCCTTGCTTACAATGAAGACACATTATTTGAAATCTAAAAGGCATAGATCTAAAAATGTAAAGTAGCCAATTATGAGGAAAATTCACTGATTTTCTTTTTACTTTATTAAAATTACCCAAAATAACATGTTATACATCTGAGAGGATCACTATATAGGGGCATCTAATATTACCCAAGTTTTCTCCTGGATATTTCCTAGATTATAATGCTAGAAATAAAGCTGGGGAATGTCGCTTTTATAGCACTCAAATTTATTACACAATTTTGGGGGGGGTTAGACACTTAGAATTAAATTCATATTGCTATTTGAGTTTTAGGAAAGTAAATTAAATAACTTACAGGGTTTTTTTGGTATATCTATTTGCTTTTCTGAAAATCTTGCTTTCTTTAGTATATCAGAGTGCAGGATGCCCATCGTTAGAATATCCATTCAGCTTGACTGCTGTTGAAACACTATTCAGCAATAAAATGTGAGTTTAACTGTGATAAGAGGCATACATTTTAAACATTTAAACTGAAAATTGGACTTAAGAACTACCAATTGATATATCTGAGAACTGTGTTTGAACAGTTTATTGATTAAAAATTTGGTAGACAGGCGGGGCATGGTGGCTCATGCCTGTAATCCCAGCACTTTGGGAGGCTGAGGCAGGTGGGATCACTTGAGATCAGGAGTTCGAGATTAGCCTGGCCAACATGGTGAAACCCCATCTCTACTAAAAATACAAAAATTAGCCAGGAATAGTGGCACATGACTGTGATACCAACTACTCGGGAGGCTGAGGCACAAGAATCACTTGAACCTGGGAGGCAGAGGTTGCAGTGAGCCAAGATTGCACCACTGCTCTCCAGCCTGGGCAACATAGTGAGACCCTGTCTCAAAACAAAACAAAAAAAAAGGTGGACATTTTGGAAAAAAAAAATCAAATAAAACTTCCAATTTAAAACATTTAACTCAAGAATAAGAAAATAAACAACATGCATAAAACATACACAAAAAATCCTGAACACACACCTCACCAAAGGGGATATACTGACTGCAAATAACCATATGAAAGGATGTTCAACATTCTGTGTCATTATCAAACTGCAAATCAAAACAACCGTCAATGGGAAGCCACTAGACAACTACTAGAATGGCTAAAATCCAAAACACGGTAAACACCAAATGCTGGCAAAGATATGGAGCAACAGGAACTTTCATTCATTGTTGGTGAGAATTCTTACAAAATTAAACACATTCTTCCTATATGATCCAGCAGTGATATACCTTGGCATTTGCCCAAATGAGTTGACAATTTATGTTCACATAAAACCCTAAGCATAGAAGTTGATGTCAGCTTTATTCATAATTACCATAATTTGGAAGTGACCAAGATGCCTTTCAGTAGGTCAATGGATAAATAAATAAACTGCAGTATATCCAGACAGTGGAATATTATTCAATATTAAAAAGAAATGAGCTTCAAGCTATGAAATGACATAAAGGAAATTAAATACATATTACTAAGTGAACAAAACCAACCCTGCAATGGCTATATACTGGGTGGTTCCATGGATATGGAATTCTGGAAAAGAAAGAAGTATGGAGAGAGTAAAAAGACTAGGCCGGGTGCAGTGGCTCACACCTTTATTGCTAGCACTTTGAGAGGTCAAGATGGGTGGATCACCTGAGGTCAGGAGTTCAAGACCAGCATGGGTAACATGGAGAAACCTCATCTCTACTAAAAATACAAAAAATTAGCTGGGCATGGTGGCGCATGCCTGTAATCCCAGCTACTCAGGAGGCTGAGGCAGGAGAATTGCCTGAACCCAGGAGGCGGAGGTTGTGGTGAGCCGAGATCGCGCCATTGCACTCCAGCCTGGGTAACAAGAGCAAAACTCCATCTCAAAAAAAAAAAAAAATTATCTGGGCATGGTGGCACAAGCCTGTAATCCCAGCTACTCAGGAGGCTGAGGCAAGAGAATCACTTGAACCCAGGAGGCAGGGGTTGCAATGAACCAAGATCACGCCACTGCATTCCAGCCTAGGTGACAGAGCAAGACTCCATCTCAAAAAAAAAAAAGACCAGTGCTTTCCAGGAGTTGAAGGAGGTGATAAATAGGCTGAGTACCAAAAATTTTTAGGGCAGTAGAACTATTCTGCATGATACTATAATGGTGGATACATGTCATTACATATTTTTCAAAACTCATAAAATGTACAGCACCAAAAAAGAACTGTAACGTAAACTCTGGACTCTGAGTAGGTTCATGAACAGTGTCAAATACACCACTTTGGTCAGAGATGTTGATAGTGCAGGAAGCTTTGCATGTGTGGGGATAGAGATGCATGGGAATTCATTGTATTTTCAGCTTAATTTTGCTATAAACCTAAATGTCTCAAAAATGTATTTAAAAAAATTAAGACTCACCTTCTAATTAGCATTTCATCATGCCAGTTAGAGTGGCGATCATTAAAAAATCTGGAGACAACAGATGTTGGAGAGGATGTGGAGAAAAGAGAACACTTTTATACTGTTGGTGGGAGTATAAATTAGTTGAACCATTATGGAAGACAGTGTGGCAATTCCACAAGGATCTAGAAATAGAAATTCCATTTGACCCAGCAATCCCATTACTGGGTATACACCCAAAGGATTATAAATTGTTCTATTATAAAGACACATGCACACGTATGTTCATTGTGGCACTGTTTACAATAGCAAAGACCTGGAACCAACCCAAATGGCCATCAATGATAGACCGGACAAAGAAAATGTGGCATATATACACCATGGAATAGTATGCAGCTACAAAAAATTACAAGTTGGCGTCCTTTGTAGAGACATGGATGAATCTAGAAACCATCATTCTCAGCAAACTGACACAAGAACAGAAAACCAAACACCACATATTTTCGCTCATAAGTGGGTGATGAAAAATGAGAACACTTGGGGACAGGGAAGGGAAGGGAACAACACTCACTGGGGTCAGTGGGGGGGGAAGGAAGGGAGGGACAGTGGGAGGCTGGGAGGTTGGGGAGGGACAACACAGGGAGAAATGCCTGATGTAGGTGACTGTGGGGATGGAGACAGCAAACCACTATGGCACGCATGTACCTATGCAACAATCCTGCAGGATGCAGGATGTGCACATGTACCCCAGAACCCAAAGTACAATAATAAAAAAAAATTAAGACTCACATAATTTGTTTAAGATAATAGAAAGAATGAAAATTCTGTACATTCAATTCTATGTTAGAGGACCTCAAAACTCTTATGAATAGGTATGTTGAATTATTCATTTACCTAATCAATACAGTTTAAATATTCATCTACAACTTATTTAAGCACAGAATATTTATTGATACCTACTTTTGGTGAATTCAACAAACTATCATCTACGTGTTCAAGGATTTTACAATATTGAGAGAGAAATAGACCATTAAGTAATCACAAAGTAGTAAGTTTTATTTAGAATGCACATATTATTACAAAAACTTAGTGGAGAAATATGCATATCAGAATCTGCCAGAATCAGGAGGTCAGGGGAATTTACCTGGAGGCTATGACACGGCTGAATTATGGCCATTAAGAAAAGGCATTCATATAAGAAAACTTTCAACTACAATCCCACGTCTGCATAAGAAGTACAGCCACAGAGATCTCGACAGAGAGACCGTCAGCTAGCAGAGACCCCTGATTTAATTCTGTATGCTCTTTTTCTGCAGGTTTGTTTAGTGTTTTGGTTTTGTTAATTTCCAGAATAAATTACTCACAGAAGCAATGACTGAGTGAGAAATGAGAGATGAGGTGAGGAACTTATGTAAATCCAACACTGTCTAACTGGGCGTGAGTTAGAGATTGAGTTTGGTCTCTATTGGAATTTTTTATTGGGCATGTATTTTTACAAAGGCATATGGAGTCAATCATTCATGGATGCGGGGCTTGCAAAGGATTTTAAATAGCTGGGTTAAAACCTAAATATGGAGACTGTTTCTTAGACCAATGGCTGCTCTGAACTTCACGGAAACACTCGATGAAGACTCAGCCAAAGGAAGACAAAGGCCAGATGACTAGTTGCTGCCACCTTTGAATCCTAAAGTGGGCACCGTAGACATACTCAAATAATATTTTCAAATGTCTGACCTGAATTATTTTCATTAATAGTAATAGTATATCTGGGGTGGGATTGTAGAGAAAATACTGTGTACAACCTGCCTAGAAGTCATGTTGGACCCAAATACTCAACTTTACTTCTATAATGTTTAGTCCCAAGATATCTTTAAAAATATTCAGATCTAATGTATCGACATTTCCACTTGTTTCATATCTCCTCTTTTGAGACACGCTTTACATGCCGACGCCAGAGTAACTAAGCTACTCACTGTTTTCTCATAACAAACCCGATCCTTTGTGAGTGATACATAAAAGAGAAACTTTCTGGTTTATTTTATATTCATTTTTAGTTCCTTTGAAATATAGAAACATTCTTTCCTCCATTCTATCATTTCTATCTCTTACACGTGTAGCAGTAAGTGTTTGGATTACACTATATGATGGCAGACAAATATGCTATTACCCAGAGTTTTGCATAATTAAAGTATAATACATTCACTTTTGAAAATGTCCATACTTACCTAAGTGCATAATGCTGCCAGGATATTTTCCCCTCCCCTATGGGTTTGAAGCTTTGCTTTGCATCTCGTCTCAAACACATAATTAGCTGTAGCAGCTATATTATAGTGGTCTCATAGCCTACATCACCCAAATCTTCTTTAAACATCATTTTAGCAAAGTAAACCCAGGAAATTCTGCTCACCTCACTTAAATACTTGTAACTTTAGTATTTTTACAATTCTTTCAGGCTCCGCACAGATGGGATTTTTCAAATGAAAACCAGATGAAAGTAAACAGCAATCTCACCATCGAAACCTAAAGGTAGGAAGACGAAGCCCTAGCTCTATGCTGTAACAAGATCCGCTTTTGCTGTGGAAGTGTGTTTCCAATAATTGCACAGTTACCTTTCATTAGAGACTCAAATCAGCATTTTATTTTTTCTTTTATAATTTGACGTGGTAAAAGGAGAAGTGGGCTTTCAAATGTCTAAACTGTGTCAACCTGAGATGAAGGTTTTTAGCACTCTGCCTCTGTGGGGGTATTTGGATTTGTAGTTCTTTTTCCAAATCCTGTTTAACATACAATTAAATAATAACGTAAATATATGATTTAATCTCCCCTGGCTATAAACTTTCAATGACTCTGGTGATTTCCTCCCCTTGGGGTTTTAAATTTGATTTCTATTGCCCTTCCTTACTAAAACCTATATCCATGTCCTTTTCCGTTGCAATTTGCTAAATAGTCATTTAATTTGTATCCTTTTTTTTATTTTCTTTTTTGAGACAGAGTCTCACTCTGTTGCCAGGCGCTGGGCTGGAGTGCAGTGGGGCGATCTCAGCTTACTGCAACCTCCACCTCCCAGGTTCAAGCCATTCTCCTGCCTCAGCCTCCCGAGTAGCTGCGACTACAGGCGCAGGCTACCATGACCAGCTAATTTTTGTATTTTTAGTAGAGACGGGGTTTCACCATGTTGACCAGGCTGGTCTCCGTCTCTTGAACTCGTGATCCACCCGCCTCAGCCTACCAAAGTGCTGAGATTACAGGCGTGAGCCACCGCATGGCCTGTATCCTCTTTTAAATTTGCTTGAAATAATTCTTTTTGGAACAAGAAAGAACACTTGATTGGAAAGGAATTATCGTAACTGTTTTGCCAATTTATTTTGGATTCATTTTTATTTTTTAATTATACACCTAGATCATCTCCAAAGTAGCCTCCTAAGTTGGTGTACATTAAAATCATTTGAGAAGCTTTAACAATGTAAAGCCCCATCTCCTGATGATCTGATTTAACTGGTCCGGATTGGGACCTGGACATTTATAAGTTTTAAAATATTTCTTTATGTATCTTAATACGCAGCCTTGGTTGAGAATCATTCTCCTAGCGTCTAAAACTCTTTCTTGCAGGGGTTTGTTCTTATGTTTCAAAGTTATGAGTCCTTTTTACACCTTGAGGAAAGTCAAGGAATTAGTCAAGCCTAGAAAGAATGTGAATTCTATTGCACTCTACACTCAGATTGCATGAAGAATCCTTAGCAGTAATAACTATCTTAGCATCATATTCTGCTTCTAAGAATGAACATGTGAAATGAAGACATTCCTACAGTTAAAGTACTTTGGGTCTCTCTGCAGTGCACTTATCTGATTTCTTATCAGCATTTAGTATAAACATTCTCAAAATCAGAGGCCCGTGGGCCTTCATTCCATCAGCCCTTCATACTATGGTACAGTTAGAGCTGACCTCTGACATGGCAAAGATTTAAAAACAACAACGTGTGGTGTAACCTCCTGAGTACCTGTGGAAAGGATAATCTCTCTGGGGCATCAATATTTCTTCTCTTTCAGGTGGTCTTCCTTGCCTTTGTCAATAGAGGAATGAAAGACAGAGGTCTGAATTAGCCAGCCAAGTAGGATGAAAATGGATGATACAGGTTTTATTTCACATCGTTTCAGAAAATGTAAGCAGAAAGAAAACACGGTTTTCACATCTAGAAATGATGTCATACACACCTGGGTTGTTTTGAATGATTCTTATTTCACTCACTGGTCTTTCAGTCTTCCAATAGAAAAAGAAAATGCCATTCATAATAGTCAAGTTTTATCGTTAATAGGATGGCTAAGTATTTTTATTATAATCAATTGAACATTTTCATCTTTAAGTAATACAGATACTATAAATGTTTAAGAAATCCACTTAGGAAAATTATCTGTGGTGAATCTTTCGTATTTTTCTAAATTCTCAAAATACTAAATTGATGGCGTTAGATTTATTAAAATGATTCATAATTAACATCACAAGTTTTAACTCAAGTAAATCATCCTTTCAAATGTGTCTCCTTCTTCTTATCGGAGAATTAAAATACCCCCAAAATATACTTGGAGTCACTTGAGATCTTTTATTTTACTTATTTATTTTTTTCTTTTTTGAGATGGAGTCTTGCTCTGTTGCCCAGGCTGGAGCGCGGTAGTGTGATCTCAGTTCACTGCAACCTCCGTCTCCCAGGTTCAAATGAGTCTCTTGCCTCAGCCTTCCAAATAGCTGGGATTAAAGGCACCTGCCACCAGGCCCAGCTAATTTTTGTATTTTAGTAGAGATGGGGTTTCACCGTGTTAGCCAGGATGATCTAGATCTCTTGACCTCATGATGCGCCGCCTTAGCCTCCCAAAATGCTCGGATTACAGGTGTGAGCCACTGCGCCTGGCTGACATCCTTCATTTTTTCAAACAGAGACCTTGAGAAGAGCAAAGAGATGTTTTGCTGCCTGTACAGATACAGGTGTAGCAACTTGAGACTCTGAGTACTTATGTTCCTTTTAATTACCCTGAAATAATGGGGGTAAGAAGTTCAGACAAGTTCTAGGGAAACAGTAAATATGATTAAAAGGCAAATTAATAGATAGAAATAGATTGTGGGAATTTAATGTGTTTAATGTACCATGTCTAACGGACTGACTGTACAGGAGATTTGAAACCAGTGGAGAAATATGTAAATAACCTAGAGGAGAAAATGTCACCTCACGTTGAAGGAATTCATGATGGAGCCTAATAGTAATTATAGGGCCTGGTGCAATGGCTCATGCCTGTAATCCCAGCACTTTGGGAGGCTGATTTGGGTGGATCATTTGAAGTCAGGAGTTCAAGACTAGCCTGGCCAACGTGGTTAGACCCCATCTCTACTAAAAAATACAAAAATTAGTCGAGCAGTAGTGGTGCATGACTGTAATCCCAAATAGTCGGGAGGCTGAGGCAAGAGAATCGCTATAGCCTGGGAGGCAGAGGTTGTGGTGGGCTGAGATTGTGCCAGTGTACTCCAGTCTAGGCAACAGAGTGAGACCCTGTTTCAAAAAGAAAAAAGTAATACTAGGATCATATTTAGAAGTATAAACCATGTCAAGAAAAATCTCTGACAGAGAATTAAAAATAAAATAAAATATCTGGAAAAGTTACAGTTATGGTATCCTTTTAGATTTCAGAAAGAAACCTTCACAGAAGATGTGTTTTTAGCAAGAAGAAATGTCAAGGGAAAAAAGCAAGATTTGAAGTCACAGATCCCAGTTTGAATTTTTGATCTATCATTTAGAGTGTAACACAAGGCATATTACTAGGACATTTATAAACCATATTTATAATTCGTTTTTTCATGGATGTAATGGAAACAACGAAATGTTATTATGTAAAGTGCTTTGCAAATTACAGAGGTGCTTTCATAAATAGGTCAAGATGTACACCTCAAAGTGAGATTCTGGCTTTCGACAAGCGTTCCAAGTTGGTTAATATTTAACACGCACAGTCCATTTGGAGATACACTGATCTAAAAGGCTAAGATTGAACAATGGAAGAAGTCCTTAATTTTGGAAACAGTCAACTTTAATTTAGATTGATAATGCTTGAGCAAAATTGCAAAAATCTCTGAGTCTTCTTTCTCCTCATCTGTAAGTCTAAGAGTGGGAACCGTTTTGGAGATCTGAGAAGATTTCATGACGTATGTGTACAATCAGTTGTGAGGGATATTTCAGATTAATAGTTACTGGTATGAGTTAACTTTTGTTAATGATTCATCTTTTGCTATGTGTTTGTTTAGATTATTTGTATAATATAATTCTCCTCATTCTTCTGTCATCTGATATGCTTCCTTGAAAGGAGCAGAGGTGAGATTTACCTGTAACCTGAAGTTTATATGGACAGATAGGTCCTATAGAATGTGAGTAGTAGTCTGTTTTAAGAACCATCTATTACAAGTGTATGCAGAAAGAAGTAAAACAAAGCTGAGAACCTTTGGAGTGAACTATGTTTGAATATTCCTTAAGCTCTGAATCAAACAAACAAACAAACAAACAACAGTGAGTAGAAGCAGAGCTTACAAAGCCATGGAGGGAAATAAAAGATCCTGAATTAACTGTTCTCTGCTTGGATATCACTTAGTTTTTTTTCTGTCTTTGATTCCTTTCAATATGTGACTAATGCATACTTTGTTAATAATGACCAGAGCTTTGTTCTTCACAATGAGAGCTACTTAGCCATGTAAACAGAGTGACAGAAAGGAGAGAAACAACCTAATACATCCATTACACAGTCAAACACCTAGAAAGGGCTGTGGAATCATAGGGGCAGCCAGGTACATAGGTACACTCAGAGATAGGTACTGGCTGCTGGCAACCACCTGAAAGCACTTACTAAGACTGAGATAAGAAAATAGAAACTATGAAGGGTGCTCTGAAGAATCCTGGGTAAAGAGATCTTGACTCTATACCAGAGAGGTACATCAATTCGGTGGATGGACCGTGGCTCGTTTAAGAAACCACTGCAGGATCATGATACCCAGTCATTAAGGGTGACAAGTTCAATTGAACTTGCTCCTGCTTGGATCCAGTGTCTACCTTCTTCTTAAATCAGCCCCATTTCTCATTTGTAATCCTACTCTTTGGTCCATCAACTGTCTGGTCCTCAGCCAAGAAATCTGGACATGGATTTTGGCTTGGGTACAATTTGCTGATCTTTATGTTTTTCACCTTAGTCTGGGCATCTCTCACACAAGCCTGCATTTAGACTAGAGTGTTCCAGTTACTCAAAAGATGGGAATTCTGACAATCACGTTTTTAAAACACCATATTGAGGTATAATACTTTATACCATACAGTCTATCTGTTTAAAGTACAGAATTCACTGATTGTCAGTATATTTACGGAGTTGTACAACCGTCATAATAATCTAATTTCAGATCACTTTCATCATCCTCAAAAGCAGTGTTGTATCCATTAGCAATCATTTCCCATACCACCATGTCCCAGCCTTAGGCAGTCGCTAATGTACTTTGTCTCTATAGATTTGCTTATGAGCTTTGATAAATGATTTAACCAGTCACAGAAAAGAATCCCATTTTTTAATCCTCAATTTGCTCACCACATGATCTCTAACTTCTCAGTATGAAGTTGTATTCGAGTTTGGAATATTTGCAATTAAAAACTTATTTTCTTATGTGCGTATTTTTCAAAGTTCAGTTAAGGGTTCTCATATTGTTCAGACATGTTTTGCTATTTTCTCTGCTGAGTTTTCTTCTGTGTTTTAGCAGTGAGAGAATGGCCATGGTCGTAAACTTAAGAACACATGAAGTATCAATGACCTGACTTTTTTCCACCACCGAATTTGTGTTCAGTTTCATGAGTCCCTGAGACATTCAGGGCATGAAGTGCCAGCTCTGGTCCTTGATTGCCCAGACTTGTCTCTTTCATCCCATAGCTGGTCACCTACTAGTCACCTATCCCAGTTATATGCACTTACAGCCCTTGCCAGGTTATAATTATACCATGTCTTTTGCTTACTAATGTTAGGAATAAAGATGATAATGATATACAACTAAGTAACTTTATGAGAGTTTAAATGAGCACAATCACACACTAACCTTAGAGTGAGATTACTTTGATAGAAAACGTTTTTACACAATAAATTAATATTGGCATTGATAAAAAATTTAAAATCATTAATTTCCATTTAGTAATAGTACAATTTTTGTGGATGTATTTTAAACATGGGGGGTGATTAAAAGCATCAGAAACAGAAGAAAATAAAGGAAGTAGAAACTGATTTATTGAAAAGATAGAGAGTGGGTCATAGAATTAATGGAGAAGGTGAAAATATATGTCCCAGAGTGGGCAGACATGAAGGCCACCTTGGAAATCTTGGAGGGAGGAACTGATAATGGGTACTTCAGGACACAGTAGTCAGAATGCATAAATTTCCATAAGGCTATGTGTCTCCTTATAAGTCAGATTCCAGGGAGAGATTGTCTAATTAGCCCAGCTGTGGTCACATCCTCATCCCCTCAGCCAGGATTGGTTGAAGCACCGGGATCCAGTGTATCACTAAGATTGTATTCAAATGGAGGAGGTGACATCTCCCAAAGCAGACATAGGATGACGATTCTAGATTTAGAGGGAATGAATGCCAGACTATTAATAGCAAGCATACTATTTATTTTTCAAAAACTTACACAGTACTTACTCTGATCTGGGCAGTGTTCTGAAGATTTTACAATTAATTTCTCATCGAATCCTCATAATAACCCCATATGGTAGGCACTATTATTTTCAACTTCATGTTATAGGCTCAGAGTGGTAAAGTAACTTTCCTGAACTCACACAGCTAACGAGAGAGAGAGTGGTGAGATTTGAAGACAGTCTGGCTCTGAGTCCCTGCTCTCAACTGACACTATGCTGACTTTCTCTAAGCTCAATTAGGGAATGTCATTTCATTGCTTTTAATAAGAATCCTGTGAAATAAATTACCATTTCAGAAATAAGGAAATCTAGACTCAGGAAGCTTAGAATTTGACTAAGGCTCAGAATTTGACTAAAGCTACAAGTCTTCAGTGCTCATACACTTCCAATCATATTATACTGTCTTTTTAGCTTTTCATATGGAAGTGGGCATTAACATTCTATTAATAGCTTAAAATGCCACCTAGATGCTTAAAAGCTGCCTTCAGTTCTCTATGCTGTGTTTTTCCCTATGTAACATTTGAAAGCAGTCTTTTCCTTTTACAATTCTGTGTGTTTCTTTCAATAAGAAGGCAAATATCAAATCTCTAAGGAATGCTATGTGAATAAGACAGTCTCTGAAAAAGCTGAATCAAGATGCCGTTTGCATCTTGTCTTTCACTTTCCGTTTTTCTGAACAGCCTATAGTTCTTCAAAAGAAGCGTTTTCCTTATTCTGAGTATGCCATGGATTCAATTCCCAAGCAGATTAGCCCAATCACTGGTGGAGCTGAAACGTTTTTAGTGGCCAATCTGTCCAAGATCTTAAAAAAAGAGAATTTCTTATTTTCCTCTATGGATTCAAAATATAATAAGCTAATTCTGAATTTTGTTTGTATCATGTAAATTTAAGGTCCAAATGCAGACATTAAGCCCTTCTCTGAATATTTCACCTTGGAGGCATCAGACATGACTTTTTTTCTGAAAGATATGTATCTTAAAATAACATGAAAGTACAGGATTTAGGGAAAGAATTTTTTAACCTTTTGCCTCTGATCAGATTTAATCCATTGAGCAGCAATGTGACTTGATGACCTCACTCTCAGCATCCTCCCTAGCAAACGCAGTCTGTTTACCAACAAGAATATAAAATGGCTGTATTGACCCTTCATTCTTCATGACAGGTGGCATGGCATCCCAGGGAGATGAAGCCTACTCTCCACCCTCAAGTAGGCCCTAGTGTCTGTTTTGCTCGCCTTTGTGTCAATGTGTACTCTTTTAAAGTACAATCACAATACCATTATTATACTTCCATAAAAATTAATTTCTTTGCATTATCAAATGTCTAATATGTGTGTGTATGTGTAAACGAGTTGTATATATGTATCTTATTTTTACAGTTTATATTTTGAATCGAGATCCAAACAAGATCTACATATTGACTGGTTAATATATGTCTTTTATATGTCTTTTATTTCATTTTGACTTCAATTTTTATTTTAAGCTTAGGTACATGTGCAGGATGTGCAGGTTTTTTACATTGGTAAATGTGTGCCATGGTGATTTGCTGCACAGATCATCCCAGCTATTTTTAATGATGCTCTGCCCATGTGTTCTCATAATTTGGCTCTTGCTTCTAAGTGAGAACATGTGGTATTTGGCTTTCTGTTCGTGCTTTAGTTTGCTGAGGATAATGACCTCCAGCTCCATCCGTGTCCCTGCAAAGGACATAATCTCACTCATTTTTATGGTTGTATAGTATTTCATGGTGTATATGTACAATATTTTCTTTGTCTAGTCTATCACTGATGGACATTTAGGTTGATTTCATGTCTCTGCTATCATGAATAGTGATGCAGTGAACATACACATGCATGTATCTTTATAATAGAATGATTTATATTCCTTTGGCTGTATACCCAGTAATGGGATTGCTAGGTTGAATGATATTCCTGTCTCTAAGGCATTGAGGAATCACCACACTATCTTCTACAGTGGTTGAACTGATTTACACTCCCAGTAATAGTGTAAAAGCATTCCTTTTTATTTACAACCTCGCCACAATCTGTTGTTATTTAACTTCTTAGTGATAACCATTCAGACTGGTGTGAGATGGTATATCATTGTAATTTTGATTTGCATTTCTCTAATAACCAGGGATGCTGAGCTTTTTATCATATGTTTGTTAGCCACATGTATGTCTTCTTTTGAGAAGTGTCTGTTCCTCTCCTTGGTCCACTTATTAATGGAGTTGTTTGTTTTCCCTTGTAAATTTGTTTACGTTCCTTATAGATGCTGGATATTAGACCTTTGTCAGATGAATAGATTGCAAAAATTTTCCACCATTTTGTAGGTTGTCTGTTCACTCTGATGACAGTTTCTCTTTTGTACTGAAGCTCTTTAATTTAATTAGAACCCATTTGTCAATTTTTTGCTTTTGTTGCAATTACTTTTGGCATCTTCATCATGAAATCTTTGCCCATGCCTATGTCCTGAATGGTATTGCTTAGTTTTTTTTTTTTTTAAGGGTTTTTATAGTTTTGGGTTTTACTTTTAAGTCTTTATCCATCTTGAGTCAATTTTTATATATGGTGTAAGGAAGGGGTCCAGCTTCAATTATCTGCTTATGGTTAACTGTTTCTCCCAGCACCACTTATTAAATAGGACATCCTTTCTCCATTGCTTATTTCTGTCAGGTTTGTTGAATATCAGATGGTTGTAGGTGTGTGGTCTTATTTCTAAGCTGCCTATTCTCTTCCATTGGTCTGTGTGTCTTTTCTTGTACCAGGACCATGCTGTTTTGATTACTGGAGCCTTGTAGTATATACTTTGAAGTCTAGTATTGTGATGCTTCCAGCTTGATTTTTTTTATTTAGTACTATCTTGGCTATTTGGGCTCTGTTTTGGTTCTATATGCATTTAAAAATACTTATTTCTATTTCTGTGAAGAATGTCAATGGTCATTTAATGGGAATAGCATTGAATCTATAAATAACTTTGGGCAGCATGGACATTTTCATGATATTCATTCTTCCTATGCAAGAGCATAGAATGTTTTTCCATTTGTTTGTGTCTGCTCTGATTTCTTTGAGCAGTGGTTTGTAGTTCTCCTTGAAGAGGTCCTTCACATCCCTTGTAAGTTGTATTCTTATATATTTTATTCTCTTTGTAGCAATTGTGAATGGGAGTTCACTTATGATTTGGCTCTCTGTTTGTCTGTTATTGGTGTATAGGAATGCTTGTGATTTTTGCACATTGATTTTGTATCCTGAGACTTTGCTGAAGTTGCTTATCAGCTTAAGAAGCTTTTGGGCCGAGACAACGTGGTTTTCTAGATATAGGATTATGTCATCTGAAGACAAAGATAGTTTGACATCTTTTCCTATTTGAATACACTTTATTCCTTTTTCTTGCCTGATTGCCCTGGCCAGAACTTCCAATACTATGTTGAACAGGAGTGGTGAGAGAGGGCATCCTTGTCATGTGCTGGTTTTCAAGGGGAATGCTTCCAGCGTCTGCCCATTCAGTATGATATTGGCTATGGTTTTCTCATGTGGCTCTTATTAATTTTAGGTATTTACCTTCAAATCCTAGTTTATTGAACGTTTTTAACATAAGGGAAGGTGAATTTTGACAAAGGCCTTTTCTGCATCTGTTGAGAAAATCGTGATCTTTGTCTTTAAATCTGTTTATGTGATTATTGAATTTATTGATTTGTATATTTTGAATCAATCTTGTATTCTGAGGATGAAGCATACTTGATCATGATATATAAGATTTTTCATGTGTTTCTGGATTCAGTTTGCCAGTATTTTGTTGATTTTTGCCCTAGTGTTTATTGCACCTTCATCAAGAATATTGGCCTGAAATTTTCCATTTGGTTGTGTCTCTGCCAGGTTTTGATATCAGGATGATGCTGGCCTATAGAATAACTTATAGAAGAGTCTTTCCTTTTCAATTTTTTGAAATAGTTTCAGTAGAAATGGTACCAGCTCTTCTTTGTACATCTGGTGGAATTCAGCTGTGAATCAGTCTAGTCCTGGGCTTTTTTTTTTTTGGTTGGTAGATATTTATTACTGCCTCAATTTCAGAACTTGTTTTTGGTTTATTCAGGGATTCAATTTATTACTGATTCAGCCTTGTGAGGGTGTATGTGTCCAGGAATTTATCAATTTATTTTCTAGTTTATGTGCATAGAGGTGTTTATAGCATTCTCTGATGGTTGGTTGTATTTCTGTAGGGTCAGTAGTGATAACCCTCTTAAAATTTCTGATTGTGTTTATTTGGATCTTCTCGCTTTTCTTCTTTGTTAGTCTAGCTAGTGCTCTGTTTTATTAATTTTTTCAAAAAAAAAAAAACCCAGCTCCTGAATTTTTTATGTTTTGCAGATTTTTTCGTGTTTCTATCTCCTTCAGTTCACAACTGATCTTTGTTATTTCTTGTCTTCTGCTAGCTTTGGGGTTTGTTTGCTCTTGGTTCTCTTGTTACTTTAGTCATGCCATTAGACTGTTAACTTAAGATCTTTCCATCTTTTTGTTGTGGGCATTTAGTGCTATAAATTTCCCACTTAACACTGCTTTAGCTGTGTCCCGGAGATTCTGGCACATTAATTTCCAATAATTTCTTGATTTCTGCCTTAATTTCATTATTTACCCAAGAGTCATTTAGGAATACATTGTTTGGTTTCCATGTAGTTGTGTGGGCTTGAGAGAATTTCTTAATCTTTAGTTCTAATTTGATTATGCTGTGGTCTGAGAGACTTACAATTTCAGTTCTTTTGCATTTGCTGAGGAGTGTTTTACTTCCAATTACGTGACCAGTTTTAGAGTAAATGCCATGTGGCCATGAGAAGAATATATATTCTGTTGCTTTTTGGTGCAGAGTTCTGTATATATATATCAGTTCTATATATGTGTGTGTGTGTATACATATATATATGTATATGTATATATGTATGTGTATATATCTATCAGTTTTGTTTGTATCTATCTGTAGATATCTATATATCTATCCATTTGATCCTGAGCTGAGTTCAAGTCCTGAATGCTGCTGTTAATTTTCTGTCTCAGTGATATTTCTAATATTGTCAGTGAGGTGTTAAAATCTCCCACCATTGTATGGGAGTCTAAGTCTCTAGTGGGTCTCTAAGAACTTGCTTTATGAATCTGGGTGCTCCTGTACTGAGTGAACATATATTTAGGATAGTTGGTTCTTGTTAAATTGAACCCTTTATTATTATGTAATGCCCTTCTTTGTGTTATTTGTTCTTTGTTGGTATACAGTCTCTGTTGTCAGAAACTAGGATTGCAACTGCTGATTTTTTTGTTTTCCATTTGCTTGATAAATATTTCTCCATCCTTTTATTTTGAGCCTATATATATCTTTTGGCATATGAGACAGGTCTCTTGAAGACAGCATACCAATGAGTCTCCATTCTTTATCCAGCTTGCCATTCTGTGTCTTTTAATAGGGACATTTAGCCTATTTATATTTAAGGTTAGTACTGTTACGTGTAGAGTTGATGCTGTCATCATGATGCTAGCAGGTTATTCTGCAGACTTGTTTATGTGGTTGCTTCATAGTGTCACTGGTCTGTATACTTCAGTGTGTTTTTGTAGTGGCTAGCAATGGTTTATCTTCCCATATTTAATACTTTCTTCAGGAGCTCTTGCAAGGCAGGTCTGGTGGTAATGAATTCCTTCAGCATTTGCTTGTCTGAAAATGATCTTATTTCTCCTTCACTAATAAAGCTTAGTTTGGCCAGATATGAAATTTTGAGTTGGAAATTCTTTTGTATAAGAATATAGAATATTGGTTCCCAGTCTCTTCTGGCTTGTAGAGTTTCTACTGAGACGTCCACTGTTAGATTGATGGGCTTCTTTTTGTAGGTGACCTGGCCTTTCTTGCTGGTTCCCTTTACATAGTTTTCTTTCAACCTTGGAGAATCTGATGATTTTGTGTCTTGGGGATGATCTTCTCATGGAGTATCTTACTGGGGTTCTCTGCATTTCCTGAATTTGAGTGTTGGCCTGTCTTGCTTGGTTGGGGGAAGTTCTCCTGGATGATATTCTGAAGTATATTTCCTAACCTGGCTTCATTCTCCTTGTTTCTTTCAGGTACCCCAATTAATCATAGATTTGATCTTTTTACATAATCCCATATTTCTCACACGATTTGTTCATTCCTTTTTATTTTTTTCTCTATTCTCAGCTGCCTGTCATTTTTCAGAAAGATGCTCTTCAAGTGCTTAGATTCTTTCCTCTGTTTGGTCTATTCTGTTATTAATACTTGTGATTGCATTGTGAAGTTCTTGCAGTGTTTTTTTCAGCTCTAACGGGTCAGGTATGTTCCTCTTTGGCTGTCAGCTACCATATTGTTTTATTATGATTCTTAGATTCTTTGCGTTGGGTTTCAATGTATTCCTTTAGCTCAGTGAAGTTTGTTACTCACCTTCTGAAGCCTGTTTCTGTCACTTCAGCCTTCTCAGCCTCAGCCCAGTTCTGAGCCTTTGCTTGACAGGTGTCGTGGTCATTTGGAGGAAAAGAGGCACTCTGGCTTTTTAAGTTTTCAGTATTTTTGTGCTTTTTCTTATCTTCGTGGGCTTATCTACCTTTGATCTTCAAGGTTGCTGACCTTGATGGGGTTTTGTGTTTTGTTTTTCTTGTTTGCTTTTTTGTTTTTCTTTTAACAGTCTGGCCACTTTACTTTAAGGCTGCCGCAGTTTGCTGGGGATCTGCTCCAGACCCTAGTTGCCTCAGCGTTTTTCTGTACCTGGAGGTATCACTAGTGAAGACTGCAAAACAGCAAAGATAACAGCCTGTCCCTTCTTCTGAGGGTTCCATCCCAGGAGGGTATTGACCTATTATCAGCCCAGACACACCCATAGGAGGTGGCTGGAGACCCCAGTTGGGAGGTCTCACCCAGTCAGGAGGAACAGAATCAGGGACTCAATTAAAGAAGCAGTCTGAATGCTTTTTGATGGAGCAGTTGTGTTGTGTTGGATATTCCTCCAGCCCCTGATCAGTTTGGACTCTCCAAGATCCATAGGCTGGACTGGCTGAGAATCTTGAATGGTCAAGGTGGCAGACTTTCTGCCCCTTAGGCAGTCTCTTTCCCAGTGGGTAATTAAAGATCTGTTGGCCCTGTGCAAAAAGGTGAGGTTGGATGGATGCCCTGGGCTGAGGTCCTGGCTGGGAGGACATGCCTTATGAGGAGAAGTAGATCAGGGTCCCACCTAAAGAAGCAGTCTGACCATGCTTTGACCAAATAGCTGTGTCATGGTGGGGAACCACCTCTGCTCCTGTCAGCTTGGACTCTCCAAAGCCCACAGGCTGGAATTGCTGAGTCATCCAATCAACCCATGTGGCAGCCCTTTCCTCCCCTGGCTCTATGCATAATTAGTGCAGGCAGGTGTAGCTGGAGGGCCTGGAGAAATGGGTAAGGGCCTTACTTAAAGAAGTATTGGCCCCTTCTTTGTTTTATATTTAACTGTATCTATATTTTGTACATATACTGGGATCTTGAAGGGGATAACTGAAAACCAATATACGGGTAAAGAATTTCAGGTACAAGATGAGGACTTGAGTAGACATTCAGAGGTCTGAACCTGACAGTTATAGGTCTGGAGATGCCAGCCAAAGTTACAAGCTCAGTAGAATGGTATAGGCAGGGTTGTGGGCAAAATACACATTCAAGAATAGGCTGAACATCTAACCAGGTGGTTTGATGTAGGAAAACACTTGGATATTTAGTGCACATACTATATTTTTTAAATGCACTATCTTATATGTTCTGGAAAACAATCATTTGAAGAAGACAGCATTTTCTTGATGTTCAACATGAGGACATTGAGGCTTAGATTTTAACTAGTTTTTTGTATGCTATGTTTTGAACTAAATTGTGTTCACCCAAAATTCATTTGTTGAAGCCCTAACCTACAATGTAACTATATTTGGAGACAGGACTTTTAAAGGTAAAGTTAAATGATGTCTTAAGTGTGGCTCCCTAATCTAGTAGGTTTGGTGTCCTTTTGAGAAGAGGAAGAGAAATTAGAGTTTCCTCTACCATATGAAGAAACAGAGAAAAGGCAGCTGGCTTTGAGCCAGGAAAAGGAACTTCACCAGAAACCAAACCAGCTGGCAGCTTGATCTTGAATTTTCCAGACTGCAGAACTGTGAGAAAATAAATATCTGTTATGTAAATCATGAAGCTTGTAGCATTATGTTATGGCAGCCTGAGCTGACTAATATACTGTAATTATGAACTACTGATTGACCAGTGTTTGTGGGTCAAACCTGATGGGATGTGCTATGGTTTGGATGTGCTATGGTTTCCAAAAGTGCATATGTTGACACTTGGTCCCCAGTGTAACACTGTTGTGAGGTGGGACCATTGGAAGGTGGATAAGTTTCAAGGATTAATGCTGTTATCATGAAAGTGGGGTAGTTATCACAGGAGTGGCTTTCTTATAAGAGCTAACTCTCTCTTGCACTTTCTTTCTTGCCTTTATGAATATCCACCATGAGACTATCTTTGCCAGATGCCACGATGGGACTACCTTTGCCAGATGCTAGCACAATGCTCTCAGACTTCTCAGTCTTCAGAATTATGAACAAATACACTACTTTTCATTATAAATTATCTAGTCTGTGGTATTCTATTATAGCAACAAAAGATGGACTAAGATAGAAGTATAGAAAAATGCAAATAGACTTAGGATGGAAGCTGCAGAATATAATTTAGCATTGGTAGGTTAGCTCATGCAAAAGTAAAAAATAGAAAGTTGGCATTTGGTTACAGGATAAGACCTCTGTCTGAGGCTTTTTTTTTTTCTTTCTTTCTTTAGGGAAATCATATCTAGCAGGTAATATTCTCCAAAATGGAACAGGGCCTTGAAAATGCCAAAGATGAAAACAGAGACTCCAGGCCAGAGGGCCTCTAGGGAGATAGCCTATTTTAACATGATCCCATCCTTAATTTTAAACACCGAAGTGGTTCTAGATGTAACTGCATCTATTAACCTTTTAACTGTAGTTTCGTTACTTAACACTAAAGTTCTCTAAATGGAATCAAACCAGATACATGTGCAGTAGAAGGATGACATGATTTCTGTACTAGATTAGAAGACAGATGGGTGGCTTTACTCAATCGTCACTCAAGCTTTCCTACTCAAAAGAACATAAGACTTCAGTAATATTTAATGTGATTCAACTTTTTAAATTTACTTATTTCTATTTTAAGCAGTTGAGTATTTTGAATTCATTTGGCACTTTGATGATAGATAGTCACCAGTGTTTCTTTTTAGTTCTCTGATTCTCATTCTGTTACCTGAAATGTAACCAATGGATAATTATCCCTTTGGTTCACTGTAACTTGGGGCCAGGGGAAACACAGCAACTAACTCTATTTATTACATAGAGTAAGCACAGGTTTGCTCAGGAAGCAATTAAAGTGTCTTCCTAGTCCAATAATTTAAATGTTTTTTCTTTTTAATCAGTTATTTCTAGGATACAGCTAAGACCTCATAATTCTTTGGTGAAAGTATAATGTTATGATTTCT
This sequence comes from Aotus nancymaae, assembly GCF_030222135.1. Lineage (NCBI taxonomy): Eukaryota > Metazoa > Chordata > Mammalia > Primates > Aotidae > Aotus > Aotus nancymaae. Next base: position 70,363,954 of record NW_026988422.1, on the reverse strand, counting down.
TTGGTATCCTCCAAGTGATAATTTTTACTGTGTGTCAGTCTGGTTCCTTACTGGGCATATAAATGTGATACTATCTCTATAGGTGCTCTCTTTCAAATACGAAGCTCTAAGGGCCTCTTATACAGTAGAATGAATGAAATACTACTTTTATAGTTTTCAGCCAGTATTGAAATCATCAGTGCTAAAATGCCACAGAACAGTGCTTGCAAGATTTCCAGAACAGTCTTGGCAACCACACTGCCTGGAGAGTTTGTATATAAACTTAAATACCAGCTTGAATATGTTTCCCTTAAACAAAGGAAAACTTGGAGTTTTATCTGTCAACCTCAGTGATAAATGCATCTACAGCTTCAAATTCTGTGACATTTTTAAGCAAGACAAACACAATGGTCCAAGGGCCATAATAGTAAACAGATAAGTCTTCCTCCAAAAACTAGTAAGAAAGTAAAAAAGTTGCCGCATTGTAAGTATGTCCCATTTCTGTCTCTGCTCCCACCTAATTCACTATTATACAACTTCTAGATTGATTTTCCTATACCATAGCTCTGGTCATTTCTCTCACCTCCTTAAAATACTTCAATTGTTTCCTGATGTCTACTAAATAAAACTGGCATTTGAGACCAGTTTGACATCTGGCCCCCAAATCCTTTCTAATTACTACATCTGGCCAAACTCTCCATTACACTTCGAACTTCACCAAGTCTAAGACTACTCATGAGTTTTGAATATTTGCTTTAACAATCTTTCTGAAACATCTATCACTTTCCCTGTCAACCACAAGCCCATCACAGACACTCAATACAAAACTGCTTTTGGATTATGGGGTCCCAAATGCAAAAACCTTCAGCATCCAGGATTAATGGGTAAAAGACATAAGTTTGATGTTTGTCTTAGCTTGGGATGCTATTACAAATGCCACGAATGAGTAGAGTAAATAATAGAAATTTATTTGTCACAGTTCTGGAGGCTGGGAAGTCCAAGATCATAATGACAGCATGGTCAAGTTCTGGTTAAGGTGCTCTTCCCAGCTTGTAGATGGCCACCTTCTTGCTGCATCTTCATGAGAGAGAGTTTCATCATGGGGGCTCTACCTTCATGACCTAGTCTAAACCTAATTATTTCCCAAAGGCTCTACCTTTAAGTACTGTTACTTTGGAGATTAAGAATTCAGCATATGTGTTGTAGGAGTATATAAATATTCAGTCCATAGTGATGGCAAATGATAGCCAACATGGCTTTGTTGATGGATGTTGACAAAAAATAATGGGGCCAGGGGTAAGTAGAAGAGCAGAAAAACACCTAAGGGGGCTGCTGCTACACAGCTCCAGTCAGCTGCTGTCATGTGTGATTGCCAGCCCAGCTGATCATTTTTTTAAAAGGGAAGCCTAAATATTTGGTCATGTCAGAATTAGCACATTATCTAATCTATAGAGTTTGTGGGAGAATTATTAGAAATGTATGAAAGCCATTAGCAAAATATCTTTGAACACAGTTGTCAGCCAGTAAATAAATACTAGCTGTATTCTTATTAACAGTTTTGATACAAAAGAGGGAGAGAAGAAACGAAAATAATGTAAGTAAATCAAAATATATTATAGAAAATAAAATGGTATGCAACAGTACGTAATGAACATTATATTATGTTAAATATTATATGAAACTATTAGTTTTCAGAGAAGGAAGGGATTTTCAGCTGAAGATACATTTGAAGACATTATATGAGATAGAGGTTGCAGTCTGTCTTTTCCCAGGCTGGTGTCAGCAGATGTTCATGTATAATTCAGGGTTCAATCAGGGAAGCAGAACCCTATGAGTTATACAGAATAACAAATTTGTTACAGCAATTAGACCTTACATAATCATGGGAGCTGTTGAGGAGGTCTATGTGTGCTTGTTGCCCTTCTATCTACTGCTGGGCTGAAGTTGATATAGACTAGCCAGGTCAGAATCTGCAAAGGAAAGAGGGACTGAAGTGAGCTAGAAGAAGGGAAAACTGACATCTTTGCTGATGAAATGGAACATTAAAGAAAAAATTTGAAACCTGTATCTGTCTCTTTCTCAAACCTGTTGATTCAGGTAATCTTCAGGGTAGCTAGTGTCTTTTACCATGGATCAACACAGGAGCTTAGGCAAAAACTCAACTCAATTTTAGAAGATCCAGTGCAATTTGGAGGAGCTAGAAGTCAGGACACTGCCCCATGCCAACAACATGAGCTTTTGGGTCAGAGTTATCAATCCAGACCAGCTAGAGGGCTGACTTTCACTTCTAACTTCCAAATCTCACACAAACTTCTCTTGTGGCCATGTCTAATCCAAAGTCAGACAGGGAAGGACATTTTGAAAAATATGATTGCTGCTTAGCTAACAAAAACTTTAGTAAGAAAACACCTAGTATTTGTCTATTGGCTGACAACTATGTTAGAAGATATTTTGCTAGTGACATTTCATATATTTCCACTAAATATCCCACCAACCCGATAGATTAGATAATGTAGCGATTCTGATGCTTTTGGCTACAAGAAACAAAAACCCTAAAAAAAAGTGGCTTAAGTAATAATAATATTTATCTTACATAACCAGAAGACCAAAGGTTGGGCAGACTGTGGAATCAGTGTGCTATGTCTCAGCTCTACTCTTTGGTCATTCTATTGGTTCTACTTTTCTCTGTTGGTTGGCTTTATCCTTAGAGCAGGAGGAAGATGGCTGCAGTTGTTTTATGAGTTTTTCTTTACCCACAGACAACCTTCTTGGACAGAATCCAAGACATGCTTACGCTGGTTCTTACACAAATGATCCTCATCTGGTCCATAGAAAGCACTCTTACACCCTCTCACTCCAGATGTGTAGGTCATAAAGGAAGACTTAGGGCCTCATTTTCCTTAGGTATCTGCACCAACAACTGTAGACAACATATATAGTTATTTGTATAGTTTCTTTGAAGCTCTTATTAGATATGAAATAGGATTGATATTGCCCACCACTCTGCTGCAAAGGAGGGGAGGCACCTATATAGTACATCTCTTTCCAAAGTATTGTCTTTTTAATTTCCTGCTGTTTTCTTAGACTCTCAGATTCTATCTCCTACAGGCTACAACTAGTGGCCATCAACATGTCACAGAACTGGTTTCTCCCCAGCTACTTCGCAAGTTCAGCATAGATGGTCTAGAAACACACAGTGGATGGTGGGAGTCTTTAATTCCTTCGTCTTTCATATGAAACTGACATCAAGTAAGTTATGTTTTAAAATGTAATTGTACAGACAACATAAACATGTTCTGAAGACATTTTCCCCATTTTCTTAGTGATTAACATTGGGCTCCTCATTACTTATGCAAATTTATGCAGCCAGCTTAAATTTCTCCTCAGAAAATAAAATTTTCTTTTCTATCACATTGTCAGGCTGTAAATTTTCTGAATTTTTATGCTCTGCTTCCCTTATAAAACTGAATGCTTTTAACAGCACTCCTAACCCCTTGAATGCTTTACTCCTTAGAAATTTCTTCAACTAGATACCCTAAATCATCTCTCTCAAGTTCAAAGTACCACAGATCTCTAGGATGGGGCAAAATCCTACCAGTCTCTTTGCTAAAACATAACAAGAGTCACCTTTGCTTCAGTTTCCAACAAGTTCTTCCTCTCTATATGAGATGACCTCAGCCTGACCTTATTGTTCATATGACTATCAGCATTTTTGTCAAGGCCACTCAACAAGTCTCTAGGAAGTTCCAAACTTGCTCACATTTTCCTGTCTTTTTCTGAGCCCTCCGGATTGCTTCATCCTCTGCCTGTTACCCAGTTCCAAAGTCTTGGCTACATTTTTGGGTATCTTTTCAGCAACACCCACTCCTGTTACCAATTTGCTATATTAGTCAGTTTTCATATTACTGATAAAAACAAACTTGAGACTGGGAAGAAAAAAAAGGTTTAATGAACTTACACGTGGCTTGGGAAGCCTCGCAATTATGGCAGAAGGTGAAAGACATCTCATGTGGTGGCAGACAAGAGAAGAGAGCTTGTGCAGGGAAATTTCCCCTTATATAATCATTAGATCTTGTGATACTTATTCACTGTCACAAGAATAGCACAGTAAAGACCTGCCCCTATAATTCAATTACCTCCTGCTAGATCCCTCCCACAACACAAGGGAATTCAACATGAAATTCTTATGGGGACACAGCTAAACCATTTCAGGTATCAAATGAGAGATTCAGAATCTGATTATCTACGTTTGATCTCAAAGACAATATTTTCAGTATACACTATATTTAATGCTTTAAACTCATGCCTCAAAAGTAATGCAAGTGAACAGAGTCACAACTGATATCATACTGAATAGGGAAAGACTGAAAGCATTTCCTCTAAGATCTGTAACACAACAAGGATGCCCACTTTCACCACACCACTGATATTCAACATAGTATTGAAAGTCCTAGCCAACGCAGTCAGACAAGAGAAATAAATAAAGGCATCCAACTTGGAAAGGAAGAAGTCAAATTATCCTATTTGCAGATGACATGATCTTATACTTGAAAAAATGCAAAGATTATGCAAAAAAACTATTAAAACTCTAAACAAATTCAGTAAAGTTGCAGAATACAAAATCAACATACAAAAATCAGTAGTAACATTTCTATGTCAACAGTAAATACTCTGAAAAAGAAATAAAATTAACCCATTTATTATAACTGCAAATGAAATTAAATATCTTGATAAAAACTTAACCAAAGAAATGAAAGATCTCTACAATGAAAACTATTAAACATTCCTGCATGAAACATGAAAAATAGAACATGAAAAATAAAAACATGAAAAGTAAAAAAGAGAACATGAAAAATAAAAAAATTAATGTTCATGAATCAAAAGAATTAATATGTTTAAAATGTTCATACTACCCAAAGTAATCTACAGATTCAATGCAATCTGTATCAAAATACAAATAAAATTCTTTACAGAAATTTTTCTAAAAGTCTTAAAATTTATATGGAACCACAAAAGACCAAGAATAGCCAAAACTATCCTGAGCAAAACAAAAAAAACCTTTTAGGAATCACATTACCTGACTTCAAATCATACCACAGAGCTATAGTAACCAAAACAGCATAGTTCTGGCATAAAAACAGACACAGAGATCAATGGAACAGAATAAAGAACCCAGAAACAAATTTATACATCTACAGTGAACTTATTTTTGACAAATGTGGAAAGAATATATATTGGGGATAGAGTAGTTCCTTCAATGAATGGTGCTAAGAAAACTGGAAATTCATATGTAGAAGCATGAAACTAGACCCCTATCTCTCACCATATATGGGAATTAAATAAAAATAGATTAAACACTTAAATCTAAGATATCAAGCTGTGAAACACTGGAGAAAATCTTCAGGACATTGGTCTGGGAAAATATTTACTGAGTACTGTTCCACAGCCCCGGCAACTAAAGCAAAAATGGACAAATGGGATCGCATCAAGTTAAAAATCTTCTATACAGCAAAGATTGTAATCAACAAAGTGAAGAGACAATCCACAGAATGGGAGAAAAGATTTACAAACTATCTAACTGATAAGGGATAAATAGTCAGAATATATAAGAAGCTCAAACAATCTAATAGGAAAAGGAATCTAATAATCCACTTGACTTACAAGATGGGTAAAACTTCTGAATAGACATTTATCAAAAGACATACAAATGGTAAACAGGCATGTGAAAAAACGTTCAACATCACTGATTATCAGAAAAATGCAAATCAAAGCTACAATGAGATATCTTTTTACCTCAGATCAAATGGCTTTTATTCAAAAAACAGGCAATAACAAATTCTGGCAAGGATGTGGAGAAAAGGGAACCCTCATCCACTGTTGGTGGAAATGTCAATCAGTACAGCCACTATGGAGAGCATCTGGAGGTTCCTCAAAGAACTAAAAATAGAGCTACTATGTGATCCAGCAATCCCATTGTTGGGTATATACCCCAAAGAAAGGAGATCAGCATATTGAAGAAATATCTGCACTACCATGTTTACTGAAGCACTGTTCACAATAGGCAGGATTTGGAAACAAGGTATCCATCAACAGAGAAATAGATAAAGAAAATATAGTACATACAGACAATGGAGTACAATTAAGCCATAAAAAGAATGAGATTCTTTTATTTGCAACAACATAGATGGAACTGGAGGTCGGTATGTTAAGTGAAATAAGCCAGGCACAAAAGATAAAAGTCATATGTTCTCACATATTTGTGAGATTCAAAAATTCAAAAAATTCAAACTCATGGACATAGAGAGCAGAAGGATTGCTACAAGAGGCTGGGAAGAGTAGTGGGGTGGGGAAGGATGTGGAGATGGTAAATATGTACAAAAATATAGCTAGGTAGAAAAAAAAGAGCTAGTATTTGATAGCCCAACAGGTAACTACTTTAACAATAATTTATTGTGCATTTAAAAATAACTAAAAGAGTATATTGCATTGTTTGTAACACAAAGGATAAATGCTTGAGATGATGGACACTCCATTGCCATAATGTAATATTGGATGCCTGTATCAAAATATCTCACATACCTTATAAACATATACACCTCCTATGTATCCAGAAAAATTACAAATAAAAATATACGAGTGAAAAAATCTATATCATTTATGAAAATGTCTATAGTTTACATTTCTATAATACATCATTTTTTAATGCTCACATATAATTTTTCACAGCTCCTCCATGAATTAGGCAAGTGAGTGCATTAGCTTTTTCATTTATCAGATGAGAGCGACTAAGGCAAACACCAATTAATTACTTTGCCCATGTGCTCAGCAAAGCAAGTGGTTGCTGGAGCTAGTAGTCTCCCAGGGGAGGAACTAGGTATTAGTGATAACAGTATGGGTGCAGGATTCTGGATGAGAGATGTATGGTTAAATGTGGAGTTTGTGACATATCTCTTAATCACATGCTTTGTGATACAGATCTTTTCTGTAAACTGGGTGCTATTCATACTTTCCAATTGGGAATTATAAAGGATCTGATAATATTAAGCTTTGTAATTCACTGAACACAGAGTTTGGCCATTTCTGCTCAGAAGATGCTCAGGAAAGCTTAGCTCTTGCACTACTAACGTAGGTGCTTATGACCACACAGGGGAATCAACTGGTCTACATCTACCTAGTCTCAAGAAATTGTCAAGAAAAATATGTGGAGAGTATATAGAGTGGGTACACATATTCAGTATTGACTGAGAAATCACACTTTCAACTGTCTGTACAATTGATTGTGAATATAGATCTGATTTTTCTGATGCATATAGCTCAAGGTCAGGTAGTGCAGGCTTGAACGCTTAGGTTTAAACTTACTAACATCATTTCATTCTAATTAGTAAAATTTGGGTAATTTATCAGACGAACACAATAATATAATAAAAAAAACCACACTGAACCTGCTACGCTAGTTTTTGGAATAGTTGGGGTGAGTAATCAGCAACAACCTAGAACTTTCTAACTTCAAGAATTTTGAACCTAGTGTATTTTTCTTCCATAATGGTTTTATCTAATATAGTACACTCCTTTTTTTAATATGTATATCCATTATTTCACAAAAATTTATAGCAGTTTTATGCATCTTTTTTTGTTGTTACACAAGGAGAACATTTTTTGTCAGTAGTTATACAATTTGCATTTTTAAAGAGTAAATTGCAATCAAGAAAATTATCATACAAATTGCTGTATGTGTTATATGGTATCTGCAGAATGCAGCGTTTATTTCTCTGAGGTACACACTAGATCTATCTTAGAAAAATAGCTAGAGAAGGAGGAAAAAACAGTTTCCAAAGAGATTAAGAAGACAAAAATTTCTAAGGAAAAATTTTTTTTTTGCCTAAAATTTGAAGAGATTAAAGTACTTTTCTGTATTTTGATTGGGAAAACATTCTATCTTGCTTTTAGCTTTACATAGACTGTCACATCTTTTTATTTTCCCCATTTTTCTATTTCTGTTTGAAAGTATTTGTGGGGTTCACTGTTTCTGAGTAATGTGAGCCTCATATATTTAATCCTAGATATCTTTAAGTGACAATTGGAGAAAAAACATTTACAACGTGATGTTACCTTTGGTACTACAATGTAGGTAATCAAAAAGGTTAATAGCCCCTACTGACAGAAAAATCAAAACAAAATTACAAACAAAAGGAAAACAAAACAGTAATATCAAAACTCCAATAAAATAAGCTTTAAGAACAACAAAGCGGTTCTTGAATAAGTGTTCTCCCGAACGTGAGTAATATGGTTGGCTCTGTGTCCTCACCCAAATCTCATCCTGAATTGTAATCACCCTGTGTCAGGAGAGTGACCTAGTGGAAGGTGATTAGATCATGGGGGTGGTTTCCCCTGTACTGTTCTCATGATAGTGAGGGAGCTCCTATGAGAACAGATGGTTTTAGAAGTTTTTGGCAGTTCCCTTCTTTGTTCTCTCTCTCTTCTGCTGCCATGTTAGAAGTGCCCTGCTTCCCTTTAGCCTTCCACCATTATGGTAATTTTCCTGAGGACTCCTCAGCCATGCAGAATTGCGAGTCAATTAAACCTCTTTTGTTTATAAATTATCCAGTGTCAGGTAATATCTTTATATCAAGGTGAGAATAGACTAATACATTGAGTGTATGTGCAGAATTCTGCATTTTCTTCATGGAAAAAATGTCTCATATTCTGCCTAGTCTATGTAGAGAAAGGCTACAGGTGTCCATTTTATTACTAAGTTTCTTGACCATCTGAATTACAAGTTTTGCATAACCTACCAAATTAGCCAAGCAGTTGTTATTTGATCACTTAGACGTGCCAAAGGCATTAGTGTGACTTTTTGATCCAATATTTTTGTTTGATGAAATCAAGTAATTTTATATGTAAAATAGATTTTTTTAGAATTCTCACACTGAACTCAATAATCTTATACATAGTTTTAGAAAATCATTGTTTCTTTGAAGCCTGGAATTCATTATACAGTAAAACATGAGTATTATATTGTTAAGTCTGACTTTGAATTCCAAGTTGACTTTGAAAGTAACTCATTGCACATGGAAAAAAGTCTCCAAATGATTATTTACCTTTCCAGAAATCAGTTTAACAGCACCATTTTATGAACAGGGCTTGCTATAGGCATGTAATGATATTATTTGTACTGTATGTTGGCAGATAAAGTGTTGAGTAAAGCTTTTCACTTTAAAATTTTGCTTATTAAAATGAACATTAAATATTGTTTCCTAGACTTAGAAATAGAGGGATAAGTCTGTAAGGGAGTAAATTTGATGAACACAAAGTTGCATGAAGTCCGAATACTATGTTTTCCTTATGTTTATGGTTGAGAATATGGTCAAATTTTTTTTTTAGGTTCTTCACAGTATCCATTTTTCACTTGCACTAGGAGTTGAAAGTCAAAAGACATGAAAGAAAAGAAACACGTATTGGAAAAGTTTCAAGTGAATTCTAATATGCAGCTTGATGAGTATTTAATTCTAGAAAAAGGAAACTGCCTGTAGGGTATAAGTGGGAAATGCTCACCCTTTCGCAATGATTTTTTCATGCATGTATGAGTTTCCCTGAATGGACTGGAATGTAATACCTACAAGGTTAATTAGATGTGCTGAAATGTAAATGTTCAGCACTCTCAAAATGCATAGTTAATTCGGGTCTCACCCAGGCATCTACGCTATATTTTTAGCCACATTGTTTTCCAAGGCGTGGAATTCATTTATAGGTAACATCCTCTGAACCTTCTCAGTAAAATAAGAGGGTATTTGAAATGCATGGTCAGTCAACATCTAACATAAAATCTTAAGCCTCAAGTTTTGAAAAGAACAATGTGGATTAATGAGGGTTGTTTCTTATAGAGCTAATACAATTACTTGTCAAAAGACACAAAGAAGAGAATTACTGTTGGTATTCTGGTCAAAACTGTGTGATCCATCATGAAAATTGAAACTGCTCTAGAGAATGGACAGATTTTAACTTATTTGTGATCTTAGTGAGGGGAATGAAGTCACGGAGAAGATGCATGGATCATAAAGCAAAATCAATGCAGATACTCAGTTAAAGAAAAGCATTTTATATTTGTGTCAGTTGAAATGGAAAAGAAACTGTTCCTACAAAAAAAATTCTTACTTAAGAATTTTTAGTTTGTTTTTACTCTATCAGCATGCCTTTTGCTGGTTCATTTTGAGAATTACAGAATATTAGAAGACAAATATGTTTCCTTCAATTTTACCACTTAATCAATATTCAGCTGGGCACCCTTCTCTGGTCCTGGAGCTTAGTACAAAACCTACTCCAGAATTTGGAGGTAAGGATAGGCTTTCTTCTGTTTGTGCAAAAATAAATGGGAAATCAGTGAGAGCTTCTTGCATACAAGAATAATAAAAAAGTTCCAAATAACCATTTAAAATTATCTGGGAAAATATCACAGTTGATTTATGAAATGACTCCAGGTGATAATTTCCCCAAAACGTTAGTTGCTGGGTCAATACCCCACCCTCCCACACACACACTCACTACACATATATTCCTAAACAGGATTGTTTGAATTATTTTGTGCTAAGAACAAGCAAAGATTTTAGTGCTATTATTAAAAATGAAAATAAACCAACATTTTCCCTTATGCTCAAATTGAAAACCTTTTCTGGTCATCCAATTCAGGAACAAAAGGGGGGCATGAAAAAGTTACTCACAATTATATTTAATCATTGCTATTTCCGAAATCACAAATATGCTAATGTTTAATATTAAGAACAACTTTGGAGAACTTTCATGCGGTGAAGCATGACTTTATGTATAATGGTCAATTGCATTTTTTTCAGTATGTTTATAACTCTGTCAATGTCACATAGTGAAAAAATTGATGTGTCTTCTAAACCACAAATTCTAGTTTAAGCTTCTTCATTTATGAGGTTTATGATTTGATCATAATCTCCTGGCCTTGTTCTATCATCTCTAGAACAAATATAGTCATATGCCGATGTGTCTATTTCTTAAAAGAATCATATCCTATCAGAAATTTGTAAGCTATTAAACCACACACAAGTGTAAGAACTGCTACTACTACATTTATGTGTGATCCATCAATTACTCCAATTGGTTAAAGCCTAATATTCTTGAAGCCAACAACTCAAGTTCATTTTTCCAGAGAAATCATTGGTTCCTGAAAATAAAACTGTAAATTTCTCTTAATCTCTCCCCAACTTTTATTTTCATGCTGTTAGCCACAATGGAATCAGGTATGAAAATGCTAAGGACTCAGTACAAATGTTTTGACCCACCTGAAACAACTGAAGGAACATGCCCTGATCATAGCTATTCAAATGACATCACAGTTTTCTGTAAAACTCACCACCTTTTGAAATGGAGTGGAATGATAAACTCTTAGCATCATAAATAATCTAGATTCATTAGGTTATCTAGTTAAATGATTATGACTTTAGGATGAGTTTAAGTCAAACAGTCCCACCCCATCCCACCCCACACACACATAAGTATGTGCAAAATATATGGATTGTAGCTCTCGTTTTCAGAGCTACTCATAAGCACATCTTTAGAATTTATGACTTACCTCCTCAACTAACGAATGCTTTTAAAAATGCTCATTTGCTTTCAACCGAGATCTCAGCTTGTTACTGTTTATTTTAGGGCAGGATGATTCCAACCTTCATATCAAGGATTTTGGACCTCTTATTGTTCCTACCTGTGTGGAGTTGCTATAGAATTTTATTAACTCTTAGCACTGAACAAGATAGTTCCAGAACATTATAAGGTAAACCTTGGGTTACATCCATGTTCCTCCTTGTGTCCAGTGTACAGCAACAATTCTATCTCACCTTGATGTTCAGAGTCAATCATATCAGACAACATTGTTAAGCCCTTTTTATTCGGTTCGTCTGTTGGCATGAAGAACACAAAATGACAAGTGGTGACTTACCTTCCAATTTAATCGAACTGTGTCCTGTTGTATCCACTGAGGGACAGTTTTCTGTCTTAGGTAATAAAGCCTCTGAACTGTGAAAGTCCAGAGTCATTGAGAAGCAAAGCAAACATTTGTGAGTAGATCATTACATATAATAAGAAGACGTGACACTCCCACATCTATTCTTTAGTTGCTGTATCTATGAATACTGATTGTGGAGAAAACAGAAGCATAAATCAGTTGGGGTTCAAAGCCTATCACCTTCACCACGAGATGTTATCTAACAATCATGCCATAACGAAGACTTTAAAAGCTCTTTTGTTTTTTCATATGGTCGGCTGCTTCTGAGTCATGGGTATATGAAAAGACCCACGACACTGACGTACAATAATATATTTCCCTTTATTTATTTATCATTTTATTAGGTGTTTGTGTGTTTCTTTGCTTATTGATATAGAGAGTCCCAAGGTCAAACAACAATGTTGTGTAGGATGCTATTATTTTTAAAAGAAGTAGTTCACCTGTTAGGTGGAAAAAGCAAAAGAAAATCCAGAATATGACATTTCCACTAAGAGTAAACTGTTGCCTCCACCATGGTGAAAGAGGTCACATGACACTGGTTGATTGGTCTCTTGGATGTACATTGCAATAGTGGGTCTCAGTTTTTGCTTTGCTCCTGGAAATTAGATCAGGATGCAGGAGCATTGGATAGGTGAGTCTTCGCTTGAGAGATCAAAGTGGTTGAGCCTATGCATAGCCTATATATTCTTACTACTGTGGTAAAATTGTCCATGATCCTGTTAAGCAATTTCCAGGGTAGCTGGAAATGATACTAGTGATATTACTGTAAGGGTCCTTTTAACCTCCTGATTAATAGTGACCTCTGTTGACATGGGGACATTTTTGTAAAGATTCCTATAAGACATAAATTTCCCTACATTGTGAGTCAATTCTCAGAGCTCCACTTAACATTATTCATTTCCAAATCTCATGTCCTCAGCCATCCCAATGGGTTCCTTATAAGTTCCTCATCATTTTGTAAAACCCCCAAATAATTATACGTACTTATTTCAAACCTTTCAGGATTTTCAACCAAGGCAGGGAACAGCCTCATTAAATTTTGAAGAGTTACTACTTTGCTATCAAAAAATTCAAAAAGTGGCTTGTGTTTTGGTATTCACAATTCTCTGAGACTTCATGTAAGCCAATTTCCTAAAGATCATAGGTCCATTCTTTCTTGATAAGTGCCCTAAATTTCCTATGAGGAGCTATAAATTCAATTAACATTATAATTTGGCAATCCACAGAAGCAAATTTTGTATCTGGATTTTGGCTTAGTTTAGTAGCTCCAAGAGATAAAGGATTCTCAGAGAAGTCGCAGGGATTTTTCAGCTTTCTGTCTACACTTGAACAAAAACAACAGAACAAAGACACAGAAATTTGAACTTATCAATCTATTTATTTTAGTTATATAGCCCCAATGAAGTAAATCCCACTACCTTGCCATCTTTTTTAAACCAAATTATAAAAGTATGATTGACACGTAAAACCCACCCTACAATCTTGAATTCCATTTCTCATGTCTATTGGCTCTCTAAAGCTTACCTTCAAAGGTAATTCCTTCCAGGTCATCATTGATAATAACATAATTGGTTTGTCATTTGACATTTACATTCTAGACTACCAGCACCCATGCCTTAACCTTATTAGATTTTTTAAATTTCCTTTAGTTTTCTCTAAATTCCAAATAACAAATCCTAGATTCTCCTTATTTATCTGAATATCTTTGGCTTCCAACAACTATGTGTGCAAATTTTTGTGTTCTCATCCTTGGATTCATGAAACAGAAAAATGGATTTAACAAAATAATATGGATGATTCACAGAATGTCCAGGAAAGCTATAGAATTAGGCATGAGAAATGGGCAAAAAATAAGGAAGAGTGAGTAGTATCCAGGACCACAGCAAAACCATGCCACAGACCAGTCTAAGGTCAATGATGCTGATTACTGCTTGTTGTAGCTATGTTACGTTTCACATGCCACTGGTCTCTAGCCATTGCTATCGCAGTTTTGATACTGCTGGTCCTAGGATTTCAATGTGACTGCTACTGCTAGAATGGATGCTCCACCATCTCTGTTCTTTAGCAAACATCCAATCAAAAACCTGCAGTGAGAGAAACTGCTTGGCAAGATTGACCGGGTAAGTTTGTATGTGGTGCTTTCAGATTCTATAGTAGGTGGTGTGTGCCTCCCCATCATTATCTGTACAGTTCTGGGCATGTTCAGATAAGTTGGCTAACTGAAACTTCATTCTCTTCTCTTTTCTATTGACCATCATCTCTAAATACTTTCACTGCAACCCTCTTTTTAAATTAGGAGTGGCCATCTAAAATATTTATAGCCAATGAAACATATGTTGAATTATGCTGACACCTGTTTGAGGATATTTTGCTTTTCCTGATACTAAAGAAAATTTTAATTGGTTTTATCTCTTCCTCCTCTTACCCTGCTATGAATGTTGGCATGAGGTCTAGAGTTGTAGCAATCTTTTTTTTGACTATAACAGGAATTGAAAATTACAGAGATGCAAATGTTGATCATATCGAGCCCTTGAATCAATGCCAGCAGAAATGAGCTACAGACTTCTTGTAATGTAAAGAAAATAAACTCCTGTTTTCTTAGGCCTTTGAACTCAAGTTTTCTATCACTTGAAGCTCAGCACATTCTGACTTGTATAATGGAGAATTTCCCAGATCCTGGAGAGGCAAAAATTTTAAAAATAAAATAAATAAAGTCACTTTTATTTTAAACACTAAATAAAAGTAAACAGACACTGATTCCCCCATGTTCACATCTGAAATAGTTATTAAGAATATTTAGAAATTTGGGCACATGGTGTGTGAGTTGATGACAACTTCTTCCAAATACCTTTGGAAATTTGACCCATAATACACATATTCTTCCTATTAGACTCATGTACGTTAACATATGGCTAACAGTTTATATTTCTTAAATTTACTATCCATTTCAAGATGAAACACAACCATTGCTTCATGTTTTCCCTTAGCAAATAAGTAGATAAGATGAAATGTAACTAACAGATGTGGATTTTTTTCCCAGTATGAACTAATATACAGGTAAGATCATAGAAATCTATCAGACACTAAGATAATCACAGATACAAGCACTATACATGACAATGATCTGTATAAAAATTATAAAATTCAAGTGCCACAAAACAAACTTAAGGTATTTAGTTTTGTGACTAAATGTTACAGCTTATTGGCATCATTGTAACAATAGTTGCGATCCAGATTTGTGCTGGGACTAGACAGGTAACATAAGTAAGGCCAGGTATAAAAAGGCAGGCATTTGTTGAGTGAACAATTGTACCGGGAACTGGAAACAGATGCTCCATCAAGGTAGAAGCCAGTTGGCTCCCATTGATTGCGGCCATGCTGGAATGCAGCACGCTTGTCAGATCTTCCCATTTTAAACAAAAGCTAAACATCTCAGATTTTTATGTGAAGTTTCTTAATGGCTTCCAATTTTACTAATGTAAGTAATATTTAGAGTGTCTATCTGGATTTTATGCCAGTAACTCGTGACCTCCACATCAAGGAAAGAGTTAATTTTTTTTAAGATTTGTCTTTTTATGTTGGAAAAATTTACATTACAAAAAACAATATCCAGGCTGGGTGCAGTGGCTCATGCCTGTAATCCCAGGACTTTGGGAGGCCGAGGTGGGTGGATCGCCTGAGGTCGGGAGTTTGAGACCAGCCTGATCAACATGGAGAAACCCCATCTCTACTAAAAATACAAATTTAGCTGGACATGGTGGCATATGCTTGTAATCCCAGCTACTTGGGAAGCTGAGGCAGGAGAATTGCTTGGACCTTGGAGGCGTAAGTTGCCTCAGGTGAGCTGAGAACACGCCATTGCACTCTAGCCTGGGCAACAAGGGTGAAACTCTGTCTCAAACAAACAAACAAAAACAGCAATATTCAAATGTGCACATGTATGTGAGTACATGTATGTGAGTACATGCATGCACACACACATACATACACACTAGAATAAATAGAAATAAGTATTATTTTATTATACTTAAGTTCTTGGATACATGTGCAGAATGTGCAGGTTTGTTACATAGGTATACATGTGCCATGGTGGTTTGCTGAACCCATCAACGCATCATCTACATTAGGTATTTCTCCTAATGCTATCCCTCCTCTAGCCCCCACCCCATGACAGGCCCCAGTGTGTGATAGTTCCCTCTCTGTGCCCATATTTTCCCATTTTTCAACTTCTACTTATTTTTAAATATTTTAATCAAAACGCTTTTCCTCCTGGGATTCCCTAGTGGAAGTAATGGCTAAAGAGTGCAGATGGACTTTTCTAAGTGTCTTATATACTAAGTGTTTATGCATTATAAACAACTGCATTTTCAAATCAACTCTTGTTCGTTTCCAATTAATAACATACTGTTTTTTTTGTAATTTTGTTATTAAGGTAATGCTAGTAATAAATAAGCCTTTGAGTCCTAATGCCATATAACAGAAGTTGATTTTTTTATTCATATTTTGCCCAGTTGGCTAAGGAGTTGGAGGAAGAGTGAACTGTCCTCTGTGCAGGCAGCTAGGTCTAATGTAGGCTCATGATTTTCAACTGTGGCTTTCCTGGACATTAATATGCACTCTAAAGAAGAAGTTAGTTACAAAATTAAAAAGACATCTGTATTTGTGGATTTGAAGATCTAATATTGTTAAGATGACATGCATCTCCAAATTAATCAACAGATACAATGCAACATGAATTGAAAGTATGTTGATGCAGCCGGGCATGGTGGCTCATGCTGTATCCCCACCATTTCGGGAGGCCGAGGCAGGTGGATCACTTGAGACCAGGAGTCGAGACCAGCTTGGCCAACATGGCAAAATGCCATCTTTACTAAAAATACAAAAATTAGCTGGGTGTGGTGACACATGCCTGTAATCTCAGTTACTTGAGTGGCTGAGGCATGAGAATTACTTGAACGTGGAAGGTGGAATGGAGATTGCAGTGAGCAGAGATCACATATCACAGCACTGCACTCCAGCCTGGTTGACAGAGCAAGACTCTGTCTCAAAAAAAGAAAAAAAAGAGAGAAAGAGGAAGGAAGGAAAGAAGGAAGGAAGGAAGGACAGAAGGAAGGAAGGGAAAGACCAAGAGAAAGAAGAAAGAAAGAAAGAGAAAGAAAGAAAGAGAAAGAAAGAAGAAATATAAAAACACAAAGAGAAAAAGAAAAGGTTAATGCTCTTAGTGGACTTGAACCTCACATCACATAGGATGAGTTAACTAATATGCATTCACTGTGGATATAAATGAGATTGATGGTGGAAGAGTGGATATAGAGGATAAGGAGTGGATGAAACTTCACAGACCACACAGCCCAATAAAATGTAAAAAGCTTTTAGATATAATCATATTTGCATGTCTTGTGAATGGTACCGCCAAGAAGGAAGCAAAATGATTCATGTTCTGGTTCCATGCTGACTTGTAAGTGCTTTGAAATGCGACTGTTTTCATCAACAAAGTATATTTGTTCTTTCATTCCATTTCTGTACATGTCACACAAATTTGTCAGCAATAAAATAGAAACTAATCACTTGCTCTGAGAAATATGTCAAAATTAAAATAAACTTAAACCACCTCAATGCCCTCCTAAAACACAAAAATCATATGCAATATTAACTAGATTCTTTTTGTATTTATTGTCTTTTTAATTTTGTAATAAGATGAAGTTGGTATAACATGATTTAGTAGCTACAGTTTCATGCTGCTTGTTTTTTATGATTCCATTATCTTTGCTCTTAATTCTGACTTTATTCATTATTTTTCTATCATTTCAATAAATAATTAGATTTACTTCCCGGCAAGTCTGCAGGCTCATTCATTCCAACTGAATTATTTGAAGAATGATTATCCTACAATTATAATATTAACCTACCTTCTTTCTATATAAACTATGATTTCATAAAAGGTCACATGATGCCTCCAATATCTGTTATTTATTATTACTTTCATATTTTACCAACTCGCGAGTGCTTACTTAGCTATTTATAAGTCTAGTTATTTAAATAATTCTCCTTTAGATGTAAAAGACTAATCCAAGGAAGTAAAGACTTCAGGTAACTAGCCAGATAAATGAGGCAAAATATAGGTTTAAATAAAATGATGTTGATATTACATATGTGGATCTCCTCCTCCTTCTCCTCCTCCCTGTTATCTTTCTTCAAGGTATATTTAAACCAGATAAACCTGGCCAGAGTCCATGTATGAAATTACTCCTGAACATTCTTTTCTGTAACTATTTTATGCTCTTTAATTTGTGTCTCACAGTTTCCTCTAAGGAATACATTAGGACGCCTTTTGTGAAACACAGTCAGTCCTGCTAGAATCCCGATACTATTGTGAGTTTTAGTTGATAGTATGTTACACCCCTGTGGAGTACATCCCAGAATTTGACACCATTAGATTCATCAGAGAAGCTTTTTTCCGAAGGCAATTCTGTTGGTATTTACTCTTTAAACCCAGTAACTTATTCTGCCATTAATGAAAAAAATAGTCCAACCAAGAAGAATAAAGTGTTCTTGAAATATACTCAGTAGAATATTATCTTACCTGGTGGACAGTATTTAACACAATCACTTAAATAGGGCTTGTCATGTGCTAGAGACTGTTCTAATGCTTTACAAATCCTTATTCACATGATCCTCAAAATCAGCCTGCAAAATATATGTTAGTATCACCATAACAATTTGGCACACAAGGAACCTGAAGCCCATAGGAGGCAAATAGCTAGGAAGTGGCGGATCTGTGATGATGCAATGCCTCCAGATACGTATCCAAGTGCCTCGGCTGGTGGATGCTGGAGGTGCCTCTCCAGTAGAGTTGCCCAGTGATGCACTGTGCCTATCTTAGAAATGAAGTCATGACCAGAGGAGATGAGCAAGAACTAAGGACATCACCTCATAACTCTATACTAGGCATAAACACATCTTCTAGTAGAAGGTTTCTCAGACAAGCATATCTTGATCTCCAACTCAGGCTAATTAAGTTGGGCTTTTTCAGGCCTTTCC
The DNA here is from genome assembly GCF_030222135.1 of Aotus nancymaae. Classification (NCBI taxonomy): domain Eukaryota; kingdom Metazoa; phylum Chordata; class Mammalia; order Primates; family Aotidae; genus Aotus; species Aotus nancymaae. Next base: position 70,344,909 of record NW_026988422.1, on the reverse strand, counting down.
CCAAACTCAGTGGTGATTGTATTAACAAGTAGAAAAATGCTATGAAGGACTTTTGAACAATTCAGTCATAAGCCCAAGAATGCTGGAGAATAAACAAACAATACCAGTGATCTAATACGTTATTAACTCATACCTCACTCATGGGAGATACGGATTTACATTTGAAAAAGGCTGCTTTTAGGCTCCAAGATTCTCAAATGTAAGGATGGCCAATTTATTAATATTTGTGTCCTAAGGATATAACAAAGTGACGGATGTATGGTAGATAGTAACTCACAGTTTGAGGATAGATTGCGTGGTGCAAGGAAGGAAAAAAGAAAAAGGAAGGAAGGAAGGGGAGAAAGGAAAGGTGGGGAGGGAGGAAAGGCAGGAAGGAAGGAAGGATGAAGGGAGGGAAGAAAAGAAGGAGGGAAGGAAGGCAAGGAGGAGGGGAGAGGAGGGGAAGGGAAGGGGGAGAGAGGATGGAAGGAGAGAAGCAAGAAAGGAGGAAGGAAGGGAAAGAAGGAAAGAAGGGAGGAAGGAAGAAAGGAAGGAAGCAGGGAAAGAGGGAGGGAGGGAGGATGAAGGGAGTGAGGAAGGCAGAGAGAAAGGGAGAAAGGAAAAAAGTGAACAATGCCTGTGGTAGACGCTATGCTTCTTATCAAATCTCAGATTGAAGAGAGCAGTTACTTTTCCATTTTCTTTTAGAATTTACAAGAATTCCCCTTTACACTTTTAAGTTTTCAAATACACAACTTACCATATAGATATTAAGATTCTCTTATTTTTAAGTCTCATATTCTTGTCTAGACTCGGTACTGCCGAAAGCATTTCAACTTTATGCATTTTAGTTGCATAGAATTTCCTGTTTTAATGCTTATGAAATTGGAGCATCTTTCTATTAGCCACGGTGCAAACTGCTTAACAGTAATGGAATACCAGCTGCCCCCACTGTTTCACTTGAGGGAGAAGAGACAGGTAAACTCGTGGAGCTCTATTTCTTTCCTTCCTAGAAAAAAAAGAAAAAGATAAAACAGAAAATTCACCTTCAGAAAAATAGCAAGCCGGTAAGGCTTTTCACTTTTTTCACAGTCTTCATAAATGTGTAGATAAGGCACTTAATTTGTGGTCTCAATGTTTTGATCTAGTTTCCTGTATTTGTATCTCTGGCAACCCGGATACCATTGCCCACTGAATAACCTCAGCATAACCACACCACCACAGGCTGCCTGTAGCAGACTCAGTTAAATGCAAAAGCCATCCAATGCCTTCTGCCACAGAGGCTGGCTGCATATGTAATTCTCTTAAGAAAATAATTATTCCATCATTCAAGACATCATTTTTTTCACTGTTGTTTTTCTGTTACTGGTGACTTCCTCATACCCAAACCTAGCAATTGTAAAGCCTATAGTTTAGTGGTTTAGTTTCTATGACATGTGCACACACACATATACACACATGTCACACATCCATGCCACACCATCATGTATGCATGGCTGAAGGGAACATCCTGATAACTGAGAGATAAGAACGCAGGCTGGAATTTCTCATTTTCTAGTAAAAGATGCTTATCATTTCGTTGGATATTATTTACCGATAGTCTGTGAAGCAGCTTGCCATCAGATTTCTTTCTTTTTATTAGTTTGTATCTTTCCTTAGTGCTCAGTCCAATTCCTCGTGCCTTGCATCTCAGCACTTGCTTGCTAACTACCAACTCATTTGGAGAAGAAGAAAAGGAAAGAGAGCTGTAATATTATAAAGTTAATTTTCCACAACTAGGCGTTCTGCAGTAAACTGAAAGTCCCTGTGGTCTTCAACCCTGCTTTATATATGAACACCTGAATTATGTACAAGTGATGAAGTTTATATATACATATTTCTGTGTTATAATTAGTCTATAAAGGGTATCTGAAACCATGATATGGCCAATTTTGTACAATATGTTTTATATGAATCAAAGCACATGGATTATACCAAAAGGAGAAAGTATTCAAAACTATCCCAAAGTTTGAACCAAGTCCAACTGTTTCATATCAATGAGAATTGATTCTCCTTAAAGACTAATAAAAAAACTTCATGAAACTCTCTCCCATTCCTTCCTCCCTCCTTCCATCTATTCCTTTCTAGATGTCTTGTGCCAGGGACTGAATTAGCAAATGAGAATACAGTAATGAGGTAAATAGGTAGAGTTTGGCCTCCATGTGGCTTACTGTCTTATGGGACTGATTTACTGAGAAGTAAATACATAATTGTGGTATCAAACTAATTATCTTGTATGCAAAGCCAGACAATAAACAGCAGGCATGATAAGACTGAGGGAGAGTTCTTCTGACATTCTCTACATTATTCTGAAGGCATAAACACCTTAGCACTTCAACAGTCCAAAAAACACTTCACAAATATCGTTGACTGCAGAGCTGGGAATCAGAATCGAGCTTCCTCATCCATTCACACAGGCCAAGTTCATTTGCAGCTGCCATACTTGTTGATGGAGTTCATTGTTTTACTAAGAAGTCAGCATCTGATTGGAAATAAGACTATAGAAGTTGGAGAGGGTGGTTTTCTCACTTAGGCCTACAGAATTCCATCCACTTCTAGGATGGTGACTCTCTGGGCCCTGCAAGTGAAAGAATTTCTTAAAGAATCTCTGGTCAGGGAGCATGAGAAGAAACTAAGAGGGCAGATGAATGATCATGCAACACATCTAGCTGATCATTTGTTATACCGGCTTTAATGCTATCTGCATGAGAAGTTTCTGTCCTACCCACCATTTGACAGGAACAGTGTGTACAGCAGCTTTAGAACTTGACACTGAACTAACCTCAAGTGTTTTCCAAGGATTTCGTAGGGAAATTAGTAATAAAGTCTCTTTAATCAGGCTGCATCCAGGACATCTGCTTGGGAACACAGTGTCTAGTCAGATATACAAATAAAATAGCTGAGGCAATAATGCTAAGGTTTATGTGGTTGGCTAATTCAGATGAAGCCAATTTCCATGTAGTAGCTAAGTTTTAACCAGAGAAGTGCCATTTAAATAAAACATTCACCTAAGGACATGCTTGATGTCTAATATGGGTTACCTTTTTTTTTTTTTGAGACAGAGTTTTGCTTTTGTTGCCCAGGCTGGAGTGCAGTGGCGAGATCTCGGCTCACTGCAACCTACGCCTTCTGGTTTCAAGCTGTTCTCCTGCCTCAGCCTTCTGAGTGGGGGAACTACAGGCGCCCACCACCGTGCCTGGCTAATTTCTGTATTTTTAATAGAAACAGCATTTTGCCATATTGGCCAGGCTGGTCTTGAACATCCAACCTTGTGAACCACCTGCCTTGGCCTCCCAAAGCCCTGGGATTACAGGTGTGTGAGCCAACGCGCCTGGCCTCCGTTATCTTATAAAATCCCTGAACATTGCTATACAATAAGCATTTTATTTTATACAGATATGGAGCCTAGAAGGTCAAAGAGTTTTTTCTCCAAATAACACAGCTAGTAGGTGATAGACATAGGATACAAATTCATTTGGGTGGATTCCAGGCTCTGATCTCTTATTACTATACAAAGCTGCCTTCCTGAAAAAACACTTAAGACATGGATTTTCCATCAAGGAAATAATAATTTTGTTACAGAAATAGGACTCCAAATTGAATGTAAACCAGCATGTATTTACTGACTACATCCATGGACAAGATATTATGAGGTTTAAAAAATGATTATGGAATAGTCTCTGCCCTTAAGAAAAGCTTCTTAGGAATAATGAGGTCTTAAACACCATTAAAAAACCTTCATTTCATTGATGGAGCTCTAGTAATCTGAACAAAACAGTGCTTTACCCAATATCATTGGCGTCTTATGGCCAAGCTAGCATCAGAAGCCCATAATGGAGGTGGCAGTAATAGCGATTGTATTAGCATCGTGGATGAGCAGCCAGGATACAGGGTCCTGCTTGCTCTCAGAGGGATTCCACCCTTGGGGTTTGGTGTTCTGTAGCTAATGTCTTGCGATACTTAACAATTTCATCTTTGAGTCAGTGCTTGTAAGTGAAGTCCTTGGGGACAACATTTGGAGTTTCTGGTCAAGTGTGATTCTTTGTACTCCTGCCTCCTGCCTCCCCAGTACCTGTTCTGGGCTGTCTGCTGCCCACCCCATGGGACCCTGGGAACCAGCCAGCCATACTCTCCCTTCTCCTGCTTAGCTGCAATGCCTGCCCTTTATCTTTGGGAAGTTGCTGGTTGGGGATACAAGGAGGGTTCGGGGAATGCTTCACACCCCATGCAGTGTTTCTGACCAGGGTTAGGGCACCATCATATATGCCCTAGGCTGGCAAGGCACATTACATTTGATGGGTGACTCACCAACAACAGGCCTCTTGCCCATCCTCCACTTCCCAAGGCAGAAATTGCAATCTATTAAGATTCACTGATCTGTCCTAGATTAGGACAAAGGTTTTGTGAGAAGAGAAGATTTGGCTTTCTTTCCCCAAGTCAGAATGTTAGCTGGCAGGAGGGGGAAGCTGGGAAGGTGAGCCATGCTTTCCTACTGAGGCATGGAGCAGGGCCCTAAGGCACCTGTGAAGTTTTATACTTTCCAGGTGATTCTTCCTGTCCCTAAAAGCTCATGGAACTAAATAGCAAATAACAAACAACCTGGCATGATGTCAGAGAGTCCCCAGAATTTTAAAAACAAGACAAAACAACAGTTTGTATTTTAGTACTTTATGCCCCATTTTTCTCCACTTTTTGAACATCGGGGCTCCATATTTTCATTTTGCACTCAACCTGGCAAACTATGTAGTTAGCTCTGGTTACTATTCATTGAGTGCTGAGTACATGCTAAGTACTGTGCTAAGTACTCTACATGAACTACAGCATTTAGCTATTATAAAATCTATGACTGAAACACTGTTGTTAATCTGAGTTTATGAATAAGGAAAGCAACACTTAAAATAATCAAGGAAATGTGCCTAAGATCACACAGCTAGTGAACAAGCCCCAAGCTTTGATCTGTGGTTTCTTGCAGTCCATATTTTTATTTTATTTATTTATTTAGAGATGGGGTTTTGCTCTTGTAGCCCAGGCTGGAGTGCAGTGGTGTGATTTCAGCTCACTGTAATCTCTGCCTCCCTGGTTCAAGCGATTCTTGTGCCACAGCCTGCCAAGTAGCTGGGATTACAGGTGCCCACCACAATGCCCAGCTAACTTTTTAAATTTTTAGTAGAGAAGGCATTTCACCATGTTGGCCAGGCTGGTCTTAATCTCCTGACCTCAAGTGATCCACCCTTCTTGGCCTCCCAAAGTGCTGGGATTACAGGTGTGAGCCACTGCACCCAGACTGTATTTTTAATCTGTTCTTTACTGCTTCCATCCTGTGTGGCCTTGGGGATACAGAGAGCCCTCTTGCTCTACCATGGTGGTCTCCTTCCTACTGTCATGGGCTGCAGAACTAAACCAGACTTTACGGTGACCAAACCCACTAGGCAGATAGAATGATCCTGATGTCTACAGCAAAACAAAAGGCAGGGCTCTGGTCCATAGGAACTTCTGAAAGTAGAGACTCTTCATTTTGCCATGTAAAATTCATATTGTCTATGCATTCAGTAAGGCAAAAACCCTGTGTGGGCTGAACCTTGTTTTGTTTTGTTTCTCTTAGAACTACATGGGGTCAGTAAGCCTAAAATGAAGCCTGGACTCCTGAGTACCTGAGACATAATTTTGAATGATGCCATAAGAAGCAATGCCAGTAGTTCTGTCTTTAACCATAAAACCTGTAAACCCACATATAAAAAAGTATATAAGTGGCTGGGTGCAGTGGCTCATGCCTTTAATCCCAGAACTTTGGGAGGCCGAGGCGGGTTAATCACCTGAGGTCAGGAGTTCGAGACCAGCCCCGCCAACATAGCGAAACCCGTCTCTGCTAAAAATACAAGAATTAGCCAGGCATGGTGGTGGGTGCCTGTAATCCCAGCTACTCAGGAAGCTAAAGGCAGGAGAATCGCTTGAACTCAGGAGGTGGAAATTGCAGTGAACTGATATTGTACCACAGCACTCCACCCTGTATAACAGAGCGAGACTCCATCTCAAAAACAAAGTATATATGCATTCTTCTTTGACTGAAGGTCAAATGGGTTTTCCACATCTTTGTTAAGAATAGGATCCTCACTTCCTCAGGGCAGGACACATCTGCTAATAGATTCTACCACTATGCGTCAACACAGTGGAAGGTAAATGCAGCTCTGGAAATCACATCTGTGATTAGACGTTTTTGATTCTCCATATATCCTTGTCTCTACTTTTTTAGCCAAAAGTACATCACAGCAGCCTCCACACCAAATCACTTCTGTTCCCCAAACACGACCAGGGTAGGTGCAAACATCTGCCTTCTCACCTCAGGTACCAAAATCTCGTTTGTCTCGAGAAAATGAATGTAACACATGAGCTTTCTCTTCCCAAAATGCTCATTTATGGAGAAACAGGTTTCAGTCTCTAAATGATTACTCTATGCCTGGCAGGTGGAGATTGCCGCTCCAGTTCTGTTAATGATTTCTGAGGTGATGCTGAGGCCTCAGAAGCTGCTTGGCAGAACAGCTAGCAGGAAACTAATGAGTATCCCAGCACGACCCTGGACCACTAAAAAGAGGGTATTTCAGGGAGAGAGGGGCGAGCAATGAATTAGAGACCTCAGTCTCTGGTAAGAATATCAGTGAAGGTCCTTAATGTAGTCTAGAAAAGAAAATTAATCACCCATAATGATTGGGGTGTGTGCGAACATTTGATTTAATTTTGTTTATAAATATTTTTCTACAGAATGATGCATGATATCAGAGATGGCTGAGAAGCACAATCTAAACTTGATTTAATCATGAGATGGGTACGGAGGGGTGGAAATGACAATAATTACAGGAATGTGTTCTTGGAGAAGGCATTCCGTTTCTAATGCACTTATGATTATCTTGGCTAACATAGAATCGAATTCTGCTGTGGAGAATGTACCTTGAAATTTTTTATTTTAAATGCTGGAGATAATGAATTAACAAATTGGAAAATTAAAATATATTTACATAAGCATTAACCTCGTATTGCATTAGTAAGAAAGAGCGATGGAAACATATTATTTCATAGTCAGCGGGCTCAGATATGTATTGTTGATCAGTAAAATAATAACAGAATAATAATTGAAATGTTGAATAATAAAGCTGATGAAAAGGTGTTTTTGAAGAAATCAGGTTTTACTTCTGTAAGGCTTAACAGGAAAAGAGACTTTATAAGAAAACATCTATTTATATGATATATAGGAAATTTAAAATCCCCAGATGTAATGGGAAAAAACAATGCAAAATATGGGACTGGTTATTAAAAGTTATGAGTTAAAAATTTATTCTTTAGTTAAATATCTTTCTTGGACATTAATCAAATTAGTTAATTTTCTTTTCTCTCCATAACCTCATACTTAACCTAGAACTCTATTTTCCAATCCCTCAAATGAGAAATTAACCAAATTAGTGCTTAAAAATCTACACGTTTTCATTTGCTAGGGTATCACTACAGACTAACAGATGGGAAATTACACAGGGCAGTGACTGCCAGGATGATTCACCAAGCAAGGAATCTGGTCCCCATCCAACTGTCCAGATCATCTCAGCAAAGGGCAACACACAATTTGGGGAGGGGGTAAATGGTGACCCTTCTTTCTAGCGTCTCTTCGTAAGTACGTGATCTTGGGAGACCCAGCTTTTTCATGCCTTGTTTTTATGATCTGTTTTTAAAAGAAGGGCATATGTGGTTTCTTGGGATGAAATATTACAAAGCACAGGAGAATTTGTGAACTAAAAAGTTCTTTGCAATGTAATTTCTTTACGAAGAAAAGGCACCATAATAAGGTTTGCAAAGTCAAGGAAATCTAGTTATTTTACAATAAAAAAATGAAATCGATAGAATTAGAACTTATCCTTTCAAAGAGCAAGGTGGAAAATGCTCACTCTTTGAAGTCACTTAAATAATCAGATGCAGACTCATCGTTCCTCACACATGATACCTCTTGTACTATCAGTTGATGAATGGCACAAAACTACATCGGTGCATAGCATTGTTCCCATCCCAAATGCTATTTCAGAAGTGGAGAGAGACAGACATGGTGTCAGCCTTTGGGCTCACTCCTTCGGCAAAAGTTGGTGAAGAGAAAAAGATTATTACCCAGAGACACATGCTCACCAAGAGCTCTCCAAGCATAGCATCATCCTGTTCCCTAAGAAATAGAAATGGAACAGTGCCTCAGGTGCACAGGATGTCAGAGCAGCCCTCTGCCAACAAACTGTCTTCTCACAAAGGCAGGTGGATATCTTGTAATTCACCAAAAGCACTCCAGAGGATGATTCCCTTGACCAGACAAGTTGGGATATGCTTCTGTTCGGTTAGGTATTAGAAAATAGAGGCAAACGAATTTGAACCAACCCTTGAAAAATCCCTCTAAATATGAAGAACTACATATAGAACCATATGTATAATAAATAATTTCTGGAGCTGGGATAGAAGTTCAGGGTACAGAGAGAAACCAAGGATGTATTAGCCAATTTCATCGGAGGGGAGGGGACAGAAAGCAGAACTTAAATAGAGGAAATTATTATTTCATTTGTGATAATCATTGTTAACCTTCTCTTGTATTGTTTTGCACTTCTTTTTTAGATTTGTGATTTGATTTCCCCCTACTTCTGAACGTATCAAGAAAACTTTTATTTCATGTCATGTGTATGTAATTAACTATTATCTCTCCAGAAATCATCAACATATCTTTTGTATAGTTGTATTTTATTGTGGACAATGTTTCTACATTTTATATGTTTGTGATTTTATAGATCTATTTAAGGAAATTAACATGTATCTAAATCCCTTGCTCTTTAGTGGAATAATGCTGTGAGGGAAATAGAGGAATATTATGCTTATTTTGCTTAATCCTCCACATTGCATATTTTAATGCCCTATTTTTTTAGGAAAATAAAAAAATTATATTGTATTTTATTTTAAATTTAAGCACTAGTGGAAATACCTTTTATATATTTCTTTGGCCATCTGTATTCTTTACTATATATATTTTGTGGACATGGCTTAAGATTTTTTAAAATAGGGAAAACAGCTAGATTTTCTCATTTTATCTGATGACAACTTAGGCTGGGAAACATGATCTTGGACCCTCAAATGTGTGATATTTGCATATGTTGAAGTAGAGATTGCAATCCCTTTGAAGTTTAAGAAAGTATGACGACATGACGAAATCAAACACTTCTTTCCATTGTTCCTTTGGTATGTCCTTGGGTTGGAAGATTGTGTGAGGTCCACGGTAAGGGTGCAATTAGTTACACATTGGTCTGTGAACCCACTCTGATTTTTCAACCTGTCAGCTTATACTTTGACCGCTGATAACATGACCTTGCAATCTTTATACAGTCTTGTCACAGCTGAATGCAGACATCTATAAGATTAGGTTCAGGAAATGGAGACTAGATGAGTAAAAGAGAGAAAGAGCTCAAAGTCTGGGAGGAGACGAACAAAGCAAAAGTTGTTAATGCTTGGAATGCAAACAGGGGGCTGGCCTCCTTTTCCTGTGAGTGGGATACCTCCTTTTACAATAATAAATTATGTCCCAGGTCAACTACCGTGGTTGTGGTGCATCTAGACAAAACAAGCATTTGTATCTTTAACAAGAATAGTTTTGTGATGAACTGATCTGTGGTTTTTAATACAAAGAGCGAACTCAAAGAATCCTGAAATAAAGGGCAGATTATGAAGCAATGATGCTTGATATTTATAATTACCCTTTAATTATTTAAAAACACTTTTAGCATATTGATGCTTCTAGACTGAAAAAGTTGCTGTTAGCTAATACCATAGAAAAAATCACACTTTGGGAGGCCGAGGCGGGTGGATGACGAGGTCAAGAGATCGAGACCATCCTGGTCAACATGGTGAAACTCCGTCTCTACTAAAAATACAAAAAATTAGCTGGGCACAGTGGCACGTGCCTGTAATCCCAGCTACTCAGGAGGCTGAGGCGGGAGAATTGCCTGAACCCAGGAGGCGGAGGTTGCGGTGAGCCGAGATCGCGCCATTGCACTCCAGCCTGGGTAACAAGAGCAAAACTCTGTCTCAAAAAAAAAAAAAAAAGAAAGAAAAGAAAAAATCAAAAAAATTTTGAAGAAGAAGGAATCTGACAGCTTATCTTGCCTGATATTCTTATTTTAAATGGGATAAATATGATTCTGAAAGATGAGATGGTTTGTTCAACGTGACACAGAAAGGTAGATGTAGACCCAATATTAGCACAGAGATTTCTTATTCCCGACATGGTGTCATTTCTCCCATTCACTTTCTGGCATCTGTATACTAAAACATCAAATATTACTGGGCATATATAGTATGTGGTAAAAAACTGAATAAGGCACCATCTTATTTTAAGTGTTTAGGTTCTTAAAAAATGTACAACCTCAACAATGGAACATGGATAGGTAATGAAAAACATCATGCTTTCTGACACCTAACTATGTCACTAGATGATCATTGAGTGGAATAAATTGCACTTTTTACTGAAACGCTTTGGTGGTCTACAATGTAGTTTCAACCAGCAAATGTCTGTAGATTTCTTTTGCTCATAATGCTAATATAAACGCATGTTGGAAGTCATTAGTGTCCAGAAATGTCCACTCTCCTTGTCACAGAAACTATAAGCCATCTTCCATAATCCAGACACCTTTCTGTTTTTGTCATCTAGATGAAACCCCAGTTAGTAGTGACTACCTAGAAGGGCCATTTTGCTCCTCTATTTCCAGGTCTATGTGTTGAAGGACCATTACTTATTTCCCTTTAAAGAAAGTGCCTGAATTGAATACAGAGAACTCCCCAACCTCCAGGAGACTTTAAGGAAAAGAACTGCCCACTCATAACTCAGGATGGTTTAAGAAGCTGACCTCACCTTCCATCACCGTGAGCTTCCAGTCATCTATGCAATGAAGTGTGACAACAGCTTTAATAGCATGTGAAAATGTATTTTATTATGGGGCCATTAATTTGTCCTGCTGGCTATGTGATGTTCTCCATATGCTACACGGGAAAGTGCCCTTCTGTTTTGAGATCTTTCTTGATGAGCACTCTGCTCTTGCAGTGTGGAGCTCTAATGGGCACCTTTTTTCCTGCTCTGCCCTTGACAGACATCAGCCTCATTCCATCATTTTGTTTGTGCAAAGAGGAGTGGAATGTCATGGAATTACATTCTGAACTTGTGCATTTTCTTTTACTACCCAAAGATATCTGCCAAACTTTGACTTTTTAGAGACTATGCAATGAATTTAAGAGCACTATTATCAAGAGAATAATTTTTGGCATATAGAAATTTTTTAAAGCTCCATTAATTTTACAAAGGGGTCTGTGAGAATATGCATGGAATAAAAAAGGCATATCACTATGTACGTGGATGTTTATTTTCCAAATCAGACAAATAAAAATTGCACACCAATGTGGTAACCTAAAGAAAAAAATAACCATCAAACTTGTTTTTAAAAATATACACTACATATGTGTTAGAAAATCTTAAGAAAAAAATAATTAGCAGAGATTATTTGGGCAAATAAATGAATCATAAATGAGGCAGCACCCTGAACCAGTAAAGTTTCAGAGAGGTCCACTCAGCAACATGACAAACAGTATTTATAGATAGAAAAAGAAAATGGCATACAGATATAACCTGGTTGGTTACAGCTTGATATTTGCCTTATTTGGGCATGTCTGAGCAGTCGGCAGCCTGTGATTGGCTGAAAGGTCTGGCGCTGTGATTGACTGAAACTTGGTCACTTGTTACAATAATATACTTTCTAGTTCAATTGTGATTTGTTCATATAAGTTAGGTTATCCTTTGCTGCATATGGCAAATTCAATTTAATTTAACATATGTTAATATGTAATGATGTTGTCTCTGAGCATATTTTAAGGTCCAAAGGATTTTTAATCACAATTTTTGTGAATACTCTCATATTATACCTTATTTATTCAGTCATATATTAATGAATGGCATATTACGATCTAGGATTTATACTAGATAGAGAGTGGGAAACAGAGAAGGTGAATATCTATTGTTTCTGCTTTTATTAGCTCTTTGCCCGACATATGGAACCACTGAAATTCTTAATAAATACATAATTAATAAATATATATTTTAGATAGGGGAAACAAACAGATATATTATTCTTTAATTGTTTATGTAAGTGCCACAATGCAGAATTTGCAAAAGGGCACGGTGTATTTAGAGAGTAGAAAATGAGATTCCCCCAAGAGGTAGCTTTTGGGCTAACTCTTGAAAGATGAATCAGAATTATAGAAGACAGAAAGGATAGTGCATGATGATTATAACGCCAGTTATTGTGGGATATAGAGGTAGGTAAGGCATTTTATTAAAAATGGTTTCATTCCTTCTAACAATTCTACTGTAGTTATATAAGATGTTAACATCGGGGAAGCTGGATGAGTGACATATGGAGCACAAAATATTTTTGCAACCTTTCTAGAAGTTTAAAGTAGCTCCAAATAATAGGTTTAATAAAAGATAAATAAGATAGGATTTTATGTTATTGATGGGAGGCAAAATCCTAAAATAACCCTTATGATTTCCCACCTGCTTGGTGCACAGGACTTCATAACCCATGGAACTCCAAATATGATGGATGATATTCCCATGGGTTACAGTCATGCATCTCTTAATGACAGGGATACTTTCTGAGAAACGTATCATTAGGCTACTTTTGTCATTGCGTGAACACCAGAGTATACTTACGCAAATCTAGGTGAAATAGCCTACTACTACACACCTAGATGATATCATATAGCCTGTTGCTCCTAGGCAAAAACCTTGCATATCATGTTACTGTACCGACTACTATAGGTGATTGTAATATCGTGGTAAATTTTATGCATATATCCAGACATAGACAATGCACAGTAAAAATATTGCATAAAAGGTTGAAAAATGATACAACTGTATAGGGCACATACATAAATGGAGCTTGCAGGACTGGCAGTTGCTCTGGGTGGGTCAGTAATTGAGTAGGGAGTGAATATGAAGGCGTAGGGACATTATCGTACTGTACTGTAGACATTATATACCCCATAAACTTAGGCTACACTAAATTTATAAAAAAAGTTCTTCTTTCTTCAATCAGTTAGCCTTAGCTTACTGTAACTTTTTACTTTATAAACTTTTATTTTTTAACTTGCTGACCCTTTTGTAATACTACTTAGCTTAAAACACAAACACATCGTACAACTATTGAAAACTATATTTTTATACCCTTATTCTATAAGTTTTTCCTAATTTTATTTTTTTTAGAACTTATTATTAAAAATGAAGGTGCAAACAGGCACATTAGCCTAGGCCTAATTCAGAGTCAGGGGCAGGATTATCAGCATCACTGTGGAAATCTTCCACCTCCACATCCTGTCCCACTGGAAGGTCTTCAGAAGCAATAACACACATGGAACTGTCATCTCCTACGAGAGCAATGACTTTTTCTAGAACATCTCCTGAGGGACCTGCCTGAGGCTGTTTTATAGTTAATTTTTTTTAATAAGTGGAAGAGGCATACTCTAAAATAATGATAAAAAGTATAGCATAGTAAATATATAAACCGGTAACATAGTTGTTTATTATTTTCAAGCATTACGTATTGTACCTAACTGTATGCACTGTACTTTTATATAATGGATGATGCAGTAGGTTTGTTTACACCACATCACCACAAACACAGGAGTGATGCCTTGCTCTATGATGTCGCAATGGCTATGACTGTGGCAAGAGGAATTTTTTTCCTGGAATAGGAATTTCCTAGGAGTAGAAATTCATTAGCCAATAGAAAATTTACAGCTCTGTTATAATCTTATGGGACCACATTTGTGTTTGTGATCTGTCATTGACTGAAGCATCATTGTGTGGTGCATGACTGTATTTTATATTCTAAGGCATAATTGACCTTAAAATAAGGAGATTACCTGGGTGGGCTGACCTAATTACATGAGCCCATTAAATGCAAAGAGCTGTTTCTGGCTGGTTAGTAAAAAGAAGTTCAGAGATTCAAAGTATGAGTGAGGGGTTCTATGCACTGATGCCAGCTTAAAGATGGAGGGATGAAGTGTCCTTTAAAGATGGAGGGATGAAGGAATATGAGCAGCCCCTCGGAGCTGAGGAAACAGCTCCGAGGGGCTGCCCATATTTCCTTCCTTACAGCTAGGAAAGGAACAGGGATCTCCATCTGTAAGACTACAGGGACTGAATTTTTCCAACAGTAAGAATGAGCTTGGAAGTGAACTTGTCCACAGAGACTCTAGATGAGAACTCAGCCAGAATAACATCATAATTTTTATGTTGTGATAACCCAAGTGGAGAAACCAGCTATTCCATGCCAAACTTCTAATTTAAGTTTGTGGTAATTTGTTATACAGTAGAAAATCTAATATTTCCAAAAAAGAAGAAAGCCCTTAGATCCAGCTAAGATGAGACTGGTCTGTGACTGAGACTGGAAAGCAAAAGCCTTTTGCTCTTTCTGCATCTATTATATAAAGTAGGGCCAATAATGCCAGCCTCTTAGGGTTGCAGTGAAAATCTAAAGCAATTTGATATGTAAAGTACCTATAGAGTGGCTGGTTCTTGATCAGCATTCTGCTACCAAGTGTGACTTTCCCGGGCAGCACTTGGTAGCAACCCTTGGCATTTCTATTTCCAACTTGACTTGAAGCTTTATCTTTTTAGCACTGGAAGTTGCAAAGGCTTAAATCAATTAATGGATGCAATCATTTGTTAATTTAATCTGATGTCAGATCAATGAATAGATTTTTATTCTTATTTATTTTAAAAAGTTTTAGGTCAAGTTCCTGATTTGGTTAATTTTTCTGTTTTTCACTGCATTCATTTGCAAGTACAGCAGAATCACCTGCAAGAGATAACATAGACAATGTTGACTCTTGTAGGTTATTATGTAGCAATTCTGTCTCAGTTCCATAGCTGACTCCATAAGCTTTACCCTATAAAACATGCGATAAACACACTTTTCAATTTATCTTGCAAACATTTTTCCTATAAAATGCATTTTAGAATGGAAGAATTATTTTTGCTAAGAATTATCCTGACAATACATGGTTTATATTCAGCATTTGCTTATGAAGAGCTACCTTGGAGTGTATTCTTCTTCAAGAGTTGCATTTTATTGAATGAATGTATCATTTCAGAAAATACGTGAAGACTTATTATTTAATCATGAATGATGCTGAACTCAGATGGCTTTCTTATGCACTGTTATGGAATGAATTGTGTACCCACCCTCAAATTCGTATGTTGAAGACCTAATCCCCAATGGGACCATACTTGAAGATAAGGCCTTAATGGGAAAAATTTCGATTACTTTTGCACCAACTTGATATTTAAGTTAAAGGAGGTCAAAAAGGTGGGGCCTTAATTCTGAAACTGATAAAACTGGTGTTCTTAAAAGAAGAGGAAAAGATACCAGAGATCTCTGGAATTCTTACGACGTAAGAAACAGACACCAGGGATCTCTCTTTCTGTGAGTAGAGAAGAGGCCATGTGAGGACGCAGTGAGGAGGCAGCTGTCTGCAAGAAAAAGAGTCTTCATTGAGAAGCCACCTTGCTCGTCCCTTGATTTTGAACTGTATCCTCCAGACACAGAAAATAAATGTCTGTTGTTTAAGCCACCCAGTCTGTGGTATTCTCTTACGGCAGCATGAACTGATTGACATCTTGCCTCCCCATTAGATAGTAACCTCCTCTATTGCAGGATGGCTCCTTTTCTTTAGCAACTTAAATGCCTATCTTGTACCTGACACATGGTAAACACACAATAAACATAGTTGGCCCTGCTCTCTGTATCAACAGAGGTTGATACAGTAGGTTACTCCTCCTCCATTGATTCAACCAACTATGGATCAGAAATATTTGGAGAATATAAAACAATGAAAAATAACAATGCAACAATAAAAAATAGTAAAGTAATAATATGTGATATAATAACTATGTATCCAGCATTTATATTGTATTAGGTACTTTAAGTCATCCAGAGATGATTTAAAGTATATGGAGGGCTACGTATAGGCTGCATGCAAATACTATACCGTTTATAACAGGGACTTGAATACTTAACGCCTTTCGGTGTTCTCTGGGGGTCCGGGAACCAATTCTCCCTGAACACTGAGGGACAACTGTACTTTCTGAATGTGTAGGCTACATAGGGTACCCAGCTCTTCTTTTAGAGGATTTTATTTTGCTGATCACGGGAAACCTACTCCAGAAACAGCTCATTTCCTCCTTTTCCTACGTTCCTCACGGTGCCTTTACTTATAGGGAAGACTTACCTAATGCACACTGATTTAGATAAAAAAAAAGTTGTATGCTTACAAATCAAGACAGACTTGGATTCAGATGATCAAATGATGTGATTGGGCTGCCTCTCTCCATCTCTTGGCTATACTCTCCCTTTTTGTTGGATTTGTTCTCTGGTGAATGTTTGCGGCAAAACGACTATTAGCAGTTCAATATTTATGTCCTTCCAGCTTAGCAAAACATCAGTGAAAAAATAATAATTAATTTGAATGATTATCATTCCAAGCACGTTAGACACAGCAACTCATTTAATAATGCTTATGAAGTAGGCACTATTATTTATCCACATTGTGCGGATTAGCAAATAGCACAAAGAGGTTAAGAAACTTGCCCATGGGCTGATACATGTTTTGGAGTTAGAGAGTCTGGCCAAGACTCTGGGCTCCTAACCATTAGTCTGTACTGCTTCTTTCTAATATGTGTATTCATCACTTGCTCATTACTTGCAGTGAAAACTCTGGCCCTCATCTGCCTGTTCTGAGCCATGCGACTGCTCTTGGGCCAATCACTCTGGAAAGAGTAAACTGTAAAAACTGGAGCTTGCTGATTGCCTAACACTAAGTTGAGTATCCTCCCTCAGAGCCAGAGAAAAAATTATTGGTACTGAAGGAGGGAGCTTTTCAAAGGAAAACCGGGGTCCTGTTCTTATAAGAAAAAGGAATGCATGCTGGAGAAAGAAAACAACAGCTTTCCACTACATCTTTAATTATACTTTACTTCTCTATAGAAGGGAGATTCAATTAGACATTAAACAGAAGTTATCTGAATTATTTTCTGCCTATGTACCTTCTTTCTAGCGCTAGTGTAAAAAGAGCATTCTCATCAAACATGAGGATCTACAGATTATATTTGGAACAGAATAGCATTCTACGTACCATTGCCTGTTATGATCTAGGCAATGCCAAAAATATTTCACTTTTTCCTTGCTTTCTTTGGCTGACTTTTTATGTTATTCCAAACAAATGATAAATGTAGATTTGCTTAGTGCAAATTCACCAGTTATAAAATAATAATAGATGATATTAACTGCTACAAGAAAAATGCACATTCATATATAAAAAGTTATATATAGGTAATAAATGAATACGATTTTAGTAAAAAGAGACTACTGGAGGGACGTGAACTTTATTCCTCATCTCATCCTGAAAAGACTGCATATCATTTTCCACAAGAGGTATTGACCATTTTTTAGTTCTGAACTTCACAAACACATTTGAGTACTGAATTACATGAAAATAAACTAATGATAATAATTCCCTGCACTTCAATAAAGATCTTTTTAAATTTTCTGAGTACAGTCACATATATCTCGTAAAACAGCTAGTTTATAGAGGGATTAGCAGAATCTAATGTTTCCAAAGCTGTGATTTAATAATCAAAACAAAACCATTGCAGTGCTTGACTGAGGGTGGACAAGGAGGGGGAGAAGGTGCTTAGAAAGAACATAACAAGAACTGAGTGGGGCAGAGGCTGGTGTTTACTCAAAGCCGAATTAACTCAAACAGTCACTCAATTTGATCAACAGTAAGATGAAATTCAAAACCCCAGAAGCCAAGAAAAGGTTACTGTCTCTGAGGTTAGGAAGTGCAGGATTTAGGTCAGTCTGGTTCAGAGTTTGATCCAAGTACACAATCCTTTTGTCTTCCATCCTGTGAAGCTTCAGCCTTCAAGAAGGTTTGTATCTACGTGTTTCTTGAATTCAGCAGCAGTTGATTATGCAATGTGGAGTGAACAAAAGCTAAGAGTTGAGGTTCTGTTATGTACACCATTAGAATTTGTTCTATTGGGTAAAATACAGTATAAAAGCAAGAATAAAAGACAAAATGCAGTAGAAAAGCAAAAAACAAGCAAACAGACAAAAAGAAAAACAAAGAGTAAAGTGAAAATGTCCAGGTTAACAGTTGATGGTTATGCTGGGCAATATGAAAGCAGATTTTAAGCAGACTTAAAGAGCTGGGAAAAAAGGTTCCAGTCTATTTCAGGTGGGAGTGCAATTAAGCTGATCTGAAAAATCATTTAGTGAACATTAGTGATTGTGAAGTTTTAAGTAGGGATATTAGAAAAGAAACATATTTTGGGGAGACTAACATGAGGTTTTTTTTTTTTATATGAGTCACTAGATTGCTTTGTGAAAAGATGACATAGACATAATAATATAATTTTTTTTTTTGCTAAGACCACAACTAAAAACTCTGGACATTGTAATACATAAATATTCTCTGAAAAATATAAAGTAAGGCAGACCAGCTAGCGTCTAAGCTTAAGACCCAAGGAAGGGCATGGTGGTAAGTTTTCTTTTTATTTCGTATTTAATAAACATTGAGTTGAAGAAGTCAGCATTCTGAAAATGCTAGATGCTGGCAAAAAGAGTTCAACAAAAACCTGTTTTCTCCAGGTGAAAGACCCAGGAAGCAGGCAGCCTAGCAAGACAAAATCCTTTTAACAATAACCACTCTGCTCTAACCAAACATCACAGAAGAAACTCTGGTCCCAGTGCCACTCACACCAGCGAAGCCGCAATGTCAAGCCCAGGCTTTCACTCTGCTGACCTACAACTTGGCACCTCGACTCCGCTGACTAGATGGTGTCAGGAAAGGCAGACAGAAAGATATGACTTTCATTTTCGTCATGTGATAATAAGTCTTCACCTCTCCGCAGCGTTAGTGGAGATTACGTCAGGAGCGTGTATTTTCGCGCCCACTGGACAGTGCAGACTTTCCTCGCCCGTCTGATTGGAGTGATACCGGAGAAAGCCTAGTAAAGGGTCAGGATTTTTATCATCAGGCAGTGGTAAGAAGGCTACCACCCAAAGTGTCAGTGAAGGCTCTGTGGAGAGCAGTCGTGAGGCACTCCTGTCCCTCTAAGCCATGGAGTCATCAGTGGAAGCCCCATGAGAACCAGAACCTTCATTCAGGGGTAAGAACTAGAGTGGAAAAGCTGGACTTCTACCTGCAGTTGGCAATACTGAGGCAATGCTTCCCTCCCTTCCCAGAATGCTGCCAAGGATCGTGGGATTAATAAAAGAAATAGTATTCCCTCTATCAAAACCTTTGTGGGGAAGGTGTAGATAAAGAGGGTGGGGGGGAAATGCACCTTAAAAATGGCTACAACTTACAAAATTTACATAATTTTGCAGATTCAAGAAGCTGTATAAGCCCCAAATAGAATGAACTCAAACAAATGTATACCGAGATACATCAAACTCCTGAAAACTAAAAACGAACAAACAAAAAATACTGAAAGCAGTAAGGGAGAAATAATACATTACCTTGAGTGTAAATCCAGTTTCAAGTACTGAAAGAAAAGAACTGCCAACCATGTACTCAGAGAAGAAGATATCCTTCAGTATGAACAGCATCAAGACGTTCTCAGATGAAGGAAAATGAGAAGGATGTGTTGCTAGCAGACCTACCCTAAAGGAATGGCTATAGGATGTTTTCTGAACAGGAAAGCAAACAAACTGTAAAAAGACTCTAGAGACAGCAAGAAGGAAGAAGATGTTAAACAAAAATATGTGTGAATATTAGTCTTTTCTTTTCTATTGCATTTTAAAAATTTTATTTGGTGGTAGGAAGCATTATAACAGTGAAGTTGTTATAAATGTATGTAGATTAAATATTAAGAATATATTATAAATGGGAAAGGATAAAGAAATGTACAAGGAAATACACTTTTACCCTTCACTTGAACTAGCAAAATGATAACTCTGTTAGACTGTGATAAGCTATGTATGTATTATGTAATACAGCAAACACTAAAAGTGGTATGAAAATATGAGCAATCAAAAACACTACAGAACATTCAAAATTGATTCCATAAAGTGTACAAGTAATCTACAAAGGAGCATGAAAAAGCAAACAGGGAAAGGAAAAGCTGAGGAAACAAACAGAAGACAAAACATAAAGTAGCAGATTGAAATCTAACATATGAATACTTGCATTAATGTAAATGATCTAAATGTTATCAATCAAAAGACTGATAATGGCAGCATGGATTCAAAAGCATGACTCAACTATATGTTGTCTAGAAGAAATTTACTTGAAATATAACTACCAGGCAGGTTGACGTAAAATAATAAAGACATG
Source organism: Aotus nancymaae (assembly GCF_030222135.1). NCBI lineage: Eukaryota > Metazoa > Chordata > Mammalia > Primates > Aotidae > Aotus > Aotus nancymaae. Next base: position 70,324,434 of record NW_026988422.1, on the reverse strand, counting down.
TCTTACGCACTTATTGATGAAAGAGTAGCTATATAAATATGAAATAAAGTAAGCTTCAAAAGAAAACAATTAAAATAGGCAGAGAGGAACATTTTGTAATAATAAAAGAATCAATCAACTAAAAAGCCATAGCAACCTTAAACACATACATACCAAAAATATGAAAGATATGTGTAGCAAAACTGATAAAACTGAAACAGACAAATTCCCAATTAGATTTGAACACTTTGACATTCCTTCAACACAATTGAGAGAACAATTAGAGAAAAGAAAACTCAGCAAGAGTATGAAAGAACTGGACAACACAATCAATCGACAGGATCTAATCAATTTTTTTTTGAAAAGTCCACCAAAACCAGAAAAAGAATACATATTCTAAATGACATGGTATATATACCAATGTAGACCATACCATGGGCTATGAAACAAACTCAAAGAAATTTAAAATAATTTAAATTATACAGCATGTGTTCTCCATCTACAATAAAATTAAACTATAAATCAACAATAGAAATACAAGAAGAAATTTTCCAAACACTTGGAAACTAAGAAGTACACTTGTATAATCCATTACCCAAGGAGAAAGTCTCAAGGGATATAAAAAAATATTGAGCTGAATGAAAATTAAAGTGCACCTGTATAAAATGTGTGGGCCACAACAAAAGCAGTGCTAAGGGGAGAATTTGTATCACCAAATACAGTGGTCCCCAACCTTTTTGTCACAAGAAACTGGTTTCATGATGGACAATTTTTCCACAGACCAGGGGTGAGGGTGGTATGTTTGGGGATGATTTAAATGTATTACATTTATTGTACACTTTATGTCTGTTATTGTCATGTTGTAGCATATAATGAAATAATTATACAACTCATCATAATGTAGAATCATTGGGAGTACTAAGCTTGTTTTCCTTCAACTACATAGTCCCATCTGGGAGTGATGGGAGACAGTGACAGATCATCAGGCATTAGATTCTCGTGAAGAGTTCCACAACCTAGATCCGTTGCATGTGCAGTTCACAGTAGGGTTCACACTTCTATGAGAATCTAATGCTGCCACTGATCTGACAGGAGGTGGAGCTCAGGTGGTAATGTGAGCAATGGGGAGCAGCTGTAAACACAGATGAAGATTTGCTTGTTTGCCCACAGCACACCTACTGCTGTGCAGATCAGTTCCTAACAGGCCACGGACCAGTATTAGTCTGTGGCCTGAGGATTGCCTAAATATACAAATCAGAAATGACATAAACTCTCAAATTGACAATTCAAGCTCCCACATTAAGAATCCAAGAAAAGAAGACAAAATTAAACAGAAAACAAACAAAAGAAAGGAAATAATAAAGACAAGAGCAGAAATAAATGTAATTGAGAACAGAATAAAATAGAGAATAATTAATGAAATAAATGGCTTCTTCTCTGAAAAGCATAATACCATTGACAAAAATTGACAGAGAGAAAACATAAATTACTGATATCAGAATGAAACAAGAAATAGATCTACAGATTATGTAGACACCAAAAGGAAAATAATGGAGCACTACAGACAATTTTACATATATAATTTTAACAAGTTGGATAAAATGAACCAATTCCATTCAAAACAATCTATCATAACTCATTAAAAACAAAATAGATAATTTGAATAGCTGTGTAACTATTAAGGAAATTAAATTTGTAATTTAAAAATTCTCCGTACAAAGAACTCTCCATAACTCAAATGATTTCTGCCATTCTTAAAAAATTAACACAAGTTCTCCAAGTATCTTTCAGAAAATAAAAGACAAGACAGTTCACAGTTTATTTATGAAGCTAGCATTACTGATACTTAAAAAACAAAACGAAACAAAATCTACAGAAAAATATCCCTATTATACATAGAAACAAAATCCTTGACAAAATATTAACAAAAACAATTCAATAAGATATAAAAAGAATTATACACTGCAACCAAATGAAGTTTATTAGAAGAAAGCAAGGCTGGTACAATATTCAAACATCAATGTAATCTAACATATTAACAGATTAAATAAAAATCACATGATAATATCAATCAATGAGGAAAATGTATGACACTCATTTAACACTCATTCATTATATATACTCCAAGAAATATAGGGACAGAAGGGGACTCTCTTAACTTGATAAAGGGTATAGGAAAAGAACAATCACAAAAGCTACAAAAAAAAAAAAATCTAAAAACAAGCAAACAAAAGAAACAAAAAAAGGAGAGACTCTCTTGGGTAAGCAACAGAAAAAAAGCAAGGACATCTATTCACATCATTCTTATACACGCAATACTCAAATTTTTGGCCAGTATGATAGACAAACAAAGAAGATAAAGGTTTATGTATTAGAAAGGTAGGAATAAAACTGTTTCTATTTGCAAATGGTATAATTGTCTCTGTAGAAAATCTCAAAAAATCGACAAAGGGACTCTTAGAAGTAAAAAATGACTTCAATAAGGTGACAGGATACAAGATAAACATAAAAAATTAATTGTTTTTGTATATTAGCAAAGAATATATGAGAAACAGAATTAGAAATGCAATATCATTTCAGAATTACTCAAAAATTAAATACATAGTGCAAATCTAACAAAACAGATGCAGTATTTATATAACAAAAACTACAATGTTTTTATTAAAGAAGAAATGTTGAAGAAATCAAAAAGGCCCTAAATAAATGGAGATATACACCATGTTCCAGATTTGGTCTCAAGAGGTGTAAATATATCAGTTCTTCCTGGATTGTAACACAGGTTTAATGTAATTTCTATCAAAATTAGATGAAGATTATATTAAAAAATTATATATAAGGTTTTATATATATACGTATATACAATTATATATATGTATCTCACACACACAAGATGATTACGGAAAGGCAAAGTAAAATAGCCAACAGCCTGGGAAACATGGCAAAACCACATCTTTACTAAAAATGCAGAAATTGGTGCATGCCTGTAGTTTCAGCTACTGTGGAGGCTGAGGCAGGAGAATCACCTGAACCCAGAAAGTGGAGATTGCAGTGAGCTAATATCGTGCTAGTGCACTCCAGCCTCACTCCAGCCTGGGCGACAGAGTAAGAACCTATTCCAGAAAGATGAAAAAAAGAAAATAACTAAAGCAATTTTTTAAAATAAAAAAGTGGAAGGAATCAGTCTACTTGATTTCAAGACTTATTATTTAGCTACAGTAATAAAGAATGGTGATATTGGTGGAGAAATAGAAATATACATCAAAGAAACAGAATACAGCACCCAGAATGAGACCCACATAAATATTCCCAACTGATCTTTGACAAAGATCCCAAAACAATTCAATGAAGTGTCAGCAGCTCTCAACAAATGATGCTGGAGCAGTGAGATGTTCACAAGCAAAAAAATAAGGTTAACCTCTCTCACCTCTTATTCAAAAATTAACACAACATAGATGACATATTTTAAAGTACAACATAAAACTGTAAAACTTTGAGGAAAAAAGCATATGAAAAAATCTTCAACATTTTAGGCTGGCAAAAGGATCTTAAACTTGACACCAAAAGCTCACTTCAGAAAGAAAGAAACTGATACAATGGAATTTACCAAAATTAAAACTTATGCTCTGCAAAAGATCTGTTAAAAGTGTAAAAACCCAAACAAGACACTGAGACAAAATTTCAAAAATCAGAAATCTAACAAAAGAATAAAGTCCATAATATAAAAAGTATTATACTCTCAAAACTCAATAGTAATAAAAAATCCAATTCGAAAATGGAAAAAAAGAAAATGAAGAACTATCTTATTCAAGAGGATAAACAGATGATATATAAGTCCATTAAAAAATACTCAGTATTATAGGTCAGGTGCAGTGGCTCATGCTTGTAATCCCAGCACTTTGGAAGGCCAAGGTGGGTGGATAACTTGAGGCCAGGAGTTCAAGACTAGCCTGGCCAACATGGTGAAACCCCATCTCTATTAAAAATGCAAGGGTGGTGGTATGTGCCTGTGGTCACAACTACTCAGGAGGTCAAAGGACAAGAATTGCTTGAACCTGGGAGGCAGAGGTTGCAGTGAGCCCAGATTACACCACTGCACTCCACCCTCGGTGACAGAAAAAGATTCTGTCTCCAAAAAAAAAAAATTAGTATTATTAGCCAGTAGGAAAATGGACATTGAAACTAAATGAGTTGTCAATACACAGCTATCAGATTGCTTTTTAGAAAAAGATGGTAACATGAGATGATAGTGAGTACGTAGAGATGCAGAGAAACTTGCCACTTGTATATTGCCGGTGGAAATGTAAAATGGTACAAATATTCTGGAGAACAGTTTGGCAGCTTCTAGAAAAACTAAACATGGAACCACCGTAGAACTTAGCAATTGCATTGTTGAGCATTTATGGATACGTACATCTTGTACACAAATGATTGTAGCAGTCTCATCCATACTAACTAAAATCTGAAACTAATCTAGGTGTTCTCCAGTGGGTGAATAGTTAAGCTAACTGTGGAACATCCATATTCAGGAATACTATTCGGCAATAAAAAGGAATAAACAATTGATCCTCACAACAACTTTACAACTTCTTTTTTCATGTTCCGCTTTGTTCATCAGGAAAATAATACAGTTTTCTATTTGGTTTAATTTTGTTTATAAGCATGCTTAGCTACTTTTTGCCTCAAAGCTTTTTTATATCCTTTTTTCCTATCCATCTTGTTTATAATAATGTATTTGTTTCTTGATATTGATGTTCCACATATTTACAATGAAAATTAAAATGATTCTATATACCAATTTACAGATAAAAATTACTCAAATTGCTGTTGCAGTATCCAAGATTAATCACTGGGTCCCACAGAATTGATTTTCACCCACATTGTGAAAATTTTCAGAATCATCCAAGTGAAAATACAAAATACACCAAATTACCAAAGAAAAAGAAGGAGTAGAAGAATAAGAAGTGATAAAAGGCAAAAGAAATGGTTTCATGCTGTATGATTTCATTTATAATACAACATTCGTGAATTTAAAAAATATTAAATATGGTGAACAAGGTAGTTAAGGGATGGGGAAAGCAAAGATGGGAGGAAAGTAGGTCTGGTTATAAAAGGAAAACAAGGAATCCTGGGGATGAAACATTCTGTACATTGTATCAGTACCAATAACCTGGTTTGGATATTGCAGCATAGTTTTGCGACATTACCTTTGGGGAAAACTGAGTAAAGTGTATGCAGGATCTCTATTTATTGTTTAATATAAATGCATGTGAAATTCCAATTATCTCAAATTAAAAGTTAAATTTTAAAATAAGAGAAAAAAGAAGGGGAAAAGGAAGAAAATTCCTTGTTTACTGACTATCGTACTTGATTTTCATATGTGTGGATAACACACAGAAATACTATGACAAATATTCGTGTTATCATGTTTCTTGAGAATTCACAGTGTTTGTTAGCTCTCCGTCTTGACATACATTTTTTATTACTATGTTAGTTAAATAAGTGCAAACATAAGAGAAGTGTCTAAACTCATTTACTTATAGCTTATACGAAGCTGTAAAGTCAAAAGAATGTATAAATTAAACGCTAACAAAACTAAACAAACAATAACATCCAAACTAACAGCATTAGTTTACTATGACAAATGATGTTATTTTGTTAACTTTAAATCAGCAATTACAATGTAATTGTAGATTACAATATTACAGTTGTAATACTACAATAGCTCCGATGGCTCTGATGCAATTTATTTTACTTTATTTTAGTGCACTCTTACTTCCATGCATTGCCTGGTAATTCAGTTTTTCCACCATTTTTCTCATTTTCAACTAACATACAACCCTTGTTCATATGGTGTGCCTTAGTCTTACTTCATCTTGCTTCATGTTGAATTGATCAGTTATCTATTATTTTTGCCTCTGTTTGCTTTTTCTTTAGCAAGCATGAATATTTGAATAAGTAATTATTTTGTGCCAACATTATCATAAATACATGTTTTAGCAGACTCTGAAATTATATAGAGGCTGTTAGACATCTGAGAAGTCATATTTGATCCCCTAGATTTCTGGACCTTCGATTTAAGGAACACTGTACTTCCATTAACTCAAACCAACCTTGTAGAATACTCACAACTTTTAATTAGCTTCAGATTTTTCCATCTAATCAAAAGAAGATATAATTTTCCTGCTAAAGAAAAACGAGGGAACAAAACATATAAAACAAGAGTCGGTAAAGCTCACTGAACTACGTATATTATCAGCAAAAATGTGTAATGAATAAAACATCATAAAAATCTAAAATAAGATATCATTTATATTGTTATATATGCCATATTTTCTTTCAATATTTATCTGTTTACATCACTGCAGACTACAAAACTACTGAGAGAAAAGAGTGTTTCAAAGCTGAAATAAATATCACTCTATGTAATTGAAAAATATAAATATTCTCCTGAACCTTCTATGTCTTTTTGCAGGAGATTCAATTATGAAGTTATTATTTTGATGTATACAAAGTTTGAAAGGAGTTTCTTCTCTATATGTAAAAGTTTTCTCTAATGAAAGTTAGAGAAAACTACAATTTTATTAGACTAGGCCACAATATGTAGAGTTAATAGAAATTTCTTACTTACATATGTTTTAATCTTTGGCAGGAATCATCGGGAAATCTCTACAGGCTAATTTTGTTAAGTATAATTGCAGGCTACTTACAGTAGTTGCATTTGAGTTTTGGTCTTTTGTGACTTTTCCTATTTATTATTTTTATTATGCAGTTTTCTTGTATAAAAAGACACTTAATGTTCACTGCAAATAAGAAAGAAAACACCTATTCATGAAAAATAAAGACTTCATAATTTGTTCCTTGATACTAAGAATGGGGTATCTTAAATACATCCCTATCTAAATTTCCTTGCTGGACATTAACATTAATGCCACAGAGCATTGTCATTTTAGAGTAGAATATGCTTTTTCAATTTACCGTATCTTTTCATTTTTATTTTTCCTTCTCCTTCTTATTCTTCTACTCCTTTTTCTTTGGTAATTTGTTGTGTTTTGTATTTTCATTTCGATGAATCTGAAAATTTTCACATTGTGTGTGAAAACCAATTCTATGGGACCCAGTGATTAATCTTGGATACTACAACAGCAATTTGAGTAACTTTTATCTGTAAATTGGTATACATACTAGTTTTAATTTTCACTGTAAATATTTGGAACACTAGTATCAAGAAACAAATATATTATTATAAACAGAAGATGGATAGGAAAAAAGGATATAAAAAAGCTTTGAGGCAAAGAGCAGCTAAGCATGCTTATAAACAAAATTAAATAGAAAAAATAAACAAAATTATATAAATAAAAATAGAAAACTGTATTCCTCTCTTGATGAACAAAGTGGAATATGAAAAAAGAAGTTATGAAGTTGATATATGGCCGTAACGTATAACGCCTTTAAGACGTGGTAAGGAGTCTTCATTTTATTCTAAATTACAATGTGAATCTATTGAAAGGCAAATTAGTGACATACTAAAAATCCCTTCTTTTTTTTTTTTTTTAGCAGCAAAAAAGTAGAAGGCAATAGCTGGCAACATCCACTAGAAGACTATTGTAATAATCTAAGTAAGAAATTATGTTGACTTGAGCTAGAGTACTGGCAGAGGAGAAGAGAAGATATGGGTAGATTCAAAATATTTTCAAATATATATAAAAATGTACATGAGTTCTCACAGCTTGGATGTGGAGGGTATGACACTGAGGATGATGATGGTGGTGGTGATGATGATGATGATAGATGAGGAGGCTGATAGATAGTACTTCCTGTGTATTTTCTGTAAGTAAAGCACCATGCAAAACACTTAACAAAGTCACTAATTCAGTCCTTGCAATAACCTCAACATACAGGTTTTACTGGCGTTATCTCCATTTTAAAAGTGGCTATGGACTCAATGTTTGTGTTCCCCTAAAAGTTTATGCTGAAGCTCTAATATCCAATGTGAGAGTATTAGGAGGTGAGGCCTTTGGGAGGTGATTAGGACATAAATGTAGAATTCTCATGAATGGAAATAGTGCCCTTATAAGAATAGACACAGTAAAGGCTTTGCCTCTCCAGCATGTGAAGAAACAGTAAGGAGATAACCATCTGCAAACCAGAAAGTGGTCATATTAGCACCATGCTCTTCAATTTCCGGCCTCCAGAACTGTGAGAAATAAATTTCTGTTAAGTCACCTGGTCTACGGCTTTTTGTTAAAGAAGCCTGAAATGACTAAGACACAAGGGATGAAAATGTGACACAGAGAGGTACAAAAAATTGTCAAAGGTCAGTTAGTATAATATCATAGAGCCGAGATTTAAACAACAGAGGCTGTGTTCCTGATCATTTTATCTTACTGATATGTATGTTTTCTTGCTTGAATAACCAAGTGGATTGTAAAGTTATTTAGAATAAAGCAGAAATCAAGGAGTTAAAGTAGAGGTGAAGTGTTGAAAAAATAGCATAATTTTGAACATAAGTCTGATGGCTGGAGATGCAGAAGAGAATTGTGATCTCAAGATAAGCATATGATTCTGATGTTTATTTCTAAAGAATGTGTGATACCACATTCTTATGTGTATCACAGGGTAGACACACAACATAGGGATGGAGAAATAGTAGTTACTACAATGGAGATACATGTTCGTTTCGAGGTAAGCTGTTAAAAAAACAACCTTATGCAAAGGCTTAGAAAGATCTGCAACATAGACAGAAAATTGAGAAAGAGATGCATCAGAAGGCCAAGAGAAGAGTGTTTTAAGAAATAGGGATTGGTTAATAATATTGAATGCTGACAAGCAATAGGAGGATGCAGAAATATACAAGGAATTTGGCAACAAAACAGAAAAATGGAAGAAATACCCCATGGGAACAGGATCGAAGAGAGAATAGAAGGTGGTCCTATGTGGGCTTCCTTATTTCCTTCATTTATAACTCTCTCCTGGTAGCAGACAAACCAGTGGCTGTATCGACTTGGGGAACAGTAGAATTAAAGTATATATTTATACTTATATGAAAGAAAGAAGGGAACAGGCAGTGCCAATTGTACCAATTATTATTCATTCATGCTAAACACTGTGCTTTGCACTGTGACAGCTGACTCCAAAACATTCCAGCTCCAGTCCCCACATCAAGGCTGTGAGGTGAATATTACAGTATTATTTTATACAGATGGAAATCCTGAGATTGGGCTGGGATAATTGACAGGCCGATGGTCACTCAGCAAGTGAGGAATGGATGCATAATGAGGAGGTAAATGAATTCAGAGCCAATGTCAGACAACGGCACACGCCTCTCCACTCCTAATCTCTTCTTTGGCTTTATCTTTTCTTGTTGATTTGAAGAGGCTTCTCTAGAATGCCAAATATTTGCTAACCGCAAGTTTTCTGCCAAGTCAAAATTCCATTTGCTGCCAAACAAAAATCTGGCCCAGGGATAATAAACATGAAGATATATGAGAGACTACAGCGTTTGAGTGACTGCTTTATAAAAGTGCTGCGTATGTATAGCTATAACTAAATTTTCCAGATCTGACCTCAGCTGCACATGAGAAGTTCTTAATGTCCAGTCTGTTGAGTTCTGCTGGAATGAAATTCATCTTTCTATTTTCTTCCCATCCTCTACACCCAGAGTTTTAGAATAAAGAGCTTCATAAGTATAAGGAACGCCAACATCAATTTATATGCCTGAATGTATAACACACAAACGCGCGCGCGCGCGCACACACACACACACACACACACACACACACACCTTAAATAATTTTTATTCTTGACTGTTACCATACAGAGCACAGCTATTTTGAAAGGTTATTTTATACAGTTAGCAAGGAAGGAATAATGAAACAAACAAAAAATACTGCTAATCCAATTTTTTAAAAAACAAAAAGAGCTTTTAAGGAATCCCCATTTTACTGGCTTTCAATTAAAAAGTTGTCTCTTGCCTAATTTTATAACTAGACTCTTTTTAATGTGTCAGCCCATATAACAAGAAAATTATCCTTCTGTTATTTAAAAAAAAAAGCAGTAGGGTTCCTCCAGCCCTGTTTGCTTTCAATAAGCTAGCTTTGCTTTGTGCAATGCAGACTTTATATGCCTCTATGTAAATAACTGAGGGGAAAGGAGGCAAAGGATTCTTCTTAGTTTCTCTATTACATGAATCAACAGAAACAAGAGTTTTCTCCAAGAGGAAGGGCATGAGTAGATTGCACGTATACAGTTCTGCCTTTTGTGAGGTTCTACTTGAAGAAGTAAGAAATCCAGTGACAAAGGTATCTTTCAGATGATGCTGACTTGATGAAATGCCAAAGACACCATCTATTCTGGAAAGAAAGTAGAGTTCTCGTGGCTAAGATATCAAGATCAGTTTCTATAGTCCCAAGTATGGTTGTGAGTCACTCTTACAGGAGCTGCTGAAGACGTTCAAACCTTTGAAAGCAACTCCCTGTTAACCCCCGTCTCCTCCAGTGAGAGGCAGTGGGACTCACTTGATTTATATTAGAAGTGCAAAAAAGCCCAATCTTCCTCACTGACCAAGTAAGAAATCAAACATTGCCACATTCTTGTGGGGTTGTGGATCAACTTATACCTTGATTCTGAGGTTTATTTTTATATTTAAGAAGGGTTTAAATTCAGGTTTTTGGGAAGACTATAGAATTATCATGTTGATGGCTTAATATTATTAATATTAATAACAAAGAGATGTTTTTCAACTGTACAGCTGTACGCCATCCTTAATTAGCTCATGCGTCAAATCTGATATGGTTCTCTTTCTTCAACACACAAATTAAAGTAATGGGACCCAGCAGCAGCTGGATTTATTCATTATATATCTATATTAAACTATAAATTACCTCCATAGTATATTTAAGAAATCATCTTGACTGGGCGTGGTGGCTAATGCCTGTAATCACAGCATTTTGGGAAGCCAAGGTGGGCAGATCACCTCAGGTCAGGAGTTTGAGACCAGCCCGGCCAACATGGTGAAACCCTGTCTCTAGTAAAAACACAAAAAATAGTTGAGCATAGTGGTTGCACCTGTAATCCCAGCTACTTGGAAGGCTGAGGCAGGACGATTGCTTGAACCCAGGAGGCAGAGGTTGCAGTGGTCAAGATTGCCCCACAGCACTACTGCCTGGGTGACAGAGGGGACTCTGTCTCAAAAAAAAGAAAAAGAAAAAAGAAAGAAAAAGAAATTTTCTCTACTGTAGACTTGTGGAAGATGAGCTCGAATGACAAATTTAATTCTACAAATATCACTTCTTTGAGTATTTGACCAGGAGATTATTTTGTATATATTTAACACTTACTTTATTTATCTGCATACAATAATTGTTTCTTGTGCATATTCCCTTCTATTTTCCATAAAGAGTGAGAGTTTCTGCAACTGTATTCTGAATGTATTGACAGAGCTGTTGTTAATTAAGTCATTTCTTTACCTTCTCCCTTTAAAATTATTGGTTCATAGGGATGTTTTAAAAAGCATAACAAAATCTTGTTGCCAGTGGATATTCAGGAGTATAATTCATTTAATTCTTTAACTCACATTTTAATAGAATCTGTAATGATTTGTTGAGCAAAGAACTGGTGGATTTGGCTTGGAAAAAGCAATGACCCTCATTCCCTGCCTTGTCTTATATCTGTTCATGCAAGTTTTATGACAAAGTGGAAGCCTGGTATATTTAATGTGCTCTCAAAGATATATTCTTTGTCCTTTTTTAGGTCTTTTCAAGATTTAACATTCCCTTTGTGTAGAAATTAAAGCTGGCTGAGATGAAGTAGGAGCAGAGCTATATCTCCAGAATTTTATATCCTACATAGAGTTATAAAGGTACACTTAACAACTCCCCTAGTTCAAACCATACCAGTTTTTTAGCTTCCAAATGCATTTCTACTAGCTGCTGAAGAGAAAGATGTTTGATGGGTTGGTTAACTCTCTTCCCATTTTCATTCCTTGTAAGTATGCAAAGCCCTGAGGGTAAAAAAATACCTAAGACATTTACATTTACATGTGCATGATCATGAAATAAAAAGTGATGAAACAGAGAAAAAGATTTCATTTCTTGGAAAAGTAAATGATTCAGTGCTAATACAGTTAGAAATGGTACATAACTTATTACAGATGTTTAAAATGCAAGCAATTCAAGGGGATATCTCTAAAAATGAAACCACTTCAAGAATTTATCAGAATTTTGTACTGTTTGATTTGTTTTAACTGGGACTTACTATGATTCTAATTATAAAAAGAAAACGAAATATTATTTGGACACACACACATCAAAATATCTATTTCTAGGTGGTAGAGATCATTTGTAATGGAGTTATTTAAATAAAACTGACTTGTTCCAAGCCTAGTGTAGGAAAAGTGTTTAGGGACAATGATTTTGGCAGGATAGTAATACACACTTTGGTTTTGAGATGCATTCCCACATTCACACCACCAGAAAGCTGTCGGTAAATTGCCTCCTTGCAGGCAGTAGACTTTGCTTCAGAGTGAAGTTTTAATGCTAATATACAAACAAGAACCCTCAGTAACTCCGTTCTTCACAACATTTATGTCAGTAATGACATATTTTTGACAATTCTTTGAATTATTATCTTAAATACATCTCAGGAACAAACTCCCAATGACATTAGGATACAAATATTTATACGGCTCTCAGAGGAAATTTCTGACTTTGATTCATCTCGTGAAGCATGACAATCAATACTCTTATTCTCTGAGACTTCATCCTTCTGTTGAATGGGCGGTTAACTTTGTAGATCTGATCGTGATTTTCAAATAAACTTGAATATAAAAGTGACAGACTGTCATCTGGATCCTTTAAAAGAATCTAACTTATTAACAGGGCAAGCCCATGACTTCTGGTGTTCAGCCATGGCCTTTGGTGCTCAGCCATGCCATCCCTTCATTCTAGTGAGGATTTGATGTCCACACTGTGTTCAATTTGTGTGTCCGTCAGAACCAGGTGCCAATTTGTTACACTTTCCATGGGCTGCGTGGCAGCAATCAAGTTCTTGGTTTGAATTTTAGTGGCTAAATCGTGCTTTGTAGATATTCTTACAAGCAATTTGTAAAAACCCATGCTGCCATGACAGAATCTGTTTTCAAGGAGACAGGTGTTAAATGGACCTTTGTTTATTTGTCCACCAGAACTTTTCTGCGCATGGCTTCCTTTCTGTCGAGAATGCTTCCCCGACATTCTTTCCCACCTGTCAAATTCCTCTACAAATTTCAAAATCCAGTGAAAAAGGCCCTTATGAGAACCTTCCTTGACTTTCTCAGGCAGTCAGTTTTTTTTTTCCCTATTTTCTATGATTTATCTTCTTTGCACATACTTCTAGTTTAGCACTAGCCATATTTACTGAAATATAGGGGCAAGAGCAAATGCTTTGGAGTTAAGAGAGAATTTGAGCTGAATTCTAGCTCACCCGTCTACTAGGTTGGTGGCTTGTTTTCTGACCACATTTTCTTTTTAACCTCTCAGCCTCAGTTTTTCATCTTAAGATGGGAAAAATGAGATCTATCTCCATAGCATTATTTTACTATTGGCTAGTAGTCTTTTTAAATATATATATATTTGGGCCCACCACATAGGAAGCATTTAGTATAAATATCCATTAGAAAAGTGAATGCCTCCATGCCCCCATCACGATGGAGGCAGCAAACCACATTGCCATGTGTGTACCTATGCAACAATCCTGCATGATCTGCACATGTACCCTGAACCTAAAGTACAATCAAAAAAAAAAAAAAGAAAAGTGAATGCATTCTTCTTTTATCTCTTATAGTCTAACTATATGACAGGCATTCTTCTAGTTGCTAGGAATATGCACCGACTAAACCATCCAGAACTCTTGATATCCTGGTACTTTCATTCCAGATGAGAATATTAAAAATAATTATTAAGCAAATAGATATTCACTATAGGTTAAAATGGTAAATATGCTGAAGAAAATACTGTAGGCTAATAAGATGTAGAGAACTATTGGTCAGGAATTTGAAGAACAATTGGATTCTAAGGTGGTAAAGCTGGCTTCCTACATTTGATCTGAGACCTAAAGGAACTAAAAGGCTATTGGAAAAATATGGAGAAATAACGTTTTTAGAAAGAGGATAGAGCAAGTTCAAATGCCTGGAGTGGGAAGGTCTTTGGAAGTGTTTGGAGAGTAGAGACAGAGCCTGTGAACTGGAGTCCAATAAGGTAATGAAAGTGTGTTTAGATGTGAAGTGGTTTTAGAAAGAGGCAGGGGTCGGGTCATGAGGCCCTTGCCTAAAGCAGGAGCCACTAAGTCCAGAGTAGAATCCAGGGTGACACCAAACCTTGTTCCATTAACTTGTGAAATGTTCCACATGATCAGGATTTGGTTTGTAAACTGAAAATTTTATCTTGCAATTCCAGAAGTTATCTATTGTTCTCTAAAGAGGGAAAGGTTGGCAAAGAAGGAAACTCACTCATAAATCGTTTCTGCTGTGGAGTTTATTCTCACAGTACCACCCTGGTGGGATGTTCAGGCAGGGCTTAGGAATCAAATCTCTACTTAGCTCACTGAGTGACCTTGTGCAAATAACTAGACCCTTCCAAATCTCAGTTCCTTCATTTGGAAGAAGGAAGTAATAACAGACTTCGGTAGTCACCCAATTCGGCTTAGCCATGATTACTATTATTATTATTTTTTTCATAGCTGATAAACTTGTTATAAATGAGAGTGTGATTTGCTTCCTAGCAGAAAAGGATAAATCATTCTTCTATTCTTCACTTAGGCGTCACCTCTGATCCCAACTACCTCTTGGGTGATTCCATTACATTCTGTGCAAACGCTTACCCTGGAGCACATTATCATGCTGTACTTGCCTGTGTGTGTAACATTTTCCTAGCCATCACATAGCAAGACAGTTCATGCCATGCGATTAGGGACCTTCTTTATTCATTATTTTATTCCCTGTATCTAAAGCAGAATCTGGTTTGTATCTTGCATATAATTATTATTTGTTAAATTCCCTCCAGAATGTGGGGAAAAAAATGATTAAGCTTGCTTATTATCCCCTCACAAAACACAATTAGGGTAAAAGTTGGAGGTGGTTAAATTTGGAATTAACATAAAGATATTTGTTCTCAGGTAAAATCAGTGGCCTCCACAGGGAGTGTGTGTTCAGGGGTGCATCAGATGACTGCTTGGCAGGGACATTCTAGTGGTGAGATGAGCATCACATAGATATTTTGAGAGACTTTCTTGTAGGTTGCTTCCAACCTTGGAATTCTTTAATTCAAGTCTTTTCATGGTGGCATGAACAAATGAAAGGACTGGATGTAGAATATGGGAATAGCATGATATGTGAGAATGACAAATAAATGCCATATTTCATGATTTCCAAAGCAAAATTATTTCCTGTAATTTTCTGCCATGTGATGTCTTGATGTCTTATAGTCTCTCTGAAAACTGTTTTGGAAAACATTTCAATCCTTCTCCCACTCAGTTTCTGGTGGTTATCTCCGTGTGTGAGTACTTGGCAAAACTTGTTTAATAAGTGCTATATTTCAATTTGCCTGATAATAAATGAGTCAAAGGAGAGTGCAGATAACTGCATTTCCATTGACCATTTTAGCAAGAGAAAACAGCAAATGTGTATTGACTGACAGAAGTTACAGAGCATGCCAATGACAAGATGATTGAAATATCTGCCTTCATCCTTCCAGCTCCTTGTTCCATCAAATAAATGAAACTATATTGATGCTGTGTTTATATTTGGGGAAGCATGCACATGAACGTTGCCTCATGTTGGCTTTTACAAATATTATTAGAAAATAACCAGCTGTGTTTGGACTTGATGAAGCTATTTATTATTTCAAATACTTGGAAGGAAGGAGGGTTGCCTGCATGCTTTGTCAGTATGGTGTGAGCTCACTAAAAGACCTGATGTGTATGTACCAAAACTTAGTAAAAGAGGGCAATTCCTTCAAACTCCAAATGCTGATGAACCCTTTTGCTTATTTCTAGTAGTATTCCATTCGGTTCACATAGCCTAAATTATTTCTGAAACATTACCTCAGCAGAGTTTGTTAATACATTCTTTTATGTCTGCCCACCTTTTAAACATTCAGTTTATACGTAGTTTACCCTGGCTAACTTCATGTAGCAGATGGGCAAACTTTATCCTAAAAAGTAGCAAAATGAACCTCAATGTTTAAGCAATTAATTGATATACACAGTATATTTATATAAGGCCACGTTTAAGAAACTCTGCCTAAGGTATTGCAGACATATTTTTTTTTTTTTTTTTTTTTTTTTTTTTTTTTTTTGAGACGGAGTTTCGCTCGTTACCCAAGCTGGAGTGCAATGGCGCGATCTCGGCTCACCGCAACCTCCGCCTCCTGGGTTCAAGCAATTCTCCTGCCTCAGCCTCCTGAGTAGCTGGGATTACAGGCATGCGCCACCATGCCCAGCTAATTTTTTGTATTAGTAGAGACGGGGTTTCACCATGTTGACCAGGATGGTCTCGATCTCTTGACCTCGTGATCCACCCGCCTTGGCCTCCCAAAGTGCTGGGATTACAGGCTTGAGCCACCGCGCCCGGCCATAATTTTCTTATAATTAAAATTTCTCTTTCATTAGCTTACCTGGCTAGCACTACATATGAAAACTTATTTACAGAGAGGCAGCAAATTATATTCATTTTCTGCCCTTTTCTTTACTGCTGCCAATGCCTTACAGAGGCCCAGAACACTGTTCTACTTCAGCTTCCTGCCCGTGTGCGTAACCTTGTTTCTCATCATTCACCATGTTTTATTGGTGAACGAGTACAACAAAATGTGGAATACACATTTCAGTTCTCTGAACATTTTCAAGATTTGTCTATTTACTCTCTTTCTTCATAACGATAAATAAATTATTTGTTCTGCTGCAAAAGCTCATTTTAATGAGGCATTTAGTAGAACCGTTTAGTAAAACCTGGACACAATAGCTGTCACAAAAAATTATTGGATAGGAAATAGTGGGAACGAATCTTTCTTCTACATTTCTTTGTATTAAGTACTTGCATAGGTGTTGTTTAATCTTCAGAACAGCTCTAGGAAGGAGAAATTGTGCATAATTTAATGCATCAAGAAGAAAATTGAAGAAGTGAAGGAACTTGCCCAATCACATGCATGTAGCCAGTTTCAGCAGTGAGATTTTTGTCTAGTTTGCTGTGCCTTAAAATGTTTGCGCTCTGTGATATTTTATGCTGTCCTTTTTTCGTGTAGGAATCAGGGCTTAATCCATTTTTGACTGAGGTAGTTCAAATTAAATGTAATTTGGAGGAATTACCTCTATAGCCAATATGAATAGCAAAAAAAAAAAAAAAAAAAAATTCCACTTAGAGGAATCTTTATGGGAAAAAATGAGAAGCAAACTACTATTTTATGAAAGAGGACTTTAAAAATCAATTAAAATGAAAACTAATACAATTAATTTCCTTTAGGACTAAAAAAAATCAATGCTAAAGCTTGAAATAAATGGATTCGGTTAAAACCACTGTAAATTAGTTATTGGTTTCTGTTATTATTATTTATATTAATTGTTGGGATATCCCACTGATTATCATTGCCATGAAAATTGAGACTAGAATGTACTACAAGAGTTCTCATCTCCTGATTTGAAAGAACTTTTCATATCCGTATCTTTTAAAATATAAAAAATAAGTATAAAATATAAAAAATATTTGTGTTCAGTTATAAAGCTGCAGCATATGTTTTAAGAATAGTAGAACTTGACACAAACAAAAGATTTAAATGAAAAATATGACTCATGAGGAAGTTTATTCAGAAAGACGACGTTGAGTTCCTAGCCCTTTAAGTGTACATAGGGTTAAACTATAAAAGTGCTGAGATAAATCTTTGCATGTGACACAGGGTATAATAATTTTGACTGGCCTAAACTATAGACTCATTTAATGTGATCAAGTGATGCCCATGTTTTATAATTGATGGACATTATTTCCCAAAATGCCCTTTCCAAAATGTGCTCCATAACATCCCTGAAGTATCTTCATTATCATAACATGAGTTTGTGTTTAGTATTACCCTCTTTTCTGGAAGCTTCTTTTAAAATCTTGATATTCCAACAATTAGATAACCTCCCTTCCTGACAGGATACTCATGACCAATGTTAGAAGAAAATAAACTACGTTGTTATGAGAGACAGAAGACACCAATAGCAAACTTTGCAGACTCTACCGCTGTATTTAGAACCAGTCTCAAATTTAGCTGGATTTTATATTCATGGGTTCAACTTTACAGCTTATTTAACATTTTGAAAAATAAATTCACATTGGAAGACTTATCATGAATAGACCAAGAATCCTTAATTCAAAGTATCATTTAGCAATGTTGATTTTTGTCAATCATTATTAAATCATCTTCTTGGGTTTCCCTCAGTGATATCCTAACTCTCTGGATGTCACTTTCATTTTATTTTTCACGATCAATGCCATCTATATTCCTCTTTTCTTAGTTGTACTCATCCAACTTTTACTGACCACCTACCATAAGCCAGGTTATCTCTAGATACTTGGATAACAAATATAGACATGCTGCTTCTTCCACCTTGAAGAATTTCAATTTTCTAAGAGGGGGCAATCAGGGGACACAAAAATTACATAGATTTCCTAAATGACCACACTTTAAGAGTAAGATGCACTAAAAAAAAACACATATAATTTATAAAGTATATAGAATCTGGGGAGGGGGTGAAATTGACACTAAAAAATTTTACATAAACAGAAAAATGCTTTTTTAAAACGGTTTTAAAATATTTTCTGCCTTTTCAGAGGTTGATTTATCTTGAGGCAAGCAATAAATACTTTTGCTCTCAGAAAACCACCAAAACTTTCTCATTATGTGAATAGAAAACACGTACTCACCATTGCGGCCATGGAAGGCATAAGCAGGCCGAAGGCATCTTTACCTAAATAGAGATATGTTAGGTATACAAATTAATTGCTCTGCCAGGTAAATGAAGTTGGATGTATCTTTCAACAAAAATTAGTGCAAATTTTGTATGCCTCTTTGGGAAAACTAGGACCTTTGTTTGTTGGATTTAAAACATCTTTCTTGTGTTTTGTAAATTTTGGGCTTCTCTTATGGAGTTTGATATGGCTGTCTTTGAGCAGCTCTTTGTAAAGGAAAAGCTGTGATGGAAGCATCTTAGGAAGGTGATGAAGGCTGTTCTTTATTTCAACCCTAAAGAGATCGTGAGAAGGAACTAGACCAGGTAAACACTAAACTTGGATTATTGTGTCGTGATGTGATTGTGTCCTTTAGGCCAAAGGGGAGTAACCTAACAATATGATTGCGAGTTGGGTTTCTCCTAAAGGGAAAGGCATTTCCCACAATCAACAAACCTGAGAAGAGTCCAAAGATGGGACAGGAAATAAGGAAATGAAACCCAAGGCCTGGATTCTTAAACTTCAAGGGGGGCAGACTCTCTTGCTATTACGTCTACTCAAGGTCGAGTAAACACAGGTGTTCACATGATGATGATGATGCCCGGGTTGTGTATAAAAAAAGACTCAGAATTTAAGTAATTTAAATAACTAATTACTAGGCCATATCAGGAAATGACTGACTTCTAATTGCCAAATGGCTTGTAGTGCCATCATTTGAACAATTCCAAAGATTGAGTTCCATTAGTTGCAATGATAACAGGCAAATCACTGTGCTATGCAATTATGAATACCAGGTGATTGTTTTGATGTCTATAAAATGTCCTAATTTGGGGGATACTCTATGTACCACATTGGTCTTACCAATGCATGCTTCTGCCACAAAAGAGAGACCCAGAGTCTGTTCCCCAATAAATTGCCACTAGGGGGCAGCAGGAGTTTATTTAATCCGAAGTAAAATCAAAGATTTTTCTTTTTTTCTTTTTCTTTTTCTTGGAGGAGTCTTGCTCTGTCGCCCAGGCTGGAGTGCAGTGGGGCGATCTCGGCTCACTGCAACCTCCGCCTCCCGGGTTCAAGCGATTCCCCTGCCTCAGCCTCTCGGGTAGCTGGGAGTACAGGGACATGCCACCACACCCAGCTAATTTTTTGTATTTTAGTAGAGACGGGGTTTCACTGTGTTAGTCAGGATGGTCTCAATATCCTGACCTCGTCATTCGCCCGCCTCGGCCTCCCAAAGTGCTGGGCTAACAGGCGTGAGCCACCACGCCCGGCCTAATCAAAGTATTTTCTAAAGAACCAATGTTCATACTAGCAGTAACATAATAGAGGTGTAACAGTGAGTTCTCACTCACTTTTCTCTTTTGCAGCTTGGTTTTTAGAAGACTATAAGCAACCAAAATAAGACTTACTAAGAAAGACATAATAGGACTTGAAACACCTTTGATTTTTTCAAAGAAAACAGATGGGCGGTATCTGAATTTGTTTGGTGTATCCTAAACTGTACCAAAGAAACTGCATTTCAGTGGTTTTGTCTCGTTCCGTGTTATAAGAGCAGCCATTACTTTTGCATTCAATGTTTCCATACAAACCATGTTCTATTTCATTTTTATAATGTTTCAAATGACTGAATCTTTTGATCTCAGAGACTTAAATCACTAATCAATGCAGAAAACAATTAATAGAAAAGTTTTGACATTACTTTCACATCTTGGAAGGCATAGAATTCTGCTATTTCTCTTCCTAAATGATTCCTAAATTCTTCCCCGCCCCCCCCCGCCACCACTTCTCCTGCCTAAACTTAAGTCTGTCATCTCTCCCCTGTGTTATTATAAAAGCCTCCTAATTTGTCTCCCTGCACCTGGCCCCTCCTTCATCCGACTCAAGCTCACCCTGCAGCTGAAGTTTTTGTTAATGCGACTGGATGAGATCTTTGTCTCCTCTCCCTGAGTCTCCTTTGTGGGTCCTTCGTCCTCTTTTTGACCTCAAAATCTCTGTCTTCTATTTTAGTCTTACCAATTTAAACTCCTTCCCTAAGTGATATCATACTGTCCAATGGCTTTAGAGATCAGACTAATGTTTTGGACTGTCTTCAGTCCCTGAGTTGTAACATTCGCTTTCACATTCATTTGAATGTTGAATAAGCATCTCAACTTCACAAGTCCAAAATAGATCTCTTGATTTCTCAAGCTCCCACCAACCTTCTCCATATCTATAAATGGCATCATCCTTACTCTGTTATTCATGCTCAGATTATGCCTTTCTCTGCCTGAAAATCCATATCACATTCATTACCAAGTCTTGTCAGTTTCGCCTCCAAAATATTCCCAAGAATCTATCTACCTCTTAACCCTCTGTCACCACCACAACCAATTCTTGCATTCTTTTCACATAGAAGGCAACAATTAACTCCTAACTCACTTCTCTGCTTCCACTCTTGCTCCAATCAGTCAATTCACACAGAAGATGAATGCTTTTAAAAAATCAAACTGTGTGACTTCTTTGTCCTATACTCTTTAATTATTCCCTATTGGAAAAATTACAAAATGTAATCTGCTCATACTCGTTAAGACTCTTCATGAATTGAACCTGTCTCTTTCTGACCTTATTTCTCATCCCTCTTGTGTTTATCCTTCCACTGTATTCATACTTACCATTCAAATCCTTGTACTTACGGTACCATCCCACCTTCAGGCCATTCTACCTGCTGTTCTGTTGGCTTAGGAGCTTTCCCCCAGATCTTTTTATGATTTGCTCTTTTATATCCACTTTTGCTTCAGGTCTTTTCTCGGAGAGACCTTCCCTATTCAAACTCGCTAAACTAGAACCTCCAAAGATAGGCTGTTGTATTGGTAGTTTCTAATGAAGCATGGCCCCTGATGTTCACATATGTATGTGGTCACCTCCCTCGAAACAGGCTAACTCTGGGGCTCAATCTAATCAACAAGAGAGGTGACGCTTTGCCATTTATGGGCCCAAGCCATAAGTGGCCTCAAAAGTTCTGCTTTTGTGCTCATTCATTTAAAACCATGCATAAATCTTGATGTGTTCGCTCTCCATTTGTGCTTTTCCTACTGCATGCAAATATTCAAATTAAGACTTTTGCATAAAAGTAAAGTAAAAAAATCTTTCTTCTCCTTTGTGACTGAGCTACAGAATTCTTGGGTGTACTCAGAGATGCCGTCAGGCTGGCACACACAGGTGTGGCCTGTTTCTGATTGGTCATTGGTGCCCATGGGTACCAATTGCAATGTATTCTGATTACCTCTGCCTAGTTTCCATAATATTAATCACCTACAAATAGTTCAGTCTGCCTATGGATCTCCCTATTCCACCCTTCTCATGATCAGCAATTCATTTCTCTTAGTCAAGATCCAAAAACATTGACTCCCTTTCCTAAACCAGCTACTTCAAGACACACCCTATCCTCCTTCCATATTATTATAAGACAATGACCATCTCTTGTGTTTCAGAAACATTCCTCTACTTGTACTTTGGAATCCAACGAACCCTCTCTCTCTCCCTTCACTTCCTCTCTTTAGAGTAACTATCCTTTGGTATATTCAATCGCACTTTTCTATTGGTTCTTAAGGATGTTCAAATATACACATACATACATGCATATATATATATAATATTTCAATTAAATATGTAGAGAAACCTAAGTCAACGTTTACTCTCCTTCAGATATCACTTTGACTTGTAATCCAGGGAGAAGCACCTCTCTCTAAATAAATGTTTCTACCTGCTTCTTCCACTCCCTCGCATCCCTCTCACTTTTCAATCCATTTCCCCTTGTTTCTAGCCTAATGTGTCCAACAAAGCGATGCCCACTCGGACCTGTATGTTGCCTGACATTTTTAGTCCTCTATGCCTTATTTCTCAGCAGCATTTTAAACTATGGATTATTGCCTTCTGAAATATTATCATGACTTGGCTGCCACGACATGCCACGGGCCTTTGTTGTAATGCCTGGATAGCCCCTGCTTCTCTGCCTCCTTTGCCTACCCAGCCTTGTAGCCTGGGCCACTTCATTATGGCATTTATCAGAGCTTGATTCTTGGTCCTTGCTCGTTTGCTCTTTCTGCAGCCCCCAGCCCCTGGCAATCTTACTCATTTCTATGTACTCACCAGATATATACAGGTGACTTCAAAATTTGAAGAGTGAGATGACTCCTCCCAAAGCCAGCCATGTATCTGTTAACATTATGTATTCCTCTTAATGTCTCAAAGACATTTTAAAAACTTACCAAAATTGAGCATATGCTCTCTACTCCTCAACCCACTTCCATGTTTTTTCTTCCTGTGTTTTTTTTTTCTCAATTAGCATTACCAGACACCATGTCCTGCGTTACCCCCGTAGTCAACACTAAGTACATTGCGTATACCCTCTCCTTGTAATTGTCAGCATCTTGGATCAACCTGCTGTTATTTGTTTGTTGGATTGATGAAAACTCATTTACTTATTCACCCGTACATACCACGGTTCATCCACAACCTGCTGAGTGATTTTTTGCAAATAGAAATAGGGATATGTGACAACCCCATTCCTGCTACTTGCTTAAAACATTCCTAGGGCTTCTTAATACTCCTTGGAAATTCATGAAACTCCCCATTCTTAAAGCTACGATGCTTCATGGTAAGCTGCACCACCTTGCTTTTCCCAGCTTGTTGCACACGCCTCTCTCCGCTGTAACCCACTGGCCTTTATTTACTCTCTTGCACTCACTCTGCTTCCACCTGGAGAAGTCCTTTGCCCCCACTAATCCTTATGATTAGGATGCTCTTCCCTCTCTTTTTTTACCTGGTTAATTCCGTTTCATTCTTTAGTGGCAATTCTCTTAGATAATTGTCACAGTGCTCTCTGACAAGGACAATTATCTCATTATATCCTTTCGGAGCTCTCTATCTCTTTTTTAGGCTAAATGTCATTCATACATGTGATTATTTGATTAGTATCTTTACCAATAGAATGCAAATCTTCAAGGGAAAGGGCAATATTCATTTAAGCTTACATCTATATTCCCAAAGATCAATCAAATACCTGGTACTTAGTAACAACAAACAGTTAAATGAATGACTTAATGAAGGAGGGAAAAAAGTGTTATTTCCTAGTAATTTCACTCTGACAAATACATTACCTTGTGCGTAATTCAAGAAAACCTTGCAAATGAGTACACCTGTATCCCAAATACTCTTCTAGAGAAATTCTTGGTACCACTATAGAGTTGAATAAGACATTACTGTGAAAGGCTAGATGTACTAGGCTACATCTTGTCCATCAGGAGGGAATTTAGTGAGTTAGGCAGCACGTACTTGGGTGGAAGGGGCGGAGCAGAGATCCTAAGACACCATTGACATGCCAGGGACCAGGGTTTCCGTAGAGACCAGGGACTGAGAAGAGCAAAACATTTGGGAGCCAAAAGACCAAAGGAAAGGATTCAGTCCACAAGCCTATTTTCAGAAGCAGGATAGATATCTTGTATCCAGACATCCAGGGAGACGTTAAGCAGCTCATCAGAGGCTCAGATGGGAACGGTACGACTTGTCCAACGTTTGTTTGTAATTATGAAGAGGAAGTTTTGGTTGCCACCATAACAGAAGGCTGTTATTGACATTTGATAGATTCAAGCTACAATACCAAATGCCCTGCAAAGGTACAGGGCATTCCTACACAATGAAGGGTTTTTTCTTTTTCTCTGAATGCCAAGAGCACCCCCTTGAAGAAATGCTGTTAGCCAACAAGTTCCTTGAGGACAGAGTTTGTATTTTGTTCCTCTGGGTATTCTAGCAGCAAGTATAGTGCCTGACCCGTAGTGAATGCATATTGAAAATGGACTTCAGCCGCTTGTCAGTGATCTAATAGGAATGCATCAATGTATGAATGTATATTGATTCAGTGGTAGAGACAATAAGAACTCTTGTGTCTGAGCAGAGATTAAAAAGAGCAGTCTTTTCTCAGTTGTAAAATAATAATAAGAATTAGAAGTTTCAGAAACGATAAGTTATAGAGATGAGAGTGGTTACCCCAATTGAAAAGCAACAATAAAAACTGATATTTATATAGGATTTTAATTTCAATGTTTTACTAACTACATGGGCTGGAAGTGGAGTCTCGAACTCCTAGCTTAAGCAATTCTCCTGCCTCTGTTTTCCGAAGTGCTGGGATTACAGGCATGAGCCACTGCACCTGGCCTTGGAAGATATTTTTATGCATGCGTTTGTGGAAAGGAGCAGGGGCTTAGAAAACATGGAACAAAAATGGAGAATAAATAAGGGAAAAATCACTTGCCCTTGGTTTTCAAAAGACCCCCAAAACCAACCACTGCCCTCTGTGATGGAGACATTCTTTAGTCAGACTCAGTGTAATAGTTCTGAAGCAGCAAGGGTAATCGTATTGATTTTGAAGGAATGTCCGGTTAATTTTTCACAAGGCGTAGATCCCTCAAAAATCAATAACTTTCTGCTGTATCTTTATTCCTCTGAATAAACTGTGTCTGTCGGAGAAACTTGATTCTTAAGCTCAATTAGATTCATAAAACATTCACAGACACATAGCACAAAAGAAATGTAAGCTTTCCCTAGGAGTGGTAAGTATTTAACCTCAACATAGGACAAAGGCTCCTTTTCTGATATATTCTTGTCCTTGAACAGGCATTAGTAGGGACTGTGACTTCTGTTATGTAAATGCTTCTTTTAAGCACTGATTCCCTTCCCTAAAGGAAAGAAGCTTCCATAGAGGAGATAAAGTGCATATCTGGAAAGCAGAGCTTAAGCAGTATCTTTCTTAAAAATCTGAGATTATTAGGGTGGCTGTTAAAAATGTATTCATTCTATTGTACTTTTATTTACCAAGATCAGCGTGCAGTTATAAATATTTTTGGAACAAATAAAAATATCCTTTGGGGCCAGAATTAAAATGTTATCCAATAATAGAACTTAAGGAAATCATTGAGTGATTCCTATTCTTTCATTTTATAGAAGAAGAAGGTAATGCCCAGAGAGGTTAAGTATTCTTCCAAAGGTCACACAGGAAATGTCTCATTTATTAAATTGGAAATGCCACTTTGAAAAGAAATCAATGAACACTCATTTATCAAGGACAAGGAACGTGCAAAGTTGAAAACCATGATAATGTCTGGATTGGAATAAATACAGAATGCAAGAATTAAACTAATAGAAACAGGGAAAAGAAGATAAAAGAGAACATTCTACAAATGTATTTCAATGCTAGAAAAGCTGCCCACATTCAGCTAAATATCACTGATGACTCATTTTCCTATGAATCCAGCTATAACACTTGGCAAGTAAAACTGGTCATTGCTATCCAGATTATTCTTATGTCATAGTTTTGAACTCTTTGGTATAAAAAAATCCCAACATAACTTTAAATATCTAATATAAAACATGCACAGGCAATTTATTGGCAACGTGGACAGGTGTCATTTTAAAGAGATATAGAAAGAAAAGGCAAAGTCTCCAGCTAATTCAGTGATTAGTTAAACCTGAGCTCCCATAGCCCTTACTAGCCTTTTGTCCTTATTTTATTTATTATTCTGAACTCCCATAGCCCTTACTGGCCTTTTGTCCTTATCTCAGCTGTGTGTATGTGTGTGTGTGTGTGTGTGTTTGTGTGTGTGTGAATAGGTAGGCTTGTGCACACATCTGTATGTGTGGTCAGCAGTAACTCAGAGAACAGAGATACTTAGGGTAACATTAGATGCTGCATAAAATGAGATAAATTTTATTTGAATACTCTTAGTTTTCTTTGCTTTGTTGATGTTTTAAAGATGAAAACACAGGAAAAGTTATTGAAACTAGTTATGTTTTACACTGGTTTCCAACTAGGACTCTTGCCACGTTAACAAAGATAGCCTTCACTTCACAGTCTGAAATATGATTAAGAACAAACTCTAGGGGCCGGGCACAATGGCTCATGCCTGTAACGCCAGCAATTTGGGAGACTGAGGTAGGTGAATCACCTGAGGTCAGGAGTTTGTGAGGTCAGGAGTTTGAGACCACCGTGGGCAACATGGTGAAAACTCGTCTCTACTAAAAGTACAAAATTAGCCAGACATGGTGGTATATGCCTATAATCCCAGTTACTTGGGAGGCTGAGGCAGGAGAATCACTTGAACCCAGGAGGTGGAGGTGCGGTGAGCCAAGATCACACTACTACACTCCAGCTTGGACAATAGAGTGACACCCCATGTCAAAAAAACAAATGAACAAACTCTGTGAATGATTCTTCCCTGAAGATGGGGCCCAGCATCCTTTACTACGGATTTTAGGGGTATTTTAGAAACGTTTATGTCTTTTAGGCCAACTGCATGGACGGCATGGAAGCCTCTGTGACCTGCACATACATTCCAGATGAGTTCCTGGAACCAGAAAGCCTGAAGTAACTGGAAGACCACAAAAAGGGGAAGGATGACCAACCCCTGAGGTGCCTAACTAACTTTGAGACATTCTGCTATTGTTCTTTATTCCCTCAACTGATAAGGCAACTGGAATTTGTAACTGACCTTGGTCAACCTCATGACTCTGGACCCTACAACCCCCTCCCAGCTTGCAAAACCACCCTGAACTGTATCTCTGTAACTTTCCACAGCCTACCCCAAACCTATAAAACCAACTCCTTTCCCACCACCCTCCTCTGACTCTCTTTTTGGACTCAGCCTCCTCTCACGCGGGTGAATAAACAGCCATGTTGATCACACAAAGCCTGTTTAGGGGGTCTCTTTGGGGCCAGAATTAAAATGTTATCCAATAATAGAACTTAAGGAAATCATTGAGTGATTTCTGTTCTTTCGTTTTATGACTACAAAAATGCTTAAAATAATTCTAAATCTGGATTTTTGAAAGAGGATGCATTGAAAACTACAAAATTCACAAATGGAACAGGAACTACTAACATAATACTGAAAAGGTCATTTAAACACACACGGACTATGAACTGCATAACAGAACACATCTGCCAGAAGTGTGTTTGGATATTAACTTCTTTTTCGTGTACTTAGGACCTAGCAAAATGATTAGCCAGGCATCCTTTAAAAAAGTAGAAAATGTCTCTTTTTAACTCTCGTTTTCTCTATGGATTCTTTGACGTATCTCATGTTGTCAATGGTGTGAGTATGCAGTGGGAGAGCTATCAACTTTTCCTGGATATTTAAAATTCATAAGATTAAAAGATTGCTTCATCTTTCAATCTTAACTGATCGAAGTGAAAAAAATGTCATTCCAGAAACTTCACTGCTATAACATTTTAAGCTCTAATTATTTGTGTTGTTAATTACTCGTATTTAAAGCCTTCATTTTTTTCTACCCAACATCTCAAAACGTTTGCTTTTAGTGATTCATCCTAAACCACCATTTATCTATCTTGGCAGACACTGTCACATTCTGCCCTGACTCTCAGGTCCCCTCTGATGTGAGCGTTTTATGACATATCACATGTTGTACAACAGAGGAGTTTTATTCTGTGCTCTGGCTGTTGCTGGAATGGGGGTTTCCAGGGTGAGTCTGTGCCGTAAGTGCGTCATCTATACAAAAGTTCTTGGCCCTTGAAACGTGTCCTCTGTAGCTGAAATGCTGCTGTTCAATCAACTCATAGTCACTATCATGAAGATTGCTCCCAATCCAGAGACATTTTCTGTTCCTTAAAAGCACTCTACTATATTAGTTAAAATATTTGCATCCAGCTACTGTGAGAGACAAAGCCCTGAGGATTTAAGGCTTAATGCTGTACTGGTTTATTCCTGCTTTTGTCTCAGTCTGATGCAGGTCAAGCCATGCTCCGTCTCTTGAATCTATATAGTCTGGAACATGCAGAAAGATAACAGAGGAGGCACAATCTTCACTTCCTTAACTTTCCATCCAGAGTCATGTGGGCCAGTTCAGCATGTGTTTCACTGGCCAACAATAACTACAAATTATCTAATTTTAAAAGAGATTGCCACAGGTAAAGGAGCCCTGGATATTAGGTGAGTGTTAAAAATTTTTGCTATGTACACCTTCATGTCTGGCTTTTAGCTAGAATATAAATAGGGTATTGGTTTCTGTTCTCTACTGGAGGATATTTTCAGTCCCGATAGTATCTAAACTTGTACCCAGTTGATACTCTAGTTGAGCATCATAAGATGCAATTTAGAACAAGTTTACGCATATACTTAACACCTGGTGCTAAAATATAAAACAGCAAGTGGGCTACTTGTGTAGCATCTAATTGGGTCAAAAGCATGAGGGATTGAGTGTTAAATTAGTTTACATAGGTAAGAACCCTTGTAGCAGATAAGAGACTTTAGTTCAGACTTGACTTTGCTAATTTGACTGTGTTACAGTGCTTTAATGTCTTCATCTGAAAGAATGAAGCTCACCCTAAAGCATTTATTGTAACTCACTTTGTGAGGAATAAAGGAAATCAAAGAGTTGAGAAAACCTTTGGCACATGTAAACTACTACATAAATATAAATTACTGTATGCTGATGACGCTATGTGCATTCTGTAACTTAAACCCTCACAATTGTGTGTAGCTTTCCTATGAAAATGAAAAAAATGCTATCTGCTAGAACTATAGTTTAGATATCAGATACATTTGAACTAAACTTTAGTATATTACTATGAAAAAAGGAAAAAACACCTAGTTTCTAATTTATGTTGTTATACAGATAATAAAAAAATAAATATAATAATTCACAATCAAACTTCTACTTTTGAAAACTAGCTAGTCAAAAAGAACGTTTATACTGCTACAAACATAGATTTTTCTATGTAACCATGTTGCTAAAATGTAGCTCCCTTGACAAGACTTCATGTTGGAAAAAATATTTTTAAAATGCATAACTCATTAAAAATAATTTATTGTATTGCAGGAGAATTTATATGGCTACCTTGTTTTAATGGATTCTTTCCCGCTTTGATATATGACTTCTTTTTCTTTTTTTTAGTAACATACTCAGGAAAGTTAGAGTTAATGTTATAAGGATCCAAGTGCCTGAAAAATATCACTCCATTAGGGTACCTAAGCTGTGATTTTGTTTTACCGTTGTTTTTCTTTTTTCTCTGTCACTTTTGAAAACTTGAGAAGAGGCCTAAAAATCAATATTTCTCACTACCATTTTAATTCTTCGTGAAAATACAAAATTCTCAGTCAGTATTTAAAAGAGGATCTGGAAGTTGATGCCTCAGATAAAAAACAATCTTGTCCTGGTGCTTTGGGAGTAGAGACGATTCTGGAAGTGCTGCCTTCTGAATGCCCTGCATCATTTACTTGTAAAATAATAAAGCTTCTCCCCTGAGACTGCTCTCTGCTAAAGACAGTTGCTTCACATATGGCTATATATTAGATATGTAACAACTCTTCTTCTAGCAATTCTTTTACAGCATGGGTTATTTTACAAATACTCGAGTGGCATCATGGATGATTTGTATGAATCCTTATTAACCTTTGACATGTCCAAGCCATCTCTCTTTAATATGACTTTGACTCATTAAGCAGTATAAGATGATGAGTGCCTAAGACAACAGTGTAATTACTTCAGTGACTACAAAATGACTCCTCTTCTCCATGGGTGGAAAAGGGAATGATAGGTATTTTTTTTTTCCCATCTCACACTCACTCCGCTGTAGGGTCACTATGCACAGAACGTTTTGCTTGTTTGAATTTTCCAGGTGGTTATCATGCTATGCCATTGCTGTACAGCTCCAGTTTTAAGGGAATGTCAGGAGGGTGCTATTTGAAGCTGGGCGAGACCTTGAAAGTGAAGTGTCACATTTTTGTTGTTCGTGAGGGTCATCTTTGTCTTCTCAGAAACACTTTGTTTAACAAGCGTGGCATTGAATAAAAAGAATTTAAGGCTCAGGTTTCCTAAGTCTTATCCATATTTGACTTGGCAAAGTAAATATTTTGTCATTTAAGCTCTAACATGGACTTCCAGATATATTTGGCAGAATAAAATGATCTTATCAACCACTCCTTAGAATGTCTGTACTGCTTTTCTCCGTCACAGTAAGGCACTGTTAATAAATACACACTTTCCATTAAAAGATTAGTGGATGTTAGAGATTTAAAATGGCCACAAATGTTTTGCTACATAACTTATTGAAAGTCTATGTACCACTGACTTAAGTCTAGGAGGCGTAGGTGACTCTTTCACCAATAGAATACGATGGGATTGATGAATAGCAGATTCCTGGCTGAGGATTAAGACCTTGGCTGCTTCGTCTTCCTTTTTCTTGAATCATTCACGCTTTGACTCTTGAATCGTAAAGCTGAGTCCTTCTAATCCGCTGAATAGACCACGTGGAGAAGGTCTGAGAGAATATGAAGAGAAAGAGAGGGTGCCAGTGAAGTCCAGCATCCAGTCATTCCGTAACCATGAGGCATCAGAAATATGAGTAAAGTTGTCTTGGACCCTCTAGAATAACAAAGAGCCCAGTTTAATATCCAGGTGATTACATGAAGAAGAAGAATTGCCCAGCTAAGCCCCGCACAACTCTTTACAAAACCATAAGGAATAGTGAAATGGTTATTCTTTCGAAATTACTAGGTCTGGGGAAAATTTGCCACATGACAATAGATAATCTAAACAGCATGAACAATGTACTTCATGCTTACTTTTTGGAATCCTACTGTTCAAAGTCTGGCATATGTTGTAGATTATTGAGTAGATATATAAGTATATATTCAGTTATTGAGTTATTCAGGTTATTACATGAGTATATAAATACAAAATAAAAAGTAGATTCTTGAATGATGGCAAGATGCATAAAATAGGACAATTTGACTCATTTGTTCAATCATCAGATGAAAGATGCAATTAAACCATCCTATTCCAACAGTTTGGGCAATAAGGAGATTCGAGATAAAGAAAACATTTTCATCTGATTTGAAGTTAAGCTCTAAGGTCTACATATAAGGCATATAATCAAAAACCACTCAACAAATATTAAAATGCTTTTAATAAAATAGTGTATTTGGCTTTGTGCATTCCAGAAGGAGTTGGTTTACTTCCTATGTGAAAAAAAATACGTTTACTTAACAAATAAATTTTATTTTCTAAGAAATATGCAAAGATGAGAAACATACAAAAAATAGATTTATAGCTCCCATCCCAAACCACTGTACAGCAGGGCCATCACGTATATTTCATAGAATAAACCATACAACCACAGGTGGTGCCATTTACATAAACTGTGTTGTTGGGATTGACACCTCTAGGAAATATGCAGTACACAACTTGCGCAACAGAACGCTGTCCTCCTGATCCCCAGAAGAGTCTCCTTAGAGCTGATGGAAGCAATTCTTCAAGTATTTATATTTGTCTCTTCTTCTCTCCTCAGAAACACCTCTCAGCCACCTACATCATTTATTTTATGTCAACACTATTTTTTCAAAACTCTTTTGTTACTTATGCACACAGTTATTTCCGTGAACTGAGGAGCACATAGAAGAGCAATGCCAAAGATGCGAGCAAACACTGATAACAGCGTTCACTACCTCCTAAAGTACTAACGAAATGATCTCAGGAACAAACTATAGGCAGGCTTTGCCTTTATTCCTTCATTAGACAGGCTGGCCAGGATCACCAATAATCTCATCACTGCTGATTGCAATAGTCACTTTCTAGGGCTCATCTCATTTGGACACAGTTTTGTATTTCCTTCTCTTTATAACATGACAAAATTTTCTGGTTTTCTTCTTTCATTAGCTGCTCTTTCCCAGTCTATTCTGCTTGTTCTTCTTCAACTGCCCTTCATCAAGTAAAATGAGATACAGTTCTTGGCTCTCATCTCAATCTTATGGCCTTAAGTACCACCTGTGTATCTGAAATTTCTTGTATCTCTTCTCTGATGCCCAGACTCATATATAAAATTACCTACTTGACATCTCCATTTAAATGTCCAATAAACATCTGAATCTCACTACATTCAAAACCAAATTTCTGATATTCCCATCTTCCCAAAACAATTTATCCTGCATTTAATAACAATTTCGTTGCTCCGTTGTTCAGGGAAACCTGACTTGGAGCCACCCTTGACTCTTCGCTTTTTCTCACTCCTCCCGTTCAATTCATAACAAGTTTCATTTGCTCTACTTGCAAGGCATATCCAGATTCTTACTGCTTCTCATCTCTTCCACCAAAATGGTCCTAGCAACTATCATCTCTGGGCTAGATTATCATCCCCTAACTGGACTCCTGGCTTCCACCCTAAAGTCTACCACGAACATGGTAGGGCAAGTGAATTTCTTAAGCCCAGTCATATACATCTTCTATTCAAAACCTTTGATGATTACCTATTTTCTCCTGTTACGTTTCTTTTCCCATTTCTAATAATCTTCTCCTCTCTTGTTCTATTCTTGACATGGTGGTCTTTTTGCTATTCTGTTATTTTTCAGTGTTCTATTCTTTTTCACAGTGAACATATATGTCTAAATATGTTGCTGTTTTAGGCCATTTGAGCACACTATTTTCTGCTTTGACATCTTCACAGAATCTGCATAGCCCCCACCTCAAACCTTGCATTGCTGAAAGTTATCTCACTGACTATTCCACTTGAAATTCGACCACCCACCATCCCATCCCTTCTGTGTTACGGTTCCATACCACAATTTTATTTATGCAATAACATCTATCACTTTCTAATTAACAAACATTTGTTTTTCTTGTTTACTTTCTCATTCTAGAATATAAGTTGCTAAGAGCCAGGGGTTTAGTCTGTTATATTTATTAAGGACTCTCTAGCACATAGAATAGTACTTGATGCATAGTATGCTTTTGGAACATACCTACTAAATTAATTAATGAGCAGGTAGAGTGCTGGGGTTCTAGGATGTCAGAAAAGATGACCAGATAAAAGAAGTCTATGCATCCCCAAATCCCAATAAAATTGACTGGAATTAAAAGTAGGTATCAAACAGTGTGGGAGTATTACTGCATTCCAATAAAATTGATGCAGAAAAAATATTCATGGCTTATAATTATTTTTTCAATGATTCATATAGGATAAGAGGTAGGCTGGTTAAAACTGAAGTAATGTCTCTAGATGATCATAGCTTATTTTATTTATTTATTTTTAAATTAATTTTAGTTCTGGGGTGCATGTGCAGGATGTGCAGGTTTGTTACATAGATCAACATGTGCCATAGTGGTTTACTGCACCTACCAACCCATCACCTAGGTATTAAGCCCAGCAGGCATTGGCCATCCTTTCTAATACTCCCCCTCCCCCCACCTAACCCCCGAGACAGGCCCCAGTGTGTGTTGTTCCTCTCCCCATGTCCATGTGATCCCATCGTTCAGCTCCCATTTATAAGTGAGAACATGTGGTGTTTGGTTTTCTGTTCCTGCCTTAGTTTGCTGAGGATAATGGCTTTCAGTTTCATCCATGTCCCTATGAGGACATGATCTCATTCCTTTCCATGGCTGCATAATATTCCATGGTGTTTGTGTACCACATTTTCTCTATCTAATCTATCATTGATGGGCATTTCAGTTGATTCCATGTCCTTGCTTTTGTGACTAGCACTACACTGAATATATGTGTGCATGTATCTTTGTAATAGAATGATTTATAATCCTTTGGTATATACCCAGGATTGGGGTTGCTGGGTCAAATGGTATTTCTGGTTTTAGATCTTTGAGGAATTGCCACATTATCTTTCAAAATGGTTGACCTAATTTACATTTTGACCAATGGTGTAAAACTGTTCCTATTTCTGCACAACCTCACCAACATCAGTTGTTTCTTGACTTTTTAGTAATAACCATTCTGACTGACATGAGATCGTATCTGATTGTAGTTTTGATTTTCATTTCTCTAATGATCAGTGATATTGAGCTTTTTTCATGTTTGTTGGCTGTATAAATGTCTTCTTTTGAGAAGCATCTATGTCCTTTGTCCACCTTTAATGTGGTTGTTCATTTTTTTCCTTATAAATTTGCTTGAGTTACTTGTAGATTCCGAATATTAGACCTTTGTCAGACGGATAGATTGCAAAGATTTTCTCTCACTCTGTAGATTGCCTGTTCACTCTGATGATAGTTTCTTTTGCTGTGCAGAAGCTCCTTAGTTTAATTAGATCCCATTTGTCAATTTTGGCTTTCGTTGCAATTGATTTTGGTGTTTTCATCATGAAATATTTGTCCATGCATATGTCCTGAATGGTTTTGCCTAGATTTTCTTCTAGGGTTTTTATCATTTTAGGTTCTTCATTTAAATCTTTAATCCATTTGAGTTAATTTTTGTATAACTTGTGAGGAAGCGGTCCAGTTTCAGTTTTCTGCAAACAGATATCCAGTTATTCCAGAACTACTTGTTGAATAGGAAATTCTTTCCCCATTGCTTGATTTTTTCAGGTTTGTCAAAGATCAGATGGCTGTGGATGTCCAATATTATTTCTGAATTCTCTATTCTGCTCCATTAGTCTGTATGTCTGTTTTTGTACCAGAACCATACTGTTTTGGTTATTGTACCTTATAGCATAGTTTGAAGTCTGGTAGGTTGATGCCTCCAGGTTTGTTCTTTTTTCTTAGGCTTGTCTTAGCTATACGAGCTCTTCTTTGCTGCCATATAAATTTTAAAATAGTTGTATTCTAATTCTGTAAAGAATGTTAATGCTCAGAGTCACACAACTACATGGAAATTGAACAATCTGCTCCTGATGACACCTGGGTTTATTATGAAATTAAGGCAGAAATCAAGAAGTTCTTTGAAACTAATGAAAACAAAGAGACAGTGTACCAGAATTTCTGGAATGCAGCTAAAGTAGTGTTAAGAGAGAAATTTATAGCACTAAATGTCCACATCAAAAAGCTAGAAATATCTCAAGTCAACACTCCACCATCACAACTAAAAGAACTAGAGAACCAAGAGCAAACGAACCCCACAGCTTGTAGAAGACAAATAACAAAGATCAGAGTGGAAATGAAGGAGATAGAGACACACACACACACACACACACACACACACACACACACAAAAACCCCTTCAAAAAACTCAATAAATCCAGCAGCTATTTTTTTAAATTAATGAAACAGATAGACTGCTAGCTAGACTAATAAAGAAGAAAAAAGAAAAACATTAAATAGACACAATGTAAAATGATAGAGGGGATATCACCACTGGCCTCACAGAAATATAAACTAATAGCAGAGAGTATTTTAAACAGCGACATTCAAATAAACTAGAAAAATCTAGAAGAAATAGATAAATTCTTGGACACTTACACACTCCCAAGACTGAACCAGGAAGAAGTTGAATCCCTGACTAGACCAATAACAAGTTCTGAAATTGAGGCAGTAATTAATAGCCTACCAATCAAAAAAAGCCCAGTACCAGATGAATTTACAGCAGACTTCTAACAGAAATACAAAGAGGAGCTGATGCCATTTCTTCTGAAACTATTCCAAACAATTGAAAAGGAGGGACTCCTCCATAAGTCATTCTATGAGACCAGCATCATCCTGATACCAAAATCTGGAAGAAATACAACCAAAAAAAAAAACAAACTTCAGGCCAATATTCATAATGAACATCGATGCAAAAATTCTCAATAAAATACTGACAAACTATATTCAACAGCACATCAAAATATCCTCCATGATCAAGTTGGCTTCATTCCTGAAATGCAAGGTTGGTTCAACACATGCAAATCAATAAATGTAATTCATCACAAAACAGATCTAAAAACAAAAACTGCATGATTATCTCAATAGATGAAGAAAAAGCCTTTGATAAATTTCAACATCCCTTCCTGTTAAAAACTCTCAACAAACTAGGTATTGGAGTATATCCCAAAATAAGAGCCATTTATGACAAACTCACAGCCAATATCATACTAAATGGGCAGATACTAGAAGCATTCCCCTTGAAAACTGGCACAAGACAAGTATGCCCTCTCTCACCACCACTATTCAACATAGCGTTGGAAGTCCTGGCCAGGAAAATGAGGCAAGAGAAGAAATAAAGGGTATTCAAATAGGAAGGGAAGAAGTCAAAATTTCTTTGTTTGCAGATGACATGATTCTATATCTGGAAATCGCCATCATCTCAGCCCAAAAGCTTCTTAAGCTGATAAGCAACTTCAGCAAAATATCAGCATACAAAATTCATGTGCAGAAATCACAAGCATTCCTATACACTAGTAACAGGCAAGCAGAGAGCCAAATAATGAATGAATTCCCATTCACAATTACTACAAAGAGAATAAAATACCTTGGGATACAGTTAACAAGGGAAGTAAAAGACTTCTTCAAGGAGAACTACAAACCTCTGCTCAAGGAAACCAGAGGAGATACAAACAAATAGAAAAATATTCCATGCTCATGGATAGAAAGAATCAATATCCTGAAAATGGCCATACTGCCCAAAGTAATTTACAGATTCAATGCTATTCCCATTAAGCTGTCATTGACATACTTCTCAGAATTGGATGATTTTAAATAGCTAAGTTGAAGATGTTCAATGCTAAGGAATCAAGAGTAACTCCTATATCATCTGAGGGGAGTTAGACAGATAGATAGCATTCTACTGAGTTTGAATCTTGGTCTCAAATCAGGAACCATCTGAAACTGGTTCATATCCATTGGTCAATTACTTATTAAACACCTAATATCTTCCCAGTACAGTTTTGAGAAATTGGGTATGCTATGAGAACGCACACACAAGTGATCATATGAAAGATACTTGTATAAATCAGGAAAACAAAACACAAGTATTATCACATATGTGACATACTATGAGATACAAGGGAGGTAGCTGCTGGAGTTGGCGGGAAGGATTCAGAATGGAGATGACATTTGTGTGGAGTCTGAGCAGGAATTTTCCTAATGGAGACAAGTGAGGTTCATTAGAGAAAAAGGGAGCAACATGTATATCAACACAGAGGAGTTTCAGGGTGAGATCTGCTTGGGAAGAGGGAACGATTTTCTTTGCAGTCTGGAAATTCAGCATGGGGAACAAAGGAATGAATTGGCAGATGTGGAATTAGAGCAGTGGGGATTACTTCTCTCTTTTCCGGCACATTCCTTCATGTGAATACTTGAGTCTTGAATGTTTACTAGATACTGGTGCTGTCCTAGACATCATCTGAAATGCTGGATAAAAAATGACAAAAACACACGGTAACCCTGACCTAAAAGGGCACGTGGTCTAATGCAGGTGAGGTATATGTGTGTGTATGGGGGTGTTTGGTGTGAGTGTCTGTGTGAGTGTGGTGTGTATATGTGTGTAGTGTATATGTGTGTGTGTTATTTGTATATATATGTATGGTGTGTGTGTAGATGTGTGATATGTGTGTATGTGTGTAATGTGTGTGTGATGAGTTTGCTGTGCTGTGATGTGTATATATGTGCATGATAAATGCATGTGTGTGTGGTGTTTGCATGTATGTGCATGGCATGTGTATGTGTGTGCTTGTATATGTATGGTGTATGATATGTGTATGTGTGTGTGTGTGATGTGTTTATGTGTGTGTTGTGTGTATGTGTGTGTTATGTGAGATGTGTGAATGTGTGTATATGTGTGTGGCATGTGTATGTGTGTGCTTGCATATGTATGGTGTGTGATGTGTGTATGTGTGTGTGATGCATGTATATGTGTGTTGTGTGTGTGATGTGTGTGTGATGTATGTGGTGTGTGTATTTATGTGGTTGTATATGTGTGTGCTGTGTTGCAATGTGTGTGTGTGCTGTTTGTATGTATGTGCATGGTGTATGTGTATGTGTGTGGCATATGTACATATGTGTTTTATGTGCATGGTGTGTTTTGTGGTATGTGCATATGTGTGTACGGTGTGTGTATGGCATGTATATGTGTATGTGTATGGTGTGCGTATGTATGTATTTGCATGTGTACACATGTGCTTGTATGTTATGTAGTTTGTATGATGTGTGTGGTGTGTGTATGTGAGTATGTATGAAGAACAAAGGGAGTGGACACAGCACATGCATGTTAAGTGTCCAGAGCTGCAGGAAGGGGAGTTTGAAAAACTTCACCTCATCCCTCTTGGATCAATGGCAATGACTGGACGAGAATCTGGTAGAGACAAGCAGCACCGTGCAGTGAGACCCCTGGTGCACCATCCTGAACATATAAGGTGCTCTGCTTATAGAATCTTGGAAATGTTATACGGAAGAGAATGAGAGGTCTAAAATCTATCAGTTCGAGAGTCCCCACTGTTTGTAGAAGAAAAACTGACTTGGAGAAAGTAGTTAATAAGGTTCAGGATGACCAGAAACTCAAGTTCATTAAGGACCAAAATGTTTTCATTGGGTCTATTAAGAAAACTTTTGGGGGCAAATGTGTAGAAAATGGGGGATGATGGAGGTTTTATTCAGTGGCCAGGGCCTACATGATAGAACATTTTAGAAAGATAGATCCAGAAGAATGAATTGTGGGGGTGGAGTTTGGCTCAGTGAGGTGAGGTCTAGCAAATGCCAACGTGCATCTGAATGACAGGTGCAGCAGTGGGATGAGCTGATGGAATAAAGAACCACTTTTGTGCTGTTAAAAATAGATTATAAGATTTTCTGTGGCTTTCAGCCTTAAAATGGAGAAATCCCAACACAATTATTCAAATTACTGCCAATATTGAGTTATCCAAGCATAATCTAACTTTTGAGGATCAAAGTTATTTGTTGTTTGTTTGTGTATTTAGAACACAGAAAAAAATTGAAGACAAAGAATAATAGAAAAATGCACGCTATAGAAAATAAATGGAATGATTAGAGTACATTGAAACCTCAAACATAAAACTAGAAGAAACAGAAATGATTGCAAGTTTGAGGTGGGTCCTGAAAAAAGCAAAAGGCATTCCCTTGATTGATTTTACAGTTTCATCTAAAATATAACTGAGAAGGAAATGAAGTCCCAGTCATGCTTCTGGTATGCTGCAATGGCATGCAGTGGGTACATCACCATCCAAGGTCTATAACTCTGGGGACAAGAAATACAAGATGAGAGATTTGCAAACATGTCAGATAAGAAATTGACAACTGGAGTAGCTGTGGGCATGGGCTGAAAGTGACATTGCTAGCACCTCTGCAAGCATAAGGTGCAAGATAAGAGGAGAACCAAGTCACTCAGTGACACTCTGCCAACTCACAGATCAATCTCAGCCACCAGCAAGGTTGTGACTGACAGCTGCACTCTGGGGATACACTAGTATTAGAAAGCCAGAGACTCTGAAAGAAAGTAACCTTAAAGCTGGGTGAATGCGTTAGAAAGATACTTACTAAAGCATAAAAGTAAAAATCCCAAAGTTGCTCACCATAAAACACAGCACAAATGCTTGTATTTGTATTTTATTTATGAAAAAAGTTATCCATCATTAACCCATCCATTCTTCTTTGAATGATTTTAACATAGAAGGAGCTAAAAGGGGAATGAAACTAGCATTTGTTGAGCACATGAGAATTTCGTGAGAACTGGTCTTCTGCACACCACTCAAAATTTTCAGCGAAATTTCCAAAACTACGAAATGATGGTTGTGAGTGGATTTCTTAAGTGACCTGGAGAAGAAGCTGAGTAGTTGATGATGGGCAGATCCGGGACATGAGAAAACAATGCACGAAGACCCAGTGAGTTGGGGCAGAGCCTGTTCTGACAATGGATCGGTTGGAATAATCAGGAATCAGAAGAGGTCATCAGACTTTCCTAAGCTATGGAAATTGCGAGATCCAAATAGACTGTAGAATTTCAGGCATAAGAACACTGATCACTGATAGTAGAACTTGCGTTTACTATATGATAGAGAGGTGGGCAGACATACGCGGATTATGCCGAAGAACATGAAGACGGCCAGAAACAAGGCATCATTCTGGACGCCCCCTCTTCTTCTCTGCAATAGGCTCTCGTAATTGTCATTTTCCTAATCTCCCCTGCCTCTGCTCTGGTCTTGGCTACCATCTTTCTTCACCTTGAAATACCTAACCAATTCCTCTCTGCCTCGTCTCTTGGCTATGACACATTTTCTACACAGAAAAAAAAAGGGCAATTAAAAAAAAATAATCAGATAGCTTCAGATTTGTGTTTATAAGAAAATCTGGACTCTACTTTGACATCTACATGCCCCTTTCCACGCCCCCAGCCTGCTCTAGGCTTTGACTATCCACAGAAAATCATCAGCTTCACCCTCCACCCTCATTTACCAGCTTCCGGTCTCACGATCTATAGTTCCTACCTAGCACATACTCAGCTCTTTCCTGTGTCCTAATCTCTGCACATGCTGTTCCCTTTGCTGAGACATCTTTATTTCTATTCTTCTAACCTTTTTTTCTCCCAGTTTAAAGTAAGTCTTCTGCAAAGTCTTCTTATCTTTTTAAATCAATCAGTGGCTACCACTGTTATTATGTACCTTAGTACTTGTTTATTTTATTAATAATACTTTTCAGTATTTGTAATTAATTTACTTGGTCTTACCCTTTTTTTTTGTTTATTTATTTTTCTTTTTGGTGTGGAAGGATGTTGGTTGGGTTTCATAAATCTGTCTCCACATGAGGATGGGAGATATGTAAGGGCAAGAACAGACAGTGTCTATGTTTTTTTTAAAAAATGAAACTCGCCTGTAATCCCAGCACTTTGGGAGGCTGAGGCAGGTGGATCACGAGGTCAAGAGATCGAGACCATCCTGGTCAACATGGTGAAACCCTGTCTCTACTAAAAATGCAAAAAATTAGCTGGGCACGGTGGTGCGTGCCTGTAATCCCAGCTACTCAGGAGGCTGAGGCAGGAGAATTGCCTGAACCCAGGAGGCGGAGGTTGTGGTGAGCCGAGATCGCGCCATTACACTCCAGCCTGGGTAACAAGAGCGAAACTCCGTCTCAAAAAAAAAAAAAAAGAAAAGAAACTCCCAGTGCCTAGGAAAGTATCTGGCACAGATAAGGTGATCCATAAATTTTAGTTGTATGACCCACTGACTGAAAATGAATGAATTACACTTTGGTGGAATAAGCTGTCTACAGGATCTCAGAGAGATATGATATGAATGTGGAATTATATGTAGCCAGCATTCTCTTCTCTTTAGCCTGCCACCCTTTCTTCTTTGATGCACAGGGACATACCTGGATCCTTAGAAAATGAGCCATACAGGGCTACTGAGGCATTGCCACACTGCTGATTTGTGGCGGGAAATTGGAAGGTACCATCCTGTACTGACGGCCCTAAGTAGGGGATAAGGGCCAAGGCAGAGAAGCCCTTTGAGACAGTGGGCAAACTCATGGCAGGGACTGTGGGAAAGAGCAGGCTGATAAGCATAGAGCAAGGTCAAATGGAAAAAGCAGTTAAGCCGTCTTAGTTCTGACATCCTAGCGAAGGCTCAATCTGTTGGATAGAATGAAGTAGGAAACTAGAATTGCAGAGCTGAAACTATGGTACCAAATTTGGAGCAGAGACTTTACAGGATGCATCCATGGAAAGCAGAAGAAAAAAAAGAAAACAATGGGAATGTGGGCCCAACTACTAAAAATGGTGTTTGCAGGAAAAAGTCACGAAAGTGACCCTGTCAATTAGCTAGAGAAGTGATAATGTTTAATAGCAGGCTCTGAAGTCCTGGGCTGATGTTATTGGAGCAGAGAAGCCGTGGTTAGTTAGACGTGACATGGGCTTCATCAGGACTTATTAGGTAAAGCAACTATATTTCTTTCCAACTCTTACTGTTTAGCAGAGTGAAATCCCATTATATTCCACCATTGAGTCTCAGGAACTGCCTAGAAGATTGCAGTCACTGGCAGTCTCTGCAGAGATCCTAGATAGGACAGGGCACTGATATGAACACTTTTAAGTATTGAACATTTAAGTCAATTATATATTCTAAAATGTTTTCCCTCTGATAAAACAAATGTCAATCAAATAAATTAAGCATATAAATTTCATAGCTATTAAAATGTGTATAGTCTACATTAAAAAAATAAGACCAAAATACATACCCTGGCATTGCCTTTTGGTTGTATAAGCTGATTTGTCAAAATGGGTCATCTCCTTAAATGGTAATTATTGAATAAATATAAAACCTGCCTGGACACCGTGGCTCATGGCTGAAATCCCAGTACTTTGGGAAGTCAAGTCTGGTGAATCATCTGAGGTTAGGAGTTTGAGACCAGCCTGGCCAATGTGATGAAACCCTGTCTTTACTAAAAATACAAAAATTAGCTGGGTGTGGTGGCGCACACCTGTAATCCCAGCTATTTGGGAGGCTGAGGCAGGAGAATTGCTTGAATCTGAGAGGCAAAGTTTGCAGTAAGCCAAGATATCACCACTGCACTACAGCCTGAGCAAGAGAATGAGACCCTGCCTCAAAAAAAAAAAAAAAAAAAAAAAACCCAACACCAAAAAACGGATGCCTTGTAAAATTGACACAAATGACCTAATAATTAATAATTACAAGGATAACAATAATGAATATATTATTGCCCATGTAATAGTGATTATGGAATCATACTGAACACTTTTAAAGCACTTATTATGATATGTTACTCAAAAGCAAGTAATATATATTCACTTTTATACGAGAATGTCTGAGACATATTATAATTGACAATTTTCTAAAGATTTTCTTTACGTCATTTGTTTATGTTTAAACCTTATTATAAAATAATTTTAATTGCTCCAGTTGTGATTTTCAAAAATAAAGGTAAGTTTTTAAGTGCCATAACCATATTTAAACTACCATCGTGAATTTCTATTTAAAAACAGTCAAATACACAGTCCAATTAGAATGACTCATTCTGAAAGTACGAGGAAGTATAAGAAGAAAATAGAGACACTGTATGTAGTTTTATACCTCAAAACACGTACATCCATCTCACTTTATTCCACATGTATGTGCACTTTTATCTATTAATTGCATATTTTATGTATGTATATATCTATACATAACATATATGTATTTATGTGGATATTTATGTATATATAAAATATCCTTTATACCTCTTCATGCCTCTGACAACTTTTGGAATCACGTAATTGATTGCTTCCTGGAATTTCTGGGTAGAAAAATAACATGTTAGGTGGCATTTTACATGATTTGTGTAAATAATCCAGGTTTCCATGCTGAATACCCTAAAACTTGGGAAAAACCTGGAAAAGATTAAAGTGATAATATCACTAAACAACTGTAATCATTGTCTTTATCTTTTTGGAACATCTGCTTTCATTTTTTTATCCCAGACTCTTTGGTCACATGTCGCTTTTCTGAGGCACATGGATTAACTCTGAATTCTTTCCCATACAGTTTGCCTTTAGTCAAGATGAAATTAAACTGCCCTTTAGAGTACTTGGGTGATATTAAACCACCTCAGTATGTATTGTGAATTCCAAAATAATCTAGAACTTTGAATAAAAAAGAGTATTTACAAGTCTTCTATTGATTTTCCAAAAATTGAGCTCAATTTTGGAAAGATGAAAAAGCTGAATTAGCTCTGAGACTGTGTAGTAAATGCAGAAAATTTCAAAGATTGCAATTTTCTATCCCTATTTCAATGTGTGCATCTATAAATAATTTCCAGATGAATTATATTTAAGAGACAAATGGAAGTATAAGCAGCAGTTAATATTTGGCAGCAAACTTGTTCAATTTTATATTGTTTAAGACAATAGTGATATAATAAGAAGCATTT
Organism: Aotus nancymaae; assembly: GCF_030222135.1. Taxonomy (NCBI): domain Eukaryota; kingdom Metazoa; phylum Chordata; class Mammalia; order Primates; family Aotidae; genus Aotus; species Aotus nancymaae. The sequence goes on along the minus strand of NW_026988422.1, from coordinate 70,279,892 downwards.
CAACTTCAAGAGTTTTGTTTCTCATTTTGAACTCATATTCCAAGCTTTCAGAAATATTTCACTAAATGGGAAATTCCATCAAATTTAAGAAAGGAGAAATAAGAAGGAGATAATTGAAAGCAAACCAATTGAGGAAAAAAGCATTTACATAACTCTTAAAGAGTCCCTATCTTCGGTACACCAATTTCTCCAGCTTCTAGTTTGCTAATCTGAGACAAATTCATTAAGAAGAGCATTCAATCTGTACTTTTTGAAGAGATGTCAGATTTTTGTTTGAATACTTCACTGAAGGAAGCTGTACTACCAACTTTAAATTGCTTTTATTATTTAGCTAGATTGGACAGATTGTATATGTCTTAGATGGCCTAGAGGGAGACTAAAAATTTGACTGCTTAACTAAGTAATATACAAATAGAACAATGTTGTACAAAGTTTGCTTTTTTAAAATGCAATTCTATAAGAGGCACCATTTTATGGAACATACCACTCAAATTTTTCTTAAAGTCGGAAACATCCAAGCTTCATTTAAAAAATAAAATCCATGACATGAAGTATGGCATATAGTGAAAGATAAGTTCATAATAATGAAGTTTCATGGATCATAGAAACTTCATGGATTCCTCCATGCTTGGGGTAGAAAAATAATGAGGACTCATGGACCCTGGCTGCAATTACATCGCTAATGGCATGTTTTACTTACATTTATCAGGTAAAAATATTTTTATGATACATTGCAAATTTTCTCTTTGATTTATAGATAGCTTATTTCTTCTGATTCTGTTCATCGACTTGCACTTAATAGCATCCTAAGATGTTCACCAAGACATGCTAATATTCCATATGGAATATCTTAGTTGATTGCATAAGTCTTTATTATACATGTATAGAATTCAACTAGGTGACTCCATGCCCACTGAATAAGCATCAGATTAGGTACATGGTCAAGTGAATTAACAGTCATTTTTAACTTCTTTTATTTTATTAAAATTCAGAATAAAATAACATTGTATTTGGAAATAAAAATTATTTATTCTACTTTTACACATATTTTAAGTCATAAGATGCAACTTTATACTTTACACAAGATAGTAATCAATTGACTCTCTTCTGTGAAGTGAAAAAACAAACGTCGATTTTTCAGCTCCGAGTATGTGAGAATGGAAACAAGGACCATTGAGGGTAGATAGAGTGTATTGTTCTCTAATGTAATATACCCTAAAACATTCCTCTTGACTCCTCACGTTGTTGTTCTTCTTGGAAATTTAAATACACAAGTATGTCCTCAAGTGTCAAGTAGTGATAAGATTGACAGCATCTGGAGAAAAGATGTAGGGATATGACATTTTTATTTTTAATAAAAGTGCAATGCTATTGCAATGTAAACAGCAAGCGCTTGAGAAAATGGTCCCGAGTATTGCTATTATTTCTCTTACCTAAAAAATGTGTAAACTTATATGGTGAAGTGTTTTCATTGCACACTTTTACAAGGACAAGCTTAACATACATATTTTTGGTATTTGTTAAATGTAAATGTGTTTTAATGAACTTTTATTTGCATTCTGGTATATCTCAAATTCATGAGATCATAACATGTTATCCTGGAATTCTAACCTACAGAAAAATTCATTTAGGAGAATTACATTCTTTTCCCCAGGTAAAGAAAAAAGAAAGAATATACACAATAAAATAATCAGTATTGTGAGCATTATATTAATGCCAAACACAGAAATTATCGTTGAAAGAAGCCCCTTTTTCTCATGTTTGGCCTAAAAACCTTTACCTCAATATCTAAAGCTACCTGTCAGTGAAATAGTTGTGCTGCTTTAATTAAGTACAGAACCACCAGGCTGACATTTTCAGATTGAATCCACGCGAAATAATTACGTTTTAACATTCCCAATTTATTATGTGAGGTTTATAACAGTTACAAGATCATCTTAGCATTGTAAAGTTTAGAGAGGAAAAATAATGACCTTGCATACTCTACTCTACAGTATTTTATTTTACAGTAATGCAAAATGTTTTTTCTTTTACTCTATGTCACTCAACATTTCAATTATTTTCTGAGCGGAGGCTGTCTTTACCCAACTTTCTCACACTGATGTGCACCAGAATAAAGGTTTCACTCTTTGACGGTGTGTGATTTATTTATTTATTATAAACATGTTTAGATTTTTTTTGGTGCTAGTATTCCTAGAGACAGGAGAACTTCAGAGGAGAAACGTCTAAGTCACTTCTGCACTCCAAATCTCTGCTCTGAGTTTCTGATTTATTAGATATCAACACTCTTGACCCATATCACAGCCTTTAGATTCCAACTTGTCTACAATTGAAATCATTCCTCTGTCATTGACATTAGTCCTGCTCCGGCTGTTGTGTTTATATTCTCAAAGAATGGTACCATCTCCCCAGTGTCCCAATCATCCTTAACCTGCATCCATCACATCCATTTACATCCTTCATATCACCAATTCCTGCATTTTTTAAATCCCAAATATTTTCTGTATTCACCCTCTTCAACCCACCCATATGCTGTTATTTTCCTAGTTAAGACTATTGCATTTGAATTTTCACTCTCTGCCTCCAACCTCGCCTCTCTTAAATCCATGCTTGGTCCTTCAGTCATAGGAAGCTTTATGTTTAGTGGTTGTCAGACTATGGCCATGGCCCCAAACCAGTCAGCCACCTGTTTTTTGTAAATAAAGTTCTATTAGAACACACTCGTGCTCGTTTGCTTGTGTATTGTCTGTGCTGTCTTGTGCTATAAAGATGACACTGAATAATTGACCAAAAAAACCTAAAATCCTTACAATCTGCCTTTTACAGAAAAAGTGTGCTGACCCTTGTTCTAAATCATCTAGTTTCCCATCTTAAAATCTTACATTGTCCTTACAATATAAGATTCGCACCTACCTTCAGTCTCAGTTCTCAGCACTCCCCTATTCAAAATCTGGGTCCCAGCCATTCCATAGACACCAGTCTTTCCCCTCACAGCTTCCAAGCATCAGCTATTGTGAGTTTGGCAAACTACTTCTCATCTTGCACAGCTGGTATCAATATTTCTGTTTATGGACAATTTCACTTGACCCTGGAAGTCTGAGGTATACACCCCTAATATATAGATCTAGAGCTTTCTACAGTTGCCCCCATCAAAGTACATATTAAACTGCAATCAACTTACTTAATTTGTTTTCCTCTCTGCTAAACTGCATCTCAGATGACTAACAGAGTATCGGACCTATAGCAAGCGCTGAGTAATGTTTGCTCAATGAAGGAATAAATGCTGTTTTGGTCCTTTGCTTAAAACTTCCACACAATAAATCAAAATGATACTTTTGTGGTTTTTGTTTGTGTTTTGGACACAGGGTCTTGCTCTGTCACCCCGCTGGAGGGTGGTCATGTGATCCTTACTCACACAGCCTGGGATCCTCCCAGCTCCCAGCTCAGCCTTCTGGGTAGCTGAGACTACAGGCACAGGCCACCACATCCAGCTTTTTTTTTTTTTTTTTTTTTTTTTTTTTGATTGAAATGGGTTTTCACCATGTTCCCCAGGCTGGTCTTGAAGTCCTGGCCTCAAGCAGTCTCTCCATCTCAGTCTCCTAAAGTGCTGGGATTACAGGTGTGAGCCCCCATACCCAGCCAATGATATTTATTTTAAACTATTTAGTTCCAGTATTCTGAAAAGTATACTGATATCATATTAAGATGTAGGTTTGCTTTGGGCATGTTAAACAAATGCAATAATAAATAATATTGTAGAATATTTGAAAAACAATTTCTAAAGTGTTTTCCTATGTTTTTTCATTGAATTGTTTCTTAAAACAGCTCTGTGTTGCCAATCCTAAATATCTCTCAGGATTTACCCCCCAGAAATGATATAAAAATGACTCAGGGAATTTAGGCCACAGAGTCCTGCAATTTATGAACTCGGGGCATGGGCTAAAATCAAAATATATTGCAATAAAAGTTAATTTTCAAGTTCAGCAGCATTAGATTCTCCTATTCACTGGAAATGTATCCAAGGGTCCATTTTCTTTTATTTCTATCTCTAGATTCAATTTCCTGCTGTTTTTACATATGCTTCATTCTTCTGTTTGAAGGCAGAAAAAAAATTGTTTTACTCTATTATTTTCCTCGAATACTGAAGCCTAGGAGTGTATTTCTCCATGATTTGACCCTCTAAAAATAACAGCTTTTTTTGTATTGCCTCGAATTTCCTATACGTGAAGCAAGTTTTAAACCATGAATTTTTCTACTTTGTGATGTAATAATTTTAATCCAATCTAGTGTAAATTGACATATTGTGTCACTTCTACAAAAAAATACTTTATTCATACATAGAGTTGGTCTTTAATATTCAAATTCCATATGTGAAAATGTTTCTACTCGCTAAAATTTATTTCTAACCCCAAATCAATACTCACGGTGCTTTCATGGTCATTCACAAACTCCTGAAGAACGGTGAAAAATTCAAGTCGTCTTACACATGTTTCCAGCTGAGGTCAACTAGGCTACACTCTGCCTTTCAGTTTCAGCTCCCACACTATAAACAAGTGTTCTTGTTTTTTTCACAAACTATTTTCTGCCAAGTTTTTCATTTGTTCTTCTTTTTGCAGATTAGCTCACTTTTTTTTTTTTTTTTTTATCTTAAGAAGGAGTCTCGCTCTTGTAGCCCAGACTGGAGTGCAATGGCACGATTTCGGCTCACTGCAATCTCCACCTCCTAGATTCAAGCGATTTCCCTGCCTCAGCCTCCCGAGTAGCTGGGACTACACTGCGTACCACCACGCTTGGCTAGTTTTTTGTATTTTAGTGGAGACAGGGTTTCACCAGGTTGGCCGGGATGGTCTTGATCTCCTCACCTCGTGATCCGCCCACCTCGGCCTCCCAAAATGCTGGGATTATAGGCGTGAGCCACCGCGCCCAGCCCAGTTCACTCTAACTCACAAGCACCTTGCCGACGTGTTGTCTAGCATGTCTAAGCATAAGAAGGCTGTGATGTACCTTAAAGAGAAAATATGTATTTGAGCTTCTTTGAATATGAGTTATAGTGTCATTTGTTATAAGTTAAATAACGAATCAACAATATATGTGAAGTACAGTGTCTTTAAACAGGAACACATATATACAAGGTTAGATACGTATTAGTTAATGAAAATGTGACTGGAAGAAACCTAACCACTATTTCCCTGACCTGGCCAGTGGATGCCTAGATATTTGGTTAAACATTGTTTCTGGATGTGTCTCTCTGGGTGTTTCTGGATGAGATTAACATTTGAATCCGTAGACTGAGTAAAACAGATTTCCCTTCAGAATGTAGGTGGGCCTCATCCAATACTTGAGGCCTGAACAGAATAAAAGACTGACTAAAAAAGAATTATATCTCTCTGCCTGACTGTCTTCAAGCTGAGACATCGTTCTTCTCTTGCCTTTATACTTCGACTTGGACTGAAACTCACACCATTAGCGCTCCTGATTCTCAGGCTTTCAGATTTGAACTGCAACTATACCATCCGCTCTCCTGGTCTCCGGCTTACTGAGTGACGATCTTGGATTTTTCAGCCTTCATAATTGCATAAGTCAATTCCTCATAGTAAATCTATCTCTCTCTTTCTCTTTCCCTTTATATCAGTTTATTTGTTCTGTTTCTTTAAAGAATCCAGACTAATACATTCCCCTAGAAGCAGCAGTTCATATTCACTAATTCAGTGTTTCCAATGACTTTATAGAATGTAGGTAATAAAAATAATGAGAATCACCTTTATGTATAAGATAATATAGATACTGTTTTACAACCCTTTTTTTGCTTAATACTGTATTAGGACTTAAAGATACCATATATTTTACTTAACACTCTATTAAGGAAATCTTTTTATGTAGGTAATTACATATCCACTACATCATATCAGTGATTGCATAACATTTCATTGCATTGAAGTATCATGCTATATTAACATTATATCTCATAATTTTGGAGGTTGAAATATATCCCAGTATTTTCTATTAAGAAATCTTATATATTTATCCAAAAACACATTTCTTTAGGCAAGTTTCTAGAAGTGAAAATCCACTATCAGAATATTTATCATTTTGCTTTACTTACAAAATTTTTATGTATGTTTATAATCAGAAAAAATTGTGAAAACTCATTTTTGCTAAAGCATATTTAATACATATATCATGTATATATGTACACGTATATTTATACACATACTATATATAGTATATATAAATACACGTATATATATGTGTATCTGTATATATATATGTATATATATACAGAAGACTGTGGATACATATATATACACACACACACGTATATTTATACACACACTATATACATAGTATACATAGTATATGTATATAATATGTGTATAAATATACGTGTGTATGTATATATGTATCCACAGTCTTCTCTCGGTATCCATGTGGGACTGATTCCAAGTCTTCCAGATCCAAAAACCCATGGATGCTCAAGTCCCTTATGTAAAATACCACAATATTTACATATATCTTACACACAATCTCTCATATTCTTTAAATCATCTCTGAATTACTCATAATACCTAAATGTAAATGCTGTTTAAATAGTTGTTATACAGTATTTTAAAATTTGTGTTATTTTTATTGTTATATTGTTGTTTCTCATTTTATTTTTTTCAAATATTTCAGCCTATGGTTGGTTGAATCTGAAGATGTGGATCCAGTAAATACTAAGGGCTGACTGTGGACTTTTTCTTCTTTAAACTCTTTCCAGAAATAGTTTTGTTTTTTAAAAATTTCTGAAAAGACATCCCTATTTATTCAATTAAACAGTCAAAATATATCCTCAAGTGGTGGGATTTCCAGAGAGACCAAAAAAATGTATTAAACTTAAAAAGAAGAAAGGAAGAAAACGGGGGAAAAAACATTTCAGTTAAACAGAGAAAACTGTTTTAACTGATAACACCCTAGGCGGCAGCAGTTAGGAGCCCAGTGACCTTACGTGCCACAGAGGCATTAAAAGTAATGAGCTGTGAGCTCAAGCCAATGACTGATGAAAAACCAATGTCTGCTGGGGGCTCACGCTGTAACATCCAACATTAATGTATCAGTATCAGTAGATGAAACATGATGGATCCTAAATCTCATTTGCATAATGGATGAACCTTGGGAAATAGTTCCAGATGGTGGGTGAGCACCTTGAGCCAAAAGAAGAATTTTCTTTTAAGCCTTAGTACACATAGGTCTAGTATATTGAGGTACATGTAACAAAAATAAATAGAACACATTTAAGAGATAGTGGACTTCTGAATGATGTTTTATTTTTCTTAAATTTGAAATAAAATTAGGCAAAACTCTTCCTGTAGGATTAAAATATGCTATACAATGATCTTGTTTGGACTGATGAACTCCATCTCTAACCATCCTCATCTTCTAAGGAAGTGGGTAATAAATTGGTTTTGTAATCTTTGCCTAAACTTATTCAAATTGCAATGCAGATGTGTAAATGATTTATTCATCTGTGTTTGGTGCAATTTTTCATTTGTGACAGTATTTGAATGAAACGCACATAGTGTGTTGAATCTACTATACACAGTCTAGCTTGTGAGAAAAAAATTAATCATTTTATGAGAGTAAATGGGGGCTTGATTTAGTTCTTTCATAGGTTTTTTTTTTTCAGTTTTTTCTAGGTGGATGAAATGATCAAACATTAATTTGTGTGTGTGTGTGTATGTGTGTGTGTGTTTGTGTGTGAGAGATGTTAGTTCATTAGCTCTCTTCTTATGATAACTTGAATTTATAGCTTTCTTTATTCACAGCTGCAATCCCAGCACTCTGGGAGGCTGAGGCAGATGGGTCACCTGAGGTCAGGAGTTCGAGACCAGCCTGACCAACATAGTGAAACCCCGGCTCTACTAAAAATACAAAAATTAGGTGGACGTGGTGGCAGGCACCCGTAATCCCAGCTACTTGGGAGGTTTAGGCAGGAGAATCGCTTGATCCTGGGAGGTGGAGGCTGCAGTGAGCCAAGATCTCTCTATTGCACTCCAGCCTGGGCAATAAGAGTGAAACTCTGTCTTCAAAAATAAAACTAAAAAAAAAAATTTAAAATATATATTCTGTGAGCAACATAGCCGAATGCAAAGTATTGGGCTATCACTGATGACCAGGGTCAGAGCAGAAAAAAATCACATAGTAAATAGCACCATACTCTCCCATCTGGCACCAGATTGCACTGGTCCTTTGTGGCAGCCTGCCTAGACAAACCCTCGACACCCACTAACCTTCCTGACAGCTCCTACTCTTAAACAGTAGAATCACTGCACTCAATAACATCCACTTTGCCTTCAATAGTTTGCCTTACCCAGGCCACTTGAATCAAATTATGACATTGATATCTTGATGTTTACCTAAATTCAGCCCTAAAAGATTTGCAATGTATGTTCCAGTTTTTAAGACTTTATTATTCACTAATTTGTTTACAAAGGTCAAAGTAGTTCTTCTATTATTTATAATTTGGTCTGTTAAGCCATGCGCAGGGAAAATGCATTTTAGAAACAGTTTGAATTCAGTCAAACAAACGGATCATGGCTGGTGTTGAGCCATGATTTCTAAACAAATTGTTTCATTTCAACCATGCTATTGTTTTTGCTGTATTGTTGGTTGTTTTTCTCAAACCTGTCTTGGTTTGAGTGGACTAATATCTGTTTTCAGAGACCTCTGAAAACAGAGGCTAATGCCTCTTTGCCACATGCTGGTCCTATTATAACCACTGGGTATTTTTAAAAACTCAATTTGAAATGACCGCCTTGCATCACAGAATCCAACATCTGAGCTGGAAAGAATGAGCTTGTTTCTTTCACGTGTGGAAAAGACCTTCATAGGTCATTTGCGACACAATCACCTGGGAGCTACAATTCTTTCCAACTTACTGGGAAATGCCTGGGCCATGGGTGTGACTTAAACATTCAGGGTTGTTCAGTCACCTATTAGGAATTACAGTCATTGGAGTGTCTTTGTGGAAGGTTAAAAAATTGTGTAGTTGAAATTAGTTTCAAGAGAGTTTGTCTTGTTTTACTTTACGTTCATTATTATGTCTATAAAGAGTTTAAGAAACTTGAAAATAGAAAGATAACAGCGCCAATTAAATAGCTACAACAGATTAATTCATGATAATGTTCTCACTTCAAAGAAAGGAAAACAAGGAAGGTCAATGGCAATCCTTCACTCTAGCTCATTTACACTTGGTCCTATGTTTTTATTTTATCCAGTAAAATGTCTTAAAATTTCTTCTGTTGCAGCGAAAAAGATTTTGGCCTGGTCTTCCAGGACTTTTCCATCCTAATACACTAGTAAGACTAATATGTAGGTGTTTTCTTTGGATTTCTTATAAATGAATTCTTCACGTGCTTTTTGTTATTGGGCTGTATGAGAACACGCTACTTATTTTTAAGCCAATGAATATTCTGACAGAAATATCTTGAGTGAAATAAGGTTTTATTCTTGTGCTAAGCACTACTTGGCAAAATCTTTCAAAAACTGGCAGAAAGGCTGTCAGATCTTATCATCTTATCATACATTTTGGAACTATAGTGTGATGGCCTTAATTAGTCTCTATATACACAATCACTTTTGCGTCTTTTCTAATTTCTCTTTTAGAAATGAAAAAATAGGGTGTGATGCCAAAATTAAGTAAGTATAGATCAGAATTTGTTTCACAATTAAATTCATCGTTTCAACATTTACACATTTCAAAAAGCCTTGCATGAATGTTTCTTATCCTTTTCCCTGATCAGCTGCAGCCAAATGTTCTGCTTCCATGTGTGCTGATGGTACAAAGATGACTGGAAAACGGTGCTGTTTAGGCCTCGTTCTTAAAGGCAAGTACCATGTGTCAGAGTAACTACAGAAGATGGAACTATTCATTATTGACATTGAGTCTTTTAGAAGACATCAATAGAAATATTTCTAAATTGACTTCCAGGTTTATGATGACTCTACCCTATATTTTAGAATTCTTTAAAGTATTATTAACTATACATCTATTATCTGTTTGAATTATCCATAGTTAAAAGAAATTACTAACCACATGCAGATAAAATGACAGAGTTTTACAAATACTGAATATTTTAGTTTCCTGAGCTGCCATAAAAAAAAGTCCAATAGGTTGGGTGTGGTGGCTCACACCTGTAATCCCAGCACTTTGTAAGGCTGAGGCAGATGGATCACGAGGTCAGGAGATCGAGACAATCCTGGTCAACATGGTGAAATCCTGTCTCTACTAAAATACAAAAAATTAGCTGGCCATGATGGTGAGCACCTGTATTCCCAGGTACTTGGGAGGCTGAGGCAGGTGAATTGCTTCAATCCGGGAGGCAGAGGTTGCAGTGAGCCGAGATTGCACCACTGACCTCCAGCCTAGAGACAGAGCAAGACTCCATTTCAAAATAAAATAAAATAAAACAAAATTAAAATTAAAATTAAAATTAAAAAGAAGTTCAATAAACTGGATGGCTTAGAGTAACAGAAATGTATTGTCTCACAATTCTAGATGCCAGAGGTCTAAAATCAAGGTGTTTGGAGGGCGACACTTTTGGCAAACACTAAGGAAGCATTCACTCTTAAGTTTTGCTCCTATTCTCTGGTAGTTTCTTGGCTTGGAGCAACCAACTCTAGTCTTCACATGGCAATCTCTCTGTATGTATGTCCGTCTCTTCACATGGTACATTTTCATACTGTTATGAAGAAATCCCCAAGATGGGTAATTTATTAAAACAAAGAAGTTTAATCGACTCATAATTCCACATGACTGGGGAGGCCTCACAATCATGGCGGAAGGTGAAGGAGGAGCAAATTGTGCCGGGGATCTTCCCTTTATAAAACCAACATATCTCATGAGACTTATTCATTATCATGAGAATAGCACCAGAAAAACCCACCCCCATGATACAATTACCACCGCCGGGTCCCTCCCACAACACTTGGAATTGTGAGAGCTACAATACACAGTGAGATTTGGGTTGGGACACAGCCAAACTATACCACATGGCTTTCTCTTCATAAGGACAACAGTCGTATTAGATCAGGTGCCAGCTGTACTCCGCTCTACCCTTACCTTACGTTATGAATGACATCTGCAAAAACCCTATGTCCAGGCAAGGTAACGTTCTGATATACTGGGCATCAGGACCTCATATGATTTTTAGGGGACAAAATTCGACTTATGACATTTTCTAGTCTCTGTATAAATAGAAATTTGCTTTCTCAGTCTCCTTGCACCTGGCATGGGCAAATAGGCTGCCAGCTCTCAGAATAATTTTTCTTCTTGGTATGAAATTAGCAAAACATAAAGAAAATTTTAGCCTTTCTTATTGCTTTTGTTCTTTGTAGTTTGAGGACACAATGCTTGAAGCTGCCACAGCTGTCTTGCCACCATGAAGAAGGACATCAAGGCAAAGACTCTAATCGAAATATAGGAAATGCTAGGGAATTATGTGTAGTTGCTAAAAGAAACTAGAGTGTTCTATGTTCACTCTTCTGCTATGTAAGAAAAATAGACATAGCACTTCAACCTTCAGCCTTTTTCATTTGAGTGTTGAAATATAAAAGAAAAAATACATTATTTTAAGTGAGCTTGTTTATTGCCTTTTCCTGGGATGGTCAACCTTCTGTTCCTCTACCTAGAAACTTATCACCCCTTTGGATGCACTTGTTGACCTGCCCAATCTGGACTCCACATCTGAGCTCTCCTGATGGTCTGCTCCTCTTTGCTCCTTTGCTTCTGTCTCAACCTAAAGTCTCTATTATTATGTGCATTATATTCTTTATCTCTTAGTTGTAGATCATCCCAGAGGCTGGCAGAAAAGATTCACTAAGAATTTGTTGAGCTGGTGTCTCAATAATGTCATCATTGGTCTCTCATTTTATGTATTAATATACTTCAAGCACTTTATAGTTGAATTTTTGCCATGTGTCCCTTAGTTAAAATTTAATGAATAAAATAGTAGTAACTCTGAGTATTTGGGACAAAATTAATTTAATGCCAGATATTAGGTGTTTCCAAAACTGTTGAAAGGTGGGAGTCAGATGGGCACCACTAAAATTATTTGCTCTTTGTAGTTTGAGAACACATGAAGATACACCCTGGTGGTTGTAGACTCATGTTCTAGTGGGCAGGGAGCCTTGACTTCTGTCACTGCCATGCCACATGCACAGAGCCAGTGTCCAGAAAGGGGAAAGCGTGTCCAGTTGCCACTGTTGTAAGGTCAACGCTCTCCTTGAGAAGACAAAGGAGAAGGAAGATAATCCAAACTTCGCTTACACTTCCAACATTTGAAGATTAAAACGCCTGCATCCTTCCCAACTTTCAACTTCAATCGAAAAGCTATGCTCTTATTTTTGGAGAAGTTCTTACTATTATCTATCTGTGTACCTTATTCATTTTCTTCAAACCTCTTCACAAAAATGTGGCAAAATCTACCTTTCTTTCAGAACCATCTGGGAAGCAAGAAAGGCCTATATTTTTAGTTTTCCTGAACTTGCAGCATAAGAAATCTTTTAGAAGGCGATGTCCATTGACGACAACCATCACATGATACAAAGGGTACATTCTTACAGTCCTGTTAGAAAATTTAAATAAAAATAACAATCTAATTGTCCAAGAACCTGAACTTTCAGTTCAGATGTCTACATATAATAAAAACAAGCATAGCTCCACAAGAAAAATAGAGTCAGGGTTGAATGTGCGCTCAAGTTATGAAAAAGATTACCAGGAGCCCAGCAAAGTGTGAAAAATGGTTAGAAATAAGGATAAATTCATGGATCATATTAATAAAGAAGGGCTCAGACATTTGTATATCATTCAGTAGGAAACAGGAGTTAATGATGCCTCTCTTGGCTTATCTGGTTCCAATTCTTGAGATTTTCCTTGAACAGATGTTCCTTCTTGATCTCTTTCTCAGGCTACTCCTGCCTTTCTCAACTTTTACAATTTGTGGCTCTTCAATTATCCTCAGCAAACTAATGCAGAAACAGAAAACCAAACACTACGTATTCTCACTCATCAGTGGGAGCTGAACAATGAGAACACATGGATACAGGGAGGGGAACAACACACACTGGGGCCTGTTGGAGGAAACAGGGGAAGAAAGAGCATCAGAAATAAATAGCTAGGTTTACTATGCAGGTGATGGGTTGACAGGTGCAGCAAACCACCATGGCACACATTTACCTATATAACAAACCTGTACATCCTGCACATGTACCCTGGAACTTAAAATAAAATAATAAAAGAGAAAAAAGAAAAAAAAAGCTTGTGGATCTCAGGGACTAATTCCAGGCTTTCTGTTCTTCTCTCTGTGTTAGTTTTTTAACTGAACTTACCTGTATTTATAGGTTAAGTACTATACACTTGTAGCTCTCAAACTTCTACTTCTGGCTATGATGGCTAATTTTATCTGTTAACCTGACTAGGTCATGGGGTGCCCAGATATTTAAACAAACATTATTCTTGATGTGTCTGTGAGAGTGTTTCTAGATAAGATTAGCATTTAAATTGGCAAATTAAATAAAACAGATTCCCTTCTCTCTAGTAATGGACTTCATCCAATCAGTTGAAGCTGCTCTTCTTGGATCACAGGCCTGCTGGGTTTTGAAATGAAACTCTCCTGATTCTCAGGCCTTCAGACTTAGACTGATAGCTAGCTACATTTTCTCTTTCTAAAAAACACTGATGCACTAACGTTGGTCTCTTTCTGAAACTCTAGAACCTACAATAAGCCTCCTTTTATATTTAAACTCATTCACCAAATTTCAAGTCAGAAATCTGGGAGAAATATTCAATTTCTCTAAACCCCACTCTCAATCCAATTGTAAATCCAATGTATTTTTCTTTTAAAATATTTCAAAATTCTCCATGTCTCCTTCACTTTGTACCTCCACCAATATTACCATCTCTAGCATGAACTGCTGCAATCATCTTACAGCTCTCTACGCTTCCAATTTTGACCACGTCTAATCCATTCATTCCCTATACGATATAAATCAGAAGTGTCAACTACTCAAAACCCTAAAGAAATTCTATCACATAGAATCAGGAACATTGATCTGCCGTTCAAGATGTGACACCACCTCACAGCTACCTTCAATATCACCTCTTTCCTCTTCCCTCTTGCTGCTTTAATTCTCAGTCTCACCGAAATACTCATTACCGTAAGCTTTTTATACCAGTAGCATACTCATCTTTTGCGCATTCCAAAGACTTCACTCACTTTGTTACCTTTTCGTCTTTTCAAAGATGTTAAAATGCCTGCATCCTTCTCAACTTTCAGCTTCAATCAAAAAGCTATACTCTTATTTTTGGAGAAGTTCTTACTATTACCCATCTGTGCACCTTACTCATTTTCTTCAGCCCACTTCACAAGTTGTGAGTATATTACTATTTACCTGTTTTATTTTTGGTCTGTCTCTCCAACTTGACTCTAAGCACCCCCTAATCCAGGGACTATGCGTGTCTCCTTTATTCTGCACTCTGAAAGCCCACAACCTTACACTTCATACATCGTAGGTTCCTCATAAATATTTTGGGTATGAATAAATAGCTATTCTTCATTTATTCTCTCTTACCGTTTCTTGTCTGTTTTCTCATATTGATGCTTGATCCCCCATCCTCACTGTTCCTGCTTGCTTCCCTCCTCCGTTCAAACAGTATCAATTGAAATTATTAGCGACATAAAAACCAGACAGGGAATTTTAAGCTGCTGACTTTGTGGCATGAATAGACTGAGCTCAGCAGCACGGCACCAGAAGCAATCAACAACCACCTTTGGAAGACACCCTCTTCTAATCACCGAGATTATAAACGTCATTGGCTATGTTGCCTCCCAAGGTTATGGTAAAACTTAATCCATTTTTGCTAATAGTAAATGCCCCTTATTCTCTTATAATTAGTCACTGTGGAGTTTTAGAAAGGTCATTTGGTTGAAATATGAGGCTGCAATTTGTTTAAAAAGGAAAAAGGCTGAGGAAAGTATCTTTCCTCGATGCATTAGCCCATGTTACAGTTACCCCAGTCATTCTGAGTGTATGTTATAAACAGTCCAGGACCATCATAGCCGAAATACATACTTCGTCCTGAAACAGCCACAAACTCATGAAACTGACATTCATATTACCCACATGTTATCTCCTTGTGTATCTCCAATACCAAAACACTTGATTAAAAAGTTTAAAAAGTCCTCCACTTCACCACAAATGTGGGCTCAGGTGAGGCTAGGCACACCATACTTGTAAATAGCCGAGTTATTGAGAAAAGTGGTTTACAACATCTGGGGAGCTGATAAACTACAGGCAATATCTTTATGCTTACCTGTATTTTATTCTATGGTCATTCAAATCAAAGACATATGTTTAGCCCTTTCTAATTCTATCTAGGGAACAATCAGTTTTGCAGACTACCTAGGCTTGATTATTAGCAAACAACAAACTTAAGAAAAAAGCAAAGGTCCTAGATGTGAAGACTCAACAAAGAATCTACTTCCTTTACTCCCAGATAGCAAACTTGTATAATACAATTATCATATGTTCTTGATGAGAAAATTCTACAAGTGAATATAATTCATGAATATTTTCAATATTTCCTAAAAAGTGAAGCTTGAAATTCTAGATCAATCAGTTTTTAGAAACACATTCTAGGAAGTTATGAGGCACAATATTATTGCCATCTGGTTAATACCATTTTCTTCCTGACCATAAGAACAGTAATAAGAATGTAAAAGGCTAGGCACATTTGCTGTGTTTTTGTTTTTCTTTCAGTTTCTAAGCTGATGAACTGTGGGGCTGTCAGCACATTGCTTATTCAGAAATTTTAAGCGTGCATGCATCACTAATGTATACAATTTAAATCCCTCTGTAACATTTACCCTCAATATACACAATATGATACACATTTGAATTTTGGAGAATTAAAAGTAATCTTTACCAAAAAATCAGAAGAGAGTTAATAAATAAGTTTGATTACTCTCTGGAGAAAGAGAAACTTTGTATTAATTATGATCGCTAAATGCTGTCATTGATAGTTATTGCAATGAAAAGGAAGGAAAAAATACTAAATATCTAAACCATAAAGAGGAAGTCAATTAAGGAAAAGTTTATTGCTCAGTTAAGTGATGCCACTGGCCATTAAAACCAAAACTACAAATTGCTTTACATTTACAAAATCAAGATGGACAAATAATAAAACCAGGATCCAGAAGAACTAGAATAAAGCATTTAGTTTCATTTTGGCCTTTCATACCCATACTCCCCATTTAAGGACTATAATGTTGCCTAGATCTTCTGAAATGCAACACCAGAGCAGTATTTTTTTTTTTTCTGATAGAAACCATTAGTTGTTACTCACTTTCATAACTTAAAAGTATAAGTTTGAGGCACATTGGGATTTTAACAACTTCAGTTGTTAAAATCAAAGCAAGTCAGGATAGGTGGGAGTCGAGGTTTCAAAGCCTGAACTGAAGGTGACCTGATACTGAATGCTGAAGCATGTTTGCAGGGAACATACAATATTAATGTTGAATGTTGACACATGTTTGCAGGGAACATACAGTATTAATGAACACACATATGTATTTTAATATAATTATCCAATGTCTCAGAGGAATAAATAAACATAGAACTGACTGAAAGGTGGGAAGTCAAAACGCATAATGTGTAATGAGTGAATTCAAAAAGGAGGCCTTGGTTGTATTTGTTCTGTGTCATTGCTCTCTGATAGAATTTTCTGTAGTTACAGAAATATTCTGTGTCTGCATTGTCCAGTGCTGGAGCCATTAGCCCATGTGTGGCTACTGAGTACTCAAAATGTAACTAGTGTAACTAAAAAACTATTTAATTCTAACGATGTGAAATTTAAATAGCCGCATGTGGCTAATGGCTACTATATGGTATAGAACAGTTTTAAAGCATGATAGAAATGTCAATATTGTTGTCAAGAGAGAAATTTCTTTGGTTGGGTGTGGTACGTTTCATAGGGTCTCACTTTGTCACCCAGGATGGAGTACAGTGACAAAATCACAGCTCATTATAGCCTTGACCTCCCAGGCCCAAGTGATCCTCCTGCCTCAGCCTTGCAGGTAACTGAGACTAGAAGTATGTGCCATCAAGCCTGGCTAATTTTTGCTTTGTTTGTTTTGTTATCGCAAAGATGAGGTCTCGCCATGTTCCCCATGCTGGTCTTGAATTCCTGAGTTCATGGGATCCACCCACTTTGACCTCCCAAAGTACTGGGATTACAGACGTGAGCCACAGCACCTGGCCAAAGAAAGAAAATTAAATCAGATGAAGGCCACGTGCACAGGATCCTGAAGAGAGCTAGCGTTATTGATTTGTTAATTGAAAATTCACGTATTGAGTGGCTATATTTGCTAATCTCTGCACTTCCAGCACTATGTCCATGCTATCTCTGACTCAAACTCTTAAAATTCATGTTCTATGCATGACATAGCTAAGCTTAGGGATCATGAAAAAAATCCACTTTGTATCTGGAATTAATCATTTATTTTAAACCCAACATTCTCTACTCTCACTTTTTTTCAGACATTGCTTCTGCCTCAATTAAAAATTATCTCTTTCCTGGCTCTCTTTGGGGTCCACACTTTGATTTAAGCCTCCAAATGTTGTTTTATCATTTTCCTGTATCTCACAGGCCAGGAGATGGTGGTGACATTTGCAGCTTTTCCCAGGTTTTTCAGCTTTCTTAGAAACTCATTGTAGTTGCTGCAGAGTCAAAGTCCTGGTTTACCATCTTCCTCTGCATTCTAAATCTTGTTGATTTAAATAAGCATTTGGTCACTGCATCAGATTCTCTAGACTTTCATCCTTGGCTTCCTCAATGAAAATAGCCCTCAATGACAACCACTCTTGTGGCCAAATTCTACATCTTTTCCTTATTCAGGACTAGTCTACCTGTTAAATCTCCTATATTCCTATATCTAAGCAACTGAGAAAAGTAACTAACTTAGAATCCATCTAAAATAGCCAATAAGTATTATTTAAATTTTATTTTGTGTGTCTTTGGAAAGACCCCAAACACATTTCTCATCTCATTTTACCTGGAATAATATCTGTATCAGTGATTTTTCCTTTTTTTTTTTTTAAATTTTAGTAGGTATATAGTAGATTTATACGTTTATGAGGTACGTGAGATGTTTTTATACAGGCATGTAATGCATGGTAATCGCATCATAGAGAATGGGATATCTATCCCCTCAAGCACTTATTCTTTGTGTCACAAATAATCCAATTATACTCTTTTAGGTATTTTCAAATGTGTAATTAAGTTATTATTGACTAGAGCCACCATGTTGTGCTATCAAATAGCAGATCTTACTCAGTCTTTCTAATTTTTTGTACCCGTTAACCATCCTCACCTCCTCCAACCCCCTGCTACCCTTACCAGCCTGTGGTACCATCCTTCTGCTCTATCAGTGACTACTGCAATGATGATGCTGCTAACAAAGGATTTCTAAAACTTTGTGGCTTAAAATAACAACCAAGTAAAACTGATGTCTAATCTGCAAGGTTGGTGATTTGAGCTAGATTTAAGTGGGCAGTTCTTCTGCTCTCTGGCTATAGTTGTGCTCACATACATATCTAGGGAATCATCTGTCTCTTAATGGTCCTAGGATGGCCTTGGCTGGGGTGACCCATCCGTCTCTCAAATGATTTTCACCGTCTTTCAGGCTATCCTGGGCAAGAGAGAGTAAGTACAACTGTTGAAGTTTGCCACAGAAATTCACCACTCAAGTTGCTGACTACTTTACATTGCTAAGACCCCATTCACTAACACCTCATGGGCACAGGAAAGTAATTTGCTGAGCCCAGAATTAAAGTGGAAAGGGATTATACAGTATAAGGACAAGGGGCATGGAACAGAGTGTCTATTATTAATTATGATTATGTGTACAATAAATACACCAGATTCTCCTCCACACTCCCCTGCCTGGCAACTTTCATCAATTCTTCTCATAGAATTTCTATCCATGCCCCAGGAGCTAGCTCAACCACATTTTCCCCAACAATTTTAAACAATCTTCTTATGAGAATTAAATATTTGACTTCCCTAGCCTCCTAGTTCACTTGCTGTTGTGGTGCCCATCACATTATCTGTTCTAGGCTTAGCTATGCCTATACAGGTGCCATAAAATTATAAAGCTTCCAAAACACACAAGTCCTGTTTTATTCATTTTTGTCTCTCCTAAATCACCTAGGTACATGTACAGACCATAACTGAGTATTTACAATGTTTCTTCAATTAATTAAATTTCCACAACGCTTTAGCTAAACTCCTCACATTTTCAACTAAGAATTTCTAAACTACTCTGTACTACTTAAATCCTCCTTTCTTCCCAGCTCACTTATTTACATCATAGTAATTAGAGTTCCATTCTATGAAATATTAAGTTATATTTTGTAAGCATATGTGTAAATCCATGTAATTATGTAGATAAATGTCTCACCAGTTAGGTAATCATCTTCTTGGTCTTAGATAAGGTAACATGTCTTATACTCCTCTTCTCTAGTTTTCAGCATAGGATAGAATAGACTGAGAGATGAATGATATGTGAAGATTTATTATTATTATTAATAGATTTTTGCTTCCTAACACTGAAGTTATTTAAAACTTAGAAAAAGTTGCTTAATACAAATAATGTCATGATAATTTGAATCTAAAGACCTTGAAGAGAAAATGAGCTGTTATTGCCCATCTCCTAAGCATAGGCACCTTCAAGATTGCATTTTATTTTAAGCTTCCATACTGAACATAAGCAAGCTTCTTTTATTTCTATTACTATGGTAACAAAGTAAAATTGCTTATATAGTAATTATTTACTTGTGGCCTTAAACCATAAATTTGATCAAGCTTATTAAAATTCAGGAAATTTGATTGCTAAATACAGATATCCCAATGTAGACTGTCAACTCAATAACTGATCAGATTAAAATTAATTTAATACAAGTTTATATTTATGTTGAGGAGAAAAAAGACTGTTTGACAATTTCTGAGCTTTCCACAAACAAACAAATAGGACCATTTGCAGGCATCGTATCATGAGATAGACTGAGAGCACAGTGGATTCAAGGGCTGTGTATTCTTCTAAGAAAATACCAAAATAAACTATGCCTTCTGCAGACAATTCACAAAACAGGTACAGAAAAGAATTTCAGGACAAGAGTAAATAGCAACCTAAGCTATCAGGATGTTCTCTCATGATAGTGGAAAAAACAAAAATAATACATATCAGTAGGGAAAGAGAACACAATTGAGTGATTATAATTTCAAAGAAAAAAAAAAAATAAGAGAACACACCCATCCCATCCCATCCTGCTCCTATGAAAGAACAGAGAATAAAACGAGAAAGCTACAATGCCAAATAGGCAACTACAATAGCTGAAGCAGAATCATAATTTGAAAATTATGCCTTCTTGAAAGGTATTGACAAAAGAGGAGAAGACTCAATGAAGGTAGGAAAATAATCTGCCTACTTCCAGGTGCCTCAAGGATTTTCACTTTCTCTGCAAATCTTTTTAGATGGCAAAATCCATTAGCTGTCTGGGGCCCTCCTGTGGAAAGGACTAAGTAATAGTAGTGGGCCCCAGAAATAGAAATTTAGGAAAGTTAGGAATATAACTCAAGGCAGGTGATCAGAAGTCAAGGGAAAGCATGGAGAGGGTCCCATTTAGGGCACCTTCGCAGAGCACAGGGCTGAGTGCTCTGTATTCTGCCTCACCTGATGCAGTCTCTGTACTATCTGGGAAGGTGATTATCCACCTTTCACACATGAGGATAGAGGATGCTTAGAGCAACATAACAGAACACGGAAGCTTACATAATCAGGAAGTGGTGAGCTGCAAACTGAACCCAGCAGTTTCTGAATTCAAAGCTCAGGCTCTTTTTCCATTCTTCTCATTATTATAAAGTTGTGTTTGAGAGCCTCATGGTCCATGGGACTCAAGACTCTTCACCCAGAGAAGCTTTGCTGAAATCTGTGTTACATGGTAGGATTCCAATAAACTTCCTAGAAGGAGTAACATAGCTCAAAGATGTATCTCACTTTTAGCTATCCACTTATTTGACTGTGGGATACCACAAAATAATCTCCCACTCCAAAATATTTTGCCATGTTTCCTAAAATTTCAACATTTTTATTGAATACTTCAATATTTTTATTGAAATTTTTTATTGACTTATTACCAGGCAAAAATTCATGGCTGGTCTCTAAGAAACTCAAATATTTATTGTGGGGTGGCGTTTTAAACAAAATTTCCATTAGCTTTCACTTACACAAGTATGTTTTTCAACTTGAAAGCTACCTAAAATAAAATGGGACACCAGACAAGCATGGAATTTTAAATATATTTGTTTTACACAAAAAAAGGTGTTATAAATTCAGTGAAAAATTATTAAAGAAAAAAATTACATGTATCTTCCCCCATCACCTCCCACACTTCCATTCTGCTAAATAAATCACTGTTAAAATTATATTTATACCCTTACAAATTAATTCAATTGACAAATATTAACATAGGTATATATATATCAATATAGTGATGCATACTCTATAAACTGATTGCATGTATTGTGTGTGTATGGTTCTGTTCATGTGTGCATCTGTGTGTGAGAATAAGATACTGAACAATTTTAAGCATGAGAGATTAAGTACTCACCTGTATAGAATAAGATACAAAATATCATTTTGGAAAAAATTTTTTACTCTTTAATTGTAGTACATATTTCTGAGATAGACTGACCTCATTCTGAGAAAATTCTTAATGAGGCTTGATGGAATGTTTTGCTTGAGGAAGTTCTGGTCTTATAAACACAGCCTGTAAAGGACAAGGCAAAAAGAGAACTAATTGTCTTGTATAAGAATGACACTAGAAATTTGGGATTGAAGAGTGGGAAGTAGACAGGAATGGAGAGAGTAGAAAGTTGATGGGACGCTGGTGTTTATTCCCAAGAAGTCTTGTCTTTATGGAAGGACCTGGACAACAGCATACAATACTCATCCTTCACTCGGTTCCCACCTCCACCAAGCTTAGGTGTAGTCTTCCTCTGTAATCTCAAAATGTCAGTGACAAAAATGAAGAAATGGGGCAGTGCCCATCCTGTAGTCAAGAGATACACTTATATGAGTCAGTGGAGGTGATAAACAATTTCCTGGAAGGAGGGCATCCGAACAAGAGGCAACTTAGTGTGAGGTACTGAATTACCATTTCAAAGATACAGACTCAAGTTCTTCTTCTCCCTCCCCTCATTACTGACTTTGAGCTTAGCCACAGCATGGATTTCTGAAAAACAAAAGAAAAATACAATACACTGAAATAACAGAACCAAAGTTTAGATAGAGCTTTAACCGTACTGATCAACTAAAGAGAAAGTACAAATTATAAAAATCAGTATTGAAAAAAGGGAGATTATAACAGATCCTGCAGACATTAAGAAGATAATGAGAGTATATTAAGAAAAAAGGGTACATGAATAAATGTTACAATTTGGATGAAAAAATAATTCTTTCAATATATAATTTGCCAGATCTAAATGAGAAAAAAAGAACACTTGAATAGGCATATTTATTAAAAGAAATGACTTCCACTTATAGCCAAGGAGTAGCAGAAACTATCCTTACCCTCCCAGTCTAAAACAACTAGAAAATTAGACTAAAGTATTTGAAAAAACTGTCGTTCAGATATAAGTCAACAGCTGATGCAGGACTGTGATTCTGAGAACAAAAGCAAACAAGGTAAACACAGCGAAAACCCCTGGTTTATTTTCTGAAAGTACATTCAGAACCCAGGTACAGAGGTAGGAAAGACAGAGATTCCCAGACAAAACACCGAGATTTAATGGTAGGTCTTGTGACCCTATAGGGAAGATCATCACACCAGTTGCTATAGCAGTTGTTTCTGCTCCTCTCCTCCATAAAAAAGCCTCTTCAATTGTTCTCAGAAACTTGACGCTCAAGACTCCAGGTAAATCCAATTACCCAAATTAGCATTTAATCCATAGAACCTTTTTGCCATCACCCTTACTTGATCCTAGAGCTCAGAGAAAATACAAATATTCCTTATAATATTTCCTGTCCCTGACACCAGCTCTCCAGCTACCCTAGGCAGTTATAAAAGACGATTTAGTTTTCTTTTTCATATTAAATATTTCATTTGCTTTTATTATTTAAATGCAAGTAATATACTCACATACCTTGCAGGATGAAATGAGTAGCATATGGGAATGAGCAGAAATTAAAAAGCACATTGTGAAGTGCTTTGAGCTACTAGTTTTGAGCTATGAGTACAAATTATTATTATTGCCGAACGATATTCTACCAAATGTTTTAAATGTAATATGTTTATTAATGGAAAGATATAGTACATTGCCACTAAATTTGCATCAACTAAACACTTTGGGATAGTTGTTATAAACACCATAGCCCATTATGGCATTCTCATGAAACTTTGTTTTGAAAATACTCATTCAAAAAATCTTCTCCCTCATTTATATCCCAGAATTACATCTTTAACAAATACATGATTGAGTTTTATTCTAATGATCATAGAAGCAAAGGCTGACAGCCATTTCCCCCCAAGATTCTGAATATTTTCTTTTTCATGTACATCAACTTTCTGTCACTTTATATGCGTATTTGTGTGTGTGTGTGTGTGTGAGAGACACAGTGAGATAGAGTGTGTACGTGAACGTGTGCGTGTGTGACACAGATAGATCACCAGAGCCACACACCTAAGAAGACTTCTCTAGTTGTAAGATGATAGGAATTTCTTAAGGAGGGTGTGAAGGAGAGAGTTTCAGACAGGGCAACACCAGGCACTACATGATACATGGAGAAACTAAAGCAGAAGATAACTTTGTCGCAGCTTCAGCAGCTCACAAGGCAGTAGGGAAGATGCATTGGTAGGCAAATGACTCTAGTTGACTCTGAAACATTGACACTGACATAAACTCTGGGAGTGCAGAAAACCCAGTGACCTTCCATAAAATGCTCCACCTAGAGGGTAACATGGATCTTGAAGGGTAGACCAGGAAGAAGAGAACCAGGAAGATAACAGAGTGTAGTAAAACTCAGGAAATAGCAAGAATTTGTGTACATTTGAGAAAATAATATTTTAATGAAACTGGAAATCAGAGATCCTCGAATGTCCATTTTATGTCATCTGAGCTTATTTTGGGGCGCTGCTAAAGAGTATCGAAATAGGATAAAAAAATCTAAATGAATCTTTTTAAAGGAAAATGGGAGAAAGGTGAAGGGAACACATGATTTCCAGGCTTCCAAGGAGACTTTTTTTTAATGAAGAGAGCAACACGGTAATAATTGAGGCCACAGAGAATTCACTGGCCTTAATGCTGATCAACCAAGTGAAAGAAATCTGTGATTGAAATGTACTGGGACCAATTTTCCAATTTTGTCAACTCACCAAGCAACAAATCCTATACCACACCTGGTGACCTGTATAAATAACGCTTCTTCTGGGGCAGAAGAAACTTGGTATGTGGGTGAATAATATTATGAATCTACTGCTTAGCCAGTGTCTTAGATAGGCCATTTAACGTTCTTTCAGTTGCCTAGCCTTGTCACTCCCCCTCTATTTCAGCATTTTTGTAATATGTTCTAGCCATCAACTATGAATTCAGTGAACACCTTTCTTTTTTATTTATGTGTTATTTTACTCTTCAAGTGTAGAAACATAGGGCCAGATGCGGTGGCTCATGCCTGTAATCCAATCCCAGCACTTTGGGAGGCCAAGGTGGGTGGATCACTTGAGGTCAGGAGTTGAAACCAGTCTGGCCAACATGGTGAAACCCCATCTCTACTAAAAATACAAAAATTAGCTTGGTGTGGTGGTGCACACCTGTAGTCCCAGATACTTGGGAGGCTGAGGCACAAAAATTGCTTGAACCTGGGAGATGGAGGTTGCAGTGACCCAAGATCGCACCACTGCACTCCAGCCTGGGAGACAGAGTAAGACTCTGTTTCAAAAAATAAATAAAAAGTTAAATTTAAATTTAAAAAGTATAGAATCATAGAACCTAAATAACTGCACTGTTAAACAAATTGCATAATATAAATCACTGGAATTGATAAGTGCATTGATCCTATTGTGAATTAATCATTGTGAATTTATCACAAAGCCAGTTTTGTGACTTCGTCTTAAGTTGGAGCATTACTCTTTAAAGGTGTTAAAAGTTCAATGGGAAACTTTCTTTAATATTTGCAATTGTTGAATACATTATTAAAAGAAAGATCATGGCTTACTGTGGAGGTCTTAATAGTTGTTAGCAAAATTGCAGACAGAGGGATTGACTAGGAGGCTATGCAAATAAAAGTGACATCACGATCACATTCCTAAATTCTGCTTATGTGTGATTATTATTTGCAAAAGGAGAAACACCAAAAAATTCATTGAGCTATATTTAATCTCCTTCTAACACATCTTAATGGCGGCACTTTTAACAACACATAATCTCAAAAAAAGCTGTCAGTACATTACTAAGTATTCCTATGTCTGTGCCATGGATTTTATATCATGCTCTGACATGGGAAACCAGAACTTAGATATTAATCAAGGTAGCATAGAAAAGATTTCGTATTAATATTTCACGAAAATGTGATTTTAAATAGAAAAATGCCCATCCAGGTAAGATTTTCTTGTCAGATCATAGTTTTCAAATTCAGCCACTGAAGTTGGCTTTGGAAGTTGTTTGGGGTGAGATCTGAAACAACAAATGGAATAAAAACCTTTTGAGCTATCGTTGATTAATTCTAACACCCAACTAGAATACGAATGTCATCTTCCTTTGTAAATACAATGATATGTATGAAATCTCCCTTACAATAGTTTCCAAAGATGTTTTAAAGAAAGCTTTTGCCAGACGGGATTAACAATATTACCAGGATTTTAACAAAAGTAATTGGGGAGAGATAGACTGATGGAAGAACAGTATTTGAAGCTATATAATATAGGCAAAAATTTATTTATTTACTTATTCATATTTTTTAATTTTTTTACAAAGCTTTTTGAAACAGGATCTTACTGTGTTTTCCAGGCTGGTCTTGAAGTCCTAAGCTGAAGCAATCCTCCTGCCTCAGCCTTCAGAGGAGCTGGGATTACAATCTAAACTTCAAAGAAATAGAGACCAAGATAATTAGCTTCCTAGCTCCGACAACAGGCCGTGAGAAATGTGACATAATGTGAAATTGGAACATGCGAGTAGAGAACACGAACAAAAACCATAAAAGGAGAGGAAGGAAATTTTGGCCAGTGACACATCAACCTAACGTACAATACCTTCTCTCTGACTAAGTGTTTTAAGTTTTCTAATAAAGGAAAATTTCCTATTGACACTAGACTTCTAAAGTAGTTACTCCTTAGTATATTCCTGATTTGCTTAATATTTATGTCATGCCCAGCCATATAAAATTTGTTGCATTTTTCTGCTTCATGCTCTTGTTTATTTGTCACTGTTATGCTTTCCCCATCTACTATGTAAATCCCTTAAGAACTGTGTCAGTTTATCATCTCTGAATCCTTAATACCCAAAAGAGTGTTTAGCAATAGGAAGTACTCACTGAATATTGATGAGTGACTGTGTTAGTATATGTATTAAATTTGGGATGAAACACAAACTTAACATTCTATTCTCATTTTGAGCATCAAATACAGAGTACTCACTATATGCAATGCACTGTGATAGGTGCTTCAGAAATAGTCTATACATCCTCATAACAGCCCATGTTAATGATAAATACATTGAGACCAAGAGGTGAAGTGGCGTGCCTGAAAACAGAAAGCACAACAAAGAGACCTGTGTAAGGTCAAATTTTCCTCTTCTATATAAAGAGAATTTAAATACATATTCTATATGCTTATATATATTTATATGACTACATATGTGCATATACATTTGTATGTATAAATATGTATTTATATATATATTTTAATTTTATATAAATTTTTCAACTAAGATCATTCCTTTTATATATATATATATTTATATATTTTAATATGTTTTTAAATTTACATTAACTTTTCAACTAAGCAGACCATTTCTTCTTTGGTGAAATAGCATTTTTTAGCTGGGGTTAACAAACTAAATTAATAATTTCGTAGACCTGGGACAAACAAACCCAATGAATAGTTTTAATCTTTGCACCTCAGTTGGCTAGGCCAAGTAAATACACCCACTTTGAGGAGCTGCCTGACCGGAGACAGTATTTCTATATCCAGATCCTCTGGACGTTGCTCTGTGTAGGATTGTTTCTCCACTGTTATAAAAATTAAATGGTACTTGGGACTCTAATTTTTACTGAGACTTCAGAAAGGGGCTTTAAAATATGTTCATATTCATAGTAGGATTGATAATTACAGCCTGAGAGGTGGCCTTTCCCACCCATGTCTGTCCTCTAACAAAATTTTCCCTTTTTATTATTTGGGATTATTTGTGTATACCTCTGTTTCTCTCCTAGTAATGTACTATAAAGATTTTCTTTGAGCACTGGAAATAAGTCTTATCACGTCTCTACCTCAGTCTCCGAAGCATAAGACACTATAGCTTGCATACAGTAGGTGCTTAGTAAAAGATTGCCATTTTTAGAGCTATAGCCTCTCCCTCTTTCTAGCCTTGGGCTAACAATCAGTTCATTAATAACTGTTGGTGTGAACCTTACTGACTCTGGGATCCACTGGTGAGGTCACAGGAGTTGCCAGAATTGTGCAAAGTAAATAGTTACAGGGTTTAACTTCAAAGATCTACGCATTGCTGGCTAACATTGCTCCTCTGTTTCAGTGTTCTCAGCCATTACTTTCCTCTCATGTAGTTACCAGATTTTCCATAAATTCACAGGAATTATTACATGCCAAGAAAAGATGAAGTCAGAATAATTAGATGGATGTATTCAACCATAAATATATGCAATGATATCACCATAATCATGGTATTATCTAATAATATTGCCCTTATTTTCAACCATGTGTATTTTTATTTTAGTCTGTTCTGAATTACCATGTTTAGTGACACTCTGCCATTTCATCTTTTTTAGTTTAAAAAGAACCAGAAGTTATATATTAGCAAATTTGGATATTTCTTATTGCAGGAACATTTTTTCTCCAGTGACACCAATCCTCTCAAAAATAATAACCATTAAAATATTTTTACATAGGCATCTGTTCAAGAAAAAATTATAGACTTATAAAGACAAGATTTTCTTTAAGTAAATACCAATACTTTATCAGGGCTTCAAAATCACAGTGACCCATCTACTGCTGGGTGATCAGTCCTTACAAACTTCAAGTGATTGTGGCAAAAATCTGCATACCAAGAGAGATCTGCAGAGGCGGCCACTTTGCAGATTCCCTGTGTTCCATATTCTCCCAGAAAAGACCCTTACTCCTGCAGAATTCTGATCATTAGTTGAGGGTTATGACAAAATATCATGTCCCAATTATCTGTGATGAGCATGACATTTTGTTATAAATAAGAGATAAAGTACTGAAGTCTAAAGACCATTTAGTTTTCTTTTTTTAATTTATGTGTTTAATGTGATGCAGATTGGAGAGAGAAGGCCTTTTTCATAGACTCTTTGTTCAAGGGACACTGTTGAAGTGACGACATGGCCCAAGCCAGAAAGTCTGCATGGAATAGATTTCCGGATACCTAGGAACTGAAGATTAAAGTCTTTTTTAAATTGATAAACAATATTTGTACATAATTGTGGGGTTCATGGGATATTTTGCTACATGCATAGAATATGTAATGATCAAGGATCAAGTCAGAGAATTTAGGGTATCCATCACCCTGAGAATTTATTATTCCTATGTGTTGGGAGAATTTCAAGTCTTCTAGCTATTTCAATGTATATAATAGTGTTTTTAACTATGATACCCTACTCTGCCATTAAACATTAGAACTTATATCTTCTTTCAAGCTGTATGTTTATACCCATTAACCAAGCTCTCTTAATTCTCCTCACCACCCAAACACCCTTCCTAGCCTCTGGTATCTATCATTCTACTCTCTACCTCCATGAGGTCAACTCTTTAACTCCCATATATGAGTAAGAACATATGATATTTGTTTTTCTGGGCCATATTTTACTTAACATAATGACCTCCAGTTCTCTCCACGTTGATGTAAATAACATGATTTTATTCTTTCTTATGGCTCAATAATATTCCATTGTAAATATATACCGTGTTTTTAGGCATTTATTCATTGATGGACACTTAGGTTAATTCCTTATGTTTACTATTGTGAATAGTGCTGCAATACACATGGGGATGCAGGTACCCCTTTGATATACTGATTTCCCTAATTTTGGGTAAGATTTTATCTTTTTGTTTCCACATTAGGACTCCTTTAAGTTTGTCTTCTAGGGCCAGTATAATGGTAATGAATTCTCTCAGCTTTTGCTTGGTCTGGGGAAGACTTTGTTTCTCCTTCATTTATAAATTATTTGGGGCTGGGGGCTGGGTATATTATCCTGGGATAACAGTCCTTTTTCTTTTCAGCACTTTGAATAAATTATCTTATTCTCTCCTACCCTGTGAGGCTTCTGCTGAAAAATCCACTGTTAATATAATGGGAGTTATCTTATAAGTGACTAGATGCTTTTATCTTGTTTTTAGAATGCTATCTTTGTCTTTCATTTTTGATAATATGACTATAATTTGCTCTGAAGAAGACATTTTTATTATTTATTTATTATTGCTTTTGTTCATTTGAGAAGACATTCTTGAATTGTCTCTACTTCAAAATCTCTGAGCTTCCTGTATCTGGCTGACTAAATCTCTGACCAGACTTGGGATGTTTTTAGGTATAATTTCATTAAATAGCTTTTCTATCCCTTTGGTTTCCTCTTGACCTTCTAGAATACTGAAAACTCAAATATTTGGTAACTTAATGTTATCTTCTATGTCACATGAGCTTTGTTCGTTTTTAAAAAATATATATTTGTTTCACTGGGTTATTACTGATCTTCAAGTTCTGAATTTTTTTCATCTGCTTGATCTAGTCAATTGTTAAAACTTTCAAATATATTTATTATTTTATTCAGTGAAGTATTCATTTCCAAAATTTCTATTTGCTTATTTTTAATGATCTCTTGGTAAATTCCTTATTCATACTCTGAATCTTTTTTCTGTTTTCATTGTATCATCTATCTGTATCACATTGTATCCTTTGTATCACATTGAGCTACTTTAATATGATTAATTGAATTCTTTTTCTGTAATTCCATAAATTTCTTTTTTATTGGAATCTGTTCCTAGAGAATTACTATATTCTTTGGAGGTATCATTTTTTTCTTGCTTTTTAATGTTTCTTGTGCCCTTATATTGATATCTGTTCATCGGGTAAAATAGTCACTTCTTCCAAGTTTTTGGATGTGCTTTCATAGAGGAGGAATTTTTCATGAAGATGCATCTTTGGTGTTGGCTGGGTAGGATACTAGACTTTGATTCTTGGTTTATGTAATAGCATAGTCTCTATACAAGTGTTTAAGATATAAATAGAATCAGTAATGTCTGTGGTTTTCTCTATGGTTTAGAGTTTAGTTGTTAGTGGCAGCTGTGGTGAAGTTTTGCTGGGAATGGGGATGCCAGGTCCCACCTTGGGCCCAATGGTGGCAGTAAAAGGCTGCACATGTTTGTCCTTGGGCCCCAGGGTGACGTACATTGGCACCAGTGTTAGCAATTCCACATGGGTCAATTCTTGGCCCTCTACATGAATTGTTCACATGCTGACACTGGCAACAATGGGCTAGGTGAGTGAGCAATGAGCCTTAGGCACCTGGGCAGCATGTATAGTGTGGGCAATGGCAATAGCAGGGGTGGGATAACCTATTTGCTCTCAAGCAGTCCACATTGATGTTGGGGGTGGCTGTGAGGGGCTGTATGGACCAACTTACAGGCCTGCAGGTGGTACATGTAGGTGGGTACCAGCTGTGTTGGTTGCAGAAGGTCAGGTAGATCCAACCTCAAGCTCCTGCGGGAGTGCTCAAGTGCAATAATGGTAGATGGGATTGGACAATCCCCAGGTTCATAGATGGCATACTTAGGTATTAGGGAGGTCAATCTGGGTCAAGACATCCTGTCCTCAGGCTCCTCAGTGGTATGTGCAGGTGCTGGCTGTTGCAGAAGTGTATGAGGTGATCCCCAGATCCCTGGTGGAATGCTCAGGTAAGATCCTCATCAGCTACGTTATGGCCCTGTTGCTGGAGAGGACAGAGTTGCTTTCAGTGACATCAGTCATAGGCAGGCAGCCAAGGAGCACAGGCTTGGGCCCTTTAGGCACTTATAAATGTACAGTGACCCTGCTACTGGAGGAAGTGAGATCACTGCCAACGGCTTGCACTTTGACCATGATGGCAGCAGTAAGCAGTAGCAGTGGCTACAGGTGAAGGTGTCAATCTGGGGATGTTGAGATGCAGGGGCTGTTGGGCTTCACAGCAGGATGTGATCTAATGGAGTCTGAGCTCTCAAAATGGAACTGTGCTATAATTAACTACTTAAGATTTGGAAGATGTATGGGACACAGTGTGATCTCCCTATCTGGAACAATGTTTTTGCAAGGTCTCCAGGCAGTTCCATATGTTAGTCTTAGTACCCACAGGGGTCGAGGGGTTCTCCTGTGGCTAAGCTTGCAAAAGTTCACATGGCGATGTGGACCACTGAGGGACTCTTACCCTTTCTTCCATGGAAAGCTTCTCTGGGCTCCCTGCTAATCCAGTTAAGCAGACTGCCTCACTTCCTTCTCCTTCCTTGCCTTAGATGTTTCTTGCTACTTCTCTGTTGAACCACAGTGTTCTCTCTTAGATTGTCTATTCAAAGTTTATCTACTTAATATTTTTATTCTTTTTTTGAGAAGACAAGTACCAGAAGACTCTAGTGAGCAATCTTGAAGCCCCGCAGTGAAGTTAAAATTTACTTGTTATCTTTTTATGTTTCTTTTTACAAATGTAAGTTCATATACATACACAAAATAAATATTCTTTTGCATCCTGTGCTTAAGAAGTTTCATTTCAGCTAAAATATCAAAGTTAGTTTTT
This sequence comes from Aotus nancymaae, assembly GCF_030222135.1. Lineage (NCBI taxonomy): Eukaryota > Metazoa > Chordata > Mammalia > Primates > Aotidae > Aotus > Aotus nancymaae. The sequence continues at coordinate 70,247,796 of NW_026988422.1, read as the reverse complement.
TCATATCCTATCATTGAAAGAGCACCAAAAAAAGTAATATTCTAAATATTTATAGTTTTCAACTGACAAAAGAAATAAGGAGTTGAGGGATTTCAGTCTAAAGGTCTCATTTCCATTTTCAATTTTGTGAGCTTAAGATATTTTTTTCTTAAAACTACAAATATGCAACTGCAGGTATAAATGGGTTCAAAATAAATGCCAATCAGTAGTTTCATTAGTTGCAGTATCAAATGAAATAAACTTTTGTTGAATGTGTTGGACATTCTCAAGAGTACTTATATAGGAGGCAAAAAAAACCCTAATTTTTAATCATAACTCAGCTATTAAATTCTGTATATTTGAGCAGGTATCCAAATATAGCAAGTAAGAAGAGAAGTTAAATCTTCGTGAAAGTTGCTCCTTTCATAAAGTCATTTAATGGTTTTATTGTACCCCTCTGAACTCCTACTCTACAAAAACTTCCTTCATTATCATCAAACACTAGCTTATAATTCTCTTTGTGCTGCTATCTAACTTTCTCAGGATAATTAAAACACTTCAGAAGTTAAAGAGAATTATTTATGAAATGTTGATGACCACTGCGTGTTATAACTAAATTGTGACCTCAGTGTGTACAAAAGGATGGGTCATTTTAAGAAGATAAGAGGAAGAACTGAAAGTATAATTGGAGAACAAGAGACTAGAAGCAATATTCAAATAACAGGCAAACTGAGGTGCTTTTGAGCCATTTGGGTTTATCTTTAAATGACAAAATCCACAACTAAATGGGAGAAACCTGAATTTAAAAGCCATAGTCTAGTTTAGCCTTTCTAAATATTTTACTAAAGGTCACCTCCCTGTCATCATTAAACTCTTAAAGAACAAATTAAATATCCCAATGAGGCTATACAACTTGCATAATACGAGGTTTGGTTTGGTTTGAAATAAAAAGTTTCTTCCATTTACATTGCAAAAGCGAGATAAGCAAATAAGAATTCCCGAATTTTTCTTCTATTTTTTCAAAAGCAAGTGTTGAAAGGCTTTGTTATTTCACAGTTCGTGTTAGCAGCATCCAAGTTGGCCCCTATGATTCTCACCCCTGGGCATTCACACCCTCACATAGTCTGTTCCACATTGTACTAGAATTAGTCTGTGTGCCGCATAGCACATAGCAAAAGTGATCATATGATCATGTGTCACTTACAATATTAGGCTATGAAAGCTTTGACTTCCATCTTGGGCATCTCCCTCCCTCTCTCTTGTCTCCTTTTCCCTCTCTATATCCCCTCCTATCTCCTTCCCTCACTCATCATTTGCCTGGAGGAAGCCAACTTCCATATAACCAATGCAGCCTGTGGAGAGGCACACAGAGTAAGGAGTGGGGTCTCTGGCCAAAAGTTCGTAAGGAAATGAGACCTGCCAGAGAGCTTGGAAGTGGATTCTCTACTTCTAGTTGAGCCTTGAGAAAACAGTAACCCTGCCTGGTAACCTGGTGAAAGACCCTAAGCCAGAATCTTGCTGCTAAGCTGCTCCCAGATCCCCTGACCCTCAGAGGCTGAATACGATACGTGTTTGTTGTTTTAAGCTGCTAAGATTGGAAGTGATTTGTTATGCTGCCATGCTAGCTAATATAGATTTGAAATGATTTCTATGACTCCTACATTCTGATAGAAAGTGATTGTTTATAATTTTACTTAGTCCCATCTTATGTCTCATACATATGTATTAATTTCTAAGAAGAAATGAGAATAGTTTTTGTAGAAATTTGGAATGAATATTTTATTAGGATCTAAGAAGTGAGGAGTTTGGGAATGTTGTTTTTTAATATAAAATCAAATCTCTGCATTTAAGATATTGTAGAAATTATTTTTATATTAGAAAACAGTATATACCTTCTGATATGTTTGAAGTTGTAGTTTCAAAATCATAGACAAATTAATTTTTAAAATTAAAATAAGTTATAGTTTTTCCAGAGCTGCCTTTTATCACACAAAATAGATACATCTGCTAAGCAACATTATTGATATTTTAGTAATAAATAAATAAAATTATGTGATATAAACAAAATAAAAATAATACATATGTAGTAATATGTGATGAAATAATAAAGTAATATCCTTTTAAAACAATATAATTATCAGTATTTACTTAGAGCCTGATATGTGATAAAATTATTCAAATTATTAGATAGAAGCTATTTTAATCCTTACAGAAGTTCTGCAAAGAGATACCATTAATTTCTAGTGTTCAGGTGGGCAGACCAACACACAGAGGCATTTCGTGATTTACACAAGGAAAAGTAGGTAGAAAATGCGTGAAAATACGTATACTCACAGGTTTTTAAGGTTCTAAAGTTTGCAACCTCCTGCTATGCCAGTCTGCATTCATTTCAATAAATTTCATGTTAAAACTAATTTAGATTAGCTTCACTTAGAATTTATTTTAGACAACGAGTACATTCATTTTGAACATACTCATCTATATTAATATTTTTTGAGGGCATGACCTAAGTGATTCAGAAAGAAGTCTGATGAAGGAGAAAAATCATTGGCCACATCATGTTATTTGATAAAAATATGTGATGACTCTGAGGAAGTGGTCCTGTGCTTCTCTTGTGGTACAAAAAGTGGCTCTTCCTCACTCCAAGAATCTCAGGGTCTGGTGGTGTGAAAGCTGAGTTCCTTATTCTTTATTTTTCTTCTTTAGTATTTGCACCTTCATTGTCACACTGTATTAGAAAGGGTTCTCTAGAGGGACAGAACCAATAGGATAGATTTATATATAAAAGGGGGTTCATTAAGGAGTATTGGCTCACATGATCACAAAAGAAGGTCCCACAATAGGACATCTGCAAGCTGAGGAGCAAGGAAGCCAGTCCAAGTCCCAAAACCTCAAAAGTAGGGAAGCTCACAACGCAGCTGATCTGTGGTCGAAGGTCCAAGAGTCCCAAAGATGAAGAACTTGGAGTCTGATGTTCAAGGACAGGAAGCATCTAGCATGGGAGAAAGATAGAGGCCAGAAGACTCATCCAGTCTAGTCTTTCCATGTTCTTCTGCCTGCTTTTTATTCTGGCCTCACTGGCAGCTGATTAGATTGTGTCCATCTGGATCGAGGTGGATCTGTGTCTCCTGGTCCACCGACTCAAATGTTAACCTCCTCTGGCAACACCCTCACAGACACACGCAACACTTTGCATCCTTCAATCCAATCAAGTTGACACTCAATATTAACCATCACACACACACTTCATGAGACCGTACCTCCCAAAATGCCTTTTTGTATATGGGAATCTGTCCATTGAAGACTCTAGCACCTGGCTTACTCTCATTTACCCCACTACTCCTCCTGTCATCACTCTTGGTGACTAAAACATTTGTGGAAATGTCCGTCTTCTCAGCACGCTATATTTCCTTTTCCCTTCTTTCTACTTTAGAACAAACTCACACATTTATGCTCTAAATATCAGAACCATCAAGAAACCCATCACCTCAGAAACCACGATTTCAAATATTCTGTTGTCTAAACTTACCACATTCAATTCATGAGTTTAAATGCTCTTTGTCTATCCATTAACCTCCTATGACCTCACTTTCTAATTTTTCCAGGCTGGACTCCATGTTTCCAGATTACAGCTACTCCCTTGCCCATAACTTTAACTGCCTCTACTCTCTCACCCTCCTCCGCCCTCCCCTCCCCTCCCCTGTCCTCCCTCCTCTGCCCTCCCCTGTCCGCCTTTCCTCTCCTCTGCCAATCTCTTTCTGTTGTTCTCTTCCAGCAAATCTCCTGTCCTGGTTAAAGTCAACTCTCTCCTTAACTATTCATATGCATCCAGATAGCTGAGTATTACTAGAGGAAAAGCATACCACCATATTGTGTCTTTCCACTTTAAATTTGGGATCATGGCTCAACAAAGCTATTGCTACTGACAGAATATTCCATTACCTTCTCTGTGAATTAATTTTCACACTTACAGAAACAACGGTCCCATGCTTTCTCTGGTTTCTTCCAATATCCAGAACTTCTTCTTTTTCTCTTTCTCTGCACATCACTTATCCACATACCTAAAAGTAGATTCAATCAAGAAAGAATTATTTACGATTTGACGAAGAAGATATGTAATTGCTTCTCCTTTTCATTCTCCTTTTCCTCCTCTTTCTCTTTCTTCTCCTTCTCAGTCTCTTTCTCCTTTTTACCATGCAAATAAACCAATGTCTCTGTTTGTGTTTTGTGTTTTATCTCACTATTTCTGAAGGACTTCATTACTTACTTTATCTTGTCTTTCCATCAGTTTTTCCTTCTCTACGGGATAATTTCCACTCTTATAGAAACACAGGCCTTCATTCCAACCATAGGAAAACAAGCTACAGCAAAACACAAACCTCCATTTTCTCTTGACTCACTTTCATCTCCATGATACTTTTCTATGTCTTTATACTTTGTTGACTTTTTATACTATCTCACTGGGTTGTAAGTGGCCCAGCACTAGGCTCCTTTAAATTCTTCTCTATCTTATATTTCTTCTCAGATTATGTCACCCTATTTCAGGGCTTTAATACCACCTACATTTTACTGATTCTCAAATATCCAACTGCAGCCTGGACATTTTGCCCCCATTGCTAAACTCATATTTAACAGTGTGCTTATTACTATTAGTTGTGTTTCTACCAAGGATCTAATTGTTAGTATGGCAAACACCCTTGCTTCCACCCCCACTTAATACCCTACAGGTTTTAACGCCAGCAAATGGCATCACATGCAGTGATATGGAGTCACACTTGACTCCTAGTTCTTTACCAAATACCAGCTGGCAATATCTTTTTAAGCCCAGTTGTCACCTCCAAGGGTAACCTGACTCCAAATACTTCTTAACATCTTCGCTGCTATCACCTTAGCCCAAACCACTCATGGTCTTTCCCTTTCCAGAATATCCTAACTATCCTGTGTTCTGTATCCTGTATTACAGCTGGGAAAGTAAAAGTTCGAAATGCAAATCAGATCATCTTATATATTTGTTTAAAGTCCTCTGATGGTTTATTATTATAATCAAAATGAAACACAAATTCATACCTGTCTCCAAAGTATACTTGTTAACACATTCGGCATTTCTTCCAAATGCATCCTTGAATTATTCCTCTCTCAATTTTTCTGGTTTCCTCCCCAGTATCTGAAGGAAAACAGCTAAGTGAATAAAGTTTCTATCTAAAGCTAGACAGATCAGACAATTTGTGGCAGATTATAGGTGACAACAAACATTTCCTATTTCTGACTTCATTCTATGATTTCCGTTTTAAACCGTCCATCTTTCAATTGACAGTTGAAAACTCCAGAATCCAAAGAAGGCAAAAATTGCTTCTTTAGTTTGTGTTTTCTTTGAAATATATTTACTAATCACGTATCCATTTGTTTTGACTAGTCTTTTACTAAATATGTTATGTTTGACTTTCATATCTCTGATTCTGGTTGGGAAATTAAGCAACAAGAAGTAAAATAAAACCACTATCATCCAAATCATCCATTTTTGTTTTTATTAAATGCTCTTGCAAATTCACTCTAATTAAGGTAAAAGAGTAACTATTATTTTTATTTTCTTTAAAGTAGCTTAGCAGTTCCCGTAGTTTGCTGTTTACATTGTGTTTAAACTCTTCCAAAGTGCAGCATCTCTATGAGATACCTAGCTGCTTGTAACAATTCAGTTGCAGAAATGATCTTATCCCTAATTGCTGTAACATGAAAACAACTTGCCCTCACCAGTACAGGACACAGGCATTAATTACGGTGACTGGGCACACCTTACTGTATTGATACTCTTCTTAGCATGATTTACTGCATATTTGTGATATGCTAACTTTTATCTGGAAGGATGTTCTATCGAAGTTCAATGACATGATTATAATCCTATTTACTCCATAAGAGTGGTCGTATGTCTCCTTCAAAACTTTTTTTTTTTGTCCAATATTTTTTCTGACTGTCCCTTTCGTCTTTCTGAAAATCAGCAGAAAAGTATCTTAAAGAACTGAGTGAAGCTGGCTTTTAGACTGGGTCTCTTCAGATAATTGAGATTTTAAATTTCTTAAATAAATTGTAAAAGTCATCATCAAAGTTTCAAGTTTTTCTCAAGAAATTTTGAGTGAGGTTTATTTTATAATGTCACTTTATAGTAGATAAATGGTAAGGGGCACTTGATTGTTTTTACTTCTCCTTTTCCTGGATGCTATCATAAAGAAAGGAATATCGATGGCAAAATATTTACAAGCTTAAAATAGAGTTTGTCCTGTAGAACAGCTTAGTGTGCCACTATTATGGTTGCAAGCCAGAAATATCTGGGAAAGGAGGAAAATACACAGAGTATAGAAAATTAAGTAGAGGGAAATTAGTGTCAGATGAGGCAGAAGGCAATGCAGTAAGTCTTAGGAAAAAAACTAGGCCCACTCTCTTAGTATATTTCTTCTTAATATTCTTATTTGTTGCTATTTTATAAAATTAACCTTCCCCCAGGAGAGAGTAAAATCAGAAAAACAGATTTAGAAGCTAGATAAAAATACATCAAGTGATACCAAAGTGACCTTAATAGTTTCCTAAAAGCATTCTTGACCTTATTTCCCACTGAAAGAATAGATTTTAAATTTATTAGTTTAAAATAGGGTCAGAGGAGTTATTAAAAAAGGAAGAAATAAATTTTCTCCCGGAGATTTGAGTTCATAATGTAGCAGAGATCAGTGACAAAAGAAACAGCTAAAACAATATATATTGTGATTGAACTTTAAAAGAAAGGAAAGAAACCAACATAGGAAAATGTGTTGCTATGAACATAGGATCTCTATTCATTCTGACTCTTTAAAACACCTTCTTTCCTTAGCTAAAAGTCTGTGCAGCATCATACTAGCATTTCCTATGTCTTGGGGCAAAAAGGATTATGACATTTGGATTCTTTCCCTGATGGAGATTACTGAGAGACAGGAGACTTAAAATCCAACCAAATTTTCTAATACCAAGGCTTTTCCCCAGTGGATTATATTCATTATTCAAGTCATTTGTTCATGTGCAAGAACACTTTATCTATATTCAGTTACACTAGTTTACTGGAATCATTTCCATTTCAGTCTAAAACATGTCAGAGTTAAAGATTCTGTATAGTTTCTCTGAATAGTACCCAGCATAAAGCCAGGTACAAAGGTCCTTTTTTAACACCAATTCAAAGCAGGAACAGTATCTTTAGAAAGCTAACAGAATCTTTTCTCGTGAAGTAAGAGTCAGATTCTAAAGTGAGAGTGAGCTTTCCTCTTTTACAACATGTTAGAGCTTGTGTGCTGTAAAGTCCCTGTGTAAATTGAAAATGAGCCTTGTTTACTGGCTGCCAAGATGATAGATGTTGGCATTGAGAGTGTGTTTGAGCTTTCTTTCCCCTTGGGGTCTAGCATATTATAACATTGGTGAAGATTAACACCTAGCCTTTACATAACATTTCAAAACTTTCTAGAATGCTTTCATAATTAACACTGTCTTGTCACTCATCAGGCAAAATGAATGACATCTTAATATGCCACTGAGACAGACACTGAACATGGAATGGAGGGTTCTTAGAAATGCCCCTCATTTTACTACTACTAGGTCTACTACTCATAATACATATTGTTTATTAAGTACCTACTAGGTGCTGAGTACTGTGCAAGGACTTTAGAGACTATTTCAATTAATTCTTTTATATATATATATATATATATATATATATATATATATATATACACACACACATATTATTGTACTTTAGGTTCTGGGGTACACGTGCAGATCATGCAGGATTGTTGCATAGGTACATACATGGCAATGTGGTTTGCTGCCTCCATTGCCCCATCACATATAGCTGGCATTTCTCCCCATGTTATCCCTCCCCAACCTCCCTAACCCCTACTGTCTCTCCCCTAGTGTCCCCCAACAGACCCCAGTGTGTGATGCTCCCCTCCCTGTGTCCATGTGTTCTCATTGTTCAATACCAGCCTATGAGTGAGAACATGCAGTGTTTGATTTTCTGTTCTTGTGACAGTTTGCTGAGAATCATGGTTTCCAGATTCATTCATGTCCCTACAAAGGACACAAACTCATTGTTTCTTATAGCTGCATAGTATTCCATGGTGTATATGTGCCACATTTTCCTTGTCCAGTCTATCATCGATGGGCATTTGGGTTGGTTCCAGGTCTTTGCTATTGTAAACAGTACTGCAATGAACATACATATGCATGTGTCTTTATAATAGAACTATTTATAATCCTATGGATATATATCCCTAATGGGGTTGCTGGGTCTAATGGAATTTCTATTTCTTTTTTTTTTTTTTTTTTTTTTTTGAGACGGAGTCTCGCTCTTGTTACCCAGGCTGGAGTGCAATGGCGCGATCTCGGCTCACTGCAACCTCCGCCTCCTGGGTTCAGGCAATTCTCCTGCCTCAGCCTCCTAAGTAGCTGGGATTACAGGCACGCGCCACCGTGCCCAGCTAATTTTTTTTTTTGTATTAGTAGAGACGGGGTTTCACAATGTTGACCAGGATGGTCTCGATCTCTTGACCTCGTGATCCACCCGCCTCGGCCTCCCAAAGTGCTGGGATTACAGGCTTGAGCCACCGCGCCCGGCCTGGAATTTCTATTTCTAGATACTGAGTCGCCGCCACACTGTCTTCCACAATGGTTGAACTAATTTACACTCCCACCAACAGTGTAAAAGTGTTCCTATTTCTCCACATCCTCTTCAGCATCTGTTGTCCCCAGATTTTTTAATGATCACCATTCTAACTGGCATGACATGGTATCTCAGTGTGGTTTTGATTTGCATTTCTCTAATGACCAGTGATGATGAGCATTTTTTCCTGTTTGTTGGCCTCATTTATGTCTTCTTTTGAAAAGTGTCTGTTCATGTCCTTCACCCACTTTTGAATGGGTTTGTTTGCTTTTTTCTTGTAAATCTGTTTTAGTTCTTTGTAGTTTCTGGATATTAGCCCTTTGTCAGATGGGTAGATTGCAAAAGTTTTTTCCCATTCTATTGGTTGCCAGTTCACTCTAATGATTGTTTCTTTTGCTGTACGGAAGCTCTGAAGTTTAATTAGATCCCATTTGTCTATTTTGGCTTTCGTTGCCAATGCTTTTGGTGATTTAGTCATGAAGTCCTTGCTTATGCCTATGTCCTGAATGGTTTTGCCTAGGTTTTCTTCTTGGGTTTTATGGTGTTAGGTCTTATGTTTAAGTCTTTAATCCATCTGGAGTTAATTTTAGTGTAAGGTGTCAGGAAGGGGTCCAGTTACTCTTTACTGCACATGGCTAGCCAGTTTTCCCAACACCATTTATCAAACAGGGAATCCTTTCCCCATTGCTTGTTTTTGTGAGGTTTGTCAAAGATTAGATGGTTGTAGAGGTGTAGTGTTGCCTCCAAGGCATCTGTTCTGTTCCATTGGTCTATATCTCTGTTTTGGTACCAATACAATGCTGTTTTTATTACTGTACCCTTGTAGTATAGTTTGAAGTCAGGTAGCGTGATGCCTCCAGCTTTGTTCTTTTTGCTTAGGATTGTCTTGGCTATGTGGACTCTATTTTGGTTTCATATGAAGTTTAAGGTGTTTTTTTCCAGTTCTGTGAAGAGGGTTATAGGTAGCTTGATGGGGATAGCGTTGAATCTATAAATTACTTTGGGCAGTACAGCCATTTTCACAATATTGATTCTTCCTAACCATGATCATGCAATGCTTTTCCATCTGTTTCTGTCCTCTCTTATTTCCTTTAGCAGTGGTTCATAGTTCTCCTCGAAGAGGTTCTTTACATCCTTTGTTAGTTGTATTCCTAGGTATTGTATTTTCTTTGTAGCAATTGTTAATGGGAGTTTGCTCATGATTTGGCTCTCTCTTAGTCTGTTATTGGTGTATAGGAATGCTTGTGATTTTTGCACATTGATTTTGTATCCTGAGACTTTGCTGAAGTTGCTTATCATCTTAAGGAGATTTGGGGCTGAGATGATGAGGTCTTCTAAAGAAACAATCGTGTCATCTGCAATTAGAGACAACTTGACTTCCTCCTTTCCTAATCGAATATTGTTTATTTCTTTTTCTTGCCTGATTGCTCTGGCTAGAACTTTCAATACTATATTGAATAGAAGTGGTGAGAGAGGGCATCCTTGTCTGGTGCCAGTTTTCAAAGGGAATGCTTCCTGTTTTTGCCCATTCAGTATGATATTGGCTGTGAGTTTGTTGTAAATAGCTTTCATTATTTTGAGATATGTTCCATTGATACCTAGTTTATTGAGAGTTTTTAGCATAAAGGCTGTTGAATTTTTTTGAAGGCCATCTCTGCATCTATTGAGATAATCATGGTTTTTGTCTTTGGTTCTGTTTATGTGGTGGGTTACGTTTGTAGACTTGCATATGTTGAACCAGCCTTGCATCCCCAGGTGAAGTTTACTTGATCATAATGGATATGTTTTTTGATGTGCTGTTGCAATCGCTTTGCCAGTATTTTATTGAAGATTTTTCTATCTATGTTCGTCATGGATATTAGCCTGAAGTTTTCTTTTTTTGTTGAGTCTCTGCTGAGTTTTGGTATCAGGATGATGTTGGTCTCATAAAATGATCTGGGAAGGATTCACTCTTTTTATATTGTTTGGAATAGTTTCAGAAGGAGTGGCAGCAGCTCCTCTTTGTATGTCTGGTAGAATTCAGCTGTGAATCCATCTGGACCTGGGCTTTTTTTGGTTGGTAGGCTATTAATTGCTGCCTCAACTTCAGCCCTTATTATTGGTCTACTCAGGGTTTCAATTTCTTCCTGGGTTAGGCTTGGGAGGTTGCAAGTGTCCAGGAATTTATCCACTTCTTCCAGGTTTACTGGTTTATGTGCATAGAGTTGTTTGTAGTAATCTCTGATGGTAGTTTGTATTTCTGTGGAATCTGTGGTGATATCCCCCCTTTTTTTTTTTTATTACATCTATTGATTCTTCTCCATTTTCTTTTTTATTAATGTGGCTACCGGTCTGTCTAGTTTGTTGATCTTTTCAAAAAACCAGCTCCTGGATTTATTGATTTTTTGAAGGGTTTTTTTTTTTTTGTCTCTATCTCCTTCAGTTCTACTCTGATCTTAGTATTTCTTGTCTTCTGCTAGCTTTTAAGTTTTTTTGATCTTGCTCCTCTAGATCTTTCAATTTTGATGATAGAGTGTCAATTTTAGATATTTCCTTGTTTCTCATGTGGACATTTATTGCCATAAATTTCCCCCTAGACACTGCTTTAAATGTGTCCGAGAGATTCTGGTACATTGTGTATTTTTCTCCTTGGTTTAGAAGAACATCTTCATTTCTGCCTTCATTTCGTTGTTTATCCAGTAAACATTCAAGAACCTGTGTTTCAGTTTCCATGAAGTTGTGCAGTTCTGAGTTAGTTTCTTAATCCTTAGTTCTAATTTGATTGCACTGTGGTCTGAGAGACTGTTTGTTATAATTTCTGTTTTTTTTGCATTTGCTGAGGAGTGACTTCCAATTATGTGGTCAATATTAAAGTAGGTGCGATGTGGTGCTGAGAAGTATGTATATTCTGTGAATTCGGGGTGGAGAGTTCTATAAATGTCTATTAGGTTTACTTGGTCCAGATCTGAGTTCAAGTCTGGATATCCTTGTTAATTTTCTGTCTCATTGATCTGTTTAATATTGAAAGTGGGGTGTTAAAGTCTCCCACTATTATTATGTGGGAGTCTAAGTCTCTTTGTAGGTCATTAAGAACTTGTTTTATGTATCTGGGTGCTCCTGTATTGGGTTCATATATATTTAGGATTGTTAGCTCTTCTTGTTGCATTGATCCTTTTACCATTATGTAATGCCCTTTTTTGTCTCTTTTGATCTTTGTTGGTTTAAGATCTATTTTATCAGAGACTAGGATTGCAACTCCTGCTTTTTTTTGCTCTCCATTTGCCTGGTAAATCTTCCTCCATCCCTTTATTTTTAGCCTATGCATGTCCTTGCACGTGAGATGAGTTTCCTGAAAACAGCACACTGATGGGTTTTGACTTTTTATCCAATTTGCCAGTCTGTTTCTTTTATTTGGGGAATTTAGCCCATTTACATTTAAGGTTAATATTGTTATGTGTGAATTTGATCCTGCCATTTTGATGCTAGCTGGTTGTTTTGCCCATTAGTTGATGCAGTTTCTTCATTGTGTTGATGATCTTTATCATTTGGTATGTTTTTGGAGTGGCTGGTACTGGTTGTTACTTTCCATGTTTAATGCTTCTTTCAGGAGCTCTTGTAAAGCAGGCCTAGTGGTGACAAAATCTCTCAGCAATTGCTTATTTGTAAAGAATTTTATTTCCCCTTCACTAATGAAGCTTAGTTTGGCTGGATATGAAATTCTAGGTTGAAAGCTATTTTCTTTAAGGGTGTTGAATATTGGCCCACACTCTCTTCTGGCATGTAGGGTTTCTGCCAAAAGATCTGCTGTGAATCTGATGGACTTCCCTTTGTGGGTAATCCAATCTTTCTCTCTGGCTGCCCTTAGCATTTTTTCCTTCATTTCAACCCTGGTGAATCTGACAATTATGTGCCTTGGGGTTGCTCTTCTCGAGGAATATCTTTGTGGTATTCTCTGTATTTCCTGGACTTGAATGTAGGCCTGCCTTGCTAGGTTGGGGAAGTTCTCCTGGAAAATATCCTGAGGAGTGTTTCCAGCTTGGATTCATTCTCTCAGTAATATTCAGATACACCTATCAAACGTAGATTAAGTCTTTTCACATAATCTCATATTTCTCAGGGGCTTTGTTCATTTCTTTTCACTCCTTTTTCTCTAATCTTGCCTTCCCATTTTATTTCATTGAGTTGGTCTTCAGTCTCTGATATCCTTTCTTCTACTTGGTTGATTCAGCTATTGAAACTTGTGTATGCTTCATGAAGTTCTTGTGTTGTGTTTTTCAGCTCCATCAAGTCATTTATATTCTTCTCTAAGCTGTTTATTCTCGTTAGCTTTTCATCTAGCCTTTTTTCAAGGTTCTTACTTTCTTTGCATTGGGTTAGAACATGTTTTTTTAGCTCAGAGAAGTTTGTTATTACCCACCTTCCGAAGCCTGTTTTTGTCAATTCATCAGACTCATTCTCCATCCAGCTTTGTTCCCTTGATGGTGAGGAGTTGTGACCCCTTGGAGGAGGAGAGGTGTTCTGGTTTTGGGTGTTTTCATCCTTTTTGTACTGGTTTCTTTCCATCTTTGTGGATTTATCTACCTGTGGTCTTTGTAGTTGGTGACTTTTGGATGGGGTCTCCAAGTGGATATCCTTTTTGTTGATGATGAAGTTATTTCTTTCTGTTTCTTAGTTTTCCTTCTAACTGTCAGGCCCCTCTGCTGTAGGACTGCTGGAGGTCGATTCAAGACACTGCTTGCCTGGGAATCACCTGTGGCAGCTGTAGAACAGTAAGGGTTGCTCCCCATTTCTTCTTCTGTTATCTTTGACCCAGAAGGTTAGCAGCCAGATGTCAGTCAGAGCTCTCCTTTATGAGGTGTCTCTTTGGATAAACAGGGGTTAGGGAGCTGCTTTAGGAGACAGTCTGTCCCTTATAGGAGCTCAAGTACTGAGCTATGAGCTCTGTTGTTCCATTCAGAGCTGCTGGGCAGGTACATTTCAGTTTGCTGCAGTAGAACTCATAACTGCCTTTTCTCCCAGGTTCCCTGTCCTGGGAAGGTGGGGCTTTGTTTATAAGTTCCTGATGTGCTGCTGCCTTTTTCCAGAGATGTCCTGCACAGCAAGGAGGTAGTCTAGTCATAGTCTGCCAGCAGTGGCCTTGCTGAGCTGCAGTGGGCTCTGCCCAGCTGCTGTGTGAACTTACTTGCAGTTTTGTTTACAGAGGTACAGTTAGAACTGCCTCAGTAATGGCAGACTGCCTCAGTAAAGGCGGATTGACTTGATACCTTACAATAAGCCCAAGAGACCAAGGAGTAGCCACCCCTGCAATTGGAAAGTCCACTGCAGTGTTTACAACAGAGTAAATGCTCAATGTTTTGAGGCATGAATAAAAACTTGTTTATTATCTTTGTTTTCATTCTGCTTACAAATTAAAATCTGAGGCTTGGAGACATTAAATAACTCACTTTTACTTAGTAGGTTAGACCCTGGAATTGAATTCATGTCCATCTGACTTCAAGGAAAATTTTCTTAGTTATAAAGGCTTTAGCTAAAATTCATGGAATTTAATGGCAAAGTTTAGAGTAGAACTTATGTACATTGTCACTCATTGACATTTTCCTCTCTATCTTGCCTCATGTGACCAAAGAAACCTTGTCTTTTAGTTCTTCAGACAAAGATTTTTGTTACTTCCATGTAATATGAATTTTATAAAGCCTTATTGATTTAAATAACCTGGAGAATAGGAGAAGGCTGGTATAAAAGTGGACATTTTCAATTAATGAATTTTAAATGATTAAAAAGAAAGTCATTTTATTTCTTCATTATGTGAAATAATTAACACCAAGTGCTTCCTGATGAAAAGGGAATGTGAATAAAGGAAGAAAGAAAATGACTACAGTTTTAACCTCTCGGAGCAGCAAATGGTGAAAAGACATTTCCATGAAAAGAAAATACATGTTTCTCCCCATGGTTAAGGAAAACCACCTTACTGAACTTCATAGCCATGCAACAGTCAGAAAAGAATTACTCAGTGGAAACTTTTAACTTGCAACTAGTGGGTACTGGAGTCTCCAGAGACTGAGTAGGTCCTATGATATCTTAAAAAGAGATGGAAAAGAGAAAAGCACAGTGAAAACCTGATGGAGGTTGGTGGCCTCAGATTACAACAATTATAGAAACAAATGAGAAAAATTTACTTTTATAGAAAGTTGTTCAGCTTTGTAAAGGAATCAGACCTGTTCTTCTGTGAGGAGCATATAGAATTGTGAATAACATTGTAATCCTTTCCGGAAACAAAAGAGCAACATGGTTTCTATTAGAGTTTATTGTATTTTTATTCTTTTTCCTTTTCCTTTTTCTCTAAAAGAAAGGTTTAACCAAGTAACCCATGAAGGCTCAAGTCTCTTTATTCAGAATTGTAGGAAACCTGAGGTGGAGGACCAGCTTTCTCTGACGGCATGCCTCTTTTTAATTTAGTTACTGTTTTGTTTCTCTGTGAATATGTGCAAAATGGTTTCCTTAATATTGCAAGATGCTCACTTTGGGTGTGAGAGTGAGGATATGTGTTATTCTCTAGAGATAACCCTAAAAAGTCATATTATCTGCACTCTGAATACATTCAGTTTGCACATTGGTGTGAAGTGGTTAATAACAACTGTATACAACCTTTCATTGGAATTAGCCTTATTATTAGGGTCTTGTACCTTCACATAATATTAATCAAAATGGTCAAGCATTGCTGTAATAAAAACACACAAATTTATTGTATACTTCACTTACTGGCTTATTTATTTGTTTCTCTGTCTGCACATTTATTCTAAAATGCATGTGCTTTTTCTTTTCCATCTGTAATTAATACAACTAGGAATCAGGCAGCCAGGTTTGTAGACTAGGCTCTGCCGTGGATTTATAATAATACGATTTTATCCCCCACCAAAAAAGAAAAGAAAATTTATCATGTGTTATTTCTTTTCTTCAGCTATTCCGAGAGATTGGTATCTAGTCTACACAACTTTTAGAGTTGACCTGATAGTGGAATTCACCATTAAATGAATCCAAAGAATGTAAAAGTACACGTGTAATGGTAGGGCCTTATTGTGTCTGAATTTACTAAAGCCCAGATAGTGTATTAGAGACTGTATAAATATTTATTTGTTCCCCCAACTAATTATATAATATAGATGCTATATTATTCTCATGTTTCTGATGAGATATAGAGGCACAGACAATTTAAATAATTAGGCTGTACTATATTGGTGAGTAAATTAGAAATTCACAATGCAGACAAGGATCTATCTGAATCTCAAGTTGAAGCACTTCCACCATCATATACCAGCAGTAGAATTTCTATAGTTTTAAAAGTACTGTGCTATTCAATCTGCCTGCTTCGCAGATATCTGGTTTCCTTGCCAGATCTCAAAGTAGTGACACCATTGACAGGTCAGTTGAATAGCCAGATTATTATTCTTTGGAGTGATTTAATTTTGCTTCCCATTGGGGTCACTGTAGAGTCTTGCCTCTTTATGCTTTTTGAGGCTAGATCAAAAGCATGAGTGGTGTCTGAGAAGCTCGTCTCATTTTCAAGTGTACACAGAATTTTAGAAATAAAACATATGGAACAGGAAGACATTAATGATTATCTACACAGTTAGACTGACCTGCTGAACACATTCTATAATCAATATCTTTATGATACAACAGCAGAGCAGATGAGGTTATGTTCTTCCTTCCTTGTGTATCCTCTCCACCAGTCTGTAAGCCCAGTTAAGAACAGGGGTTTTGTTCCTCGCAGTCACCATTTTATCCCCACAGGCAACAGCAATAGCTGGAATGATGCTTATTATTAATCAAGTGGAATACATATCACCTTTTCAGTCTGAGTCCTTTTTCTCCCTTTCTCAATATCTTGGTCCCCATGGTACAAATATCACACTGACTCCAAAAGCTATTTATTGCTTTTCTTTACAATCTATTTTTCTCATTAGGTTGTAAATTATCTGAAAGGAGAGATGGTATCCTATTAATATTTTTATCTGAAGTATTCTGCAGTGCCTCTGCAATAAATTTTTGTTCTCCATAAATATTTGTAGAATTAATTTAAAAACAGATTATTTCAATTCAGCACAGAGTTTCAAGCACCTTTAATTTTCTGCCCATTTTGATAGACACTAGAGAAGGTCTTGGATTTCAAGGAGTCTGTGATTGAGTTTGAAGTCTAATATACAGCTCCATGGGCTTGCTATTAAGTTATTGACTTTTGCTTTCATATCTACTCTTCGGTTTTTTGCTTTGTGATGTTTGGAATACACCTTTACAAAATAAATTTATTTTTTCCACCTGGCTTCTTGGTTTCACTGCCCAAAGGGGTTTTTAAAGGAAGTGGAAGCCAGGAAGATGAAGAAACAATAAAATTTCCCTCTTCTAGTTTGCTTGCTTCTTCTAGCGATATGACCCCAGAAGAGCTTGTCAGGGTAGCCCCTGAAATTGGCTTCAGCCTCTAGTTTCTTCCAGCACACGCAAAGGGAGTAACTTGCTGTATTCCCTCGGAGGTGACACCTGCAAAGGTGTTTCTGTTCCTTGGAGGTGTGTGCTGTGTTTTGCAGAGCTCCTGCTCTGAGCTTCTAGTTTCCAAAAACTGCAACTCCAAATCAGTAGTTTAATTGAAAGTAGACACAGCCATGGTTGATTCCTGTAAAGGGGAGTGAAGCAAAATGTGGCTTTGTTCATTTGTATTTTACTTTACTTATGAAGGCTTTATTTGATCTATATGCCTTGTGCCAAGAAGCAGGAATAAGAAGAAAATTTGATAATAGTTCTTCAAGAAACTTTAAGCCTAGTAGAAGATTCAGACATAAAAAAGAAAAGGCATATTAGATGGTATTTTGTGGTGTGCTGGGGATGCTTACAACAAAACTCGATGGCGTATTTTATTAGGAAAATTTCTACAATCTCACAATTAATAAAAATTTGTTTGTAGTGCCCCAAACATCTGTTTCAAAATATTAGATATGAAAATGACAAAACTACTTTTGTCCCTGTTTATAATGTCTTCTCTACTAAAGATTAAAATTTTTTTACTGAATATTTTATCCCAGTTCAAAATTTAATGGTTCAACATGCACTATTCTGGTGCCTGCTTTATGGACAAGAAAAATATTCCTAATTATACATTATAAAAAATATTTTATTACATTTCTTTTACTTTTAGTCTGCCTAGCATTTTCCCCACCAAACTCAAAAACAATTCAAAATACATCTAAGTCTTTGCTTTGTTACAGTAGGGAGATAATTTCCCACTGTTTTACTAGAGAACTTTATTCATTTCTATGACCTTGAAGTCAAGAGGCATCATTTCTCATTTTGCGGCATACCCTGGGGACTTGACCAAAACCCAGAGTCTGGTAGAGGTGAATGTGCTCACTGTGCTTGCCTGAGCAATGCCTGACCTGAAGGAGGATGGGAAATGGGTACAAAAAAACCATTTTTAATGTTCTAGTTTATTAAGTAGGTTATTAGAAAAAAAGAATAATCTAGCAACAATTGACATTACAAATATCAGATTCTGATGATTCTTTATATTTGATCTTTTCTACTGAACATGCATGGAAGTGATAAGTTTTTGTGTGTGTGTGTGAAAAGTTCCTCAAATAAACTTTTCACATCTTATTTTAAGCAGCAACTTCCATTTATAAATTTATCTTCTAAGTTTTCGTTATTTGTCAGTTATTAACACTAATTTCTGAAAGTCCCTTCCTTGGAGTTTCTTGAATGCATTTAAATATTATTTTGAGTATATGTTTAATTTACCTAAATGTGTTATGGATGAAAACTATGATAATCATTTATTTTGAAACTCTTCAATAAATTTAAAATATTATGTAATTTAAAATTCTGTTTTTAATTTTTAAAAACAATTTCAAGTGTTTTTTTTTTTTTTGTAAAAAACAGAAGGTACTTGTGCAGGTTTGTTATGTGGGAATATTGTGTGATGCTGAAGTTTGGGGTATGAATCCTGTCATCCAGGAAGTGAGCGTAGTACCCACAGGCAGTTTTTCAAAACACACCCCATTCCCTTCCTCCCTCTTCACTTTCTTGTGTTTAGGAACACTAGACAATTTCAGTACTACTTGGCGGGGTGGGGGCGTGCATTTTTAAACAGCAAAATCAATAAAGAACACAGTTGTATAAAACATGGCACCAAATACACCACAATAGACACTGGTTTATGGTATTTGAACTGAAACAAGAAGGCAAAAGATCACTTTGATTGACCTCAGTTGAAAATGTGTACTTGGGGAAACTTGAATTTTTCTCTGCTCTCTGAATGTCCATGAATGACCAAAAAAGTGCCATGAGTATTGATTTTGGGGTTAAAAATAAATTTCAGCAAGTAAGTGAATGTGCAAATATGGGCTCCCCAGGTCATGAGGACCGACTATAGGTGATTTGCAAATACGTTCTCTGTTCCTCATAGCTTGTCTTTTCTTTCCTTTACTAGTGTCCATTAAAGACCAGAAATTATTTATTTTGATAAAGTCCAACTTATCAACTTGTTATATTAGTGATCAGACATGTGGTATCTTATCTAAAAAATATTTGCCTAACCCCAGGTTCCCAAAGATGTTCTTCTATTTTTTTCAGAAGTTTTATAGCTTTAGATTTTATATTATAATATTTGACATGTTTTGAATTAATATAGTATGAGTTATGGAATGAAGTATATATTCTTGCATATATATATCAAATTGTGTCAGAATACTTTGTTGAAAAATAATATTTTCTCTATTATATTTATTATGTAACTTTGTGAGAAGTCAACTGACTGTGTGTGTGTGTGTGTGTGTGTGTGTGTGTGTGTCTATTTGTGGATTCTTTATTCTGTTTAATTGATCTATTCTCTATCTTGATGCCAATACCACACTGTTTTGAATGTTGTAAGTTTATAATATCTTGAAATCAGGCAATGTAAGTCTTCCAATTTTGTTATTCTCTCTCTCTTTTTTAACCTCTATACTAATGAGGATTAAAATCTCTCTTTTTTTTTTTTTTTTTTTGAGACAGATCTCACTCTGTCACCTAGACTGGAGTGCAGTGGCATTATCTCGACTCACTGCAACCTTTACCTCCTGGGCTCAAGCTTATCTTGTTATTCTTTTTAAAAGTTGTTTTGGTCATTCTAAGTTCTTTGCATTTTTATATGAATGTAAAATTAATCTGCCAATTTCTATGATTTTAACTTTCAAAACCTAGGGATTTTTAATGAGATACTATTGAATCACAGTATATCTCTCCACTTATTTAGGTCTTCCTTAAATTCTCTCAGCAATATTTTATAATTTTCAATGTTCATGTATTTCAAATATTTTGTCTAATTTACTTCTGAGTTTTTAATAATTTTTACTCTATCATATGTGGCAATTTTAAATTTAATTTTCCAGTCTTTAGTTGCTAGTATATAAAAATTCAATTGATTTTTGTATATTGACCTCATTTACAGTGCTTTTTGTCTTCCCACTCTTCCTGCCACCAGGTTTTAGATGTCAAATACACCTCACTGGAGCCAGTGTTCATAGGTAGTTTCAAAGTTTATTGCTTAAACAAATGGAGTCACACAGTGTTCACAGGTAGTTCTAAGTTTTATTGCCTATTTAAGCAAAGCAAACTTCAGCATTACTGTAAGGTACAGCAAGACAAAACACAGGGAGTCTGTGGACTAACAGGGCCATGTGTAAGAAAGCTTTCTCATGTCCAGGTAGAGAGAAAGAGACAGAGAGGCAATTGTGGGCTTGAGTCTGAGTATATGCAATAGATAGGCAAGTAAGTATGTAGGTAGGTAGAAGGATATAGATAGATAGATAGATAGATAGATAGATAGATAGATAGATAGATGATACGTAGATAATAGAGGATACCCATATAAATATTTTATACACACACACACACATATACATACATATACACATGCACACACATACATACATATATATATACACACACACATGCCACAGCCAGGATTATCTCCAGCAGTCCACGAGGTGGGGGAAAATATGAAAGGGGCATATGACCTTACCTATGACTTATTGTACAAAAGAGAAGTAAGAGAATCTGGCGATCTAGAGCTTCTAACAGCTCCTGCCCTGGCGGGTGTAAACAGTTTGGCCAAGTAGTCTGTTGGAATAGACTCAGTGCACCCAGTTTTGCTTTCCTACATCATGCCACCTTGTTAAATTCATGTATTAGTCCTTGTAGCTAATCTTGTTGGTTCCATCAGGTTTTCTAAATAATTACATTTTCTGAAAATAAAAACAATTTAACATCTTCCTTTCAAATCTAGATTTTTTATTTCTTTTTCTTGCCTCACTTCACTGTTGAACTTCTAGTCCAATATTGATTAGAAGTGCTGCGAGAAGACATTCTTTTTTGTTCCTGATCACAGAGAAAAAGCATTTAGCCTTTTACCAGTAAATATGACACTTTATGTAAGTTTTTGTCATATGCTTTCTATCAGATTGAATAAATCTCCTACTCCTAGGTTGCTGAGAGATTTTATAAGAAATGGATATTGGCTTTTGTCAAGTGCTTTTTCTGAGTCTATTGAAGTAATCATTTTTTTTCAGTTGTTAATTTGGTGAATTGCATTGATTCATTTAAAAATATTGAACCAATATTTCATTTCTTCAATAAACTTCACTTGTTTATAATAGATACCATAAATATGTCTATAGTTTGAATATATCCCCTCCAAAATTCAGATGCTGAAACTTAATGGCCAACGTGATAGTATCAAGAAGTGGGGCATTTAAGAGGTGACTAGGCCGTAATGTCTGCCTCTGCACTAGTGAGATTCAGGTCCTTAGAAGAAAGGCTTCTTCAGGCAGCTTTTGGTTCTCTTGCCCCTCCCCTTCCACATGAGAGAACACAGCACTCCTACCTTCTAAAAACTTCAGTAACAAGGCATCATCTCAGAAACAGAGAGACCGGGCCCACACCTGCCAGAGCCTCGATCTTGGACTTCCCAGCCTCCATAATTGTATATGCTAATAATATTTTGTTTAAACTATTCACCTTTATGTTTATGGACATTATTGGTCCATAGTTTAACTGTAATGTTTTTGTCTAATTTCTGTATAAGACATTAGAAATAAATTGGAAGTATTCCGTCTTCTTAATATTATGTAATACTTTTCATACAATGTGTATATTATTTGTTCCTTACATGTTTGGTGGAATTTAGCAGTAAAACCATCTAAAATTTATTTCTGAGAAGATCTTTAGGTATTATTGCAAGTTTGTTTTTTTAAAAATACATAGTGGACTTTAGGTTTCTAGTTCTGGTTGAGTAAGCTTTCATATTTCCAGCTTTCCAAAGAATTTGCCTATTTTAATCTAGCTTGTTAAATTTATTGGCATAACATTGTTCACAGTGCTCACATATTATCCTTTAATATCTGTAGAGTTTGTAGTAATGTCATCTCTTCATTTCTGATTTTGTTAATTTGTGTCTTCGCTCTTTTTTCTTGATAATTTGGCTAGAGGTTTATCAATATTATTGACCATCTCAAATATTCAGCTTTTTATTCTGTTGTTTTCTTGATGACTTATGTTCCCATTTCACTGGTTCCTTTCTTGATCTTTGCTGTTTATTTTTTCTACCTTCTGTACTTTATTTGGTTTTCTTTTTTTAATTTCTTTTGGTTAAAGCTGTTATCATTGTGTTGTGACTCCTCCTACTTTCTAGAATAGGCAGAAAACATTATTTTTCTTTTTAATTAAAATGTTAGCTCAATAAAAATCACTTAAGCTCTATAACTATCTATCTCCTTATCTGTCAGACGAGAATAACAATCCCTGTCTGATCAAACTCACCATATTTGCCTGGTCAACTCTCAAGAAGCCAGCTATGATAATGTATGGCAAAAAAAAGATTGAACACTATTAAGGGTTAAAGAAGCATGTAGTATTATTTTATTTGGTCATTTCTCACAACTCTAAACTGCTAAAATAACTTTAAAGATTTTATAAATTAAATCAAGGACAATATTTTCTACCTTGGTTTTCATGCATGCAGTTTTGTGGAAAACCTCTAGATAAAATGAAGTGAGTTCCATCCAATAGGATGCCTAGGGTAAATCATTGGTATTTTTATTCAAATATATATATATATATTTTTAAAGATGTGTGCATATGTATACATATACACACTTATATATTTCCCTTTTCAGAAGTCAGCTTTATATTGTGTGAAAAAAAACCTCCCTACTTTCCCTTTGAAGTGATTTTAGAAGCAGGTGGCATAGCTTTAGAGGGAGTCTCTCTCCCCTGAAGGCAGGTCTGGTATTGATCAGCACTGAAATGAATGCCCTGCTCTCAACAATCCTCCATATTGATTATCTGCTCACTTCACCAATTAAAGCAGCAGGCAGAGAGTTATATGTTTTACCTTAGGGTTCAGTTTTGGATTGGTAAACTATGGTTCCTTTTGCATTTTCCTTTGATCCAGAATTCAGATCTCCTCAGGGTTTTGCCTTCATTGCTTCTGAAAACATGAAGTTTTCATTAGGCATAATTTTCAAATGTCTTTGTTGATTGGCAAATAAGGAGAATTAGAAGAAGGTGAATTGAATTCATAGGCAGGTTTAACTAAATAGTGAAAAAAATCTTGAAACGATTTATTTGAGGAAAGTTACAAATAAATAAAATGATCCTATGTTTAGTAGTCACAGTAAAAGGATAGAAGTAAATTCAGTCACTCTTCAATTTACTTATCAAATATTCATTGAGTGACATCTGCCTACCTGCCAGGCACTAGTCACATTACCAGGGATACAGTGTTGACCAAGGTGAGCATAATCATTTATGAAATTTGTATTCTCATTCTTTCAAATAATAAAGTTGTCTTGAATTTGGTACCTTCGTCTATCTAGCAATCTGACTGAAAGTCACTGACACACCTGAATAGTTTATCATTTTGCCTCCAGAAAGATTTAGTTGTTCATTAACTCCAATAAGTACAGAGGACATAAAAAGAAAAGAGAGAATTCTTTCCCTCGAGGAGGTCACAATCATTTAAAAAGAGAGACACACTCTGCTGAATAGAAAACTAATGATTTAGAAACCTGGACCAACATGCACAGAAGTACCTTTGCATAGTGCTAGGTTTACAGTAGTCTTCTGACCTCAAGATCGTCCTGGGGCAAGGCAGGAGGCTGTGAGGTCTTGAAGCTCAGGTAGTGAGACTCTCCCACTAAATTGTTCTGTCAACAGAGAAATTCTCCAGCTGCCATGCTAGTGTTAGGGCTGTTGTCTAGCCCCACATTCTTACTTCTGTGTCCTTATGTAGGCTTGCCTAAGGTGGTCCTTCCCCGCCACCACCTTTCCTCATGGAGCCACAACACGGGAATGTCAAGATGACTTTGATACCTTTTCTTGACATTCTATCTAGCCAATCTTCATCCCAACTATTTCTATATGGAAAATCTGGAACTTCTAGGATATTCCCAACTTCTCATATGAATTTCCTTTCATTGTCTACCTTTTATGGCAAAATACGATATAATGATCCTTCAAAAAAAAAAGAGAATCTATTCTGGGTCTTTTTGAAGAGATACAGGTAACACCGTGTATTCCTTCCAGATGAAGACCCCCTTCTCTCTTCACTACTGGATATAGACAGAATGAATATTATTTTCTGCAGGCAAACAGAACAAACCATGAATTGATTTTCCTACAGATAACCCTAAAACCAAGCCTTTGAAGGACACTTAACCATCGCCGTGGTGATTTAATCTTTTGTTGAACAATGTACATTGAAAGTTATGGACTTAATCACTGCTCAGAGAGTCAGAGCAAATTAGAAGAGAAACTTAGAGAATATGCAGTTGGCAGTGTGTTGAAATGAATTTAGTCTAAGCAGAGATATTAAAAATTTTTTCTACTCCTTAATCCTCATCATGGGGGGCGGGGGATTAGATATTAACATTTCCCTGAAGGTAGTGTAAATAGAGTAGATCCATGAATCAACTCCTCATGTACCCATAATAAAAAGAGGAAATAGGGAACAATGGTCCCTTACAAACGTGGGGGGGAGGGAGCTTTTCAGAAAGTTCTATAAACTGAATGCTGTTCTTCCCTGAATTCATATGCTGAAGCCTTAATTCCCAATATAACCCTATTGATATTGGTCTTTAGAAAGTAATTAAAGTTTAATGAGATCATAAGGGTGGGCCATAATCCAGTAGGATTAAAGTCATTATGAGAAGAGGAAGATCACTTTCTGTCTTTCCTTTCTCTCTCTTATATGAGGATCATAGGAGGAGGCTGCTATCTGAAAGCTCTCAAGAGGAACTGAATCAACTAGCACCTTGATCTTGGACTTCTATATTACTTAGGGTTCTCCAGAGGGCAGACCAATACGATAGATACAGATACAAATATATATCTAGAAATAGATGTAGCTATAGATCTATGAGAGGTGATTTGTTAGCAGAATTGGTTCACAAGATTATGGAGGCCAAGTCCAATAATAGGTTGTCTGAAATCTGAAGAACCGGGGAAGCTAACAGCACGGCTCTGTCCAAGTCCAAAAGCCTCAGAACCTGGGAGTGAGAAGCTGATGGCATAACTTTAATCTGAGGTCAAAGGCCTGAGAGCCCAGTGGGCTGCTAATGTAAGTCCCAAAGTTCAAAACCAGAGAACCTGGAGTTTTGACATACAAGGGCAGGAGAAAAAGGGTTTTCTAGATAGGCCACCAGCCAGTTGGATAGTTCCCACCTAAATTGAAGGCAGGTCTTCCCCACTCAGTCCACCCACTCACTTGTCAATCTCCTCTGGAAACTCCCTCAAAGACACACTAAAAAATAATGGTTCATCAGCTATCTAAGTATCCCTTAATTTAGACAAATTGATACCTAAAATTAACAATCCTAACTTTTCACCTCTGAAATTAGTGAGAAAACAAGTTTCCATTGTTTAAGCCACCCATTCTATGTATTTTATTATGGTAGCCTGAGTAGCCAAACACAAAAATAAAATCCCGTGAGAAGAGTCTCCTTTGTTCTTTTTGGCCAGAATGGTGTCTCATGCTTATTTCTAAACAAATCACTTTGAAAGGGCAAGTCATGTTTTAAGCCAGTGGTACTCAACCAAACGAGAGTGATTTTATCCACAAAGGATATTTTGGTGATGGACGAAGAAGTTTTTTTGATTGTGACAACTGGGGTTAGCATCTCCTGGGCAGAGATCAGAAATATTTGCAATAACCTATAATGAACAAAACACTTCTCATCTTCCACAACAAAGAATCATCCTGTCCCAAATGTCAATATTGCCAAAGTGGAGAAACCTTAATCTAAGTGAATCGTAGATATTCTCACAGATGTTTTGAGCTTTGTATTCTTTAAACAAATCTGTTGAACACTAGTGGTTTGTTGACAAAGATAAATATAATCTGTTCCTTAAGAATGTGAGGAAGAGGCCAGAGGCTGTTGGTTCCTCTGAAGGCTCTCACAACCACAAGAGATAGGCAAGATGCCCAGTGTTAATTGTTGACTCGAGACCAGATTTCCAATTAGTGTTAGCCAGGAAATGGCACCCCTACTGTACCTCTATGGAAGCATACTGACGCTGCTGGGGCTGTGGCTAGGCTTTTCTAAACAGACATTCTATGTTGCATGTGCATTCTATTGACTTGGGGATGGGAGTGGGAAGGGTGAAGGGAAGTGGGATGATAGATTTCAGTCCTGTTGCTAGAGTCTCCAATTATACACATCTCCCCTGCTTCAGATCTTCACACTCATCTCTGCATTCCATACTTCCCAGATTTCAAATTTGGATTCTAAACTAATAGTGTCTGATGAGTGTGTGTGAGATTAAGGTACAAAGGGCCTCCGCAATAGTCCTACCAGCATTTAACTCTTCTGTTCTCTCTGACTCTATTTCTTAACCCTGCCCATAGGACATTTTCCAAATATGGTGATAATGTTGAACTTTATTTGTGTTTTTAGAAAGCAGCAAAGGTTAATAAATCCCTTTCTCCTGTTCTTTTCCAGAAAAAGTTATAGCAAAGAAATATTCCCAGATAAGACCAGCCTTCACCTTTGTCCATGCCTTTCTTATTTTCCTACCTTCATATAATCCCAAGCCTCCTCCTTTATTTTTTTTAAGATGTCCTTCATTAATTAGCTTCCTCCTTATAGCAATAATCTGGTAAAATCATCTCCCTAACTGTGCAGTGCACTTCATCCTTCTCGCTGAGTATAGAGAAAGATTAGCTATTATTGACCACGTGTTCATCAATGCCTACTGTTTGTGACGTAAAGTTTATGCCTTCAGTCATTCCAGGCTCTGAATTTTTATTCTAATGGGAATAAACCTCAAAACACTTACTTTTGTACAAAATCTGTACTAAGAATTTAAATATCTATTTAAAATTTAAAAGTAAACACTGAGCCTTCTTTCTTTCATGTGTACCCTAACTGGAGGGACGAAAGTATAGAATGCCATTTCAGTTGTATAAAAGAATGAGTAATGAGTATAAAAAAGCAGAGGTTAATTTTCTGTCATATGAAGGTTTAATAATATATTGTATGTGAAACACGGTAGTTTCTGGTATATGAGAGGTGATCAATAAATTGAACTTTTATTATTATCATGACCACTCTTATCATCTTTGCAAAATATTTCATTCATTGGGGACTTTTAGACAATTTGGTTTCAGTAATAGTCTCTTTCAATGCTATTCTTTTCTTTATTTTTTAAACTTACTTAACCTAAGGGCTTGGATCATAAACTAGTATAATTACCTAAAAGGGTTTGGAACCCCCTGAAATAAAGGAGAAAATTTTTTTAAGTACAAATATAATCTTCCCAGTGCTTTTGGTGTATTCTCAAGAAGAAAAGCATAATGTGGGAAGTAAAGGAAGGATGACTGTTCAGGGAGATAAAATACAAAGCTTGGAAAGGAATTTTTTTAAACTAAAATTTGCAAATGCCAGAGCTTTGAAAAAATTTGAAATAAAGCTTTTGTGTGGTCCCTGGCTTAGAAAACAAAATCTGGAGGAAATTAGTATTGAAGTAAACAGTAGGATCTGAGCTTTGCCTGACAATCTGAGAAACAGGAAATTAATTTAAACAATGAATAAAACTACCAGGCTAAAAAATAATTGGGAACATCATAGAAAAAATATGTTGAAGCTTATTCTAGAACTTACAGTGTTTCAAGAGAGTACATAGAATATATTTTTCATTGTAATTTTATTTAGTCCACTAATTTTTTACCTATTTCAAAATTATTATTTACATAATGAGAAACACAGATATGGATTGATAGTAGTTCTATACAAACATATACATGTAATATTCCAGTGCTTTTTAATATCTAATATAATATTTTTTCTCAGAAAATATTTTTCTGAGGAAATGAGTAACAACCAAGTCTTCATGTACCATAAAATAATTTTTGTCAAATAAAAGGAAACCACTTCACTCAATAATTATATTTTAAATAATACCATAAGCTGTTAAATAAAAAGCAAACCTTTAAGTAGCATTTTACAAGTTTTAAAGTAATTGTCTATTATACAAATGGCAATGGTATTAAAAGACAGAATTAAATGGAAAAAACATAATATATTAAAATATAATGAATTATGCTCTTCTGCAAACCTTTTGATCTAAAAGGTTTAGTTACTTATAAGAATAAATAACTAAGGCCGGGCGCGGTGGCTCAAGCCTGTAATCCCAGCACTTTGGGAGGCCGAGATGGGTGGATCACGAGGTCAAGAGATCGAGACCATCCTGGTCAACATGGTGAAACCCCGTCTCTACTAATACAAAAAATTAACTGGGCATGGTGGCGCGTGCCTGTAATCCCAGCTACTCAGGAGGCTGAGGCAGGAGATTTGCCTGAACCCAGGAGGCGGAGGTTGCGGTGAGCCGAGATCGCGCCATTGCACGCCAGCCTGAGTAACAAGAGCGAAACTCCATCTCAAAAAAAAAAAAAAGAATAAATAACTATAACTGTAAAAAAAAGTGTGCAACAAGGAACAACTAAGGATTGTCTACAGAAAATTTGGGGATTATCTTATTCAATTCTCAGGAAGCTATTTAGTAATTTATGAGTAACTGAGACCAAAGCAAAATAAGTATTTTCTATACTCACACAAATCTATTTCTCCAGTGGAGATTCAGTTGACTTATCTTTCCCTGCCCCCATGGAAAAGTCCGTTGCCATCTATTTGTTCTTTCATTTCAACAGTCTTTGCTCCACGTAAATGTTTACTTCTTTGATTTCTTTTTTGAATTCATTATAAGGTATGTCCAGTTCCCTTAATTAATTAATTAAATAAAAATCCTTAACACGTGTTCATTTTATTTCTGTATGACAGTCAGTTTTACCTGTTCTTCACAATTGTACTTGAATATAACTTATGCAGACACTTGCAGAATAATGCAACTTGATTCAGTTATCAGGCTGTGGAAGAGGCGTTGAATCCTGCACAGATTTTTGCACATCTACTCTGTGTGTAAAAGTAAGTGGCATACTAGAAAATGAAGGGATAAAGATTTGAATTACAAATGTGTTTCACCTAAGAAATTGAAAATGTAATCGACTGGGTTGTAATATAACTAGTCATTTGACAAAAAATGGACTTGATGACCTAGGTGCTTCATAAAGTACATAAGAATACAAAGAAGAAAATTAGCTGGGCATGGTGGCGCGTGCCTGTAATCCCAGCTACTCAGGAGGTTGAGGCAGGAGAATTGCCTGAACCCAGGAGGCTGAGGTTGCGGTGAGCCGAGATCGCGCCATTGCACTCCAGCCTGGGTACCAAGAGCGAAAGTTCGTGTCTTCACATGCCCAGAGAGAAAAATCAGTCTGTTCTTCTCTCATGAAAACAAGTTTTTATCATTGACACCACTTTTCTATTGCTTATGATAAACTTCTTACATTTATCCTTTGATATGGACATAATTAAATCAAGTGTTTTAACAAATAATTTTTGTTCTACATTTGCCTCTATAGACTAGGGTTCCTCTATCTTGGTGCTACTGATATTTTGGGCAGGATAATTCATTGTTTCGAGAGCTGTCCTGTGCATTGTGAAATGTTTGGCAGCATTCCTGGAAACCACCATCTTGTGACTCATTAGATGCCAGGATCACTGAACCCTGAGTTATAACAAACAAAAATGTCTCTCAACATTGACAAATGTTCTCCTTTTGGGGATAAGGGGCAGCATTCCTCCCAGTTGAAATCCACTGCTATAGACTCTTCAAATTCAGCAATTAAACACTAATCTTATTACCCATCCCCCTTCACCTATGACGCTTACATATTCGTTCTCTCTTATAGTTAATGAGTTCACTGATCCACAAAATCTCCAAGATTTAAAACCTCAGAGTCATATAACACTACTTTCTTCTTTCTAAGTCTTATCCCTTCAGAAGCCCTGTTGATCCTTCATTAGCTGTCACTCTATTCTTCCACTTCTTTCCACCTGCATTACCACGACTTCAGTTCAACTTTTGGGCTTTTGCCTAGATGCTTTCAATAGGTTTTGTCTTAATTTTTCTGCCTCTCTTCTTTTTACTATTCTCTTACTGGCAAATTTACATGCCTAATAATTCAAAGTTCATGAAATCATGTAAATTTATAACAAAAACAGCAAATTTTCAAAGCAATTGAAAATGAAGTCTATTGACTGATAATTTTCATTAAAAATCACCAAATTAATTTCATGATAACACAAGCCATGTTTTTTGCTTATGATAGGAAAAGGATCACTACTTTGATAGTCTTCATAGTATCTCGAAAAAGACAGATCAAGGAAAAGAGTATTTGTGAAGTTGAGTAAGCAAAGTGTTGGTTTAAGGTGGACCATCAGATTGACATCAAGCGAAGTTCATAATACAATACTTTAAGGTTAGTAGATCCAGAAGACAACATGATTTGTACAAGCTTAAACATTTATTGAATGAGTCTAGTGCTCTGAGAGGGCACCATTTACCCTGGTGAATGCAAGCTGTTTAGATAAATGGATTTCTGTGAAGCTCCTAAAGCAATTACAATTACTTGCAACTTCTTCCTTCCGAGAAAGAATTTTCTGAACTAGGAAAGTCAAGCTTAGGCCGTTAACCATAAACTGGGTGGCTAGAGATGGTTTCAGTTCCCAAGTCCAAACTTCTACTATGACAAATAAGACTTTTGACAAATGAAACATTCTATCCCTTTCCAAATTTCGATTGTCATGTGTAAACCCTACCTGTCCTGCTCCCTCCTGGTCCAGTTATGGGAAAACTATTCTTCCATAACCACGTGCTTTCTGGCTTCCTAGTCTTCTTGCAGGAAAGAGAGAGAAATGATCATGTTTCAAAACTTTCTCAGAAGGTTATTCTACATCATATCACTCATCTTCAAAGCAACCCATGTCTTGGAGGTAGTAATTGCTGTTGCATTTTTCAGATGACAACATTGAGGTAGAGATGGAGATTTTTTCCTAGGTTACATAAATGTTACATTGAAAGGATTGACTTAGAGGTCAATTTGATTCCATGCCCAAGTTCTTTACAGAATTACACATTCTTGTTTATTTTTTGCCTGAATTCTCCAAAGAGAAGGGGTCATTCTTCACTCTCTGCTCTCAGGGCACTTGATCATTTCTAAAACCGAAACATTTAGACACATTGAAAGGTAATTTTAATGTAACAGGATACATCTCATGCTCATTATTGATAATAAATAGTATTATTATTATGAGTATCACAACAAATATTAATAGTAGTCTGATATTTAGTAAGCAACAAATGTATATTGGGTCTGTTATAATTGAGGCTAAATGAGTGAATACTCTACATCATAACTTTTGACTTTGCTTATAACCAACTAACTAGTTTTACCTGGGTCTGTGTGTGTGTCTTCATGTGTGTGCATGAAACTTAAAACAGGACCGTAGAGAGGAAAGGAGAGATAGAGTCTATGTATTCATCTTCTAATCTGAATTACACAAAATATATTATAGCAATGTATGTTCCAAAATGGAAACAAATTATTTAAATTTAAGAGTGTATGATATACCTAACAACAAAGACATTTGCCAGATGTATTTGACATAAAAATAAAAATCGGAGTACTTTAAAAATATTATCTTATTGAAAAAAATATAAATGCTCTGGGTGAGGAGAATTAGTAATGAAGTTGAGCATAGAGCACAATAAATAATCCCAATTTTATCCTATTTTGTTTCTATCTTAACAGTTTTTCATCCTTAAACCTACACATATAAGTACCATTGTCATCAGCAGTAGCAGTTAGTAGAATACTATTACTCTTATTTATTATACTCAAGCAAACAGAATATTGAATTCCATTTTATTCAGAAATTTTAAGTTACATTTGAAGCCAGAATGGATTATGACTTTAAAAAAGCTTTTCTCTGGGTCAAAGATATTTCTGGATAAAGGTGTTGAAAGACAGAGTCCAAAGATTATTAAAGATAGATCTGGATCTTTTTATTAGTCTCCCTCTTACTTTTTTCTCCGTTCTCTGTTTTGTGAGCATCCATGTAGAGAAGGGTGATCTTTATTGAGCATCCATGTAGAGAAAGGTGATCTTTATTGTGGCAGAATATAAGAGTGGCCACTGTCGGCAACCTGCTCTGACAAACTGACCAAAGTCCTCCTCCCTAGTCCAAGGATACATTACAAGGACTATGAATTTTTACAAGGAGTTACTGTGATGTGAAAACCTGAAAGCCTACTTCAAAATGGCTAGTTCAAAAAGAGCCTGTTGATGTTTATGAGGCATTCAAAATACTTTGTAGGGATAATAAAAAAGTATATTAAGATGAAACCCAGATGAGGATAAAAAGAACAGGGAGGAATCAGATCAAATATTTTGACAGAGAAACAAGATTACCCACCCAAAGGGTGTGGGAATGACAGGGGTTGAAATCCAAACACAGAAATAGGAGACTTAAAATAAATTGATACAATCAGGGAAAAATAAACTAAATTGTTGGGCCAACTAGAAATAAAGTACTAAAATTGGAGCCATGTGTGTGACAATGGGTGGATGACATATGAAGCATTACAGAAATGAGACTCACTCTGGAGGATGCTGAACTATTCACAGGACGCATGGAGAGGGCTCTCACATCAGCAAAATGAAGATAAAAAATGTGGTGAGTGTCTGTCACTTAACTGGCATATTTACTGGCTCCAGAAATGCAGGAACCAGCTTGCTAAAATGTAATCAGTCATTTGTCCCTGGGTCGCTGCAGGGAATGATGAAAGAGAGAATGCACAGTGGTCCCTGGACAGAAAGAAAGGAAAGACTGATGGACAAAGAAACCACAATTATGTGAAATTTCAACATCTCTTCAAAATTAATTGCTGGGCCTCTGAGGCATAGAGTAGTAAAGACAGGAATAAAGAACAAGGCAATTGACTATTTCCTGAACCAAGATGTCACAAATTTGGATTTTGTTGTATTGTGATCCAGTCTTACCCAGTAACCATGAGAACTTTACTTGTTTTTGCTTTTTTAAGATGAAAAATACATTTCTGCCCCAAGATGAAAGTTAGAGTTTTGATCATCTATGAATGAATATAAGTAAAATCATTTTCCTGGGAGACTTCAGCAGGGAAACAGATAAGAGTAAATAGTTTCAGTAATTACGAGAACAATTTACTCCTTGTGAGAAAAGGAACAAATGACAAAGAAGACAGAGAATGCTGGAAAGGTAAGTGTCACAGCTGGAATGACTTCATCAGTAGGAAAAATAAATGATGTTTTAAGAACCCAACTTCATATTCCATATATGCATAAACTACTTGATAAGAAATAGAATAATTTTAAAATTAAGCAATTAAATATAATGTCAAACAAGAAAAGAATATATTTTAAATGTAGAGAAACCAGTCAGATCAACAAAAGGCAATTTTCTGATTTGCTTTTTTCCTGAGTCATTATAATAGAAATCATTAAGAAATTCACACACCTCTAAATCTTAGGGCAAAAGGAAATTGTACCTTACAGAAAAATACAATTTAAACAAAATGTTCTGTACTTCTAAGACTTACCATTGTGCTTTCAAGAGTCTGTTATTAAGAATCATTATTCATTCTTTTTGGCCAATGATCACAATGGTCTATGCCTCATTTCTCCAGGGGAAACTTGGGAAATATGCCTGTGATAGGCCAATGAGCAATGAGGTAGAAATTGAACATGAGGCTTCTTTTTGATGTCAGAATTTATCTCCAGCTGCAAAATGTAAAAATCTTTGCGAAATCACTTTTATATATATAAAATTGCACTGCATAGATATATACTCGGAAACCTATCATTCCACCCACTGTATTATTTAATAGTTATATTATTCTTATTATATCAAATACTCAGCAAATTGGGAAAATTTACATCAGACACAGTGTAATTTGAGTGGCTCTAACTAATCAAATGGCAATTTCAGCGAATTTCGGAAAAGTCAAAAATTTATCCTATAAATTAACCATCATATCTTTGCTTAGGGTCCCTGAGAGTAAACAAAGAATATCTCCCTTAGTGGCAGACTGCAGAGTGCCAAAGCTGCATTTCATAGGTTATGTGCATTAGTGTTAATCTTTACAACAATCTTACAAAAAATTTTTCTTTTTTCTCACTTGGAAAATAAGAAAAGAGGTTAAAAGCCTACTCAAAGCTCAAAAGCAAATCTACTTCATATTGCACAATAGCACTAAAGAATAGTGCTCGGCTTCAAAGTAGGCAACAGTGTTGATTTAAAGGTCATAAATAACATTGTTTATAAAAAGTGTGCTTATGGTGGAAATAATAAAACTCTTCTACAGATACAGCAACTAAAGCATGGCCTTTCTGTGGAAAGTATGTCCCTGTTATCAACTAGCTTAACTGACATGATCTTATATTTAGAAAACTAAAAGACTACAAAAAAAAAAAAACTGTTAGAACTTAATAAATAAATTTAGTAAAGTTGCAAGATACAAATTCAGCATACAAAAATCAGTTGTGATTATATACACAAACAATGAGCTATCTGAAAAAGGAATTAAGAAGGAAACCTCATTTATGATGGCACCAAAAAGAATCAAATGCTTAGGAATAAATGTAACCAAGGGACTGAAGGATCTGCATACTGAAAACTATGAAACATTGATGAAAGAAATTTAAGAAGTCACAAATAAATTAAAAGATATTCTGCGTTCATCTATCAGAAGAATCAATATTGTCAAATGTTCATAACACCAAAGTGGCCTACAGATTCAGTGCAATCTCTATGAAAATCCTAATGACATTTTTCAAGGAAATGGAAAACAGACAGTTCTTATAGAACCAAACAACAACAACAACAACAACAGCCACCAACTCAAATAGCCAAAGCAGTTTTCATCCAAAAGAACAAATCTTGGAGGCAACACACCACCTAACTTCAAAACATAGCAAAATCTATAATAATCAAAATAGCATGGTGCTGGCATAAAAACAGACTGCAGACTACTGGAAGAGAAAAGAGAGCCCATAAATAAACCCCCGTATTTTTGTTGAATTTGATTTTAGACAAAGGAGCCAAGAACACACAATGGAGAAAGAACAGACTCTTCAGTCAATGGTGTTGAGAAAGCCAATATTCATATCCTAGTGAATCCTTATAATTTTATGTTGCATTGGCTACTATTATGAATGTAATATGGACTTTCTCATATTAAAAGTAAGGCTTATCTACCTTTAACAGTTTCCACTACTTCACCTCCTTCTGGTTCCTCAAGGAGATAGACCTAGATATTTGCTGTAAGCAACTGTCTACTGGTGACGCGCTCCCTATGGATCAGCCATATACAAGTTACTTCACTCACCCCACTGAGCCCCTCACTCCACATAGACTGCACAGATATGTTGCAGTGGTAATATCTCTGTCAGGATGACTTCAGAGAACTCATGCCTGCTTGCTCCAAACTCAACAATTAGAACTCTCTGTGGCAACCCTCCTTGGATAATGCCCTACTTTATTTGGGCCCCTCTCTCTCTCTTTGGGCCTCTGTCTATCTTTTTCTCTCTCTCTCTCCACCCTGTATACTTGCTAGTTGAGTTCACTGACATCTCCTGACTTCCTATTAGCTCTTATGGGCACCCCTCCTCTTCCTGGAATCTGTAACTATTCCTGTTTTATGTTTTGTCATGCTGCCTTCTCTGGGTCTCACCTAATCAACACACGTGACTCTAACTCTTCTTTTGATCAGGACTATTCTAGAAAGTAGCTGTCTTGGCTTATGGCCACTCTCCATAGAGAGATCTTAAGACCAAACTAGAAAAATACCAGCATACATGCATAAGAGTGAAATTGGATTCTTATCTCACACTAGATACAAAAATTAACTCAAAATGCATTAAAAACTTAAACATAAGATGCAAAACTGTAAAACTACTAGAAGAAAACATGGGAAAAAATCTTCTTGACTTTTTTGAAACAGGTTTTTCTGCATATGATCCCAAAACTACAAACAACAAAAGGAAAAAGAGACAAAGGGGGTTGGCTCAAACTACAAATGCTTCCTCACAGAAAAAGAAATAATCAACAGAGTGTAGAGATAACTTATGCAATAGAGAAACATATTTTCATATGACACATCTGATAAAGGGGTGATATTCAAAATACACAAGGAATTTTAATAACAATAGCAGAAAAAAAATAAAAAAATAGACAAAGGATCTAAAAAGACGTTTTTCAACAGAAAACATACTAATGGTCAAAAGGGATATAAAACTGCTCAGTATTACTAATTATCAGATAAATGCAAATTACAACCATAATGAGATATTACCTCACACCTCTCAGGTTGGCTGCTATGAAAAACACAAGAGACAAGTCTTGGCAAAGATGTAGAAAAAGGAAACCCTTGTGCACTGTTGGTGGGAATGTAAATTAGTGCAGTCACTATGAAAAATGGTATGGAGGGTCTGAAAAAATTAATAATAGAAATATTATATAATTCAGCAATCCCATTTGGTTAATAATGGTTAAATATCCAAGAGAAATAAAATCAGTATGAACAGGAAAACAGCCTATTGTATAGCAAGAGTGATACCATCTTGATGCAAACCTACCATGATGACTGATGTTGACTCCTTGACTGATGTTTGACTCTTACACAGCTATACATATTCTCTCTGAGACTGCATAATTAGTAAACAAAAGAGGTTTAATTGACTTACAGCTCTGCATGGTTGGAGAGGCCTCAGGAAATTTACAAACATGGCTTAAGGCGAAGGGGAAGCAGATACCTTCTTCACAAGGCAGCAGGAGAGAGATAGAGCCCAGGGGAAACTGCCACTTTTGAAACAATCAGATCTCATGAGAACTCCCTCACTATTATGAGAGTAGCATGAGGGAACCACCCCCAGGATCTGATCACCTCCTACCAGGTCCCCACCTCTACATGTGGGGATTACAATTTGAGATGAGGTTTGTGTGGGGACAGAGAACCAAACCACATAATTCAGTCCCTGTCACCTCCCAAATCTCATGTCCTTTTCACATTAAAAACCAATCATGCCTTTTCCACAGTCCTCCAAATTCTTATCTTATTCCAGTATTAACTCAACCAAGTCCAAAGGCTTATATGAGACAAGGCAAGTCCTTTTCACCTATGAGCTTGTAAAATCAAACACAAGTTAGTTACTTTCAAGATACAATGAGTGTACAGGTATTGGGTAAATGTTCCTATTCCAAAAGGGAGAAATTGACTAAAACAAAGGTGTCAAGCACCCCATGCAAGTTTGAAACATGACATGACATTTAAATCTTAAAGCTCCAAAGTAATCTCTTTGACTTGATGTCTCACATCCAGGGAATGCTGATGCAAGGGGTGGGCTCCCATGGCATTGGGCAGATCTGCCTTTATGGCTTTGCAGGATACAGCCCCTGTGGTTCCTTTCACAGATTGTCATTGAATGCCTGCTGCTTTTCCACGTGCACAATGCAAATATTGGTGGATCAATTATTATGGGGTCTAGAGGATGGTGGCCCTCTTCTCATAGATCCACTAGGCAATGCCCCAGTGGGAAGTCTGTGTGGGGGCTCCAACCTCACTGTTTTCTT
The DNA here is from genome assembly GCF_030222135.1 of Aotus nancymaae. Taxonomy (NCBI): domain Eukaryota; kingdom Metazoa; phylum Chordata; class Mammalia; order Primates; family Aotidae; genus Aotus; species Aotus nancymaae. Next base: position 70,210,077 of record NW_026988422.1, on the reverse strand, counting down.
CTGCATTGACCTAGCAGATGTCCTCCATGAGGACTCTGCCCCTGCAGAAGACATCAGCCTGGATAACCAGGCATTTCTATACATCTAAAATCTAAGCAGAGGTTCCCAAATCTCAATTTGTGTCTTCTTTGTAACTGCTGGCCCAATATACCACATGGAAACCAAGATTTGGGGCTTGCATCCTCTGAAGTAATGGCCTGAGCTGTACCTCAGACTCTTTTAGCTACAGCTGGAGCTGGAGTGACTGGGACACAGGACACCAAGTCCCAAAGTTGCACAGAGAAGCAGTGCCTTGGGCTTGGCACAGGAAGCCCTTTTTCTCTCCTAGACCTCCAGGCCTGTGATAGAAGGGGCTGCTGTGAAGGTCTCTGACATGCTCTGGAGAAGTTTTGCCCATTGTCTTGAATATTAACATTCAGCTTCTTGTTAATTATGCAAATTTCTGCAGCTGGCTTAAATTCCTCCTCAGAAAGTGGATTTTCCTTTTCTACCACATGGTGAGATTGTAAATTTTCCAAACACTTATTCTTTGCTTCCCTGTTATACATAAGTTCCAATTTCAAACAATCTCTGTGAACTCATGTAACCGAACATTTTCAGAATAAGCCAGGTCACCTCTTAAATGCTTTGCTGCTGAGAAATTTTTTATACTAGATCCCCTAAATCATCTTTCTCAAGTTCAAAGCTTTACTGATCTCTAGGGTTGGGGCAAAATACTGCCAGTCTTTTTGCTAAAGCACAGCATGAGTAACTCTTACTCCAGTTCCCAGTAAGTTCCTGATCTCCATCTGAGACCACCTCAGCCTGCACTTCATTGTCCATAACACTATTAGGATTTTGGTCAAAACCACTCAATTTCTCTATGAAGTTCTATACTTTCCCACATCTTTCTGTCTTCTTATGAGTCCTTCAAACTATTCCAACCTCTGCCTGTTACCAAGTTCCAAAGTCACTTCCACATTTTCAGGTTATCTTTATAGCAGTACCCAACTCCTGGTACCAATTTTCTGTATTAATTCTTATACTGTTAAAAAGATGCTATCTGAGACTGGGTAATTATAAACAAAAGAGGTTTAATTGACTCACAGGTCCACATGTCAGGGAAGACCTCAGGAAGCTTACAATCATGGTGGAAGGTAATGGAGAAGTAGACACCTCCTTCACAAGGCAACAGGAGAGAAAGAGAGTGCTCAGAGGAAATTGCCACTTTTGAAACCAGCAGATCTCATAAGAACTCTCATATTATCACTATCATGATAACAACATGGGCGGAAACTGCTTCTATGATCCAATCACTTCCCACCAGGTCCCTCCCATGACATGAGAGGATTATAATTGGAGATGAGATTTGGGTAAGGACACAGAGCCAAACAATATCATTCTTGCATAACAAGATGTGCTGCAGCAAGGTCTCCAAACAATGTCCATAGCATAGGTAACCTCTAAAAAATAAACTCCACAAAAAAGTGCCTGTACCGTAAATAACCCCTAATGAAAATGCTTAGCTGCGTAATTTACCAAAAAAACTTATAAAGGATATTTTCTGGAGGGAGAGATCGGGACCCACTGTCTTGTGGCCACCCAAGATATGGCTTCTGTTCTTAAGTCCCTATTAAATGTTTCTTTCTGAGAAACTACTCTTGTCACACTCTTTATTTGGTCTCTCAGTTTCTTTGAGCTTTGGAAGTAGGTTTGCATCTAGCTGCTTATCATAGAAGAGTATGTCAAAAGAAATCTACACTCCCATGTTTTTTTGCAGCATTATTCACAATAGCCAGGTTATGGAATTAGCATAATTGTGCATGGACTGATGAATGGATAAGGAAAATGGGTATATGTACACAATGGAATGCCATTCAGCCTTTAAAAAGAAGGAAATCCTGTCATTTGTGACAATGCAGATGAACCTGGAAGGCACTCTGCGAAGTGAAATAAAGTAAGCCAGGCCCAAGGAAACAAACCCTGCATGATCTCATCTGTATGCGGAATCTGAAAAACTCATAGAAGCAGAGAAGAACGGTGATTGCCAGACGTTTGCAGGGTGAGTGCTGGAATGAGGAGATGTTGGTCAAAAGGTACAAAGTTTCAGTTTGATAGAATAAATAAATTCTGGCGATCTACTGTGCAGCCTGTATTGCATAATTGAAAATTGGTAAGAGAGTATTGTTTCAATGTTTTCTTCACACACACTAAAAAGTCATAACTGTGTGTTGATTGATATGGTAATTAGCTTGATTGTGGTAATCATTTCACAATATATACATATATCTGTCATATATGCCATGCACAATGGTCACTCCTATATGGCTCAGAATAAATGTCTTCAAATATTTTGAAGAGTCAAATATTAGTTGTGTGTATATGATAATTTTTTTTCTCTTTAGCCTGACATTGGCTGTGCTTTTTGTTCTTATTATTATTTGTGTGTCTACACAGTTGATAATAATGACAATGAATTCACCCTGATGATACTTAAGGAGAAAATACAAAGATCTGTATGCTAGATCATCCAGTTAATTACGTTTATAGCAGAGATGGTTACTAACACAGGTAAAAGGGGAAGCCTTGTCTATATGTATAAAAGTAAAAAGGTGGTAAAAACTTCCAAATCTGAAACAGCCATCAGAAATCTCTCCTATAGATTTTGTTATTATACTATTTAATGTATATGTTTCTTTACTTGTGGGTTGGAAAGAAATTGGGTGGATGGAATTTTTGAGCTTTAAAATATTTTAATATTTTTAAAAACTCTTTAAAATATTTGAAGAGATTGATTCTGAGCCAAATATGAGTGACCAAGGCCTGTAACACAGCTTTCAGGAGACCCTGAGAGTATGTGCCCAGTGTAGTTGAGGCGCAGCTTGGTTTTATACATTTTAGGGAGACATAAGACATTAATCAAATACACTTAAGATATACAGTGCTTCAGTCTAGAAAGGTAGGACAACTTGAAGAAGACGCTTCCAGGTTATAGGTAGATTTTAAAATGTTCTGATTGGCAATTGGTTGAAAGAGTTATTATCAATAGAAAGGAATATCTGGGTTATAATAACAGGTTGTGGAAAACAAAATTTTATTATGCAGATGAAGCCTCCAGATAGCAGGCTTCAGAGAGGATAGATTATAAATATTTCTTATCAGACTTGAGGTCTGTATTGATGTTAAACATGGTCAGCTTTTTCTGAATTCCAAGAGGGAGGAGGGAATAATGAGGCATGTCCGACCCCTCGCTTCCCATCATGGTCCGAATCAGTCTTTCTGGTTGACTTTGGAGTGCCCTGGCCTAGAGGAGGGAGTCCATTCAGATGGTTGGGGAGGGAGGGTCTCTTAATTTTATTTTTGGTTTACATATCAAAGCATCACATTTAACACCATAAACATAGGCAATTTTTATCAATTTATATTTCAATAAAGCTGGAAGAAAAAAAAAACTAAGGTCATGCATTAAAAAGGTGGAAAAATAACTCCAAAAAATAGTTATTCACAATTAGTAAACTAAAGTTGTTATGTTTTCTACCTGAACACATTTTCAGCTTTCTAATAGAATATCTGGATAGTTCTCATCTTTGACTCACTGTGGTGTTGGGAAAGGTTTACTATATTGTGTGAGAATGATATAAAGTGTGTGCTGAAATTAATGTATGAGATAAAATTTCCAGACTCCTTTCTTACCCTCTCACTCTCTTTTTACTCCCTGCATTGATTCTTATAGGAAAATTGGCATGTTTTTCTCATTTTTAAACAAATTAAACATCACTTTGGAAAAAATTGTAACTTTTATGATCCAAGAATCATCACTACTAAAAAAAAAAAAATCAAACTATTTATTTAAGCATCCTAACAATTTCATTTTGTTGCTTAAATTTATTCTAAACTTGAGGTTCTTTCCTGAGCTCTGAGACTGAAAAACATACCTACTTCATATAAATGCTATGCCCCATTAAATGCACAGTTGTCTGTGTCTCATCAGGGAGGTGGCTGCCCTTCAGTGGCGGGTGATGTAATCCTTGGTGCACATTGCATATGTCTGCGGAGGGCTTTGACAGCTTCAGCCATGAACGGTTTTAACATATCAGATCAGTATGTGAACCAGTAGTAGAGGATTGCTGGAAAAGTTTCTGTAGCTAGCAAATATTTTAATGATGCATGTGGTAAAATTGGAGCCAGCCGGCCTTTCATCTACCCTCAATACGCCAACTTTCAATGATAGATAAGCTCTTTATTTTTCTTGAGCTAAATCACAGAATGCAAGAAGATTTCCACTAAATAAGGGGCTCATTTTACATGGGTGCTGAAGAGAAAAACACATAAAGCCAATTTGGAATATAACCACATTTTTAACATTGCTTAAAATGGACCGGAGCACATGGATGTTATAGCAACGAACAAAACCATATATATTCCGTGCTGACTGTAAGATCTTGCACTTTTACCAAAAGCTCAAAAGAATAATTTACTTACTTCACAGCTTGCACAGCTGTTATTCAAGAATAATTGGACTCTTTAAAAAAATCAAGTACTGGCCATTTAGAATATTTATATAAAACCAAAATGAAAGATTTCTGACTGTGATGTAGGCAGCATGGGGCGTTTTGTGAAGAATCACATAATCTCTTCAGTGTGTCTGTTCCTCCACTGCAGTGAGGTTTCTTACCTTTATAGATTACCACTTGTTTCTGAGAGGATGTTTAATCACCAGAGGAACAAAGAAAATTTTCCAATTTTCTGTGAAAATATTTAAGTTGTATTGTTTAGAAATTATTCTGTGCATTTTTAAGCATAAAAAGAGCTACTAAAATAGTGACATCTCTTAAGAAAACAGAATAAACTGCATTTTCAATGAAGCTAGTGGCTGATTTTGTGCACATGTGTGCTATCATTTTATCCTTCTTTTTATAGTATCGAAGAGAAAAAAGATCACATCTAATATACCCAGGAGAAGCTCAAAAATTCCATCCACTCAATTCATTTTCAACCCGCAAGTAAAGAAACGCATACATTAACAACCATAACAACAAAAGCAATAGTAGTGATTTCTGACTGCTGTATCAGACTTGGAAATTTTTACCACCTACTTACTTTTATACATATATTCAGGGCTTCCTCTTTCCCTCTGTTAGAAGCCATCTCTGTTATAAACACAATTAACTGGATGAGCTAGCATAAGGGTCTTTCTATTTTCTCCTTAAGTATCTGTATCATCAAAGTGAATACATATCATTGTTATCACCTCCATAGGTGTACAAATAATAAGAAAACCAAAAACAGATTCAATATCAAGCTGAAGAGAAACATAAAATCACCATATATCCCCAACTAATATCTCCCTGGGGCTGGATTTAATACATGACAGTTGATAATGGTTAAGAATGTAGATTCTTGAGTTAAAATCTTCTGGTTCAAATCCCAGCACAACCTCTTAATAGCTATATGACATTAGTTATCTTGCATCACTTCTTCATCTTAAACATTCAGATACTACTAGCTAATAATCAGATTATTGGAACATGTAAATGTGACTTTTAGTATGAGCTCAAATACTGTTAGGTACTTTTGTAATTAATGTTACTTCTTTGACCTCGAGACTGATATTCAAACTTCCTGTTTGATACTCAAGACTTTTCATGATAATTTAACAAAGTAAAGGTTCTGTAACTGGGGATTCCTGGATAACATTAGCCTTAAATAGAATACAGTGATAAACCTCCATATCAAAGGTCAATTGTGATTATCAAATGTTAAAGAAACAATTTGCCAATGTTTGCCATTGGTGATGGGACACCTCTAGGGCACTGTGTGCCAAACTTTGAAAACAAAAATCAGCTGGACACTTTTCAAAAGGTGTAGAATACACTCACTCCTTTAGAAAGTCTGACTGGCTAGGTTTCAGATGGAGCACTCACTCAGACATGCTTTTGTTTTTCTTTTTTGAGATGGAATCTCACTCTGTCACCCAGGCTGGAGTGCAGTGGTTCAATCTCGGCTCATTGCAACCTCCACCCACCAGGTTCAAGTGATTCTCCTGCCTTAACCTCACGAGTAGCTGGGATTACAGGAACCTGCCACCATGCCTAGCTCATTTTTGTGTTTTTAGTAGAGACAGGGTTTCACCATCTTGGCCAGGCTGGTCTTGAACTCCTGACCTTGTGATCCACCCACCTCGGCCTCCCAAAGTGCTGGGATTACAGGCATGAGCCACTGCGCCTGGATCAGATATGCATTTTTAAAAGGCCAAAGGTGAATCTTATTTTGGGTGATAGTCTGGAAATAAAACAAGCTTGTTTTTAACAATGTATTATAAAGCTGAATATAATTTTGAAACAAATTAAGAGAGGCACCATGTGTGCTTTTTATGAATGTGGATTCTTGAAAGTAATATCAATTTTAAAAGTAAATTTAAGATTCTATTTGATGCTTTAGCTTTTATCTGACCCGTTTGCTTCCATGATTGGCAAATCTGTTAGCTTATGTACTAAACATCAAAGGACCTCATGTATTCAGTGTAAGCAAATGGAATGATCAAACATTTATTTGATTTGCCATACACCTTCGCCATAAAATTACAAAACAAAAAACTCTGTTTCTTTTGATTGAGGTTTGAGGCAATAACTGTAAATACAAATTCTAGCTTTGATTTTGTTTTTTAACCATGTTAAGATATTTTTTCTATAAAAAGCAAATGTTTTTGCATATAAAAATCTATAGCTTCCACAGTGGGAAATAATCAAGGATAAATATCTTTCTTTTTAAATAAAGGTTAGCTTCAGCTAGGCAATGTAGCTCATGCCTGTAACCCCAGTACTTTGGGAGGTCGAGGCAGACATGGAGAAATCCCGTCTCTGTTAAAAATACAAAAAAATTAGCGAGGCTGGTGGTGTATGCCTATAATCCCATTTACTCGGGAGGCTGAGGCAGGAGAATCACTTGAACCTGGGAAGCAGAGGTTGCAGTGAGCTGAAACGGTGCCATTGCACTCCAGCCTGGGCAACAAGAGGGAAACTCTATCTCAAAAAATAAGTTAGCTTCAAGATATTCTACAGTTGTTAGTAATCAGTTGTTGACTTATTTTAAACCTAAGAGCACATTTTTTTTCAATCTGCAGAGTTGCAAGAGATTCAGAATAAGTACTTAATAGTCATGTCATAATTTCTAGATATATAACAAAAATTAAATATTGCAGGACTTTTGTAACAACAAAAAGTATTTGTTAAATTAATATTCAACTTTAACTCAGCCAATGTTTGTTCAGTTTGTCATACGAAGAAAACACTAAGTTGTTGCTGGATATGCATCTAACAAGACAGACAACTCAATGCATGTGATATACACTAGAATGAAGCAATGAGCCACGTGCTCTAATGCTGTCTGGATCCAGGGTTAGGAAAGGCAACAGAAAAGAAATTAAATTTAAGTTGTTCTTTAAATGTTAGTAGGAATTTGCAAGATGGATATGAGGAATGGATGGGTCTCAAAGGGATTGTGTATGTCAAGTAGAGATAACAAAAGGGTGAGAACTTTAAAGATAACTGAGAAACACCAAATGAATAGGAAATTGAAACAAAATGGAAAATGTATAGGACGGACTAAAACATGGGAGAAAGAGGTGGGCTCAGCAGCTTGAGGAGAATGAGTAATATTTTGAAAAATAACTTAGGAAAATGGAAAAAGACACTAAGTGATTTTGTCAAACAATTAGAATTGATAAGTAAATCTGAAACTTATCTGACAGGGTTACATATTTTATGTAAAAGGTGAAGGAGTTTCTATTTAGAAACAGCAAACAGTTGAAGAAAGTATCATGGAAGAAAAGGTTTTATTTATATAGCAACAAAAATACAGAATACATGAAGGCCACATGAAGAAATTATACACAAAAGAAAAAATTTGTATAAATGAAAGGAACATTATCATAATTTTATTTTTTTAGAACTACGCTATCTGATTGTAAAACACATTGTGAAAAATAACTATGTTCTGGAGAATTCTGAAATATTCAAAACTATATGGGAAATAGTCCCAAAAGATATCAGAGCATATTATATGCCTACAATAAATTAAAACTGCCTGGTAGAGACTCAGTGGAACATAATATAAAGTCAAAAATAATATGTAATCCCAGCACTTTGGGAGGCTGAGGTGGGTGGATCATGAGGTCAAGAGATTGAGACCATCCTGGTCAACACAGTGAAACCCCGTCTCTACTAAAAATACAAAAGAAATTAGCTGGGTGTGGTGGCACGCACCTGTGGTCCCAGCTACTCGGGAGGCTGAGGTGGAAGAATCACTTGAACCCAGGAGGCAGAGGTTGCAGTGAGCCGAGATTGCGCCACTGCACTCTAGCCTGGTGACAGAGCAAGACTCCATCTCAAAAAAAAAATAGATAAATAATATAACAAATTTGACATTGCATATCAATTGGGAAATGATGGAGTGTCAATGGACAACTAAGCAGCTGTCTATGGTGAGAAACGTATCACTTCCCATTTCTTATTCCAAAACAAATTCTGATCAGATCAAAATTTTCACTACTAAAAAAATTAAGAAAGAACTTTCAAAGACTATTCAAAGTAATGTAAAATGTAGAAGATATAAAATAAAAATCTTACAAACTTATATGTAAAAAATCTCCATACATAAAAAATCTCTATAGAATTTAAAAATAGACCTTAAAAAGTAAGGCATTAGATACATTAGAGAATATTTACAAATTAAGTTGTAAGGAGCTGATGTTCAACTACTGAGAAAATTATCAACAATTGAACTGAAAAATGAGCAAAAGATCAGGATATGTCTTATAAAAAGTGCAAATGTCTTAAACACATGGAAGGATATTTGCCTTCATTTATTGGAACTGCAAACTTTAACTACAATAAAATACTGCACTTTCACCTACTAAGTCAGAAATGATTTTTTTTAAATCTGAAAATACACTGCATTAGCAAATTTATGAAGAAAGAGAAATTTAGAAATAGAATCTAAATTGTCGTAACTTTTAGAGAGTTTTGCAATATCTGTCAAATTAAAAATGCAGACAGAATTTTATTTCTCAGAATTCATCTTACAGATTTTCTTTACTATAAGCTCAGTATACATCAAAATATACATTAGATCATTGTTTATGAGTCAACAACAGGAAACAAGCTGTGTTAGTTCATTTTCACACTGCTATAAAGAAATATCCAAGACTGGGTAATAATAAAGGAAAGAAATTTAATTGACTCAGTTTTACATGGCTGAGGAAGCCTCAGGAAATGTACAATTATGGCAGAAGGTGAAGGAGAAGCAAAGGCATGTATTACATGGCAGAAAGCAAGAGAGAAGTGTACAAAGGGGGAAGAGTCCCACGCTTATCAAAATCCAGATCTCACGAGAACTTACTATGATGAAAACAGCATGGGGAAACTGTCCCCATGATCCAATCACCTCCCACCAGTTTTCACCCTCAACATGTGGGAATTATGGGGGCTACAATTCAAGATGAAATTTGGGTGGAGACACAGAGCAAAGCCATATCACAAACTAATGCCTTTCAACATAGATTAGTTTTAAAAAGTAGTTCATCTACATAACGAAACGTCATGCAACTCTTGGGAATGGTGTCACCTTTCTGAATATGATTGTATAACAAAATCTCCATTATATATTAAGCAAAATACATACATGCATATCCATATACCCATAAAAACATATATATGTATATGTTTAAATTCTTGTTTACATATATTAACGATTATATTAATAAAATAGGTCTCCAAGGATACAAGAAAAACATCGAACAGGCCAGGCGTGGTGGCTCACGCCTGTAATCCCAGGACTTTGGGAGGCCAAGGCGGGTGGATCACGAGGTCAAGAGATCGAGACCATCCTGGTCAACATGGTGAAACCCCATCTCTACTAAAAATACAAAAAATTAGCTGGGCATGGTGGCACGTGCCTGTAATCCCAGCTACTTAGGAGGCTGAGGCAGGAGAATTGCCTGAACCCAGGAGGTGGAGGTTGTGGTGAGCCTAGATCGCGCCATTGCACTCCAGCCTGGGTAACAAGAGCGAAACTCCATCTCAAAAAAAAAAAAAAAAAAAAAGAAAAACATGAAACAAAATTTAGGTACTACTTTAGCTGGTTGATCAAGATTAATATTGACCATGGTAAGTCATATGGTAAATATGTATCCTTGATATGATATGATGAGAATCACACTTCATCTCTGTGAACTTTGTCCCCAAAGTCAATAAACCCATTTAATCAAAGGAAAAACATTAAACAAATTTAAATTGAGTATATTCCCCAAATTCCTGGCCAGTACATCTTAAAACTGTCAAGATCATAAAACAAGAAAATTCTGAGAAACTCACAGCCAAGAGGAGCCTAAGATGACACAATGACTAAACTCAGTGTGGGATCTTGTATGGAATCCTGTAACAGAAAAAGGACATAGATAAAACTAAGGAAATCTGAATTAAGTACAGACTTCACTGAATAGTAATGATGTGTCAACAGTGGCTTAATTGCTAAAAATACACCGTACAAATGTAAGATATTAATAATAGAAATGTGGAGTATATGGAAACTCTTTGTACTATCTACACATTTTTTTTCCTAAAATTATTTGAAAATAAAAAGTTTTATTTAGAAAAATAATTATATATGGTGTGATAAGTTTATGTGTCAACCCGGCTTGGCTTTGAAACCTATTGTTTGTTCAAACACTAATCTAGATGTACCCACAATTGTTTGTTAGATAAGATTACCATTTAAATCAGTAGACATTGAGTAAAACATGCCACCCTCCATAATGTGGGTAGACCTCATTCAATCAGTTGAGTGCCTTAAGACTGAGGTTCCCAGAAGAGGAAGGAATTCTGCCTCCAGACTGCGTTTGATTTAATGTTGAGTTGCAATGTCAACTCTTCCTGGAATTTCCAGCCTGCTGGGCTGTCCTGCAAATTTCACACTTACCAGCAATTGAGTGAACTGATGCCTAAAAATAAATTGATAGATTTTATATATATATGTGTGTGTATATATATATGTGTGTGTGTGTGTATATATGTATGTATATATATGCATGTGTATATATGTATATATATGTGTGTGTATATATGTATATATGTGTGTGCGTATATATGTATATATATGTGTGTATATATATGTGTATATATGTGTATATATATGTATATATGTGTGTGTGTGTATATATATAGAGAGAGAGAGAGAATTGATAGATAGATAGATAAATAGAGATAGGCAGACAGACAGGTACATGTCCTACTTCTGTTTTTCTGGAGAACCCTGACTAATATATATGAAAAGGAGATAAAAATGGAGTACAGGGAGCAAATAGAGTAAGATATTTTTAAAATATATCTTATTTAATTTTAGTTTATAATAACTACTGGCATCAACTATTCAAAAATGAATTAATGAGAAAAAAAGGAAAAAATATTGAATCTACATCTGTGGTTAAGGCAATGGTATTTAAAACTATTCATATAAATTATCTAGTTTGATTCTCATAATAATTCTTTGAGGCCTACAAAGTTAGTATTATTATTTACATTTGACCTAGTTAAAAAATGGAGCAGGCGTTTCAAGTTCTCACAGGGAGAAAGTAGCAGAACCAGAAACAGGAGGTGTCTGATACTCAGTGCAATTAGTTAGTTACATTACCAGAGGCTCCTGAATGAGCCCTGGGGCAGCTAATAAAAGGAAGAAATAGCCATTTTTATTTTAGTGGTCCAGGTAAACCGAGAGAAAGGAAGATCAGTGGCGAAAGTGAAATCAAAGACATTTAATCAACTGCTGAGTGATTCACTACTAACTCTTTCCTTAAAGGGTAAGGCCATTAGAATATTTGTCCTAAATTTTTAGGATAGTTCATCAACAGGTTAGGAGCGCACTGTACTTCTTGTCCATTAGGAGATTTTATTCTTACACCATAACCTGGAATGTTGAAATCCCAAAAGATCAAAATTTTCAAAATATAATTTCAGAAAAAAATTTTAAAAATTTCTTTAAAATGCATCTATTTACAATTTCAAAGAAAATTTATTTGAGAAACTTATAAAAGCAGGACAACACTTAGGCTAATTTACACAATAAAATAGGCAAAAATAACACGCATAGTTTTGCAAGCATAAACACTCAGGTATACTACTTTTTATTCTTACCCACAGAGGAAAGCAGTGAAAGTCCAGGAGCAAGGTAGGGTCTGTGGCATGACAAAATCAGATGTTCATATTCCTACAAGAAAATATTTGCAAAGTTCCAATAGAGGGCAGATGTTCATGGGCTGTGCGTTTTCAGATACATGCATTGATTTAGAGATCAAAAGTACACGTCCATGCTTAGGAGAATTTCCAACTAGCTGGCCAAAAAATAGGACAGATTTTGAATTATTTTATTGTGCTTGAGGATATTGAAGTCACTGGATGGAGGTCTAAGGAAAGTGAAACATAATAATAATTGAGAAACAATATTGACCATAGTGGCTTTTGCTTTTCATGGTATGTATAACAATTCATATCACAGGGGAAATAAATATGCTACTAACCTCTCTTTACTTCCAAAGACTATTAAAGGAAGAATAAGGACCAGCTGGAGATTTCAAATCCTCTACCAGTTATTCTATTCAACTAAAAGTGGGACTTGAATAAAGACAAATTTATCATGAAGTAAAAGAAATTTGAGCTTCAGGGCCCCTCATTTGCCTGGGTCTTTCTAAGGTCTTTGAAGAAGGGATCTAATAGTGTGTTCGCATGTTCCTGCTTTTACAAAATTTTCAGAAGTAATATTTCTAAAACTATTTTTCTTAAAGAAGACCCATAAAATCCTATAAGCTTTAAGCTCCATAAAACTTGAATTCACCTCTCTCAAGTTGGAGAGAGGGATTCATGGTTTTTCAGAGCTTCTTAATGAATCTTGAATATTCAAGGAAGGCCTGAGGCCACCGACCATTTGAATCTAAGCTGATCTGCATAATAGATTTGAGAATTGTATTTTCTGGGAAGCCTGAAGGTAGATAAGTTGGAAAATGAAAAGGTGTAAAGTATTTAGAGGGGGAAAGGAGCAAGTCAAACTGTAATGGACTCTCTCTCCAGTACCTTGTATCTTGAGTCAAGTCTGCAAGGCCCAAAATGTCTCGCTTAGGGAGTTTTTGCCGCGAGAATTCACAGAAAAAGGATTGATTTCTGATCTTACAATGACATGGAGAAGAGAACAACTAATTGGGTGTAAAGTAAAAGTGAGATCCGATTCACCAATCTAGATGTAGCCACATTATTTTTGGATGGGATTAACATTTAAATCAGTAGACATTGAGGAAAACATGTCACCCTCCATAATGTGGGTGGACCTCATCCAATCAGTTCAGTGCCTTAATTGAATAGTAATAAATATTTATCAGAAATGACCTGAGAATATTTTTCTACAGAATGTGGGATATAAAAACATAAAACATGGCCTTTAGTTGAACTGTAGGTCACAAGGATTCAGAGTCAAATGAATCAAAATGGAGTTGTGCCAGCAGTTGGTTTGCCAATAATCCCAAAAGGCACACTCCCAAACACCATAACCCGGAATGCTGAAATCCCAAAAGATCAAAATCTTCAAAATATAATTTCAGAAAAAAATATTTTAAAAATTTCTTTAAAATGCATCTATTTACAATTTCAAAGAAAATTCATTTGAGAAACTTATAAAAGCAGGACAACACGTAGGCTAATTTACACAATAAAATAGGCCAAAATAACATGCATAGTTTTGCAGCATAAACATTCAGGTATACTACTGACACACATGTATAACATTTATGAGCAGTGAACCATATTCATAAAAAAATAGGTCAAAAAGAAAAATCTACAAACAGATACCACCATGACCGTAATTATGTGCACCCGACTTTATAACTGCTGTCATCTGAAACAGCATGATGAATAACCTGGGTCTTTTGACAGGATGGATCTGAACCAAGGTGGGTCATGACTACATATGGAGTTGCTGAAGGATATGAGATTTGAAGAAATTTTACCCTTCACAAACGCAGATGTACGGAAAACACATCTCTTCATTTATCAAGGAAATTTCAACATTTTTAGGTACAAGCGCCATGCTTACACACATGAATGTTGAAATAATGCGCATTTATGGAGTCAAATTAACAAAAACTGCATTAAAAAAATGAGAAACTAAAAGTCTTTACTTACACTTCCAGTATGGGAAATGATGTGAAGATGGACTACATGGCATAGTAAATTGTAAAAATATAATGCTGACCATTTACAACAGTGGGGGACAATTTCAATGTATGAAAAGTGTATTAACATAGTAGATTATTGGTAATTGCATGGAGGATGTTCAAAAGAGCTAGCTGAGTTGCACAATGATTAACTATATTTTGAAGTCATGCATCACCATGAATAGCTGCCTTTTTTTATTTAGGGCACGGCTATCCTAGGAGGATACTTTCACATTCATCTTCTGTATGGAGCTGCTCTTTTTGAAATTCTATGATTCTGTTTACACCAACATGAACATTACTTATTCAATTTTCACACATTCTGTGGCATTCTTCTATGTTGTTTTTGGTATGTAGAAATTCATTTTACATGTACTCATATACAGTTCACAAATTAGGTGGAATCTGTAAACCAAAAATAAAATTGTAAGGCCCCTCAACCATCAGAATGGACCCCTCCTATTCACAAGGGCATTCCAGAGTTAAGCTGAAAAACTAGTCCAGGTCATGACGGAAGAGAAGACCAGACATGCCTCATTATACCCCTCCACTAACATCCACACAGGACGCAAGCCTGCTGAGAAACAATTACAATCTATTCTTTCTGAAGCCTGCTACTTGGAGGTTTCATCCCTGGGGATAAAACCTTCGTCTCCACAACCCAGACATTGTTTTCCATTGATAGTAACTCTTTCAACCAATTACCAGTCAGAAAAAATTTAAATCTACTTATGACCTGGAAGCACCACCCCATCCCCTCCGTGAGTCGTCCTGCTCTTCCAGATGGAATCAATGTAAACCCTACATTTATTGATTGATTTATTATGTCTCCCTAAAATATATCAAAGCAATCTGTACCCCAACCACCT
Source organism: Aotus nancymaae (assembly GCF_030222135.1). Lineage (NCBI taxonomy): Eukaryota > Metazoa > Chordata > Mammalia > Primates > Aotidae > Aotus > Aotus nancymaae. Next base: position 70,194,975 of record NW_026988422.1, on the reverse strand, counting down.
TAGGCACATGTCATCAGGACATCCCGAAGCTGTGTCACAGGCACATCCTTAACTTTGCCAAAATAAACTCTTTAATTGAATGAGATCTATCTCAGATACTTTTGGGTTCACAAAGCAATACTGGTAATTAGAAAGCAACACTGTTGTGAAAGTGTCTTCTTATCTTACTACGAACCTGATTACTTTCTAACATCAGTAGCTTCACTGCTTTCTTTAGAAAAATACTGTTTTAACTCATTAAAAGTTTCTGAAATATCACCAACTAGAAAGAACGCCAATGCAGACAAACGACTCATTTTTAAACTGAAATATTTGTCATGGCCATATCACATGGCCAATTCACTCGTCTTAATGTTTTGTCAAATGAATTGAGCTGAGTGGAAAAAAAATAGACATTATTGGTTAAACCTCGAAATTCACTTTTGGAAGCTTTGATCACACCTAATTCCAAATCTGTCATTATTGTTTAGGAATTAAATTGAAATCCATTTTGTTCTGCCAAATCCACCAAATCTTCATGTAAGAATTTACAAAGTACTTTGCTTTTTCCAGTCATTAATACACAAGTGAGCAGATAAGTTTTACAAACGAGTAGAGTAGATATGTTCTAGAATTTGGGGATCTAACAGGGGCAAGAATTGCATATAGTTGATAAAAAACAGTTGGGACAGTTTTGAAAATGCTATTCATTAGCCAAAGTGAAACATGCGCTAGTTATTTGTGTCTTAAGTTTAGTGATGAACATTGATGAACATAAGAATTCTATCTTCTTCAATGGTAAAATTAAACCAAGAATAGGTATTATTTAATGTCTTTTGTAACACTACAAGAACTTCTATATGAGCAAGTGTTTTTGGTTCAGAAGGTTACTAAACTTGTGATTTTTTTATTCTCTGACCAAGGGCATTTTTTTAAAGGGAAGCTTGGCATTAAGTGTGCAGGGGCAGAAATCAACCATGACTGAATACTTTGATAGGGGATATTTCTTGTGTTTTTTTGCCTGCATTTTTCACTTCTATGACCTTCAAAACACTGAGGGAAGATCTTCCCCACCTAGTTCACTCAGACTTACACACCAATCTCCTCTGGAGACATCATCAGAGACATACCCGAAGTGTTATACTAGGTGTCTAGGTATTCTAGGTAATTCAGTCAAGTTGACGCCTAAAATTAAATTCACAGGTTTACCCCTTGTTGATTTGGCACTCATATGCATCTCCTTAAACCATACTTAATCTCCAAACAAAGACAATACAAAGGCATAGCTACACCTAACATGATGCACCTAACACAGTGCATTTCAAACTCATTCATTTTGGCAAAAGAAAATAATTAAAAACCGTGATGCAATCATTTTGCATGTAGCCAAAAATGTACTAATCTTATCCTTAGAATTTGGCTTACAAGATTTAAACATTTGGGATTATAGTATTCAGGATTGCGCCTTTCAGGTCTGTAATCAGCACTGGCCAAGAGTTGCCAATGCTTTTATGCAGCTAAAGAAACCTTAGATTCAGACACCTAGTGATTCAACATGAGTCCTTTCTCACATGGCGAGTGGATTCATGATTCCTCCACCAGGCTGGATCATTAACAGTGAAGGAGGAAGGGTAGCTTCCTCAACTTCCTCTGACAGGCTCATGTGAGTACAGATAGCCACATAAAGGCAAATTCTAAAGAAGCCAAACTGAGATGCAGGTTGGTGGGTCACAGGTTTATAGAATCACTGTAGTAAGACCTGAGGTGAAATTGCAGGATGTAGTGAATAGGACATAACTGTAGGCAGACACTTACTTGGCAATATACTGGCACAACCTCAGGAAGTTAAGTAAAATGTTGATACATATCAGGTATCTTTTATGTGCTAGGCATGAGTTCAATGCTTTGGGGCTATTAATGCATTTTCCCATTTTTTTCTCAGAAATTCACCATGAAATCATGAAATGGTGTATTAATCTGTTTTCATGCTGCTGATATAGACATATTCAAGACTGGGTAATTTACAAAAAAAAAAAAGAGAGAGAGAGAGAGGTTTATGGACTTATAGTTCCACATGACTGGGGAGGCCTCACAATCATGGTAGAAGGTAAGAAGGAGCAAATCACATCTTATATGGATTAGGCAGGCAAAAGAAAGGTTGTGCAGAGAAACTCCTGTTATCAACACCATCGTATCTTGTGAGATCCACTCACTATCAGGAGAGCAGCACAACAAAGATTCACCCCACGATTCAATCATCTCCCACCAGGTTCCTCCCACAACACACGGGAATTATGGGGGCTACAAGATGAGATCTGGGTGGAGACACAGAGGCAAATCATGTCATTGTGCCCCTGGCCCCTCCCAAATCTCATATTTTTATATTTTAAAACAATCATGCCTTCCCAACAGTCCCCCAGAGTCTCAACTCATTTCAGCATTAACTCAAAAGTCCACAGTCAAACATCTCATCTGAGACAAGGCAAGTCCCTCTGCCTATGAGCCTGTAAAAACAAAAGCAAGCTAGTTACTTCCTAGATACAATGCGGGTACAGACATTGGGTAAATACAGCCATTCCAAATGGGAGACATTGGTCAAAACAAAGGGGCTACAGGCCCCAGGTAAGCCCAAAATCCAGTGGGGCAGTAAAATCTTAAAGCTCCAAAATGATCTTCTTTGACTCCATGTCTCACTTCCAGGTCTCACTGATGCAGGAGGTGGGTTCCCATGGTCTGGGGCAGCTCTGCCCCTGTGGCTTTGCAGGGTACAGCCTCCCTCTTGGCTGCCTTCATGGGCTGGTGTTGAGTGTCTGTGTTTTTTCCAGGCACACGGTACAAGCTATCAGTTGATCCATCATTCTGGAGTCTGGAGGATGGTGGCTCTCTTCTCACAGCTCAACTAGGTGGTGGCCCAATAGGGACTTTGTGTGGGGGCTCTCACCCCACATTTCCCTTCTGCACTGCCTTAGTGGAGATTCTCCATGAGGACCCCGCCCTTACAGCAAGCTTCTGCCTGGGCATCCAGGTGTTTTCATACATCTAAAATCTATGTGGAGATTTCCAAACCTCAGTTCTTAACTTCTGTGCACACACAGGCTCAACTGCCAAGGCTTGAGGCTTGCAACCTCCGAAGCCACAGCCCAATCTCTACATTGGCCCCTTTCAGACATGGCTGGAGTAGCTGGGATATAGGGCACCAAGTACCTGGGCTGTACATAGCACAGGGTCCCTAGGCCAGGCCCAGGAAACCACTTTTCCTACTAGGGCTCTGGGTCTTTGATGAGAGGGGCTGCCGTGAAGACCTCTGACAAGTCCTGGAGACATTTTCCCCATTGTTTTGGAAAATAACTTTTAATGCCTCATTACTTATGCAAATTTCTGTAGCCAGCTTTAATTTCACCTCAGAAAATGGGATTTCCTTTTCTATCATGTTGTCAGGCTGCAAAGTTTCCAAACTATTATGCTGTTTCCCTTATAAAACTGAATGCCTTTAATAGCACCTAAATCACCTAAGAATGCTTTGCTGCTTAGAAATTTCTTCTACCAGATATCCTAAATTATCTCTCTCATGTTCAAAGTTCCACAAATCTAGAGGGCAGGAGCAAAATGCCACCAGTCTCTTTGTTAAAATATAACAAGAGTCACCTTGGCTCCAGTTCACAACAAGTTCCTCACCTCCATCTGAGACCACCTGAGCCTGGACCTTACTGTTCATATAATTATCAGCATTTTTGTCAAGCCATTCAACAAGTCTCTAGAAACTTTAAAACTTTCCCACATTTTCCTGTCTTCTTCTGAGCCCTCCAAACAGTTCCAGCCTCTGCCTGTTACCCTGTTCCACAGTAGCTTCCACATTTTCAGGTATCTTTTTAGCAGCATCCCATTCTACTAGTACCCATTTACTGTTTTAGTTCATTTTTATGCTGCTGATAAAGACATACCTGAGACTGGGCATTTTAAAAAAGACAGAAGTTTAATGAACTTACAGTTCCACATGGCTGGGGAGGCCTCACAATCATAGTTAAAGGCAAGGAGGAGCAAGTCACATCTTATATGGATGGCAGCAGGCAAGTGAGAGCTTGTGTAGAGAAACTTGTTTTTAACACCATCAGATCTCTTGAGACCCATTCACTATCACCAGAACAGCATGGGAAAGACCTGCTCCTATGATTCAATCATGTCGCACCCGGCCCCTCCCACAACACGTGAATTGTGGAAGGGGGTGCAGAACCAAACTATATCAGATAAAGAAAATAACACTTAAACCAGGAAACTAAGTGGCAGGGTAGAACACAGGACCACTCGTCATGACATCCACGTCCCTTCTTCCCTGCCCAGTGACCCTAATATGGTGTGACATGAACCAATCTCAGATCATGGGCAATGGAGCTGACTTCTTTTTGGGGGTCTGATTCGTTTAACATGATTTAGCACTCTCTTTTTAAGTTGCACATCAGCTTCCTATTCTCCTACAAGTCCTTTTTTTATTTGGTCAGAAACAGAAGGAGCTTTTGTGAAGTAATAAAAACAAGTTAGATACATATATACCAGAAGCAAAGGCCTTTTGGTATTTGGACATGAGTTGGCTGAAGAAAGAATAATCATGGAATAAAAAGAGTGGAAAGAGAATACAGCATTTTTCACTGTTATTTTTTCTGTGCATTTTTGACTGATATGTCTACTTTCTATTTGATTGACGCCAAATATAGAGAGTTAACTAGATCTAATAACAAATATAGAGAGTTAACTAGATCTAATAACAAATGACTTTGAAGCACATTTATTTGAACACCTAGTGTGTCCAAAACAGTTGTTAGAGAATTAAATGCAATTCCTACGTGTAAGAAAGTTATAATCTATCATCACAGCTCTTTGACAACAACATATTTCAATATAAAACTAGAGGCAAAAATAGGTATGATTAAAAGCAATATTACTTGAGGCTGAAAAGAGCTATGTTAACTAAAATATTATGTATGTTCTTTTTCAACTCCATGCTTAGAAACAGCTTAAACCCATCCATATTGAGAAATGTTTACATTCCTAATTAGAGGAAAGTTTATGAACTTTACTATTTTAGAGACAAGAAATATATTTAGTAATGATCATGGCCAATGTTATAAGTCCGTTTTATACAGGCATACCTAGGGGTTTATTTTTTCCATTGGTTTCTAAGCCACATTTATATAAAGATTACTGTTTGAGCTAATTATATAAGTAATTTTTTCCTGCCTATTATATCATGCATTGTGTTAGACAAGAGTGAACAAAATAATGTTGTAGCAAACACTGTTGTTGACCTGCTGATGTGATTTTGCTGTGTTTCCACCCAAATCTCATCCTGAATTACAGCTCCAATAATCCACACACGTCACGGGAAAGACCTGGAGGGAAGTAATTGAATCATGGGGGCAGGTTTTCTCCTGCTATTCTTGTGATAGTGAATAAGTCTTAAGAGATAAGATGGGTTTACAGAGGTGAGTTCCTATGTGCAAGCTCCCTAGGCTGCCACCATGTAAGACGTGATTTTCTTCCTCATCTGTCTTCCACCATGGTTGTGAGACCTCCCTAGCTGTGTTGGACTGAGTCAATTAAACTTTTTTCCTTTATAAATTACCCAGTCTCAGGTATATCTTTGTTAGCACCATGAGAACAGACTAATACACCTGCCATTTTCCCCTCAGCCCTCACCAGTCAAATATTTGCTGACAGCAGCTTACTGCAAGAACATGAACAACTCTTCTTGACATCCTTCTTCCATTTCACCCACTCTGGACTACTAGCAATTTCTCCTTCCTCAGGAGCAGCCCACCACCAGTGCTGGATGAACTTTAAAAATAAACATCCTGGCTTTTTCTCTGGATAAGTAGCTCTGAGGTATATTCTGCATTGCTCCCCTCACAGAGAGATTGAACTATATATCCTTTATCCAGCTTTCAGCTTTTCCCTATTTCATGATGCCGTTCCCCTACTGGTGCTTCTCCAGATCCCTTCAAATTCAAATTCTTGTCTCCGGGACTATATCTTAGGGAGCCCAAACTAAAGTAAATACATAATCTCAGTCTCTATCTTCTAGGAATTTGCAGTGTGAAAACTGTAAAATTACTGTGAAAGAGGCAGTGATTATAAGGGAGGAAAGATAAAAAGTCCAATAACAGTTCAAAGGCAGTTTCTAGGCAAAGTTGATGTAAGTAGACTACGAAAAAGTCAAGAAAATTGATGAATCTGAAAAAAATCTTAGGAGTTGAAATCAAGAGGAGTTGCAGATTAGAACAGAACTGTCCTATTACGGTCAGGATAAAGTGACTTAGAGTGGAAATAGATTACCTGATCTTTTTGATTGATTGGTAATATTTTTGGAGCAGAATTATTTTTGTTGTCAGAGTAGATATAGGTCCATAGATTTTTCATTTATTTATGATGAGAATATTTCAAAATTTGAGTGTGACCCGTCACAAAAACAAATTTGTATGAATAAGGAAATAATTACATTTTATTTTTATTAATTTAATTAAATGATTTAATATCATATGAACACACCTAACACTGTGTACAATAAACTATTTCCATTTTTATTTTGAAATAATTTAAGATGTATAAGAAGTGGAATCAAATGTCTCTCTGCACTTTACACCCAGTAAATTAAAATATAATTTGTAACATATTTAATATAAATAAATATAATATACATATAAAACCTTACATTATTACAAACAGGAAATTGAAAATGGGTAAAAGAGTGTTAACTAAACTCCGAATCTTACTTGGATATCAACAGAAAGACTTTTATATGCACTCATTATTGAGGTTTTGATAAATGTTAGCAGAAGACATAATATAAAAACTCTCAGTTATTCTTTTCCTTTTAGTTTTCTGCGATAGTAAGAGTGACTTGTTAAAACATAAGGCAGACATGGGGCTACAGCTAAAACTTGCTTAGGTATCGCCTGTATCACAGTATGCAATGTTGGTGGGGAAAAAGGGGCACTGAGGAGATGAAGAACATGAAATGAGATATGCTCACGGGACATTTGTTTACTTTATAATTAAGGAAAGATCCATTTTCTTTAAATATTTCCAGGGTGGCCTAGAATTTCAACTTACAATGATATGCTTTTTCTGCTTTTTTGGAATTTATAATCTAGTATAAACAACATATACAAGGCAGTCATGATGGTTTAATATATGATCAACAAGTCAGACGGGCCCACTCAGACGTTTCCTAATGGTAAGATTTTTAAAAAATGTAATCCAAGTTTTATAACAGAAAATAACTGATTTTTCCAACCACAGGACTTGATCTTGACTAATGTATAAGGAAGTACATTTCTTGGTAATGCTGCTTATTTATGTAATTCCTTTGAAGTTGTACAGCTTTATTATGACATTAACTTGGTGGATTTACACATAGAGTGACATGACACTAGCTTGTATGAAATCACAGCTTTTATCTCAAAGGAACTCTTGCCTAATACTGGATTGGAAATTTAAGAATTTCCTTGAGTTCTGGTCTGGTAGTCTATATTCTTTGCTTCTAGCACTGAAGTTTTTATTTTCGTAGGACATGTTTCTTTGTCTCTAGTATTTCAGAGACTCTCTTTTGAATTTATAAAACATAAAACCAAATTAAATGATATATCTCAGCCTTCCTCAAAGAAATAAGTTGATTTAATTTCCCTGAAGTCTGGAAAGATGCATAACGTATCATTTTCATTTTTTATAAATTGTTGTTTTATAAACAGTTTTTTTGTGTTATTAAAATATTGACAATGACTCTGAAGGTAGATGATACATCTTACTTTTATAATATGTTAAATTGTTCCACTGAGCTTTTGGCATCTGCAAACTTTAGTATCTTTTATCTCAAAGTATATGTCCTATCTAAAACAAAATTTTGTGAAAGAAGCATAAAGTTTGATTTGTTTAGAAGACATTGGCATTTTCTGCCACTCAGCTCCAATTATTTTTCAAGAAATAAGAAACTTTCTTTATTTTTCCAGTATCTACATGTTTTAGAGAATTATCGAGTCCTAATGAATAGATCATTGGGGACAAATGCACAATGACCCTCACTAGGTCCTATCACAGGTCCTTGACCTTAGATGAATCAGTCATGTTAACCACTCACAGACTTATCTGACAGAACAAAGTGGCAACCAAACAAATCATGTCAATATCCATTGAAAATCAACAATTCATTAACAGCAGCAGTTCTTCAGCTCTTGGAGGTGATGGCATCAGTAAATTGTGAACATTATACAAATTCCAGCATGAGACTCAATATTGTCTGTTTCAATACGTTTCACGTAATAAAAGCCAAGAAAGACAGAACTGACTTGATGATTTGGGGCAAGGCATGCTGTCCAGGCTACTGCTAAACCAAATGATTTAGCATAATTTGAAGCAAGTCATGCTGTCCTCCCTAGTGCTAAACCAAATGCTAGTTAAGAAAAAATGGGTTGAAGGGGAGAAAAAGCAGAGAAAAAGAAAGGCTTGCATTTTGCATTTTCAGGTAGACATTGAGAAGCTGATGTAAGGTCCACGTTAAAAAAAAAAATTAAAAAATTAGATACATTTAATTAAGATAAATCCAAAGTTTCCAAAACCTCAAAGCATTTCAAGAGATTACACAAGAAATTTCTTGGAAATATCATTAATTCTGACACTTAATTGCATTTCAATTTATTTTATACTTTCTAGTCTTGAAGGATTCATAATTTAAGTCTCTTATCTAAGAGAAGAATGCATAATTTGTTTCAATTGTCTGTTGTTTCAATTAGCCTCTGGTGATCATTTCATATTTAAAGGGTTCATTTGGGAAGATTTGTTTCTGTCTCCTGAACAAAAGGGAGAAAAAGCAGGAGTAACCGAGATTCCCTACAGCTAACTCACCCTCCTGGGGACCACACTGAAAAGATCTATCTTTGGTGAATAGGATAACTTCATGGAAACATATTTTTTTATTTGCTACCTTATTACAGCATTATTCAGTTTGGAACTACAGTGAAAGACTGAATCCTCCACCATTTACTGTTACTAACTTTGCTTTCTATCCATATAAATTATAGCACAGTTAATGAGCTTTGGCACTATAATCATAAGGATGGAAATATTGTTATTGTGTCCTTGCTGATGCCAAGAACATTTCTTTTCTTAAACAAAAAATGGCTCTTTTTTTAAAGAGCCATTCATACATACTTTCCTACTTGTTATTCAGAATCCAATGAATTGAGAGGTTTTCTGATTTTGTTTTTGTTTTCAAATAATAATACATTTGGGCTGGGTGTGGTGGCTCACACCTGTAATGCCAAGACCTTGGGAGGCCAAGGTGGGTGGATTACCTGAGGTGAGGCATTCAAGACCAGCCTGGCCAACATGGTAAAACCATGTCTCTACTAAAAATAGAAAAATTAGCCAGGTGTGATGGTGGGTGCCTGTTATCCTAGCTACTCAGGAGGCTGAGGCATGAGAATCACGTGAACGCAGGAGGCAGAGGTTGCAGTGAGCCAGGATTGTGTCATTGCACTCCAGCCTGGGCGACAAAAGTGAAACTCCATCTCAAAAATAAAAAAAATAAATAAAATAAATAATAATAATACATTTGAACATACTTGTACTTTTAAACCAGTAGCATCATTCTTCTAGAGGTGACAGATGATTCTAAAAGGATGCAAGATCTCTGTCTCCTAAGACTTATTGTTCTGTTGGGGAATTAGGTAAACAACCAGGAAGAGAGAAGTACAGCCCTCAGCAGCAGTGTGGTCAATTAACGAACATGAGTTTCTGAGTTGAATTAGAATTGTGGTTCAGCCACTCATTAACAATGTGACATTGAGAAACAGTTAAAACTCTTATTTAAGTTTCTTCATTTGAAAAGTAATAGATATAATATCTTCTCTTGGGGGGTGGTCATAGTGAGAATCTCATGACCCAATAAATCAAATGTGTCGAGGACACACTGTACCTCATTCAAAGCAGGCAATAAGAATAATTAGTGTTTATTTTCTTTTTATTTTTAGTGTTTCCCTTGTGATCTTCAATTTCTTCAGGGTTAAGCTACTTCTCTAGGATTGGCTTTTTGTTTACTCATCCCAATAGACAATAAAATTGCTCAGTTTTACACAAATTATGTGTTGTAGATTGATTGCAGAAATATTTCCAATGTTTCATCTCTCCCTATATGTACAGTCTATTTAATGTGAGTTTTCAGTTTCCATCAAAAGGTGATTCTCTTTTCCCACCCTTGCCTCTGTGCTGGCCACACGACTTAATGTGGTCAACAGTATGATGTTGTGTGCCACTTACAAGCCTAGGCCTTAGGAGATCTGAATGCCTCCCATTTTTCTCTTGTACTCCTGCTGTGCTATGAATGCAAAACAAACTAGCCTACTGGTTGATACAAGAGAAGTGTCCTAGTCATGTCAGTCACCCAAGAAAGGCAGTCAGCCAATCATCAGACATGTGAATGAGCCCCAGCAGAAGTCAGACAAATTTAGTGGAGGGTAAAATGACACACAGCTGATTACAGTTAAAAGAAAAAAAAAGAACTAAGCAACAGGCTTATATGAATATTGCCTATTTGCATTTCTTTTGTGAATTGCCCACCTATGTCTTTTGTCCTTACATCTCCTAGGGTATTTGTTTTTTTTGAATTAGTAGGAATTTTTGCATTATCAATATTAACCCTTTTTCTGTTATACATGTTGCAAATATTTTTTCACAGTCTAACTTTTGTCATTGTTTACTATTATTTTATGCTATAGGAAATGCAATTTACATCAAATTGATCCATGTGCTTCTTTATAGATTGTTCATGTTGTGCATTATATTAGAAAGCCTTCCCCTCCAAATAATCCTAAGAACACTATGCTGTGCTTTCTAATAGTACCTTTGTGGTTTGGTTAGAATTTATCTCCAGCTGGAATTTGTTGTGAGTATCAATAGTGAGAAGTAAGAATCTAACTCTATTTCCTTCAATTTAGTGAATAAGTGACCATTCTGTTATTGATTGAAAATTCTGCCTCAGTTATAACCTAAGTTTGACTTTATACATGGATCTACTTGTGAATTATTGTATTTTATGAATCTAAGATATAGTTTAGGGCCTGTTGAACACCATCCTAAATGTTTTAGCCTCACACTCCATTTTTATATATTTTAAAAAATATATTTTGTCTCTTCTTTCTTCAAAATTTATTGGGCTATTTCTGACCCATTTGACTTCCACACAAATTTAAGAATCAGTTTCTTAAATATATTTTAAAATCTTGTTGACTCTGTGACTCTGATTATATTGACATTATAGATTCATTTTGAAAAATTAATAATGTTATAATATTGGTCATTTTGATTCACAAACTTGAGGTATCTCCCTGTTTAAGTTTCATGTCATGTCATTTACAAAAATTTTACTTTTTTCAAATATGGTTTGCATATATCTTATGAGATTCATTTCTAAGTGTATTTTGTTATTCTGTGTTTATTTGAATTCTTTTTTTGAACACAGTCGCTCTGCTCTCCAGGCTGGAGTGCAGTGGCAGGATCTTGGATCACTGTAATCTCGGCCACCTGAGCTCCAGTGATTCTTATGCCTCATCCTCCAGAGTAGCTAGAATTACTGCTTAGACAGCAAAGCAAGACTGTATCCAAAAAAAGAAAAAAAGAAAAGAAAAAACTTCAGATCAGATGGTTTCACCAGGAAAAGTATTGGACAATTAAAGAACTAGCAGTAATTCTACACAATCTATTCCAGAATATGGAAGAAAGGGAAATACTTTTCATCTCATTTTATGAAGTCAATATTATCTCAACAACAAAACCAGGCAATGGCAGTCCAAAAAAGAAACAAAACTACAGACTAATATTCCTCATGAATTTAGATGCAAAAATGTTCAATAGACTGTTAGAAAATCAAACCCAACAATTTGTGGAAAAAATAATACACTATAACGAAGTGGAATTTATTTTAGGGATTTCAATATTACTCACTACATAAAGCTAGAGAAAAATCAACAAACACAATCCTATCAATTGATGCAAAAATAGCACTATATTAAACCCTAAAGCAATTGTACTTAACAGTGAAAGACAGAATGGGTTCTCCCTGATACTGATAAAAAGATAAGTACGTCTACTTTTACCACTTTCATTCAACCTAGTTCCTAATGTTATAACTAGTGTAATCAAGCAAGAAAAATAATTAAAACAGACTGGGAAGAAAGAAAGAAATATTTTTGTATATGACATGATGGTCTCTGCAGAACATTTCTCAGGACTGATTGAGAAGTGGCTTCAGCAAGGTTGCAGGATAGAAGGCTAACACACAAAAATCAATCACATATTTATCTACTAGATATAAGCATCTGGAAACTGCAATTATTGACCTAACACCATTTAATATCTCTCCAAAGAGAATGAAATACTAATACAAACTTAACAAGATATACAGGATCTATGTACTGAATATTAAAAGCTGCTGATAAAAAATTTCAAGGAAGATCTAAATATATAGGGAGACCTACAACTTTCATGGATTGGACAAATCAATACAGTAAATATGCAATTGCCCCAACATTGATCAAATAGGATTAATGCAATTTGCATTAAAATTCTAGCAATGTTTTTTGTAGATGAAGACAAGTTTACAGTAAAATTTATATGGAAAGTCACAGCACAATAATAGCTAAAACCGTCTTGAGACAGTAGAATAAAAGAGGGAGAATCAAATTACTTAAAGCTTACTATATAGCTACAATAAGCAAGGTAGTATGAAATTGATGGAAAGATAGACACACAGATTAATGGAATAGAATAGAGAACCAGAATAGACTTAAAGAGATTTGCTCCACTGATTTTTGACAAAGCTGCAAAGGCAATTCAATAGAGGAAGAAAAGTCTTTTCAAAAAAGGGTGTTGAAACAATGGAAAATCCAAAGGCCAAAAAAAAAAAAGAAAGAAAAAGAAAAGAAAAGAAAGACATTTGAACCTGTCTGACATCTTGTGGAAAAATAAACTCAAAATGGACCATCACCATGGATTTAAATATAAAATGCAAAATTATAAAACTTTTAGGGAAAAAATAAAGTCTTTTTAGGAAAAAAAGCAAAGCCCTATCTAGGGGTAGGCATAGTTCTTAATTATTATACCAGAAGAAAAAATTAGTAAATGGAACTTAAATCAAAATTAAAAATGTTTTCTTGGCCAGGCACGGTGGCTCACAACTGTAATCCCAGCACTTTGGGAGGCCGAGGAGGGAGGATCACTTGAGGTCAGGAGTTTGAGACCAGCCTGACCAACTTGGAGAAATCCTGTCTCTACTAAATATACAAAATTACCCAGGTGTGGTGGTGCATGCCTATAATCCCAGGTACTTGAGAGGTTGAGGCACAAGAATTGCTTGAACCCAGGAATCGTAGGTTGCAGTGAGCTGAGATCGTGCTATTGCACTCTAGCCTGTGCAACGAGAGTGAAATTCTGTCTCAGAAACAAAACCAACAACAATAACAACAACAAGTTTTATTTATGAAAGATCCTGATAAAGGAATAACAGAAAAGCTACAGAGTGGCAGAAAAAATATTTGCAAACTACATATTTGACAGAGGACTGATATCTTGAATATATAAAGGACTCTTAAGACTCAACAACAAAAAATAAAACAATCTATAAACATCAAAATTAGAAAATAAGCAAAAGCTGTGTATAAACATATATAGATTAGAAATAAGCCCATCAGGAGGTATTCAACATCATTATTTCTCAGGGAAATGCAAATTAAAAGCATAATGAGATATAACTACATACCTATTATAATGTCTACAATAAAAAAAAGTTAAGGACAATAAAAAATGTTGTTGGGGGTGCAGACAACTGATCACTCACACCTTGCTAATGGGAATATAAAACAGTGCAGGCAATTTGGAAAAGAGTTTGTAAATTTCTTAAAAATCAAGGCATATCATATGACCCAACAATTATACCCCTGGGTTTCTTATACTACAGAAATGAAATTTCATGTTGGCATACAAACCTGTATACAAATGTTCATAGCAGCTTTTTTTTTTTTTTTACAGCGGCCCCAAACTAGAGAAAACTCATCAGGTGAATGGTTAAACAAACTGTGGTACCTACAAATACTAAAAATACTATTTAGTATTTCTTTTACTCAGCTCATTTCATTACAAATAAATGAACTGCTCATATTTCCAACAACTTGGTTGAATCTCCAGGGAATTATGAGGAGTTAAAAAAGTCAATCCCAAAAGGTTACATGAATCATGATTCCATTTACCCAAATTTGAAATGACAATATTTTATAAATGGAGAACATATTACTGGTTGTCAAATGTTAATAATGAAGGCAGAGGGAAGGGAGATGTGTGGGTTATTAAAGAGGAATACTAGAGGTCCTGGCAGTAATGGAGCTCTTCTGTGTCTCAACTCAGGTGGGGGAAACAAACCTATACATGTTCTAAAATTTTATAGAACTAAATACACACACCGACACACACACACCCATAATAAGTACAAGTAAAACTGAAAAATACTGAATATGATAAGTTGATTATATACCAATATTTTGGCTGAAATATAACACAAAATATTTATGAGATATTGCCACTAGGGAAATTAACTAAGTGATATATGGGACATCCTAATTTACAACCATCTCAGTAATAATTTCAATTTAAAAATTGATCAAAGCATCAAATATCTAATGATATATATACTTATAAATAATATGGCAAAAAAGAGAAAAATATATATGGAAGCAGAAATATTTGAAATGGCAACAATCAAGAAAGAGCTTTAGAAAATTAATGAAAGACAACAATCCACAGATCCAAGATGCACAGAGAACACCAAAAAAAAAAAATAGATAGATGCAACAGGTGCAAAACGAACAAATAAAAAGGAAGTTATCAATGCAATTCTACACACAGTAAAAATATCTTTCAAAAAAGAAGGCAAAATAGAGACATTTTTAAACAAACAAAAGCTGAAGGGATTCATTAGCAGCAGATCTGTATTACCAGAAATGTATAGCAATGTTCTTCAGGTATTAGTACGACCCCACACAGAAATTAGCATCTACCCAAAGAAGTGAAGCACTCCTTGATGCACCAAACAGTTGTTAAGGGTCTACTGTGTTTTCTACGATGACTCCTTGTAACCTGTTTCTATATTGTGAATTTAATTCAGTGGTTTGAGCCAGCATTGTATATATATTTAATATGTAGAAATACATAAGTAGAGCCACATGCACAAGGAACTGCATCCCCAACTGCAAATTTGGAAGTACAGTCTCGTTCAAGTGGAAACCTCAGTGGTAAAGTGAGAAGAACATTGGCAGTGTTGTATGGGGTTATTTTTGCCTCAGCTCCTAAATAGGTCTGGGGCTCCTAAGATTATTTCTTCAGCTGGGGCTCACTTGCTTCACGTGTGGTGTCAGGTGCCATCTAGATCCTTGCTACTGAACCTACAGCTCATGGCCAACAGTACCCATGTCATTGAGTATTAGAGAAACAGAACCTCATGTCTCACTCTGACACATGACACTGGAATCTCCATTGTCACAAAATTTAAGGTGACTTGTATGTACATAAAACTTTCAGAAGCACTGCATTTGATAATTTCCCAAGAATTATGATTAGAAATAGATACAAAGTGACTGAAAATGAAGTTTATGCTCCTTGCTTCTCTCTTACCCCAAGTAAATTTGAGAATGCTACCCAGTTTCTAGCATTCAAATGGAAAAAAAATCAAACATAATGGAGATTTTCGCCTTTTATGATCATCGATGTAGTATTAACTATAGTAATAATTCTTAACATGTATCAAAAAGTGGCTGAGCGCATTTCCTATTTCATTATTCCTTATATCTAATTTAAAAGATATTGGTTTATTTCCTCTTTTTTATAAAATTAGAAGCTGAGGACTTGAGAAAATAAATATCTTGTAACACAAAGTTAAGACTGACTCTGGCAATATACAAACTTAGGCCCTCTTACTACCAAATGCCTGCTAAGGAAGAAGCTATACACCTTCTATGGCAAGGTGAATCCTAGAGGCAGAAAGTTTGGATTTCCTTGTTTATAAGGTAAGGTTAATATAAAGGTCTACTTTGCACAATTTTGAGAATCGTCTCTAATATAGATATATTTCATATATTGATATCAAAATTATTTTACTTATATATAAAGATGCTATATCTTATTTCCTCAGGAAATACTAGATTTTTTTTTGAGACATAGTCTCACTCTATCACCCAGGCTGGAATGCAGTGTGTGATGTGCAATTTTGACTCACTGCAACTTCCGCTTCAGCAGTTTAAGTCATTCTCGTGCCTCAGTCTCCTGAGTAACTGGGATCACCGGTGTGTACCACCACACCTGGCAAATTTTTGTATTTTTTTGTGGAGATGGGGTTTCACCATGTTGGCCAGGCTCGTCTTGGACTGCTGGCCTCAAGTGATCCACCCACCTCGGCCTCCCAAAGAACTGGAATTACAGGCATAAGCCACAATGCCCCTAAATATTTAATTTATAAAGTGGCTTAGACTCTTCTTTTTCTATTTTAATCTATTTTCCGATATGGTAAAAGAAAAAAATGGCCATTCTAAAATACAAATCTGATTATTTTATATTACTGGTTTTAAAACTTCAGTGAGCCTCACTGATGCCAAGAGTAATAGTTCCCAAGTCAGCTACGTTTTAGATATATCTGGATATTTTGAAAATATAGATTCCCTGACTCCACCACAATGTATTAAATTAGGATCTCTAGGCATCACCTTGGGTTCTTCCTATACTTACTTTTCTTTTTAGTCTGGCTGCATCTCTGCATTCAGGACAAATTAATTAATTATTCTATATTAAGTAATATTTTTGTTTTAATATCATTTCTACAGATTGAATTTGGGGGAATTAAAGCAAGTTCAAATATATCTACTAAAGTTTAATTATTGCTTTTATACATGACCAAGAGAGACTTCCTACTCCTCTTTTATTCTTGTTTTTCCAAATTTTAAAACCGAAACACTCAGCTTTCTTCATTGACAACAGGTTCAACTATTTGAGATTAAATGCACCATATTTTTCAAAAACACATATACACAGTAGACAAACTATGTAACAATAAGGAAAACAAAGTTTTTAAAGGTCTAGTTTTTCAATATTATGTCAGAAATTTCAAATTCAGAATGGCAATAAACCTTTCCTGCCTTTTACTTCCTATGCTGGTTCAGATTGCCTAACAGCAGATGTCCACTTATGATCATATTTTGATTACAGAAGTTATCAAAGAATAAATGAAAACAATATAAAAACATAGTAATAAATGAAGACATTACTTCTTTTATGTTTTAATTTGAAATTACCAAGGAGAGAAACATATTATCTAAGAATCCTTTAGCAGTTACTTAATATCTTTGAGTCTCAATTTTTCTCATCAATAAAAAGGAAAATAGTATTAATCTCATAAAGTTTAATACTATTTGATTTAAATATTAATTAATTTCTCATTTAATTGTGGGGAATTAAATTTTTTTTATGTATTAAGTATTTAGAATGATGCCTAGATATAGTAAATGCTTTGAAAGAATTAGACTTGATTATTGTTATTATATTTTATACACTTTATGTTTTCTCTGGTCTTTTTCTGTACATTCATCAGGTTTCAATTAGGGATACATAAAATTTATCTCCCAGTTTCCTCTTGTTCTTACTCACTTCTTCACATCCATTTTTCCTTCCTGAGTGCTTGTCCTTCAGACTCCAATCTCCAGCATCAGACTTGAAGACAATAGCCATCCAAAGACTGCTTAGCCAGCTCACACAATTACATCAGGACAGATCTGTGGCAAATTGCCTCATATAAATTCAGTAATTCAATCTTGAGAAATTTCATTTATGGAAATAATAAGAAACTAATACAAATGCTTTCAGGCAGGAATGCTTATTATAACGTCATTTAAACATAAAGGAAATAAATGGAGGCATACAAATGCCTAATAATAAGGTAATTGTTAAATATATAAACAAAGTTACATTCCTTTAGCTCTTTATGAGCAATAAGAAATCATCTGAAGATGCAAAAATTACTGGTAAGAGTAAGTACACAGAATATTATAACACTGTAATTGTGGTAAGTTACTGTAATTTCAAATAGAAAGACCAAAAGATGAGCCAATCAAAAATAATTACTGCAACGTTTCAAGACACAGACAATAAGATATAAATAGAAACACAAAAATTAAAAGCCAAAAATTAAAATGTAGAGTTTTAATTTTCCTTTTGTTTGTTTATGCAATTAGTATTGTCATCAGTTTAAAATAATGGGTTATAAGCTATTTTGCAAGCCTCAAGGTAACCTCAAATCAAAAAACACATCACAGATACATAAAAAATAAAAAAGAAAGATATTAAAATATATCAGCAGAGAAAAACACCTTCACTAAAAGGAGGGCAGGAAGGAAGAAAATAAGGAAGAGAAGACCACAAAGCAACCAGAAAGCAAATAGCAAAATGGAAAAAGAAAGTTCCTGCTTATCAATAATAACATTGAATATAAATGTACTAAACTCTCCAATCAAAAGATATAGAGTGGCTAAATGGATTTCTAAAAAGACCCATCAATCAGTTGCTACAAGAAATACATTTCACCTATGAAAACACACATAGACTGAAAATAAAGGAATGGAAAAACATATTACGTGTCAATGGAAACCAAAAAAAGACCAGAAGTAACTACGCTTATAGTGTGGCCTGTCTCTGTGTCCCCACCCAATTCTCATCTCAAACTGTAATCCCTAGAATCCCCATGTGTCGGGGGAGGAACCTGGTGGGAGGTGATTGGATCATGAAGGCATTTCTCCCATGCTGTTCTTGTGATAATGAGTGAGTTCTCATAAGATTTGACAGTGTTATAAGGAGCTCTTCCTACTTCGCTTCTCACTTTTCTCTCTCCTGCTGCCATGTGACGATGGTCCATGTTTCCCTACACCTTCTGCCATGATTGTAAGTTTTCTGAGGCCTCCCCAGCCATGTAAAACTATGAGTCAATTAAACCTTTTTTTTTAATAAATTATTCAGTCTTGTATATTTTTTGATATCAGTGTGAAAACAGACTAATATAGTAAATTATTATCACAGAGAGTGGTGCACTGCTATAAAGACACTAGAAAATGTGGAAGCAACATTGTGACTGGGTAACGGGCAGAGTTTGAAGCAGTTTGGAGACTTCAGAAAAAGACAGAAAGACGTGGGAAAGTTTGGAGCTTCTGAGGTACTTCTTGAATAGTTTTGACCAAAATGCTGATAGTGATGTGATCACTGAAGTCCAGGCTGAGGTGGTCTTAGATGGAGATGAGGAATTTGTTGGAAACTGGAGCAAAAGTCACTCTTGCTATGCTTTAGCAAAGAGGCTGGTGGCATCGTGCCCATGCTGTAGAGATCTGTGGAACTTTGAACTTGAGAGAGATGATTTAGAGTATCTGGTGGAAGAAATTTCAAAGCAGCAAAGCATTCAAGATATGACCTGGATGCTCTTAAAAGCATTCAGTTATACATTCACAAAGAGATGGTTTGAAATTGGAACTTATGTTTGAAAGGGAAGCAAAATACAAAAGTTTAGAAAATTTGTAGCCTGATTATGTGATAGAAGAGAAAAAACCATTTTCCAAAAAGGAATTCAAATTGGCTGCAGAAATTTGGAAAAGTAATGAGGAGCAAAATGTTACTTTCCAAGACAATGGGCAAAACGTCTTCATGGTTTGTCAGAGGTCTCAAGGCACCCACTCCCATCACAGGCCTGGAGAGATAGGAGGAAAAAATGGTTTTGTGGGCTAGGTTCAGGGCCTTGCTGCTTTGTGCACTCTCAGGACTTGGTGTGCTGAGTCTCTGCCATAACTGAAGGAGGCCAACATGGAGCTGAGGCCATTGCCTTAAACACTGCAAGTGCCAAGCCTTGGTGAATTCCACATGGTGGTGGGACTGTGGGTGCACAGAAGTCAAGATTTGAGATTTGTGAACCTCTGTCTAGATTTCAGAAGATGCGTGGAAATGCCTGCATATCCAGGCAGAAGTTTGCTGCAGGGGTGGAGCTCTCATGGATGACCTCTGCTAGGGCATTGCAGAAGAGAAACATGAGATTGGAGTTCCCATACAGAATCCACACTGGGGTGCTGCCTGGTGGAGGTATGAGAAGGGGCCACTGTCCTGCAGACCTCAGAATGGTAGATCCATCAAGAGTTTGCACTGTGCACTTGGAAAGGCTGCAGATACTAAATCTCACCTGCGAAAGCAGTCAGGTGGTAGGGTGTACCCTGCAAAGCCACAGGGGTAGAGCTGAGCAAGACCATGGAAGTCTACTCTTGCATCAACATGACCTGGATGTGAGACATGGAATCAAAGGAGATTTGGAGCTTTAATATTTGTTGACTGCCCTATTGGATTTAGGAGTGACTCAGGGCCTGTTTTCCCTTTGTTTTAGTCAGCTTCTCCTATTTGGAACAGGTATATTTACCCAGTGCTTGTATACTTTCATTGTATCTTGGAAGGATCAAACTTGTGTTTGATTTTATAGGCTCATAGGTGGAAGGAATTTGCCTCATCTCAGATTAGACTTTGGACTTGGACTTTTGGGTTAGTGTAATGCTGTAATGAGTTAAGACTTTTGGGGACTGTTGGTAAGGCATGATTTTGTTTTGAAATTTGAGAACATGAGATTTTGGAGGGGCCAGGAGCAGAATTGTATGGCTTGGTTCTATGTCTCCACCCAAATCTCATCTCAAATTGCAATCCCCATGACCTCCACAGGAAGGAATCCAGTAGAAGGGGTTTGGATTATGGAGGTGGTTTCTCCCATGCTGTTCTCATGATAACTGGTGAGTTCTCATCAGCTCTGATGGTTTTATAATGTGCTCTTCCCCCTTTGCTCCTCATGACAACTGGTGAGTTCTCATGAGCTCTGATGGTTTTATAATTTGCTCATCTGTCTCCTGATGCCATGTGAAGAAGATCTTTGCTTCCCCTTCCCTTTCTGCCATGATGGTAAGTTTCCTGAGACCTCCCCAGCCATGTAGAACTGTGAGTCAATTAAACCTCTTTTCTTTGTAAATTACCCATTCTGGGTATATTATAATATACACTAATTTACCCAGTAGTGTGCAAAATACTAATACAGCTTATATCAGACAAAATGGATTTTATGACAAAAAATATACAGAGAAATAAAGATGGTCATTATGTAATAGTAAAGGGTCAACTCAAAGAAGATATAATAATTCTAAATATATATGTACCCAATATAGTAAATACAGCTTTATAAAGCAAATATTATTAGAGCTAAAGATAGAGATGAGTCCAATACAATAACAACTGGATATTTCAACACCCCACTTTCAACATTGGACAGATCTTCTATATAGAAAATCAACAATAAAATATCAGACTTAATCTGCACTATAGACCAAATTGATCTAATTGACATTTTAAAAATGTTTCCACCATTGGTTGCAGAATATATATTCTTCTCCTCAACACATGGATCATTCTCAAGGATAAAACATAAGTCACAAAACAAGTCTTAAAACACTCAGAAAATTGAAATAATATCAAACATCTTTTCTGATTATAATAGAATAAAATTATAAATTAATAACCAACAGAATATTGGTCTTGAAATTCTAGGCTGAAGCAATCATCCTGCCTTGCCCTCCCAAAGTGCTAGGATTACAGGCATAAGCCACTGGGCCCAGCCACTGGATTATTAGAAACTATACAAGCACATGGAAATTAAACAATATGCTCCTGAATGACCAGTGGTTCAACGAAGAAATTGAAAAGGAAATTTTAAAATTTCTTAAAATAATAATGGAAGCACAACATACCAAAACCTATGGGATACAGCAAAAACAATATTAACAGGGAAGTTTATAGCTAGAAGTGCCTATACCAAAAAAGAAGAAAAATTTCAAAAAAAAACATTCTAACTATGCATCACAAAAAATTAGACCAGCACGAGCAAGCAAACCCAAAATTAGTAAAATAAAATAAATAGTAAATATCAGAGCAGAAATGAATGGAACTGAAATGAAGAAAAAAATACAAAAGATCAAGAAAATAAGTTCATTTTTTGAAAAGATAAGCAAAATTGACAAAGCGTTAGCCAGACCAACTAAGAAAAAAGAGAAGACCCAAATAAATAAAATCATGGATGAAAACAGAGGCATTATAATCAATATCACAGAAATTCCAAGGAATATTCATGGCTACTATGAGCAACCATATGCCAATAAATTGGAAATCTAGAAGAAATGAACAAATTCCTAGATACATACAACCTACCAAGATTGAACCATTAAGAAATTCAAAACCTGAAGAGATCAATAACAAGTAATGAGAAAAAAGCACAATAAAAACTCTCTCAAGAAATGAAACTTGAAAAAAAATATCCGGGACCCAGTGGCTTCACTGCTGAATTCTAAAATTAAAAAAACTAATTCGCATCCTACTCAAACTATTCTGAAAAATAGAGTAGGAGGGAGTGCTTCCTAACTCATTCTACAAGGCCAGTATTACTCTGATACCAAAAGCAGACAAAGACATATTAAAAAAACAAACAAACAAACAAAACAAAGCAAAACTACAGGCCAATATCCCTAATGAATATTGATGCAAAAATACACAACAAAATGCTAGTAAATTGAATTCAACACACATTAAAAATGTCACTCAGCATGATCAAGTGAGATTTATCCCAGGGATGCAAAGACAATTCAATATATGCAAGTCAAGCAATGTGATACATTATATCAACAGAATGAAGGATAAAAACCACATGATTATTTCAATTAATAATAAAAAAAGAATTTTACACAATTTTTTTTTTTTTTTAGTTAGTAGTAATAAGTATCATTTATTTCACCAGTTTGGTGGACAATGTGGATATCTCTTTTTTTTTTTTGTAAATATGTAAAGAATTTTATATATATATATTTTTTTTTCAAAGGGGGCAGAAGTCTGGATCTTAGCTGTCTTTTTTTTTTTTTTGGAAGAAAGAAAGAAATAAAAAAAAGAATGAAGAAGAGGAAGAAAAAGGAAGAGAAAAAGAGAGAGAGAATGAGAGTATTGCTTTCTTGCCCAGGCTAGAATGCAGTTTAGTAATGGGTATTGAAAACCTCTTTTATACCAATAATTATACTTAATGATGTAGACAGGAAGGAATAAGGGAAGAAAATAACAAACAAGCAGCCAACCAATATTTCATTTAAACCTATGAAATGCTATGCGATTACTGAGGAGTGATTTACTTCCAATTATGTAGTCACTTTTGGAATAGGTGTGAGGTGGTAATGTATGTTTTGTGTATTTGAAGTGGAGAGTTCTATAAATGTTTATTAAGTTTACTTGTTCTGGGTCTGAGTTCAAGTCCTGGATGTCCTTGTTAATTTTCTGTCTCGTTGATCTATAGAATCATTAGCTCTTCTTGTTACATTGATCCTTTTGCCATTATGTAATGTCCTTCTTTGCCTCTTTTGATCTTTGTTGCTTTAAAGTCTACTTTATCAGAGGCGAGAATTGCATCTCCTGCTTTTTATTTATTTGTTTATTTTTACTATCTGTTTAGTTGGTAAATCTTCCTTCTTCTCTTTGTTTTGAGTCTTTGTTATCATTGCATGTGAGATAGGTCTGGATGCAGCATAGCAATGGGTTTTGGCTTTTTATCCAATTAGAATATATATAAGCTTAATACTGGCATTTGATGCTAGCTGGCTGTTTTGCCCATTAGTTGGTGTAAATTTTTCATTGTGTTAATGCTCTTTGCTTTTTGATATATTTTTGGAAAAGCTGATATTGGTTGTTCCTTTATATGTATAGTGCTTCTTTCAGAAGCTCTATATTGTAAAGCAGGCCTAGTGGTGGTGAAGTCTCTAAGTACTTGTTTGTTCGCAAAAGATTTAACTTTTCCTTCACTTGTAAAGCTTAGTTTGACTGGATATGAAATTCTGGGTTGAAAGTTCTTTTCTTTAAGGATGTTAAATATTGGTCCCCACTCTTTTCTGGCTTGTAGGGTTTCTGCTGAGAGATCTGCTATTAAGTCTGATAGGTTTCCCTTTATGGGTAACCTGACCTTTCTCTCTGGTTGCCCTTAGTATTTTCTCCTTCATTTCAACCCTAATAAATCTGGCGATTATATGCCTTGACGTTGGTCTTCTTGAAGAATATCTTTGTGGTGTTCTCTGTATTACCTAGAGTTGAATATTACCCTGCCTTGCCAGGTTGGGAAAGTTTTCCTGAATGATATCCTGAAGAGTATTTTCCAACTTGGATTCATTCTCTTCATCACATTCAGGTACACCTATCAAACGTAAATTAGGTCTTTTCACATAGTCCCATATTTCCTGGAGACTTTGCTCATTCCTTTTTATCCTTTTTTCTCCAATCTTGTCTTCTCATTTCATTTCACTAAGCTGGTCCTTGACATCTGATATCCTTTCTTCTGCTTGATCAATTCGACTGTTTAAACTTGTGCATACTTTGCGAAGTTCTTGTGTTGTGTTCTTCAGCTCCATCAATTCACTTATATTCCTCTCTAAATTGTCCATTCTCATTAACATTTCGTCAAACATTTTTTCAAGGTTCTTAGTTTCTTTGCATTGGGTTAGAATAAGTTCTTTTAATTCACAGAAGTTTCTTATCACCCACCTTTTGAAACCTGCTTCTGTTATTGGAACGCACTCGTTCTCCATTAAGCCTTGTTCTGTTACTGATGAGGAATTGCGATCCCTTGTAGAGGGAGAGGCATTCTGATTTTGAGTATTCTCTGCCTTTTTAGGCTGGTTTCTTCCCTTCATTATATATTTATCCCTCTGTCGTCTTTGTAATTGCCAACTTTCTAACTAGGTCTCTGAGAGGACGTCCAACTTGTTGATTCCCAGCACCGAAATCTGAGCAATCCACTGTGCCAGCCAAAACAATGGTGTTAAGATTGATGGTGCTTTTCTGCCTGGGAATCTCCAGACTCTGCATCAAGAACTGCCGCGCTGAGGCGCCAGCAAAACCGCTGCCCCGGCCACAAGAGTCTCCCTGGCGACCCATAGGGCTCCTCCGCTGGGAATCTCTTGGTCCGTGAGCAGCAAATATTCATCTGAAAGTGTGGCATCCTCTTGTTCTCTGCACTTTCACTGGGAGCTACGAGCCCAAGCTGCTAGTGATCAGCCATCTTGGATCTCTCTCTCTTTACACAATTTTATACAAATCATCCATTCATCGTGAAAATCCCCAAAATCCTTGGTGTAGAAGGGACATAACTCAACATAATTGAAGCCATATACAAACCCACAGCTAGTATCATATTGAATGGGGAAAAACAAGTTTTCCTGCTTAGATCTGGAGAACAATAGAGATGCCCACTTTCATCACTGTTTTTTAACACAGTACTGAAGTCCTAGCTAGTGCAATCGAACAAGAGCAAGAAATAAAAGGGATTCAATTTAGAAAGTAAGAAGTTAAATTATACTTTTCTGCAGATATGATCTTATATTTGGAAAATTCTAAGGAGTGCACCAGAAAACAATTAGAACAAATACAACAAAGTTGCAGTTTACAAAATCAACATGCAAAAATTAGTAGTATTTTTATATGCCAACTGCAAACAATATAAAACAGAAATAAAAAATCAATCCTTTTGATAATAGCCACAAATAAAATTAAATACATAGGAATTAACCTATTCAAAGAAGTGAAAATTCTCTAACATGAAAACTATAGAAGACCTGTGAAAGAATAATACACCAAAAACTAGAAGGACATTTCATGCTCATAGATTGAAACAATCAATAGTTTTTAAATGTCCACAGCCAAAGAAGTCTACAGATTCAATGTAATCTCTATCAAAATACCAATGTCCATTCTTCACATAACTAGAAAAAAAATCATAAAACTTACATGAAACCATAAAAGATCCAGAATAGCCAAGGCTATCCGGAGCAAAAGCAACAAAATTGAAGGAATCACATTACTTGACTTCAAATTACACTACAGCTACCTCTCATAACCAAAACATCATAGTACTGGTGGAAAAACAGACGTGGACCAATGCAGAATAGAGTACCTAAAAACAAAATCATATATCTACATATCTACAGTGAACTCATCTTTGACAAAGATTCCAAGAACATACAGAAAAAAAATGTTTGGGGAAAGAATAGTCTCTTCAATAAATGGTGCTGGGAAAACTTGATCTCCATATGCAGAAGAATGAAAATATGCCCTTATCGCTCACCATATATAAAAATCAAAACAGAATGGTTAAAAACGTCTAAGACCTCAAACTGTGAAACTACTAAAATAGAGCACTGGGGATATGATCTAGGACATAGGACTGGGCGAAGATGGAAAAGCAAGGTCATCTCAAGTTAAACAGCTTCTGTAGGTAAAGAAAACAATCAAAAAATAAAGAGACAACCCACAGAATGGGAAAAAATATTTGCACACTACCCACCTGACAAAGTATAAGGAGCTCAAACAACTCTACAGAAAAAAATTAAAAATTCAAATTAAAAATGGGCAAAAGATCTAAATAGACTTTTCTAAGAGGAAGACATACAAATGACTAGGTATATGAAAAGGTGGTCAACATCAGAGATTATCAGAGAAATGAAAATAAAAACTACAAAGAGATATTATCTCATCCCAGTTAAAATGGCTTATATCCAAAAGTCAAGCAATAACAAATGCTAGTGAGGATGTGGAGCATAGGGAATCCTCACACACTCTTGGTGGGAATACAAATTAGTACAATCAGTATGGTGAACAGTTTGGAGATTCCTCAAAAAAACTGAAAATAGAACTATCATATGATCCAGCAATCCCACTGATGGGTGTATGTCCGAAGACAGGAATCAGTACTTCAAAGAGATGTCTGTACTCTTATGTTTATTGCAGTACTATTTGCAATTGGCAAGATTTGGAAGCAACCTAGGTGTCCATCAACAGATAAATGGTAAGGAAAATGTACATATACACTATGGAGTTCCATTCAGCCATAAAGAAGAATGAGATTCCGTTATTTGTTGTGACAAAATGGATGAAACTGGAGGTCATTATGTTTAAGTGAAATAAGCCAGGCACTGAAAGACATACTTTGCATATTTTCACTTATTTGTGAAAGCTAACAGTTGTAACAATTGAACTCATAGAGATAGAGAGTAGAATGATAGTTATCAGATGCTGGGAAAGGTAGTGGGACCGTGACTGAGAAGTGGGGATTGTCTATGATTACAAAAAATCATTAGAAAGTGAATAAGACCTACTATTCGATAGTACAACAGTGTGACCATAGTCAATAATAATTTAATTGTGCATTTTAAAATAACTAAAAGAGTATATTGTTTGTAATACAAAGGATAAATGCTTGAGATGATGAATACCCAATTTACCCTGTTGTGATTATTACACACTCTATACTTGTATCAAAATATCTCATGTACCCTATAAATATCTCTATCTACTATGTACCCCAAAATTTAAAATTTAAAAAAATGTAAATAAGAAAACCAGACAAAAAATAATTACTATTATTTTTAATTGTATATAAAATGACAATAAATTAGAAAATATTTTTAAAAAATAAGCCTTTGCAATTCTGACGTGTATGTAGTACAAATAGAGCTCATGAACTTTTGGAAGTATAAAATTTAAAAATATTTATATACTTGATCTAGTGATATAGATACTGGCAAATTATTCTATTAATATAAACATAATGCAACTGTGGGAAATTATCAAAAAGTTGATAGATGCACATATGCATAAACACTCATCATGATCTTATTTGTAATAGCCAGAAAATAGATAAGATAGGAAAAGCTAAACACTGTTAGTCATATAAATGAAATATTATGCATAAAATCAATTATTAGGTAATCATTGATAAGCATGTTTATGAAGTACTTTAATTATATAGACGTGTTTATTCAATAGCTTTAAGTAATAATAAGATAGGATAAAGTGATCCCAAAGACATACGGAAAAAAGATATTAAATATAATGATGTCTGAGAAGGGTTATTTTAGATTTTTGATCCCTTGTGTAATGTCTACACTGATATCTTCAAAGGACTTGAATTTTTCCTTCTATTAAGCTCTACAATTTTATATTTCCATCATACCTTCTGTAGATAAGGGCTATATCTTTTCATTCCTGAGTTCTCATGATTGTGTGGTACTCTTTCTATATTTGTTACTGAATAGATACTAGATAGTGAATAAATGTGTTCTTTCTAGCTTTCTCTTTCAGTCTTCTAACAAACTCTTGCCTCTGGGTCTCTATTCATTCTCTCTTTCATACATAAATTTCTATCTTGTACTTTTGCAGATTATTTTTCCTATTATCAACCGCCTGTCATAGATTTTGGTGACATAATGGGGAAAGCATAAAAGTGATTAGATGTGTAATTGGTGCTGCTTTTATGTTGCTTTTATGTTCTTTTTGGCAGCACTTTCTTATAATGTGTAAGCTTTTAGAAGGATGACTTTGAGTAATTATTTAAAGGCCCAGGTAACAGCATGACCAACTTGCATTGGAAGGTAGGCGGGGGGATGGCTTACATCTAATATTCTGGAATATTTTCTCTATAATAAAAATTTATAATAAATTAATAGTAGAAATTTTGAGTAATTGTACTGAAGTGCATAGCACATAAATTCTACATTGCATTTCTTCACATCCTATTGGATAAAAGATCCTCTCTTGTGATTTATTGAATCTGAGCTAGCTAGGTTAAATCTTGATATCCAGGCCTTTAAAGTTTTACTTATTTTTAAGAAGAAATTTGGAGATAAATAACTGAATAGATTTTTAAATTAAAAGTAGCACAGATGAGTCTCAATATGAAACGGCTCCTGAACTCTTTCTAAAATAAAAGTTCACGTGCCAATGAGAATTAGTAGCCTTATCTGTACCTGGATTTGATTAGACATTTTTGTGATTCTGAATAGTTTTCTATTTCAGTTGTCATAGTCTGGCAACCAAAGGTTTAAAAATTCACGGCCTTCTGTAAAATAAATTGTTTAAAAGATTTTGTAGGTCCCGGAATAATGCGTTTGCGATTCAAAAACAGTTTTAAGCTGAGGGTTGTAGGAAGTTCAGCTCTCTTGCTAATTATGTGATTTCAGACACATACCAAATTTTTTATTCTTGAAATGTGTCATTTCCAAAAGGATGGATTTGGGCAGCATTTTCCTGATGATCCCTTCATCTCTAGTCCATCCTGGCTTTGATATACAGGATGTTCTTCATAAAGTATCAGTCCCAGTCGATCCCTGTGGCAAGTGGCTGTATGAGCTTGAGGCTGGAGTGAGTTATGATTGCACCTGTGAGTAGCCACTGCTATTCACAGCAGTGAGACCCCAGAGACAGACCTCTTTCTTAAAAAAAAAAGTATCAGTTCCTTGATTCAGCAAATTTGGATAATTTATTTCAGAAAAATAAAGAGTATTTTGAACTGAAAGACATCCTTTTGTCTATAGTTTGAGGAAGCTGAGGACCAGAGTCCTTAAAATGACCCTCAGGCTGGGTTCTAATCATAACAGTGTCAAGACTTGAGTCTCTATCCCTAATTCAAATGCTCTGTTCCCTTTAACAAGCCATAGCCTCTTTCTTCTGACTAGGAAACTGAGAGTATTAGCAGTCGAGGTGCGTGTGTGTATTTTTAATACCTCCTGATACCACTTGCAAATAATTGCAAAATAACTCATCTATAAAGCCAGGGGAGTCATCTTTTAGATTTTTGCCATGTGTGTATATGTCTGTCTGCTTTTTCTTATTTCTGTAAGTACAATCTGTATTGGAGAGAGAAGTTTATGATGCCATTAGCTTCTGAAGTAGACGTGAGATGTAATAATGGGTTCAGTGACAGGAAGAAAATAAATAAATCACATTAGCCACCAAGTGAATCTTCATGAATATCTTGTTCCTTCCTGAGGACTTATGAAGGAAGAAGCCATTGTGACATCTAGCTGGTTGATGTTCCAGGCATAGGAATGGGCATTTGCTGAAACCCTGAGTGTTCTTTTTTGAAACTTTCATATGGGCACAAATATCTCATTAGTCAGTTTTTTTTCTTTTAATCTTTGGGATTCAATCAGCAAATACATTCTGGTATAGGAGTCATTTGGAGATCTGATACGTTGTCTTTCTTGCTTAGCCTAGCATTTTATAGAATTGTTGCTTCAGTTTATCAAGAATATACTGAACTAATACAATCTAGTTGAAATTTCAGAGAGATATGGTCATCTGAGGGTGAACAAGTGTTTATAGAATCGTCATTGGAACGTGGTACATATTATCTTAGCACTGATTTAAAAGGTTTTGTTATTAGGTTATATGAACACATTTGAAGAAATTTCTTTTATGAGTCTTAAATAAAGGAAGATACCAGAGAGCATCTGTTATTGTAATGTAGCTGATCCTGTCCAGTGCTGTCTGCTTGAAAGCAAAATTATTCCACTCAAAGCAGTCAACATGAGCAGAATTTATGGTTTCATATATTCAATAACTCAATAAAGTTATTGAGCTTGTTCAGGTCCTTTATGCTGGGAATAGAGTAGTGAGCAATGCAGGCAGTGTCCTACCCTCATTAACTTTGCTTTTGAGTTGAGGAAACGTACAGCAAACAAACACATTTTAAAAAAAACCTATTAGATTGTGTTAGTCAGTGTTTTCCAGAGAAACAGAGCCAA
The DNA here is from genome assembly GCF_030222135.1 of Aotus nancymaae. Lineage (NCBI taxonomy): Eukaryota > Metazoa > Chordata > Mammalia > Primates > Aotidae > Aotus > Aotus nancymaae. The sequence continues at coordinate 70,164,253 of NW_026988422.1, read as the reverse complement.
TAGGGTGTGGAAGGATAGAGAGAGAGATAGAGGGATAGATAGATAGATAGATAGTGGCAAAGAGACATTTATTTTAAGGAATTGGCTTACACAGTCATGCCAATTCAGGTGCAAATTCATAATATGCACCAGATTGACAGGCTTTAAACACAGAGAGAGGAGTCGCAATCCAATTCCAAATACCATCTGTTGGCCAAATTCCCCCTTACATGGGAGAAGGTCAGTCTTTATCCGATTAAGGCCTTCAGCCCACTGGATGAGGCCCATGCACCAATCTGCTTTACTCACAGTCTACTAATTTAAATATAAATCTCATCTCTAAAACTCCTTCACAGAAATATCTAGAATTATGTTTGACCAAATATCAGGGCTCTGTGGCCCAGCCAAGTTGATAGATAAAACTAAGCATCACAGTGGTGTGAAATGTTATAGAGTGAAATAGGGTAAAAACAAGGCTTGTTGGCCAGTGCTATTTTAAGTAAGATGGGCAGGGTAGTCTCTCTAATAAGATAGCCTTTGAACAGATACTTGAAGGAAGAAGCCACTGGGCCATCTAGGTGGATGACATTCAAGACAAGAGAATGGATACATGCTAAAACTCTGAAGTGAAAATATGTTTGACATAATCCAGTCCAAGTGAGAAACTATGTGGCAAATCACAGTAAATTCAAGAGTGGGTGGGAGGAGATGGAGTCTCAGAGTTGCAATAACAAGGCCACTTTAAGAACTTTGGATTTTAGGTTCTGAGAAAGAAGTAAGTAACATGATCTGACTTATCATGCTTTGTCTTCTATTTCCTTTACTAGACTGTAAAATTCTTTAGGACATCCAGGCTCAAGACCTGGCAATTGGATTATTGACTATAGGACTTAATGAATTCATCTACAGGACTAAATCTAAGAGAAAACGAATATATTATAACTCTTACTAATGAAGTACAAATGTATATTTGTAAACCTTTTTGAAACACTCAAAAATGAAAAAATATTATTTTCTGAGTTTAGCATTTGGATAATCCATACTAAGTAAGGTATCTAGAGCCACGCTCTTCAATATGGTGGGCCCCAGTCACATGTAGTCATTGGAAACTTAAAATGTGGCTTGTCTGAATTGAGATGAGCTATAAGTATAAGCCACCCACTGGATTCCAAATGCTTGGTATGAAATAAAACATAACGTAAATATCTCCTTAATTGTATTGACTACTCACTAAAATGACAGTACTTTAAATATGTTAGATTAAATAAATGTATTTTTATAATTCATTTCACATGCTTTTTTCTTTTTAAAATGTGGCTACTAGAAAATGTAAAATGACATATGTGATTTGCATTTCTGACTCACGTAATATTTCTATTGAACAGTGCTGATATCGATGTTTTAAATAATATATCACATGCCATGGATATGTATGCCTATATGTTTTGATATTTTGCTTTTGTAACTTATTCTTTTGATTCCCAAAGCCTGTTCTTAATTTTCATCTGCAAAGCTGTTACATGTTCTATTCAATTGGGGGTCAAGATAACTTATCTCCTACTGCCCCTAAGACAGAGCAAGGCTTTAGATCTGATTTGGAACTTTATATATTTGCTCCCAGGCCATGAGTGATATAAAAATAAAAAAGAAAAAGCAGCTAATAAGCAATGTGAGACAAGAGGAAAAAAAAACGGGTCATAATGGCTTTAAAATTGACAAATAAATTATTTGGGGAAAAAAGCATTCTCAGTCTCTCCAATGGCATGGTAATCTCCCTGAAGGCAAGAACTGTGTTACGCTTAGTCTTTCTTCCATGTGCCTATCAGTCTTGCTCAGCATTGCAAGAGCTAACCAACCCAACTGAGGATGCCAAGGCTTCACACAGCTGCCACTTTGGGGTCCTAAATTCCTTTCATTCAAGAAGGAATTATTGAGGATATTTTCTTCAAATCTCAATTTTTAAATAAATCCATTCTTTAGTAATTTCACCCTAATTTTCAAAGTCATAGCCAAAACCCTAAATTGATTTAGTCGTCAATACTCTTTCATATTTCTATCCACCCCAAACACCACGCAGTTCGCTTGTTTAAATCTGATTTATCCTCTACCAAGCCTCTCCCTTTTCCTTCTTTTGCTCCTTTTACCCTTGCACTTTACCCAACCAAACTCACATTCTACCATTAAAAAGCACCCTGACTTTTTCACCTCTTTGCGTAAAAACTCCACTGAAAGCCTCACCTCCACTGTGTTGGACAGGGGTAATGACTGCTTCATCCTTTGCATCTTACCCGCCTGAGGTCTGGGAGACACAGAAGGTTTTCATCTCCCCTCACATTTCCAGACACAAATGTTCACACTTAAGTTCAGGACGTTGCAACCATTTCTTACATGGGATGTTGTAAATTCCTTGCTTTCAAGCAAATGCCTCTAATTTATCCGCCACTGCACAAGCCAAAATGACCTTTCTAAAATGCAAATTTGATCTTGTTATTCTGACACTTAAAGCTTATTTCAACAACTTGTGTTTCTTTTAGTTTGAAAGGCACATAAATAAACAATTCTTTATTAAGGTTCTCACGTCTTACCATAATTTGTCTCCTATGTCTTACCTACATCTACCCTTTCAGTTAAATGTCACAAACTATTCTCTTTGCTAGGAGTAATCTTTCCTTTTTTCCTTAGGTTTTCTTATTCTTATCTATCCTTCAAATCTCATTTTAGATGATTCTCAGAAGAATCTGTAATTCCGCAAAATGGGCTTACATGATCTCCAATTACTCACGTAAGAACTACGTTGATAATCATTGTTCATTTTAGAGTCATTCACCATTTTTCTTTTCTAGTAAATGGTATATTTGTTGAGGACAGAAATCATGGCTATTTTGCCCAATATTAAATTCTCAGGGTATATCATACACCCAGAGTAGTACACTATTTGCACAGAGTATTCATTAAATAAATATTGGTTAAATGAATGAAGAACACCTTTGAAATATATTATTTTAGAGTTAACAATACAAGACAAAAAAGCTTCCAAATTACAAAGTGATTTTGTGTATTTTCAATTCTCTGAGTTAGGCTAGATTGTAATGGAATATATAAAATATTTAAAATCACAGATTTAGAACCGAACAAACTCGAGTTGATTCTCACCTCTGCAACTGTTTGACCTTGAGCAAGTTGCTTAAGACTTTGAAGCATATTTCCTACGAATCCAAGTTTGTAATCTTGATCATACAGTTGAGTTGAAAGGATTAAATGTGGCGGTATTCAGAAGGGCCTGGTTCAGTGCTTTCTTAGCACAAATTTAATGCTCAAGAATGTAAGCAATTGGTCTATGTAGGCTAAATCCTTACAAAATAATGTCCATCATTTAATCATTCATTTCCCACATAAAAATATTTGGAGACTTTACTTTTTTGGCATTCAAACAAGTTTGGAAATTTAGGCAATTTTTATTTACAATGGATATGTATTCAATACAGGATATCATGTGGCTAATGTGTCCACGAAGCATCAATTGATTATTCTTCTTTGCTCTGTACATAGCTCGTTAGTTATGGGTACAGGCACTAAAAGTTCCTAAAAAATAACTAAGAGCTACATTTTTATCAGCTAGATATTCTTTTGACTGCAAGTGAGAGAAAAAATGCCACTAACAATAGTGTATTGATGCCATTCTCTATGATTCTCATGGCCCGCTTGAATAAGATCACAGGATGGTTTCTCAGTTCTGTCTCCTCTGTGTTCAAGGCAGGAAGAAAGAAGATAGCAAAGGGTTAGCCATGTTTATCCCTTTTATCAAGAAAGCTAAGTTTTGCTGACCGCCTTAGAATACTTTTCCAAAATTGTATGGGCTGGAAAAGTGAATGTTTTATGTTTTCAGCTATATTAGATGTCCATAAGAAAGGAACCATCACCTTATATTTTTGCTGCAACATATATTGAACTCTTACAAAGTTCTAGGCCCTATGCTAAACAAACGACTTATCTATTTTCTACCTTCAAAAGAACCCCATGCATTGGAAGCTAATACATCCTGCCCATCCTTCCACTGCCTTCCCCTGACCCTCTCCTCCAGCACGTTAGGCTCTGAAATTAAACAATGCACCAGATGACTACTTTATCTTACGTTATTTGATAGACACTTGCCCTTAAAACACAAGTGTCATGACCTTGAACATTCATTGAGAGCTTCCTTCAGCCCAGAGCTGAGATTCCAAGGGGTGTAAGTCTTGGCTTACAGTGTAAATGGTGAGTCAGGCCAGACACTCAGAGAGAAAGCAGACATAACAAGAATAAAAGAAAGATTTAGCGCCTGTTTGGAAATTTATGCATATTATTTCGGAAAACTAATTTGGAAACAAGCTCAGGTTCTTATAGAACATGTGATAAATATAAGGTTTTACCCGGAATGAATGGGACCTAAAAAGCCGAGCTAGGTAATATGGATCTTACTTTTTAAAGAAGAGAAAATTATTCATGGTTTTTGAGCAAGAGTCAGGAAATGAAGGAGTGACACCAAAAATAATGCAATAGAAATAGTAATCTAGGAGCTCTTTGTTTTTGTGGACAAGCTTTGAAAGGCAAGAAGAGTCAGGGACAAAGCTGGAAAGGCTGGAAACCGATTCTTACTGAATACTTACATCCTAATGGAGACTTTTTCTGAATTGAGGGCAACCAATACTCGGGACATATTTTCAGGGCTTTTCAGATACAGCATAAGAAACACTTTTCAGATAGAGCAATATGGTGATATTCCAAATCAAAGGCATGCAACTAACTTTAATAAAAGGAAGTTATTACACAGTTCAGTGCAGCATGTTCCACAGACAGATCAAGGTGAATTCCTCAACAAGAGCTTTTGACTTCAAATAACTTTGCAGACCTTGAATTTTTCAAGTCCGTCTGCATTTATGATTGGTCAGATTGAAATAGCAGAAAGGTTAGATGCTTAGAACCAAAGACCAGTAGCCTGTGAATCACATAGAAATGGCAAAAAGTCTTTATTCAAGTGATGCTTACAAAGCTATTCATGTACTTTTGCTATAGGAAGTCATCAGCTCAGAAGAAAGCTATGCGCTAGTAAACATTATCATCTGATTGATGAGCTCATTTTCTCTCCAAAGAATGTGTAGCACAATGAATCGGGTAATAAAGAGGTCAGCAACTGCGGGTTTGCACTTAACTACAGTTTATTATATTTTAGAAACGATTCAATATGGTTGTACAATCAGCAGTATAAATCATCTACTTCATATTTCCAGATTCTATTTCAGCCATAGGAAACAGATCCTTTTTTTTTTTTTTTTTTTGAATGGCTGGTAACTTAAGCATTCTTTCATAACGTGCTTTTCCCCTCCTTGAATGAAACTTTCATTATTTGTACATTAAAAACTATTTTGAACAACAGAGATTGATGCTCTGAGTTATATAAGCAGATCTTTATTCTGCAAATGAAAAAATCTTCCCGGTATCCTCATAGATATAATTGTGTCTCGGTCAATACTGAATATCACTGCTTTGGAATTAAATATTACTATTCTTTGTTTTTTTTTTTTTTTTTTTTTTTTTTTTTTTTTTTTTTTTTTTTTTTTTGAGACGGAGTTTCGCTCTTGTTACCCAGGCAGGAGTGCAATGGCGCGATCTCGGCTCACCGCAACCTCCGCCTCCTGGGTTCAGGCAATTCTCCTGCCTCAGCCTCCTGAGTAGCTGGGATTACAGGCACGCACCACCGTGCCCAGCTAATTTTTTTTTTTTGTATTAGTAGAGACGGGGTTTCACCATGTTGACCAGGATGGTCTCGATCTGTTGACCTCGTGATCCACCCGCCTCGGCCTCCCAAAGTGCTGGGATTACAGGCTTGAGCCACCGCGCCCGGCCTCTTTGTTGTTTTTTGGTTTTTTTTTGGAAATGGAGTCACGCTCTGTCACCCAGGCTAGAGTGCAGTGGTGTGATCTTGGTTTACTGGAACCTTTGCCTCCCAGGTTCAAGTGATTCTCATGCTTCAGCCTCCTGAGTAGCTGGGATTACAGATGCCTGCCACCACACCTGGCTAATCTTTATATTTTCAGCAGAGATGGGGTTTCACCACGTTGGCCAGACTGGCCACAAACTCCTGACCTCAAGTGATCTGCCTGCCTTGGCTTCCAGAAGTGCTAGTTTTACAGGCATGAGACACCATACCTGGCCTAAATATTACTATTCTTGAAATGTGATGTTGTTCCATTGGTTGACACTGTAAAATTAATCTAAGTTTAAAGATTTCTCAAAAAATGAAGAGTTTGGATTTTGAGAGTGATGGAAATAAAAATAATCCTTAATGTGTTAAGGTAACTTGATTTATTTGATTTAATACTGATATAAACTTTACTATACAGGGTAAAGAAATGCTCACAAAAATAAATAAGTCAGAGCTAACATAAGTAAAATGAACACTTACAAGAAGTTTAGCTTATTGTCAATAAAATACCAACATTTATTTTATTAATTGTATTGTTTATTAGTACTTCATCAAAGAATTGGTTAGATTTATTGAAGGAGTCCTATGCCCAAGACACTGTGCCCAGCACTTTGATGAGTGCAAGAAAGAGAAATGAATGTGGCATGGTCCTTTCTTCAAGCAGTTTATAATTTATAAAGAGAAATAAAATATTCCTAACAGCAATACAAAATGCGAGTGTTATCGCGGAAATGACAGCTAAAATTCTACAGGGGTTGAAAGGAGGGGAAGATGAATTCTGGCTGGGCCTGGTCTGGCATGTTGGTAGCATCAGGAAGGGGTCAGAGGCTATTGCTTTGATCAATAACTTAAAAGAAAGCTGTGATTTAGACCTGCACAAAAAGATGATGCTCTGAAGGATGCCAGGGGAGGAAATAGCAGTGAACAGCTCTTTAGCTAGTGGTTTAATTGAAGGCAAATGTAGAAAAAAGCTATTAGGATAATAGGCCAAAACCAGATTACGGAGATTTTGAATGTCAAACAGAACTTTATCTATTGGATTAGGAGAAGCTCCTGAATATTTTACATAGGGAGAATGAAAGAAAACATTTTCTAGAAAGATGAATGCTATGATTAGTTAGAAATTGGTTGGAATAGAAGGTGAAAACATTTATGAGGAGATTGTGGTAATACTCTAGACTTCAGGAAATCAGGGGTGGAACTAAGGGAGTAGAGGACATGGTAGCTAGGTGTGTCGGTATTAGAGAAGTGGATTACTTAATGACTGGTCTGCTGTGGGAGATCTGGGAATATTTGCCATGGTCCTTGGAATGGGAGGCCCTGTAGCTCTTGTGGGCGAAGGAGGACAGCAGTTATTCTTGGACTCATAAAAGGATGTCTTACCCTAGCAATGTGAAAATTCTCTCCCATCTTCTTTATAGAAGGATATAAACGTTAAGCACTACTCACTAAACTGTGAAAATAATCAGTAACATTTGATGCCTTAATTAAAGACTGAGCTGGGATTTTTGCTCCTAGAAAAATTATTATAGGAATACGGAATAAAATTATCTTAATTAAGACTTATTTAGAATAGAATCTAAGACTCCAACCCTCAGATTTATAAATTACCCCAAGACGTTTTGATAACTAAATTTACCTTTTGACTTTTAAAAATTTGCTCAAACTCATTCTCTGTTTAATCCACCATGTATTTCTTGCCTAGATGAACCTGAGGTAGAGAGAAATGTATGTAATTCATAGTTCTTGATGTTCAAATAAAATATATATTTAGCTTTGTATAGACTAGGGATAGAGGCTTTTTATCTTCTTATGGAAATTTGGTAGGATATGTGCACAACAGACCTTTTCTGTGAATTTACGGACAAGGAAATGTTAAAGTAGATTCTCAGTATTTGATAATTTGAGTATTTCCAAGATCGTGGAAAATATAAGGTGAAGTCAAGAGCTAAATCCTGAAGTCTAGTTTCTGCTGTCCTTCTCTCATTTCACTGTTAATGCTTAGTCCTCAGTCACACTTTAAAAAATCATTTCTCATTCAAAATTCATTACATTTTAATTGCAGATTTATTAACAAACTGGCGGCTTTGTATTGATTTCTGCAGGATGTTGTGGAAACTGGGAACAGGCACCGAGCACCTTGTAAGACTGACAGCACTTCACACTAAGTGGCAAGGATGTTGTTACATGCAAACACTTGAAAAGGAGCAGAGCAGAACACAGCATTCATCAGTGGTGTGGGTGAGAAACAGACCGCCAGAGAAAACGAGGAAAGAGAAAATACGCAATGGGGACTCGTGGTTTCAGTGTTGATAATATGTGATTAGTTTCGGTTTACAGTATACCTTTGATTAATTCTCAGCGTCAACGTCATGCTTATACTCCATGCTAGATTCTTCTGAAGCAAAAATGACACCCAAAGCATGTTAGAGACTATGATACACAAAAATAATTAAAGACTGAGAGTTTAACATTTCCTTGTCCGTAAATTCACGGAAAAGTTCTGTTGTGCACATATTGCACCAAATTGTCAGAGGAAGATGAAAAGCCTCAATCCCTAGTCTATACTAAGCTAGATATATATTTTATTTGAACATCAGGGTGGTCAATATTTCAGGTTTGAACTCCATATTCAACAGTTTTGGACCCAAACAGACAGAGAAAGCAATTGTAAGTGAAATATTTGTATATGTAACTCACATGTAGTGGTGATCATAGAATCAAAGGCCCTGTTCTCATAAGTATAAGGACACCTGATAGAAAATGGTTTATATTATTTGAAAATACATTTATCATCTCAAAATTTGAAAAATCAAAACAACAGCAACAAAAACTTCCATGTGCCTTTAAGAAAACAGCATCTTCTATTCTATATTTTGTGACCAAGATATCTTTAACTTTCTCTTCAGTTCGACTTAACTTTAGACAGGCTTCTTTCTGATGATAAGCCCCTGATGTTCCTTTCCTTAAAAGCATTTACTCTAGAAACTTTGCAATGGTAAATTCTCTTTCTGTGCTTTTGAGATGTAAATCTCCTACAATTCAGAATTGCCTTTCTCAAGAAAAAAGAGATGGGTGCTATCCATTTGAAATATAATCATTAAGAAAGACAGGCCCTTGTCTCCTATTCTCTTTGGGAGAGTGGGAGCTTAACTTTGATAAGAAACAACTAGTAAACCCAGGCGGTCTAATCACATTGACCAACCCACCACCAAGGTCACGTGGTACTTTTCCATTAGTACACACCAGGATTAAAATAAAATCCATCAGCTTTTTTTTTTTTAATTGTAATTTAAGTTCTGGGGTACATGTGCAGATCATGCAGGATTGTTGCATAGTTACATACATCACATGGTGGTTTGCTGCCTTCATCCCCCCTTCACCTATATCTGGTATTTCTCCCCTCGTTATCCCTCTGCACCCTCTCTACCCCCACTGTCCCTCCCCTAGCTCCTGCAACTGACCACAGTGTGTGATGCTCCCCTCCCTGTGTCCATGTGTTCTAATTGTTCAACATTGGCCTATGAGTGATAACATATGATGTTTGGTTTTTTGTTCTTGTGTCAGTTTGCTGAGAATGATGGTTTCCAGATTCATACGTATCACTATGAAGGACACGAACTCATCACTTTTTATGGCTGCATAGTATTCCATGGTGTATATGTGCCACATTTTCTTTATCCAGTCTATTGTTGATGGACATTTGGGTTGGTTCCAGGTCTTTGCTACTGTAAACAGTGCTGCAATGAACATACGTGTGCATGTGTCTTTATAATAGAACAATTTATAATTATTTGGATATACACCCAGTAATGGAATTGCTGGGTCAAATGGTATTTTTATTTCTAGTTCCTTGAGGAATCGCCACACTGTCTTCCACAATGGTTGAACTAATTTACACTCCCACCAACAGTGTAAAAGCGTTCCTATTTCTCCACATCCTCTCCAGCATCTGTTGTCTCCAGATTTTTTAATGATCACCATTCTAACTGGTGTGAGATGGCATCTCAATGTAGTTTTGATTAGCATTTCTCTAATGACCAGTGATGATGAGCATTTTTTCATATGTTTGTTGGCCTCATCGATGTCTTCTTTTTTTTAAAATTGGAGTTGAGCTCAATTTCCCCACTATTGCAAAGTGGGGAAATTGCCATACCACTACTTTAATACTCTTGAATGATATCTTCCTTGGCATTATAAACAAATATCCTGTGCATTTTTTCTTTTGTACTTGTGATAGAAAAAACACTTAGGTTAGTAAATACGCCACATATAAATTTAATTACGAGTATAATTATTTCTAAACTAGACTTTAAAAAAAATAACTATTTGTATGGAAAAATCACTGAAATAACTTACCCCATCAGCATCCTTCTTGGAAAAAATTTAACATGTAAGATAAAGAAATACATCTTAGATGAGTAACCTTTCATAGATTACTGGTGTCATTGCCAGGTGTGACCATGGCAATAGAACAATATACATTTCTAAAGAGGCTGCTTGCTTTTGCATTTAGGAAAATCTTCTCAATCTCTTCTTTCCAAAATCTGCTTCAAACCTCCATGTACACGTGCTCTCCGTGACCCCTGAGCCATGTTTTCCTGCATAGGATGGGTATAGTGATCAGGCCCAGGTTGTCTATTTAGTGCTATTCATACTTTTGCAGCACACAAATGACCTGGGAACTTGTTAGAAAAGCAGATCTCTGAAGACCAATCCACAGATAATCTAATTCCGTAGTTCTTCAGTGACATTTGGTAATTTTTAAAAAGTTCTGTGGGCAATTTTGAAGCAGGTTAACATGAATCACAATTTAACAAATTCCCTTTAAACTTCCTGTGAGAAGTAGAAATGTTCAGAACTCAGTCTTTAATAATTGTTCCCAGATTCCTTAAAAAAAAAGAAAATGGTCCCAGAATAACTCTAGCTTCATGGCCCAGCCCAAGTTGCCAGATCACTTAGAACAAGGTCCCTGGATTTCTGTCCTTATCCAGGAAGGGGAAACAGACAGCAAGAAGTTCCTATTTCAGTCAAATTCAAAACTCTTGAAATTCTGCTTTGAATCCATCTAGTTTATTTCTAAACTCTAAGAGTCAAAGTTGACTGGAACAACTTACTTTATTAAAAATACTGAATTCTTTTTTAAACAAAACAAAAAACACTAATTTTTATCTTTGAATGATGCTCAGCCAGAGAAGTTGCCTAAATTTCTTTCTCTGATGGAAATTTTCAAGAAGAAAATAGCTGTGTTGGATTCTATTACACACAGATCAATGCATGAGACTTGATCGAAATGTTTTCTTTAAATGAAATTGTTCATGAAATCACATGGAGACTCATATGATGACAGTCACATTATTATTCTTTTTTTTTGGTTAGAAAAGTCCATTATTTTATTAATAATCACAGATACCTTTTCCAAGATGGATTAGGGTGGCATCTGAATGAGGCTTCATTATTACAGCTTCATTTATAAAATTAAAGGATTAAATATTTAATTTCTAAGTGTATTTTTTTTTCCTTTTCAGAAAGTCATGGAATGGTATATATTTGGATAGGCTTTAATTTTTTTTTATTATTATACTTTCAGTTCTGGGATACGTTTGCAGAACATGCAGGTTTGTTACATAGGTATACACACACCATGGTGGTTTGCTGCACCCATCAACCCGTCATCTACATTAGGTATTTCTCCTAATGCTGTCCCTCCTCCAGCCCTTCACCCCTGACAGGCCCCTGTGTGATGGTTCCCTCCCTGTGTCCATGTGTTTTCATTGTTCAACTCCCACTTATGAGTGAGAATATGTGGTTGGTTTTCTGTTCCTGTCTTAGTTTGCTGAGAATGATGGTTTCCAGCTTTACCCATGTCCCTGCAAAGGACACGAACTCATCCTTTCTTTATGGACAGCCACATGATCTTTCATGTCCACACTTTCATGGACAATTAACACAGGACCTAATAAAGTATTGGCATCAGAGTTACTTACTTAGTCTTCTTACTTCACAATGAAACTACCAGTCTTCCTGACTTTATTTTATATATGACAGGGAACAAAATACACCAGTGATAGCTTCCATATTTATATATTCCCTAAAGTAATTTGGCAGGGAGTATAAATTTTCCAATATAAATTTGTATATTAGCTTAACTATTTCTATTTTTATATTCTTAAAGAGTCAGATAGCCTAAGACTCAACAAACACTACTATTTATTGCTGCCATTGGCAGAAATAAACATAATATCAGATATAATTAATCGAGTTCTTACTATGTGCCACACACTTGACATTATTGTACTTCTGTAAACAACCCTTCAAGACAGTGTCAATTCCATTTTACTGACAAGAGAATTGAAGGTCAAGAAGGTAAAATAACTTAATCAATTGAAAGCTTGATTTTAACTCCTGTCTAATTTTAATGCCAGTATTCTTTCCATGAAGTTGCATTGCTTATTTACTTGGAAGGTTGAGATATCTCTGAGCCAGAAAATATTTAAAAATAAAAGCTGTCGTTTGCTCATAAAAATCTTCCTTGTTTCCTATCACCCTTACCAATTACTTTCAAAGTAGAACAGCACTTTATAATATTTTAAAACATTTTTTTTTAAATTTTATTTTTAAAAATACCCATCTCCTCCACTTAGCACTGAGTTGTTTTGTGCTTCCTGATAAATTTCTTCTTTTAGCACAGTAATTGACATAGAGTTGATATTTCATCAATATTTATTGAAAGTAAAAACAAATGGGTGACCACAAGTCCTGAGTGTCCTCTATATCCATAGCGTGACTGGGATCATACATTCCGAACACTGGTTCCCCTAAATTACTGAGTGACGTTCACTAGGGTGAATAATACCTGGTTTATAAGGTGATATAAATATGTGTGTAGAAACAACAATATTGGTTAAGTGATGTTATTCATTCTTCTGAAATAAAGGAACTTTTCAGAAGCCTCTATTTGTAACCTAGTTTGACCTTTCTTAGCAAGGTATCACAGAATGACTTTACAAAATGGGGCTTGGTATTCCTTTTTTATTTTTGAAGGTATTAGCAGTTAAGAATTGGAAAGACACCTCGGGGACACTTTGTGATTTATACCTACAGTTGGATTTTGTGCAATCCTATTATTTTCCTCACTGTCCTTGACTGCACTCTGGATTAGGAATACGCATGTTTCACCAGACCTCCCTTCCGTTTTCTTTTGTTTCTTTGGTTGCTTTCTGCATCCTACTACACAATGGTTTGCCTTGAAATAAGATTTGAGGAGCAACCTAGAATTTTGGTTTGGAATGGCAATAGCTGCAATAGACTCCCTGAAAGGAGAGTTCTGTCATTTGCAACTTGAGAATTTGAATACTCAACTACCAGTATCAGATCATGTTGACTTTGTTATTTTCTGGGAAATAAAAGTATAAGCAGCACTGTGAGCACCTGGAACTGAGATGGAAAAGCCCTCAAGGACTGAATGGACATGATTTTTGTCCCTATCTGCCACTTATCCTAGCATTTTTAGCAGCTTTATTCATCAGTATAGAGCATTACAAAATCATGGTCTGGAATAAATTTTAAGAAGTTGTCTAGAAAAAGTATGCACTGGGTCTGAGCTTCACTCCATTTATCAAATTAATTTCTCATGTTTGCTAGTTTTACTACCTGTGAGAATGTTCCAGCTAGGCAGAAGGTTCAGTGATTGTGAGTACAGATTCTATAGCTGGAATTCTTTGGTCCAAATTTGACTCTATCTCATACTAGTTACACAACTTAATCATTCCGGGCCTCAGTGTTCTTATTTCTCAATTCATGTAATCATATAAGTACCTGCCCTGTAGATACTTATGTTGATTAAATTAGTTTGAACTTTTAAGGTGACCAGAGGAGTGGCTGGCATAGACTAGTCCTGTATAAATACTTGTTAAAATGTGTGTCTTTATTATGGACTTCATAATTCTATCATTTTACATTTTTATTTCTTTAGCAAAAATAAGGATCCTATCTTTATCTGCAAATCCTACTTATCTTAACTGTGATATTTTGGGTGCTGTAGAGGACAGTCTAGACAATCTGGTCAACTCTGTATCCTGGTAACTCCCAGCAACTGTAATCAAGGTCAAAGAGGACACCCTTACTACAACCCCCGTGTTTCAGAGGACGCGGCTGAAACCGGCATCTCAGACCATTTCCAAAGTCATAAGAACTGTGTAGTAGAAGGATGTGGATTAGAACCCTACATTCGTCTATTCTTACCAGTTTTTACCATCAGTACAAATATGTCTAAATGCAATATTTCCTTTAGAAATGAAAATGAACAATTTTGCTATGGAATGAAAAGTTACAAATGGAAAGAGAAGATAGAACGATTCTAGATTAAAACAAGCTAAAAATATCACCTGCCCTAGAGCTGTGATTGCTTAGGGTGTTTATGAGAATTGAAATCTGTGGCCCTGTTTGTTCTGGTTCAAAATGTTACCAAAATGTTATTTTCATTCCCAATGCTAGTTAAGTGGACTTTCAGTTGAAAAACTTTTCTGCCCACTCTCTAGCCCATACCACGACGAGGCTAACGAGCACCTGAAACCCTCTCAAGTTTCTCTTGCGTAGCCTGAACATAGCACTGGTGAGGAAAGATTCCTTGAAGTTTCTGGTAGGGCCACTTGAATAATAATGATTTGATGTGAACAAAGGAGGACCTTAATCTATTCTTCCACTTCTGTGAATGATAAAGATAGCTATGAGCCTCAGCTTATTCTGGAACAAGCTATGTCAGATCTTCTCACTACAAGAAATTCTGGAAGCGCTGTAATAATACTACATCCATTTTCAAACTAGCTTTGATTCTATGTTTCTACTTCCCATAAGACTCAGAGTTGAAAACATATTCCTACTGTCTAGCCTATATTTCACAAGTAAAATTACTTAATATAGATCTGGAAGAGAAATGTATCACTTTTCATAAAAGATTCTTTAATATGCATTTAAAGCCAGCATTTAACAGGACCTTACTTTGCTGCTCTGAAAATTTTTAATTCTTCTAGTCTATTTTAATATAACTATTCCCTCATTCTTTTAATAATTTGCTCTTTTCCTTTGGGCTCTCATTAAAGTCTTTGTTTCCTTCTTTATGTTTTAGACCCAAAAGATGAAAGAATGCTTTAATTATGACCTTAATTGCATTACTGTTCCCAGGAGAGTTACTAGCAATATTATATATCTCAGGATCTAGATTTACTTGTTGAAGAAGAAACACATTACATTGATGGCTGTGGTTGATAATTAATTGAGTCATTTTGCAGAGAACTTAAAACCAAAGGAACATGTTCAAACTTTTAATATTTGGAGGTCATGTATGTCTCAATTTTAGTGGTTAAAGTTCACTGTGTTAATCTGTCAATTTCTACAGTTTGATTTTTTTTTATTAAGATCTCAATCTTGTGTTCTAGAATTATCCAAAAAGTACATTATATCAATAGGTGCATGTATCAGAAAATGTTCCTTGGTTATAGGCATCATAAAATGACTCTGAAAATGTTAGACGACATATAATTTATTAGAATATCAAAGAAGGTTCATAGAATCAACTGAAATTAGAAAGTCAACTTGGAAATGAGGAGGTACCAAGGCAGAGCTGAAGACTGGGAAGCTGGAGCTGTAAAAACTTGTGCCAAGGGAAAGCAAAATGGTAGGTTACAACTTCTGGAATGTGCAAAAATAATACTAACAGCCAACACTGAGCAACTACTAATTGTTTGGCATCTGCTAGTTTTTTAAAATCATCACTATGAGTTTTCTGTTATTATTTATTTATAAGTGAGGAAATTAAGGCAGAATGATTAAGCAACCTGTCCCATGTGGTGAACAGAGTTAAGCTCAGCAAGCTCATTCTTGCATTATGTAGAACACCGATGCCACTTTCTGTAACAGCAACTTCAAGAATTTTCAGTCCTTTTGATCTTTTGCTCAAAATTCAAAATGAATGACAGAATCATCAGATTAGCCCAATTTGCATTCGTGGAGAAAGAACTTCTGATTACAATCCAACCAGCCTGAGACCAAGGAGGGAGAGCTAATTTCTCATTTTGAAATTAGGGCACGACTAGAAAGGGGAAATGGATGTCAGAAAGCCAAAAATAAAAAGGCATGCTATAAAAAGTCTGCCCTTCATCACACTTCACTGAAATGAATATTTGAGATTGTCTTCCTTATTTAATGACAGAAAGTAAACACACTAATTTACTTTACATAACTACTTTTAGTTTGATTTCAAAGATACATAATTATCTACATTTTGAGTTAACACACAAAATAAAGATATCTTGACTGAAATCCTCTTCACTTTGTAACCATGAAATTACTTTTGTCTGAAATAAAAGTATCACTGTTGTAATATAACAGAAGGAAGTGCTGTACTAGATGAAGCAGCAAAGATATTGACATGTGTTAAGAACAGGATGCTTTCTTTCATCAAGTGGAGTCAAGAGGAATCTTATTTCTCAAAAGGAAGCAGAAGTATTACAAAACGATCATCTTTCTCCTAGGCAATACAACTGAAAAGCATTGTTCAAGGTCGCCATGGGTGCAGGCATTTGCAATGTAATAGAATATGCAATTATTCATAAAATGAATTCATCGGTTATGAAAAAAGGAAAACTCCAAATAAATATATGCTCAGTGTCTTAAGGTAAGAATATTATTCAAATATGTGGCTTATGCTGGCATTGTTTAACTAGGCTGAGGTTTCTTGCTTTTTTGTTTGCTTCTTTAATGTGATTTGCTAATTTCATGCTTCCAGAATGTCAACAAGGGTAATAAAATAGCAATTTAAGGCCACATTAAAAGCTGAACTAAATGGCACCATTCTACAGAAAACATTAAAACAAAATAGCAGCATGTCCTCCTATCAGAAGGCGTCTTTGTAGCTTTAATGTAGAGTGGAGAAGAAAGAACTTTATTTTTCCTGCCCCTACTTCCTGTTCCAGGGATGATGTTGTTTTGTGGTTCTAGAAGGCCCAGCTCATTCCTGCTAAAATAATTCTGTGAGAATTCAATTATTTCTCTTTAAAAAAAAGCTTTTAAAAAATCACTTAAAATATGATTGGCATTAAGAAGCTGTAGATACTTTATGCGTGTATAAATTAATGTGTTTGGAGACATTTATATACCTGTGAAACTATCAGATCATCATCTCTATCAATGCCATAAATTTATTCATCACCCCCAAAAGTTTTCTCCTTCAAACTTATTTTTGGAGTTTGTTGTTGTTTGTGTGTGTGTTTTCTTTTTATGATAACAGAACATAATGGAAACAACTAATATCCCTCTATGGTTGCATGGATAAAGAAAGAGTGGTAAATACATACAACAAAATATTATTTCAATCTTGAAAAGGAAGGAAACCCTGCCATTTGCAATAACACGGATAAATCAAATATATTATGTTAAGAGAAATAAACCAGACACAGAAAGACAAATACTGTGTGATATCACTTATATGTGGAGTCAATTCTCTTTTCACTTGAATTATTCACATTCTTCTTAGAACAGGATTGTAAGATTTGACAGGTTAATTGGATACACAAACAGGGCAGCCACATTGTCTTTGTTTTTTTGTTTATTGTCTTGCTATTTTTGTTTGCTTCTTTCATGTGATTTGCAGATTTCATGTCTTAGTTTCATACTCCGCGAAGTTCTCTTGGTTCACATTCTGCCACATTGTCTTTATTCTTAATAGGGGCTCACTAGAAGGAAACTCACCTGGATATTAAAGGCTGGTAAACTTAGTCTTTCTGTACCAGTATCAATAGACTTGGTAACATTTACGTTGTCAGTGTTAAGGGCATTAAATCAGGAACTCTCCTCCCCTGTCCAACAACCTCTCAACATACGCATGCCCAGTGAATAAGGTAATACTGTATTTCGATATGCTCCTTTCTTCCTAATTGGTTTCATGTGGATTCTTCATCTATATTCACATTATGCAGTTTTCCTATGACATTCTGTGTAATTCGTAAGGCTTTCTTTACATCATCCACCTAACGTAGTGACAAAGTAGAAAAGTCAGTGAAGATTCAAGGAGACTTGGGACTGAAGTTCAGAGAAAGATTAAACACCTACGTAAAAATGACTTCGAATTTCTTAGTATTGGCACTATTTTAAAGCACTTCTTTACTAGTGTCTTATTGTAATCTGATAGCATGTTGTAGTAGGAAGAGAAGATGTTACTTAACTTCACAGAATGTGAAGCTAAGAGAGTAAGGGAGTTGGGGTCAAATATGAGCTATATTCTACAATCATGACAATACCTATCAATTCAAGCCTTTAGGTGGAATTTTATGCATAGGAAATATACAGAATATTCAGGATGTTTCTTGGGCAAATTGATTTTACTTTTGTACTCTGGCTAATGTTAACACCAAATGCTCTGTTTTTGTGAATGCAAGAATTTATTTTTGTGAATTTTTACATGTCTCAGAAAATGTAAAAGCTGTGGAAGTCTTGGTAACATATACAAGGATAACATACATTAAATTTTGGTAAGATTTTAATCTGTATAGATCCATCATTCTTAGCCACATTTCATTACTATTCCCAACTCTTGGCATTTAATTCTGTATTTATTACAGATGTTTGAGATCCATTAATATATAATCTCTATCACGATAGTCTCATGAATGTTTTTCTAATTAAAATTTTAAAATGTAAGAATAACATTAGGTAACCTTTAGTACTTTGGGTAGAATTTTACCACATGTTCCAGATAAACGTATGTTCCAGAAAACACAATTCAGCATGACAGGAATTAATTTTGAAATCTCAACTGACCTCTCTGAATGTAAGTGAAAGTAACTGGAGATCAAAGAGATCCAAACAAATTTTAGTGATCTCAAAAAGCTAATGTAATATTTTGAAAAATAATCGCAGTAACTACTGGATATTATGTGCTTATTATTAGCTGGCCTTACTTCTTCTGCATTCTAAAGCTTTCTTTCTGGAAAGCAAACTGAATCGTTATTATCATTGGCCTCTACTGTTGCCCTCATTCTGCCCAAGGAAAGGTCAAGTGACATCTAATTGGTGATTTGCAAAGTCCAATTGTTTGGCCTAGCTCTGCCCTTTATTTCTTTTGGGAGCAAGTTTACTCCTCAAAATTGTGTTTCCATCTGCTATGCCTTGTGCCAAATATTATCTGGGCTCTTAGTTGCTAACTACCATTTTGCTCCTGCTGTGCCTGATTGGTGGATTAAATTCACCTTTACTCAGGAGACCCATTGGCTCTTGCTTAGGTACCTTTCTCCATTGACACGAAGGATATTTTAGCTTCCTTATCTGCTTTTTGCCTTATTTCTTAAAACATTCAGAACCTGGTAGAGAAGAGAGATGCTATTCATTGAGGTTCTTCTTGAAGACCCACGGCTTACAACAGAGAAGAGTATTTTAATCTATGTAATCCATTCCAGAGCTATTTAAAATGTGTTAATTTTCTTTTACAAATGAGAAAGTGTAAACTCAAGGATTAAGAAGTTCAAGGCTACATGGTAAATGGTTGAGCTTGAATAGAGTCTGCCTGTCTCTAAGTCTCATACTCTTAAATCTACATTCTGCTTTCTAAAGTCACAGAGATGAAAGATTGCTTTTGCACTCTCATCTCACTGATGAGTAAACAGAGTCAAACAGAAAGAAGTTAATTGTGCAAGGTCATGCAGCTAGGTCTTGACTTCATCAAGGCTTGAAGTCAGGTTCTGTACTTTGTCCTTTTCTGTAAATGTATAATCAGGAAGTGACTTAGGCTAAACAGACTTTTGCCAGGTGTGGCTAAAACTTTTATGAGAAATCTGATGCCACATTTGCATTTGGCCATAGGACATAGAATCTGTAGAAGAATAATTAAATATTTATTTTCAACTTGGAAAAACCAGAGAGAGAAAAAATGCCAATAACTGTTTTTAGTAGAGGGCAGGGGCTAAAGAGATTTTAAAAGAGAAGAGTCAAGTTTTTATGATTTCTATTATGAAGGTTGAAATAATTATGCAAAGTCATGTATCTGCAGAGAATGAACATAAATTATTTTTGTACTGCTAATTGAATATAAAAATCTATTCTGATGCTGCTATTGTTTCACAAGAAGAGATATTATTTGCTGACTTGACTTGTAAAACCAATTCATATGTAGTTTTTTGATTGCTACAATTTAGACTAATCAGTCTGTTTTTTAGTACCTTACAACCCCTGACAAACCTTTAGGTATACTGGTAATTTTAAGTTTTATATTGAAATATATGCACTTTGATAGCCTCCTCCATATCTGTATACATGCAGAAAAACAGAAAGACTGTGTAACTGGTATACTTTCTTTCTTTTTCGAGATGGAGTCTCTCTCTGTCACCCAGCCTGGAGTGCAGTAGGGTTATCTTGACTCACTGTAACCTCCACATTCCAGATTCAAGACATTCTCCTGAGTAGCTGGGATTACAGGCACCTGCCACCATGCCAGGCTAATTTTTGTAGTTTTAATAGAGACCAGGTCTCGTCATGCCACCCAGGCTGGTTTCAAACTTCTGACCTCAGGTGATCCACCTGCCTTGGCCTCCCAAAGTGCTGGGATTACAGGCATAAGCCACCACACCAGGCCTGACATGCTTTAAGTACCCTTAATAAAATACCTTTCCATGTATATCAGTTAGCTATTCCTACTAACTCTCCAAAAAAATAGTGGCTTCAATGAACAGGTCTTTATTATTTCTCATGATCTTGGGAATCAGTTCAGCTGAGATATTGTCTACAATCAGCTGATTGATCCACTAAACAGTGTCGCTGATTTCAGCTGTGTTTTCACACACATCTGAGTCTTTGGCTAAGAAACTTTGCCTGTGTTCCATAGGTTTTTCCATTATCCAGCAGGCTAGCTCAGTCTTGTTCTCAGCTTAGCTTAAACTTGTTCTAATAGCGATTGCAGAGAAGCAATAAATAGAAGTAGAAATGCGCAAGAGATTTTTCAAGCCTCTGTTAGTGTCAAGTCAGCTAACATCCTATTGGCCAAAGCAAGTCACCTGGTTGAGTCAGAGTGAGGTG
Source organism: Aotus nancymaae (assembly GCF_030222135.1). Taxonomy (NCBI): domain Eukaryota; kingdom Metazoa; phylum Chordata; class Mammalia; order Primates; family Aotidae; genus Aotus; species Aotus nancymaae. Next base: position 70,143,249 of record NW_026988422.1, on the reverse strand, counting down.
GGGTTACAAAATTACAGGGCAACAGTTACGGTTACAGAAAGGCCATACAAGGGTTATCGAGGCATGCATTGTACCATACAATGTCAGGTATCTGACTTTCATAATTTATTGGAAGATCACAGATATATGACATCAATAAAATTGTATATTTTATTGAATGAATCCTGATGGTATTTCTAAGCAATTTAATGCCTGTTGGGAACATCATTTTGTTCTTATTGCTGCACATAGACCCAGCTTGAGCAGGAACAGGCTGATTGTATTGAGTCATATCAACGTTGGTAGTTTAGACACTATCTGAAAGGAGAAAGAAGGGAGGAAGCCAATAAAAAGTAATCTTAAACCCAGAGGCATTTTTAGATAAGCATGATTATTTTCTAGTGGCTTTTTCCTTAAACAAATAAAGTGATCAATTTTAACACTGGGACTATAAATGTCTTTGACGGTGACTTGGATATCTTTTGAGTTCTAGACTTCCTTCCAACTTTGAATTAATAAAGCAAAATTCTGCTTTTAGCCACATTTTATAAAATGTGCAAAAGTTACAGTTGAGGTGGATTTAACTCACTCATATTTGCTTCTTATTCCCTAGTTATACATTTCCAATCATTTAATAACTTTAATCAATTATCATTTGAAATAATGGTGTTTCTAGATGTAACATTATTAACATAGAAATTAAATGAGAGAAAGCATGTGGGATTTTGAGTATTAACCACACAACTAATTAAATCATAATGAATCCACTGACTTAGATTTCACTTTATTATGAGCATTTGTCTTGACATTTTATTTAACCAGGATTCTTAGGTTATGGATTGAGTATATCTGCCTTCATCTACTGTCACTGTTATTGTGGGATGTTTATATAGAAAAAATAGATAAGATTGGCAATCAGCAGTAACGGAGACTAAATTTATAGACCAAAACCTTTAATGCATGAAACTATCAACTAATTACATCTGTGTGGTAGAATTTGGGGGAATCAAGTTGGTAAATATTTGTTCTCCTGACTTTATTGTTGCATAGCATGTGTGATGCTAATGTTGATAACTTTGAAGGGTATACAAAGTCATGGACAACATAGATCCTGCTGTTAGAAACTTACTATGTGTAGAGGAAGTAATAATCTAATACATAAAAGCATGAAAAATGACACACGGTGTCTTAGTTTGCTTCATGCTGCTATAACAGAATATCACAGATTGGGTAATTTATAATAAACAGAAATTTATTTTGTGGACTGTGAATATCTGAGATAGGTATCAGTTAACTTAGAAAGTTTATTTTGCCAACATTGTAACTGGGGGAGGTACTCAGCTCCCCCTTCTGAAGAGGTTCTTAGCTTCCCTAACCCCGAAGAATGGGAAAAGGGGCTCCAGAGGCATGAGTTTGCCATTGGAATAAATATCATGGACTCAAAGAGTTTTGTGGAAAAGCAATTTATTAGAAAGAGAGGGAAAGAAAGACAACTCCACGCTGTTGTGGGAGGGGACCCAGAGAAGGAATCCTATAGGTAAGGAGCAGCTGGAGTTTTAACCCTTGAGTTATTCCACTCCTCCGGAGTGATTGATCTTTGACTCTGATACTGAATTGGCTACTTGGTCCACAGCCCTGAGTTATAGAGCCCCCTCCTCCCAGAGCTTTCAGCACGTTTTTTTGGACAAAGGAGCCTCACCTGGCTTTCTCTACATAGCCCACACATGGGAAACTCAGACAAAGAACTTTACATTTGAAACCCCTCAAGTTCCCGGATGGAGGCGTGGAGCTGGGAAACTGCTGCCTTTGAAACCACGCTCCTCGCTGACCTGGGAAGAGAAGCCCCTCAACATTGAGGACATGTGCCCATGACACAGCCTCAGGAAGTCCTGACAACATGTGCCCCAGGTGGTCAGAGCACCTGGGGCACGTATTTAGTTTTATACATTTTAGGGAGACATGAAACATCAATCAACATATGTAAGATGAACATTGGTTCAGTCCAGAAAGACAGGACAACAAAGCAAAGGCAAGACAACTTGAAGAGGGGAAAGGGCTTCCAGGTCATAGGTAGATAAGAGACAAATGGCTGCATTCTTTCGAGTTTCTGATTAGTCTCTCCAAAGGAGGTGATCAGATACGCATTGATCTTAGTGAGCAGAGGGGTGACTTTGAATGGAATGGGAGGTAGGTTTACTCTAAGCAGTTCTCAACTTGACTTTTATCTTTAGTGGTTTGGGGGCCTCAAGATTTATTTGCTTTCCCAATTAGCTTACAGATCTGGAGGCTAGAGAGTCCAAGATCAAGGGACTGGCATTTTGGACTTTCAAAAAAGAGGTTTTGCTGTGTCATGTGAAAGAATACATCACATGGCAGAAGGTCAGAGAGAAACAGGGGGAAATATACTCCCTCAGTAACTATTAGACCATTCATGAGGGTGGATCTCTCATGATCTAAACACCTCTTAAAGGTCCCACTTCCTAATACTGTCCCAAGGGCCATTACATTTCAACAAGTTTCAGAGAGGACAAGCATTTGAACCACAGCACATGAAATGGTTAAAATCGTAACTCTCCATTTACTATCTTCATTAGTCCACATTCACATTGCTGATAAAGACATACCTTAGACTGGGCAATTTACAAAAGAAAGAGGTTTATTGAACTTACAGTTCCACATGGCTGGAGAGACCTCACAATCATAGCAGAAGGTGAAAGGCACATCCCATGGTGGCAGACAAGAGAAGAGAGAGCTTGTGCAGGGAAACTCCTCCCCTTTTTAAAACCATCGGCTCTCATGAGACTTACTCACTATCATGAGAAAAGCATGGGAAAGACATGCCCCGATGATTCAATTCCCTCCCACCAGGTTCCTCTCACATGGGAAATTCAAGATGAGATTTGGGTGGGGCCACAGCCAAACCATATCACTATCTATGATGTACTGGATCTTACCAAGCCTGAACTTTTGTTTATCTGTTAAACTGAGATAGGTTTGTTGGGAGAATTAAATGTAATAATTGATGTAAAATGCTAAGTACAGTGTCTGTATGTGATACATGCTCAATAAGTATTAATCTTTAATAACATTAGTGAAAAATACGTAAAATATGTGTGATTATCATAAAAATCCTGAATACTCATTAAAATAGTAGCTTGAATAAGATTTGTTTAATGTATTCAAAAGTGTAGAAATATTTTTAACAAGCAAATAAACTTAATTAAAGTGTAATTTTTTTTTAGTTCAGAAATTGAGATTTGTCTCTCTGCAGTTTTCCCAGAAGAAGAACAGGATTGTATATATTTGTGATTGAGGTTTACATAATCCTGGTTTCTGCTGTATTTCTCATGGAACCAGTAAGATGAGTAGGGAGTTTCTCTTTTGTGGCAGTTGATATAAAACTTGTCTACAAAGTATATCTCTTCATCTCAGTGCTTCCCAAATGTTAGTGTGCAGAATGAAAACAAATAGCGTCATCAAATATGCAAATTCATAATAATGCAGAGATTCTAATTCAGGTTACAGCAATGAGATGAAGAAATTTGAATTTCTTATAAGCATGATAGGTTACTCTGATGCAAGTAGTTGGGAGCAACACCTTGAAAGCCACTGAAAAGTCATCTCTGCTCAAATGTCAGGGCCAAAGCATCCAGACTGGAGGGGTAAGAGTATCAGCATTTGAAGACGACAAAGACTGATTTAAAGTGGTTCTATGTTAAGTGTTTTTCATCTCTGAAAATGTATGACTGTCTACAGTCCCTTCATTCTGGTTTAAAATGCACTTGATGGTGGAGTTGGTAGTTGCTGTGGGAAGAAAGGAGATATATTTGAATGTTTCTGTGTGTAATTGATGGGATTAAATTCAGTTGGAGGCTCTGGAGAATACACTGTAACTCAAACAAACCACTTACATAGAAGAGCACAAAATTAAATTTTCTGTTTTTCCCGTCAACACAAAAGTCTTCACGGATTTAATAGTGAAAACTATTTGGAAAATATTGATATAAAAATCTATAGAAGTTTTGTACCCACATCATAATTATCATCAATAACAATACATAGAATAATTTTAAAGTTTTTAAATTAAAATGATGTAATTTCTATCATATGGGAGACCCTAAATACTGAACTATGTACTAGACCTTAAAGGTGAAACACTAAGAGAGACTGGCTGCCCTAGGGAATAGATGTATTTCAAGGGCTAAGTGGAAGCATTTCTATGTTAAAAAAATGAATATTTTCATCCAATGAAAGTTCTCTTTTTCCAATAAAATTATAAATTACATGTGTGACAACTTTGCTTTAAGTTTGGTAAAATTAAAAAGCCCTCAGACTCTTTTATGTTCTTTGATATAAAATTTGCCTTATCATAACACGATATTAGTGATCTTGCATAACGTCCTATACACAAACATTTTAAAAAATGCTTAGTACACGGAATAATAACAAAAAAGTAAATTAAATGCTCTCCCTGATGACACAATTCAGTTCAAAAATATGATGCATGCACATCAAGATAATTTAGAGGCTCCTGGGAAAGAACCATAGGAATTACAGTAAAAACAAACAAGACTTACATATATATCTGCTACCTGTCAAATCCTGTTCTAGGATGTTTAAAATTACTAACTCTAATTCTCCAATAAGTACTGCAAAATAGCTGTCTTGGGCTTTATTTTACAGATGGTAACTGAGATTTAGAAATGTCAAATAACTTGCCATAGGGTACACAACTTGAAAATGGCAAAACCAGGATTCAAACTTAAGAATCTCTGCATTCTTTCACAAAAATTCTCAAGAACATCTATAGCATAAAGTTCTTATGCAGTATTGTTGCTTCCACTTGCATACCAAAATGAACTAGAAACAACCAAATGTGTGATCTCATTAAAAGGTTTGGCTGATAACCAGGATTTGGAACTACTCATTATATATTAGTTACACTCCTTGACAGTAATCCCTCAACTTTGTTCTGTCAAGTCCCTTGCAATATCATCATGCCATTAATTAGTTTAGCAACCCCAATAGCATGAAGGGATGACTTTCTTGCAGGCCCAATATAAACTGTTTTTAGCGGTAATGTCCAGAGAATGAGATTTCTTGATCATCATAGACCTTGTGAGAATCTAACATTATTGTCTTTCTCAGCAAATTCTCTGTTACAGCAATATTAATTTAACAGCCAAGCTTTCTTTCCTCCAGAGAAAAGTTTAAAGTAACATGTGCTTTGCAATTAAATAAGATTTTTATTATTAAAATAATTCAGAATCAGCTAAAAGTGAATTCTGTCAAAGTTCTAGTAAAACTATGCAATGAAGTTAATTTAAAAATAACACTTAAACCAAACCAAGATTGCAGCACCTAATTCCAAGAGTTATAATGTCTTCTTTAACAGTATAACATAAAGTAATATATGTTAATTTATTTAACAAATGAAAGATGAAAAGTTCTCTACATGACTTTCCCACTGCAATAACACTTGCTCAGAAGCATTTGGGGGTAGAGTGTTAAAATATTTAAGTCTTTAATTACCAATCATTTCTCCTAGCGTTATGGGTGGTGTAAGTATTAACTAAATAGGGTGCTACAGAGCTGCAAACAGATGGAATCAAATATAGAAGCTACGGAAATAAAACAACTTACTTTTCCTTGCACTTGTGAAAAACATAATGAAAAATTATTGACTCAAGCAGGTTGCAGGTGAGGGAGAACGTACAGAATGAGGCCAATTCAAAAGTGAGAACGATCTAGTAAGACCAAATTAGGTATTTTATCCCATTTGTGTCCTTTCTTCTGGCTTGCTATTCTTAACCTTTTTGATCTTCATTTTATTTTTTTGCTGCATCTTTGACTCCAGTTTGGGACAATTATATTCAAATTACTCATTATTCTAAGGCAAATATGACCATATACCCAACTCTGTTTCTTCCAAGTAGGTGCTTAGAATATAACAGTTTAGTAAACTGTGGTTACTGTTATTTATTTATACTTATTTTAATTTTTATTAAAACGTGGGGCGCAAGAGAAAAACAGGTATCTTAGTGGTAAAAGGCAAATCATACAAGAGCTTGTGCATCTCACTCATTGTTGATTTATGTTTGTGTTTTTACAGCATGCAATACTCTAAAGCCGGAAGCCAGAGGGAGTGCTTGAGTAAAGAGAAGCCCAAACTACTGATGGTGAAAAGCTTGCAAGAAAGTAGACTAAAGCAAGCCTGTAATCCCAGCACTTTGGGAGGCTGAGGCAGGTGGATCACGAGGTCAAGAGATCGATACCATCCTGGTCAACATGGTGAAACCCCGTCTCTACTAAAAATACAAAAAATTAGCTGGGCATGGTGGCGCATGCCTGTAATCCCAGCTACTCAGGAGGCTGAGGCAGGAGAATTGCCTGAACCCAGGAGGCGGAGGTTGCAGTGAGCCGAGATCACGCCATTGCACTCCAGCCTGGGTAACAAGAGTGAAACTCTGTCAAAAAAAAAAAAAAAAAAAAAAAGAAGAAGCATTTAAGAGAAAATATAGCACAACAAACTGGAGCAAGGTTGTGAAGAGCCAAATGAGACTGTCCCGTGTATGCCAATAGTTTTCCATGATTATATTTAAATCTCCATATGATAATTGTGTGACTACAGTTATGGAAAATAAAAAGATCAACATTTTGTCACGTTCAAACCAAACCACCAATTGCTTTCTTTAAAAATAAATACATAAAAAGGTTTTCATAAAATGGTTTCTCTAAAAGGGCTGAGAAATTTAATTCTGCGAAATACTTGTGTTGATGCCTTATGAAGAAGACCATGCTGTATAATTTTTTTGTTTTATTTTTGTTTTGAGACAGAATCTCACTCTGTCACTGAGTTTGGAGTGCAGTGGTGTGTTGTTGGCTGACTGCAACCTCTGCCTCCTGGGTGCAAGTGATTCTCCTGCCTCAGCCTCCTGAGTACCTGGGACTACAGGCACACACCACCATGCCTGGCTAATTTTTGCATTTTTAGTAGAGATGGGGTTTCATCACGTTGGTCAGGCTGGTCTTGAACCCCTGACCTCAGGTGATCCTCCCTCTTTGGCCACCCAAAGTGCTGGGATTACAGGCATCAGCCATTGTGTTCGGTCTGTATCGTATAATTTGACTATTTTCTTTAGGTGTGAGAGAAGATTTCAAAGCAATTTCAATGAAACTGATTTTAAATTTGCCATCTAAATTAGCAGAGTTCTCATTTTGTTCTCTTTCAAGGAAGAACTGGAAAGGTACATGTGTGTGGCAGGGCATGGGGTAGAGAAATAGCTACAAAACATCCTTTAGGCCAAAGGAGCAGCAGAGGGCAGGAGAAAAGGGTCCATTGGGAAATAGACCGGGCCTGTTCACCAGCTTATGCCAATCACTTATGTACCTTCTTGACCTCAGGTGAACGGAGTTGGGAAGGGCACTAGATGATTCAAGGTCTCAATTAGCTACAAAATCATAGGAATTTGTGGCAAGGAGAAAATCCATGACTCCTAGAAAAACCTGTGACTTCTGATGGACTAGAAAGGGATTCAGTTCAACACCAATATTTCCTTTGATTATACTCAGCCCATTCTATCTGAGAGTTGACTAGATTTCCTTCATAAACACTTTGTTTCGATCCCCTGATAACTGGAGTTTCTTGTTCTTCCCCAAACATCCCTTAAAATAACGTGGTATCCCCTGATTCTCCATCTTTTCTTGCAAGAGAGAATCAGCCATCTCTGTGTATGTACCTAGATTCATTGGTTCCTGCTGCACAGTGTTTACAGGTTCATAGAATGATAAATTGGCAGGAAATCAGAATTATATGAATAAACTTCCTCATTCCATAGGCAAGGGAGAAAAAATAAATTTCAGAGACATTAAGAAACCAACCTAGGGCCACATAGTAGTTATGCATAATTAGTTATGTAGGAAAAAAATCCACATCGCTTAACTTCCAAAACACTCTCCTCTGCATCGCTCTGTAGTTGATTTCTTATCACAGGCTATATCATAGTATTCTTTGTTTCTTAAATATTGTATGGAACATGGAAACTTCTTTCATGCTTTCTCTTTTTAAAATAAGTTTTTTCTCTATGTATTGATATCAGATTTGAGAAAAACCATTTATAATGAGTAGTTCATGAATCTAATGTATAGTCAACCCAAAGTACTTTGTGTTTATCAGTTTCTCTGTTTCCTCTTTGCTCTCACACTCATTATTTTACTTTTTATCTTCCCTGAATTACGATTGGCACTTTATTAACCTACATCCCTGCGCAATTGGACTCGTCCAGATGTTGAGTGTAACTGACACTGGGGTTGGCAGTGGAGAGCATGGTATTGGCTGCCACTTGATTTAAGGTGCAAGTTTGGGATTTAGCATTATTTTTATTCCGCAGAGACTTATTTAATCTAGGCTTCTGTTTTTGGGGATCAAAAAAAAGATGAAACACCATACCAGTGACTTTCTATTAGGCAAAATGATTTTGAATAACTATGTATTCATAAATGGATGGAATAATAGAGTCCAGTGCTTTTATCTATTCACCTTGTGTTTATTTCTTGCACAACAGCCATTTATCAAGTACAGTACATTTCAGTAAAAGTAGAGATGAAAGCGCAGCCCTTCCCCTGAAAATGTTCACATTTAATTTGAGGTAGCTGGAGGGAAAAAGGGAAATAGTCACCAACAGTGCCTGCTGCAAAGCTTTATGCCAGATGGCCTCTCAAGGTGCAACATCTGCAAAGAGGTGGGCCCAGGTCCAGACTGGAGAAATTGGGGAAGGCTTCCAGAAGAAGGTAGTGTCTGAGCCTCTTAGAGAATGTCAAGAAGGACTGAGCCAAGTGATTCTGTAGGAGGAGGACAGAGGGTAATATACCGCATTTTAAAATCTAGAGCTGAATAGATTGGGTATATTCAGGAAAATATAATAATTTTGAAATGACTGGACTGTAAGAAACTTCCCTAGAAAGGACAGTAAACAGGCAAGCCTAGTTTCTGCAGCTTCCTTTATATAAACTAAAGAGTCAGACATTCATGTTGAAATATAGGAAATCCTTGAAAGACTTTAATTGAGAGAATGATGTGATAAGATGTACATTATACTAAGAAGCTGCTAGCAACAATATAGAAAATACATTTGTTAGAGGTTGAGGTGACTGAAGAGGTGAGATGGAAAAAAAAAAACAGATAGAAGCTTCTTACAATCCTCCAAGGAAGAAAAGATGAGGTCTTCAGTAAAGGCAACCTTACTAAGAATGGAAAAGGAAGATACCCTGAAAATCGATAAGGAGAGAAAATGGACGCTCTAGAGAAAAGAGTCCTGAAAATGTGAAATTAATCAACCTGGGCCACATACTTAATGAGTACCGGGGCAGCGACTGGAACCAGGTGCCTATCTCTCAGTTAAGGAACACCTTGGTGACATCAGTCTGACTCTCTGAGGCTATACTTTGACAATGATAACAATTACATTTAAAATAGATTATCTACAGCAAAGACCTATATTTAAGAGACCCCATTTTCCTTATCATCCAACGCAAGTAAAGGCAGGTGTTTGATTCAAATAGAATAGGATGTTAACAACTCCCTCAATGCCTGAACTTCTTGAAAGCAAATTGACATGGGCTGCCCTTGATTTAACCCTAGAGCAGATATCATTTCCCTTCATCAATGAGCAAGATAAGGGCAGATTTCCTGTCTTACCTCCTCTGGATTTTTTTTTTTAAACAAAAAGCAACACAATACCGATAGATACTGTTGCTATGAGTGAGGCATCTAACAATTCAAACCCTTATTCCCAATCAGGGTTTTGGGAAATGGAGAGGAGTAGAAGCCAAGGAGAGGGGTGAGGTAAGTAGCAAATGACCACCTCTCTGCATATTCCTCTTGCCTAGCCAGAAATTAAGTCAATGGCACATCTTCATTGCAAGGATCTAATTGAGGAATGGGTATAAAAGGGCTTTGAGAAGCTGTAAAGGGGAAAATCAAAAGTTAGAAACTATTATTCATTTCTCCAAAGTGAAGATTATTTTTAAAGTATTTTACAATGCTTGGTTTACAGAGGGAGGACATTTCTTTGCCCAAGCTTGAGTTTCCCAAAATAAATGTACATGACATTTGGTATACAGAAGACTGTAATTGTGGATTTCAAACTGTTGTCAACTGGCTTACTTCAATTTGCTTGTACACATCTCTTAGACTACTTTTGGTAAATGGTAGTGGGAGAGAGGGTTAGTGACATTCCCCAAACTCCTCTACCAGATTATGGCGAAAGTAAGTTTCCTGTTACACATGTAGGCATTTATGACCTGAACATTAGTAGCAAAGTACTACCATTAAAACCATTTACAGGAGCACTTCTAGGAGCTCAAGAACATCCCTGTGCCTGGAGAGAAATAACACAGTGTTCAGTGTGCCAGTTGATATCAGATCTTCACAAAGAGGAAACAAGGACTCACAGCAAGTATGTTCCACAGAAGGGCGAGTCCTGAATGGACCTTAATCCTCAGATGTACTTACAAAGCAGGGGAGGTGCAAAAGTTCACATTAGTAGCCTCATGAAAATAGTGTTGGCAGAATGTCAGAGAAGAAAGTTCTAATTATACTGTAAGGATAGGAAGAAGAGATTAGGGCAGAGGAGACGGAGTGCTTGACAAGAAGCCTAGGTTTTGAAGGGTAACTTGAAGTTGAATTCACTTGAAGATTTATCTGTGAATTTCCATTTTGAGGTTTGAGACTAAACAAACTAAACTGAGTTCTTGCTTTAGAATAACACTTCTCGGAACTGTGGAACCTAAACACAGCCTTTTGGACCTGACCCCATTACAGTAAGATTTTTTTGGGGGGGATGTTTATTTAGATAAATTAATTTAAAGATACGTAATATGTACTGTAACATAATCATATAGTATTAGTATATATGTTTAAAGATATATACATATATATGTGTGTTTTTAAATGTGTATATGGGAAACACAATTGACTGTGACCATGTTATCCATTACCAAATACATCTATATCCTCTCCCGCCTCTGAGCCTGGATATATGTGAATCCCAAACCTTGTGACATTCTCTATAGCCCTTGCTGCCCTTTCTCTTTCTCTCTCTTTGTTTTTCTAAATTCTATTTATCTTGTTGGTCTCCACCTAAATGCTCCCTACTCAAGGTGCTTTCGCTAATTTCCTACAATAGTTAAATCCAGTCGTTATGTGCTCCTAATGCAACTTCTATTTTCCTATTGGTAATATTTATTATACTTGCAATTATTAGTCCAAAGTCAAGACTATTAACCCCCTGAGGAAAGAGTCAATACCAATCTTCTTTAATACTTTTTAAATTTATGAAATGCCTTATATTCTATTGTCCTATGACTTAAAAACAGCAATTCCATATGCTTCAAACTCTTGCATGTCTTAGCACTTAGCAGAGAACCTGTCTGAATGCTAAATACAATTGTAAGTCTTAAGATATCTTCATCAAGTATACATCCGTTAATGAGCACAGTCAAATGGGACATCCAAGATACTTTACCAACTCTGGTTTTATACCAACTGCATTTTCCCCCTAGATGTCATTTTTTAATGATGCATTAATCTATTTTTGATAAAATGATACATTATATTATACACGAATTGTTTATGTGCTACATCTATGTTACAACATAGATTAAAGGATTAAAAGAGAGGTGGAAAATTTAGTAGCAATGGATGCTAGTATTTATGAATAGTGGATATACCACTCTCCACTTAATTTAGGTGGCTTCATTGAAGTAAAAGCATGCCCTAGTGTCCTAATGCACCTTTCCTCCCTATTTCCTACTTCTGATAGGAAAATTGTGGAGACACACGTGGTCTGGAGTTGACAGCCTGATTCATCACCTTAAGCTGCCCCTGATAATGTCAGAATCAGTATTGACCTGCAAGTAGTCATGGCTTTAGCAAAAATGGTGTTGTGGAAGGTTAGCTAGAAATACAAAAGATTTCATGACTGTGAGTGGAAATAGTTTAGTTTCGTTATTATTTAGGACAAGAGTTAGCAAACTGTGGCCCATAGGCCAAATCCAGCCTACTGCCTGCTTTTATAAAGTTTTATCTGAACACAGCCCCTCTGATTTATTTGCATATTGCCTAAAGCTGCTGAAACACTAAAAGAGCAAAGTTGAGAAGTTGTCACAGAGATAATATTGCTACAAAGCCAAGTGATTTTACTGCCTATCTCCTTATAAAAACAGTTTGCCAACTTCTGATTTAAGATACGTGTTTCCTTACATATGTCAAATGGTTTAGAAATTATTGCTCAATATAAATATTCAACAATATAAAAATTACAACTGGTATCTGCGTATAGTAACATGTGCAGATAATAATTAAATCATGCAAATAATCGACATTATTACATTTGCGTACTCCAGCAAAGGTGTTGCCTATTCCAGCCTAAGGTAATGAAATGAACCCTATGAGAGTTAATTTTATTTTAAGCCTAGGCTTAAAGAGGAAAGCGTAGTTAGTTCAACATGAAATGACTCACATCCAAATGCTCATGAACTGATCCACAATATGGCAACCAATTTCAATCACTGAAATCTCCTTGTTCTTCACATTCATATCTTCCGAGTAGGCTAATATGAAGCTGACAAAACCAAAATTCAGTGACTGGATTTAAATGCACAATTGAAATATCTGTGGATCCTCATTTCTTTTGATGAATTGTAAAGGTTGCCCCAATCAGATGGAAATAATGAATCAACAAAACCCCTTTATTCTAAGGGCTACGGGTCTCTACCTGACATCAAGGTGTTTCCCTGTGTATTGCTAAGAAGATGAACTGTGAAGACCAAACAAAACCCGAGCCTACTCAGGTCCAGTCCTGAAGACTGGTTGTCTGCAGATGGTTCACCACCTTAAATAGGACCCTGGATACTCTCAGGTCACATCTGGACTTCTAAACACAGCTTTGAATGTAGTAATACAAGGTTTTTGTTTCCCCCAAATGACTTAGAAATTTGTCATTTTCTGTCAACACCTGCATTTTTTCCCTCCTAAACTCTGATCAAAGTTGCATTTTTCACACATGTGCCATATTTCTGTTTCCTCCTTGGTTCCATCTTCTCAGTCCATTTGTTTTTTCTATGGCTAAATCAATTTTTTCCTTCCTCAACTGTCCACAGGCATGCATTTGCCTATTCATTGCTCACAGCTTCCGCTATGTTATTTCTTTGGTGTATCCTTTAATCATTCATAACTGATTTTTTTTTCTAGATACATACACACACACACAAATGCATATATAAAATACACACACACATATGTATATATTACCAGTTATATCCACTGATGCAATCTCTGATCCCATCTATCTGGGTTTAATTTTCCTTGAGTATTTTGTTATTCATTATAATGTATTGTATTCTTCTGATAATACTGGCTTTCTATCTGGCTTAGATAGAGGTAACTATCTGAATGGCATCTTTTTTTAATAGTACACGAGGTTATCAATTAGTACTAATTTTCTACTCATCTAATTTTCTTTATTTTTCTAGATCAATTTGACCCCATTTCTAAAGCTCCTTATAGATAAACAAAGCTTATTAAATCAGAAAACCAAACTGAAGCAATTCTTTATTCATACCCAGACAAGAGAACTGTTTGTTTTTCTATTAGGAGTTGTTTCATGCTGGTTTTTTGTTTTGCTTTTTAAAAAAATGCAATATATTGGCTAGTTATCCTTGAAGGTATGCACATTAACACAACATTGGCAAGCTAAGAACAAGCTGAAAATAGAAAAAAAATATTTTATATAACTTGACTTTAATTAAATTTTTAAGCCAGTTCTTCATTAAGGCTGCAGGTAATACAAAGACTATGAAAAATTTTTACTATTCTCTAGAAACCTGTAATAAAATAGTAGTAGTTAAATGGAGGTTTGCAGATATCAGCACACATTCTTTCAGTTAAAAAATAGTATCTGTCTCAGTGTATGTGCTAGATACTAAAAATAAAAGGATAAATAAGATAACATTTTTATTCTTAATAAGTTGTCTTAATAAGTCAGTCTTCTGTTAGAGGAAAGAAAAGTGAACTCTCAATACCAATGCAAAAATATAAATATTACAACTGGTATGAATGGAAGTAAATTGACAGTCCAGTCAGAAAATTTAAGTTTTAGATTTGTGCATTTTTTCCTGAAATTTCAATGAACAAACTTATAAATTAGCTATTTATAAAAGAAGCCTTAGAAATATAGGTAAGAAATGCATCAGTGATCTATCCAAGGAAAAGGAAAATATGACCTCTGAGTCAAATTAAAGAACTGTATCAAATAATCCATCTCAGTTTGCATTGGTTGCAAAAAATAGAATAATTACCACCAAAATAATGAAAAGGTCAAAACATGTTATAATAAATGAAGTGAGCCCATTCCTGTTGCCAACATCTCTCACTTTAATTGGCATTTGTTTTTAAAGGAAAACTCTGACATTTACACTTCAATTATATATGATAAGAATACTAACCAAGTTTCAAAACAAACAGAACAGCTCAAAAATTAGAATTCTACACTTGGAATAGAGACAAACATAGCAAAAGGTTTACATCTAAAATCAAATTTGGATTATTATATCTACATACTCAAAAGAACTAGATTTACCATGAACTCAAGTAACTGAGTCCTTTAGCCTACATTAATAGGATGGTTTTAATAAACTGAACTAATAATTTTTTATCGATATATTTAGTTTTATGTCAATATAGACAATGTGGAACTGACATCTCCTGTCATACATACGGTATTTGGCATTAAATTGATTTTTCCAAAGCAGAACTCATGTTGTTCATTTGTACAACAAATCTTCAACGGTTTTTCACTGTTGAATGAGTAATGTTCGGAGTAACGTTTAACCTGCCACAAATGTTGAACATAACTTAACAGCTATAGTGCTTATTTCTACTTTGTATAAATTTAACAAACTTTAATTCATAAACTTAATGTCTACTAAACTGAGAGTTGCCTCTCTTTCTGGACTAGAATACAAGTTGGGTCATTTATGTTCAATGTGATGAAATGACCTGAAAACAATATAAAAACCAATCAAAAGATTTGACTCCCTTTATATCTCATTAGATGCAATGACAAATACTGCACTGGTGTTTCTAGCTATTTGCTACAAATGTGAATCCTCAAAGATCTAAAGAGAGCTAAACACTTCTTGTTTGATAAGGGGCTCAAATGCATAACCTCCATAGTACAACACTGTTGCAGAAGGGCAGGGTTAGTTGGTATTTTGTTCCTTGTATTGCTCTGATTGGCTGTCTGTAGATATGCAGTGAATTCTCCCTGATATTATTTGAGATGGTGCAGGATTATGTTTTTGCTTGTTTTTGTGGAACCACAGAATATCAAGAAATCATGGAAAGCATTTAATAGGGTAATAATGTGTTACATAATCTTCTCCCTGATTGTGTTTCCAGTCAATTGCTTGGAAGCAGCATTTAAGTAACTTGTTTAAGAACTGAAGAACCTCACCAGATATTAATTTCATCTACTTTCATTGAAAAGAAAAAGCACTTACAAGGCTCAATTTGGCAAAATGAGGGTTGGGAGGCGAAAGACCAATGTAGCAGATATTCCAATGTCTGAGTTCAGGTTACTTTAATAGAATATTATAGACATAGATGGGGTGGATTCTTGAGGCTGGGAAGATCGAGGTTAAGGTACTGGTAGGTGATTCAGTGTCTGATGAGAGCCTTCTTTCTGATTCATAGACAGCCATCAATGTCTCACTGTGTCCTCACATGGAGGAAGAACAGCTAGGGAGCTCTCTGGGGTCTCTTAAAAGGGCACCAGTCCTATTCACAAGGGTGCTGTCATCATGGCCTCATCATCTCCCAAAAGCCCCACCTTCTAATACCATCACCTTGAGGTTGAGAGTTTTTTTTTCTTTTTGAGGTGAAGTCTTGCTCTTGTTACCCAGGCTGGAGTGCAATGGCATGATCTCAGCTCACTGCAACCT
This sequence comes from Aotus nancymaae, assembly GCF_030222135.1. Taxonomy (NCBI): domain Eukaryota; kingdom Metazoa; phylum Chordata; class Mammalia; order Primates; family Aotidae; genus Aotus; species Aotus nancymaae. Next base: position 70,127,268 of record NW_026988422.1, on the reverse strand, counting down.
CCACCTCTCGGGTTTAAGTGATTCTTCTGCCTCAGCCTCCTGAGTTGCTGGGACTACAGGCTCCTGCCACCATGCCTGGCTAACTTTTTTATTTTTAGTAGAGACAGGGTTTCACCATCTTGGCCAGGCTGGTCTCGAACTCTTGACCTTGTGATCCACCGCCTCGGCCTCCCAAAGTGCTGGGATTACAGGCATGAGCCACCGTGCTCGGCCAGTTGAAAAATATTTCAAGGCATGTGAAAAGACATCAACTTTTAATTTCAGTGTCCATAAGTCAAGTTTTATTTGCATACAGCCACACCTAAGTTTGTTTACACATTGTTTATGGCTGCTTTCCTATTACTTTTCTTCAAAATTAAATTGTTGTAATAGAGATCAGATACATAAAGAGAGTTGCAAAAAAGATGCATACAGCCTAAAAAAATGTCCTATCTAGTCCTTTACGGAAAAAAAGTTACTGATATTTGTCCTGGAGCATAAATGGCTATAGACTAAGATAACTTCTTTCATTAGAGTTTACAATTTTTACCATAGAGTTAACTATTTAAATCTAAACAGATATTATAAGCTTGTTGCCATAGTTAATAGTATCTATTTTTACTAATTTTTAATTAGGCATTGCTGTTTTCAAGAATTCCTATTTTTTTTAAGGTTATGTGATATCTATTAGCATTTGTTCAACTATTTACTTCAATTTTTGATTCAGTAATTTTTTCAACCTGTATGATTTTACTATGTGAAAATAATAAAAAGAGTCTTTTCTTCCATGCAAATTCTTAACTTCTAATCTCCTTTTCTTTTTCTTTTTCTTAAAGCATTGTTCAAAACCTTCCAATATTATATTTAAAGTTTTCAGTATTGGTAGACATTCTTCTTTTATTGAACTTAAAAGGGTTATATCTGAAGTTAATTCTCAAAATTAGCTCTAAGATTTTGGAATGCAAACATTGTCAATTTAAAAATGTTTTATTCTAATCTCATATTGTTATATTTTTATAAGTAAGTGCTGAAGTGAATGAAATACTTTTTCTTCATATATTACAATGATGATTTTATAATTACATTAGGTATAATTATAACATCATTGCTAAATTTTAATGTAATTAAAACACCATTGCTAAATTTTCTGATGTTAAAAACTCCCTTTCTTAACTCCTCAGATAAATTCTAGTTAAAAACAACAGTATATTTAAATACACAAATTGGTTTTGGAGAGTTAATATGGTATTTAGGGTTTCTGTAACTACGTACATACATAAAGATAGCTTTCAAGTTCCTTTCATGTATTTTTCTTATATAGGCTTAAAACCAACAATTTATTAGCCTTATAAAATAAGTATTACAGTTGTTTTATTTTTTCCTACTCGCTAGAAAAAGATATATAAATTGAAATTCATTCTTCTTGGAAATTATTATAACTCACCAATAAAGCATATGGGCCTCAGTTTTGGTGGGAACGAAGATCATCCTCTACCATTTTACTTTCTAAACAGTAATTGTTCTATTCAAATACTCTACTTCTTTTTCAATTCTGATAAGTTTTCGAGTGTTTTTATTTTTCATTTTTCTGAATTTTCTCATTTTTCTCTTGAAAACTTAGCCAAATACCTGATAATGTTTTTAGAAACACAGTTTAATTTTGTTCATCTGCTCCATAGCTTTTGCGTTTTACTTACTTTTTATAGCTTTATCGCTTCCTTCCTCTTTAACCATGCTGCTCTTTTTTAACTACTTGATTTATATGCTTAAGCCACTTCTTTCTCTTTTTTTTCTTTTATTGATGCTTTATTTGTTTGTTTGCAGGACAGGGTCTCTTTCTGTCACCCAGGCTGAAGTACAGCAGCTCAATTATGGCTCACTGCAGCCTCAGCCTCCCTGGCTCAATCCGTTCTCCTGCTTCAGGTTCCCAAGTAGCTGGGTCGCATGTGCTAAAATGCCTGGCTAATATTCGCATTATTGTTTTTGATCTTTGTAGAGATGAGATTTTGTCATATGCACACCTACACACACACACACAGCTTTTCTCACTCTCAACATTCCACACTGATATGGACAGAAGGCAGAAGGGTGAGGTCCCTGGCAAGGGCTCCACCCTCAAGATGCCTGGACCCACTGCCTTAAATGAGAACCAACATTCCTGTTTTTGCACCGAATGTTGCCTTTTCCAAGACCACTCTGGCCTGCTCTGCCCCCTATCCTGTGCCTCTAAGAACCTCAAACCCCAGGTTCCACAAGCAGAAGAGCAGAACAGCATGACAAAGGGGAGAAGAGAAGCATCTGTACATCCAGAGGAGTTCAGCTGGGGATGGTCAGAGAGGAGTCCGGCCGTCCCTGGAGAAGATTATCTTCCCCTGGAATGGTAAAGGGGATACTCTATCCCTCTTCTGCTCCCCTTCCATTGAGAGCCTCTTTCACTGCATAATAAAAATCTGCATTCATCATTCTTCAAGTCTGTGTGACCTGATTCTTCCTGGACACCATACAAGAACCTGGGTAACAAGAGGGCAGGATGTAAAAGACCGTCACCCTGACTCTCTGCTGAGCTGGTTAACACATCCTTGCACGGACAGCTAGGCTAAAAGAGCAATTGTAACGCACCTGGCACTGTCACCGGACCCGTACAGGGCCTGCTCCTACTGGAAAGAAGTGGCTGGTGGTTCCAGCTCACTTTTTTCTTGAGTTTTATTTGTTTTTGTTTTTCTATAAGCTAGGCTAAAAGAGCATTGTCACCCCAGCCTGGGTGACAGTGTGAAACTCTGTTTCAAAAGAAAAAAAAAAATTTCAACCATTTGAAAGTATTTCTCAAATTATTAGATTGTAACCCATATAAACATAGGCGGCAGGCCAGAGTTGGCCCATGGACTGAAATCTAACGACACTTACTAAAAGTAAGACAATGTACTCTTATCTTAAAGATAATAATTATCCCCAAGTCAATGTATAAATTAATTGAAAAATCAATGAATATTCTCTTTGGATATGTTTTCAGAACTCCTGGATAAATTTACTTACATATTTATGAGGATAAATCAAGGTCCATGAATAATTAATAAGTTAATATTTTAAAATAAGAGAGAATAAAAAGAGGAAGCTGCCTTTCTTTTCCCTGTATGGTACACATTACAAAGGCTAAGGGATGAAAACAAGATGGAGTTGGTAGAAGAACAGATATTTGAACCAATGGAACATAGATTAATACGTAAAAGTAGGGGCACCAGAAATAAATCAGGAAATGATGAAAGCATTGGTTTACTATATGGAAAAATACTGGATTATGTATAATGATGAACTCAAGGGGTTTAAATATATATACAATTTTAATGCTATTATGAGAATATCTTTCTGTTTCAGGGATAAGGAATGACTTTAATCAACTTTCAAAAGCACAGGTCATAAAGAAATAAACTGACAATTTTGACAAATCTAAATAAGAACTCCTATCAATCAAATAATACTATGGAAAAATTAATAGACAAAATTTATGTTAAAAAAACTATTTGGAATATCTAAAGCTTACGAAGCTTCAAAGATATAAGGAATTTATGAACTCAACAAGAAAAAGACATTAATAGTGGAAAATGTGCTGGAAGTATGGAAAAGATGTTAGCAGACAAGAAACCTTCTCCCAATGAGTTAACAAGAGAATGACCAGATGTTTAAAATCAGCAGGGTGCAGTGGCTGGAGCTTATAATCCCAGCTACTCAAGAGGCTGAGGTGGGAGGGTCACCTGAGCCCAGGAGTTCCAGGCAGCAGTGAGCTGTGATAGTGCACTCCAGACTGGCAACAGTTTCTAAAAATTAAATTAGTTTCTAAAAATTAAAACAGTTTCTAAAAATTAGGCTCTGTTTCTAAAAATTAAAATTAAACCAAAAATCATTGGTAATCAGAAAAATGAAAATGAAAACATCAATAAGTCTATTTTATACCTAGCAAAGAGATAAAAAGCTTCATCCATGTGTGAATAGGATGTGAACTAAAGGAGTTATTCCTGTGCACAATCTGTCAGTATATAGTTACATTAGTGTGCATATATCCTACTAACTGGCCATTCTGTTCCTGGGCATATATCCCAAGGAAATTATTACCTCATCCCTAAGAAGACATTAATGAGGGTGCCCATTTTTGCATTTTATGTGCTGGTGGGGAGTTGGAGGCAATCTGGATTCCTGTGACTATGAGGGGCTTCTTAAAAGGTGGATGCACACCATTGATTATGTCTCAGTTGAGTAATTTAATACATAGAAACATGAATAGATCTTTAAAAACAGGTACTTAGGGGGAAAGAGAAGATGGAATAATACAATCAATGAGTTAATAACATTTCTGTAAATTAAAAATGTACACATACACATGCAATGAAAGAAATTCATCTTGTAATAAAATACTAGAATTATCAAAATCCACTTTAAACTTATTAAAGTGGTTTTCTATGTATAGAGGCAGAGAAATTAGAGATTTTGATAAAAGAGAATGAATAAATAAGCATGTAAATAAATAAATGATGATGCCATATATGGAAGAAAATTATTAAAATGTCTTGAATTAAGGATAGTATTAACTCACAGCTCTGTTTGTGCAATTAATAAGGAATGAAAAGAAGAATAAAAAGAAGAGTAAGAAAGAAGGAGAGAGGAAAAGAGAGAGGAAAGGAGAGAGGGAACAAACCAAGTGTAATGTTATATATTAACAATAACCAATTAATAAATTTAATGGGAAAGTCCCATTGAAATTAGCAACAGAATCAGAAATAAATCTAAGGATGAGCAAAACATAAACACAATTGTTGCTAATTCTCTTATGACCACACTGATTACATACATCCGAATTCTTAAAAAAGAAAAAAAGTACAAGGAGAGAAAATGTGGGATTAAACACCATAAACATTTTACAATAAATATTTTAACTAAGCATTAAAAAATAAAGTTGTAAATTCACATGTACTTGTTAGAAATAATACAGAGATCCTGTGTAGCACTTGCCCAGTTCCCCAATGGAAACATCTGGCAAAATTATAGTACAATATCACAATCAAAATACAAATGATACAGAAAAAATTCAAACACTGGTACCATAAAAATACAGAAGAATTTCATCATCATAAGGATCCCTCCTCCTGCCCTTTTAAAGCCATATCCATCTTTCTTTAATTTTTCATCCCTAAGGGCACCATTCTCCATTTATATAATTTATTTATCTCAACATGTTATTTATTATGGAATCTTCTGGAATTGGCTTTTATTTTTTCACTTGTATTTTCCTGAAGATAAATCCAAGATGTTGCTTATATCAACAGTTCATTCTTTATTGTTAAGTTATAGTCCATAGTATGCTTGACCTTTCACCTACATTATTATGAATGCCGGAAAGAGCAGTTAATATGTTGTAAGATAGTTGCATGTTTGGAGTTCCAGAGTGGCTGTACCATTTTCCATATCCTTCAGCAGTGTGTGAGAGATCCAGTTTCTCAACATCCTCACCAGCATTTATTGTTGTCCCTACTTTTTAAAAGTCATTCTGACAAATGCGTAGTAATATGTCATGTGGTTTTAATTTGCATTTCTCTGACTGTTAGTCACCTTGAACACTTTTTATGTGCTTACTTGCCATTTGTATATTGTTTTCGGTGACACATCTGTTTACATATTTTACCAGTTTTCTAATTGGTTTGTTTTTTTAACTGTCAAGTTTCAAAAGGCTTTTATATATACCAGATATTAGACTTTTGGCAGTTATGTATTCTCTAAGTATTTTTTCTCAGTTTGAGGTTTGGTTTTCCATCCTCAGATCTTACAACAGGATCTTTCACCAATCAAAAGTTTTTAACTTTAATCTGATAAACTTTATTAATTTGTAAGCTATTTTTACTTTGGTGTCAAGTTTAAGAACTCTGCCTAACTCACCAACATTTTCTATGTGTTTTCTAGATAAAGTTCTGTATTAGTTTTCACACTGCTGATGAAGACATACCAGCAACTGAGCAATTTACAAAAAAGAAGAGGTTTAATGGGCTTACAGTTGTATGTGGCTGGAAAGGCCTCACAATCATGGTGGAAAGTGAAAGGCATGTCTCACATGGAAGCAGAAAAGAGACAAGAGTTTGTGCAAGGAAACACCCATTTTCAAAACCATCAGATCTCATGAGACATAGTTACTATCATGAGAAAAGCATGGGAAAGACCCACCCCTATGATTCAATTACCTTCCACCAGGTTCCTCCTATGACATGTAGGAATTATGGGAGTTACCATTCTAAATGAGATCTGAGTGGGGACATAGCCAAGGGACAAAGCCAAACCATACCAAGATCTATAGTTTTATATTTTATAGTTAAACTTGTGAGACATTTTGAGATAATTTTTATATAGATTTTGTATAGGTTTGGGCCAAAGTTCTCTCTCTCTCTCTTTTATTCTCTCTCTCTTTTTTTGCCAATGGATGTCTAATTGCTCTAGTGCCATTTGTTAAAAGGCTATCCTTCTCCCATGGATTCCTTTTATATCATTGTCAAAAAAAAAAAAAATGTTCTGCATATTTATTTGGGTCTCTTTTGTGTTCTCTATTCTGTTCCACTGGGTTATGTTTCTTCTCTTCTACCAATACTACAGTATCTTTGGTACCATAGTCCCTCAAATCAGATAGTGATTCTTGCTATTTTGTTCTTTTTCAAGATCATTTTAGCTGTTTGAAAGTATGTGCCTTTCCATACAAATTTAAAATAAATTTGTCTATGTCTTCAAAATCTTTGCCAGAATTATATAGAAATTGCATTAAAACTATAGATGAATATGAGAATAATTAATATCTTTACTATAAGTCTTTCAATCCATGAACATAGAATGTCTATTTCTGTGATTCTTCATTGCTTTAGTAAATCTGTATTTTATCATTTTCAGCATCTGAATTCTGCATGTGTTAACTTGATACATAAGAAATTCATTTTTTTGGAGTGATTGTAAATGACATTGTATTTTAATTTCAGCCCCACCTGTTTGTATATAGAAATGCAATTAATTTTTGTTTGCTGATCTTTCTTCTGTGATATTGCTGAGCTTATTATTAATTTTAGAAACTTTTTTTGATTTTCTGAATTGTTCTACCTGAACAATCATGTCAGCTACACAAGGAAACAGTTTTATTTGCTCCTTTCCACTATGTATAGCTTAATTCATTTTCTTATTTGTCTGAAATCTTCTGTATTGTATCAAATAAGAGTAGTAAGAGCCTACCACATCTTTGCTGTGGTAGGCTGAATAATGCTCCCTCCCACCCTCCTGAAGATAACAACATCTAACTCCTGGAACCTGTAAATATGTTACTTTACACGATAAAAAGACATTTTCACATGTTATTAATTTAAGGATGTTGAGATGGGGAGGTTATTCTAGATTATTCTGCATGCCTAAGGTAATCACAAATGTCTTTATAACAGAGAAACAGAGAGAGATTTTACCATAGAAAAGGAATGTCAGGGTGATCCAGTGTGAGAAAGACTTAGTTAAGCATTGCTGGCTATGAAGATGTAGGAAAAGTCTGAGTCAAGATATTCCTGTGACCTCTAGAAGCTGGAAGAAGCATGGATTGTTTTCTGGAGTCTGCAGAATGAATTAGTGCTGCTAACCCCTTGATTTTAGCCCAGTAAAACTGATGTCACACTTTGGAGGACTAAAACAGGAAGATAATAAATATGTATTTTTCTAAGCCATTAAATTTGTGGCACTTCACTTTAGCAGTGGTAAAAAACTAACACCCTTATTTCCAATGTTATATCACATTCAGTTATTCATTGTTAAGTACGATGTAATCTATAGGTTTTTTGTATATGCTGCTTATATAGTTGAGAAAGTTGTCACTAATTTTTATTTTTCTGAGAGTTTTTATAATTGAAAATGCATTAATCTGTTCTCATGCTTCCAATAAAGACATATGCAAGAGAGGTAACTTATAAAAGAAAGAGGTTTAATGTACTCATTAATGAATTGTGGGGAGGCCTCACAATCATGGTGGAAGACAAAAGGGAATAAAGACACATCTTACATGGCAGCAGGCAAGAGGGCATGTGCAGGGGAACTGTCCTTTATAAAACCATTGGATCCCATGAGACTTACTCACTATCACAAGAACAGCATGGGAAACACCCACTCCCAGGATTTGATTACTTCCCACTGGTAGGACACATAGGAATTATGGGAACTACAATTCAGGATGAGATTTGGATGGCGACACAGCCGAACCATATCAGATACATATTGTATGCTTTAACATTAAAATTTTTTATCTTTAGTCTGCTAATATGGTAGATTATACTAGCTGATATTGGAATACTGAAACAGCATTATATACCTGGAACAAATTCCACTTGGTTGTTGTGAATGGTCATTTTTATTCATTTCTGGATTTAATCACCAATATTTTGATGAGAATTGTTATATCTAAGTTCATAAGATATATTTGTCTATACTTTTTTACTTTTTCTATCTTCCCATTTTTACTTTTTTATTTTGCTTCTTTTTTCGAAATGAGTTAGTAAGAGTTAGTTTCTGCTCTGTTTTATGGAAAAGATTGTGTAAAGTTGGTATTAGTTCTTCTTTAAGTGTTTGATATTTTCCCTCAGTAAAATGCTCTGGGCCTGCAATTTATTTTCAGAAAATTTTAAATTATAAATTTAATCTACTTATTAATTATAGGAGTATTCAACTTGTCTCTTTCATTTTGTTTGAATATTACTAGTTTGTGGTTTTTGAGGAATTGATTCATTTCTTCTAAATTATCGAATTTATGAGCATAGAGTTTCTTATTGTATTTCCTTATTATCTTGTAACGGCTTCAGGGTTAGTAGTAATATCCCTTGTTTCATTCCTGATATTGGTAACTTTTGTCATCTTTTTATCTTTGTCAGCGTTGCTAGGGTTTAATCAATTTTGTTGATTGTCCCGAATGAGTTTTTTGCTACAATGATTTTTCGCAATTGCTTTTTCTCTATTGTTTTTCTATTCTCTGTTTTATTGAATTCTGTGTTTGTCTACAATGTCCTTTCTTCTGCTTGTGTTGGTTATATTTTGCTATTTGAGGTACAAACTCAAATAATTGATTCAAAATATTTCCTTTTTTTTAATATAAGCATTTAGTACTATACATTTCTTTCTTTCTTTCTTTTTTTTTTTTTTTTAAAGACAGGTTTTCACCATGTTGGCCAGGCCCATTTTGAACTCCTGACCTCAGGTGATCCGCCCGCCTCGGTCTCCCAAAGTGCTGAGATTACAGGCATGAGCCACCACGCCTGGCCATTACTATACACTTCTATCTCAACAGTGCTTGAGCTGCTTCTACTTACTCATCTATATTGCATTTTCCTTTAGTAAAACATATTTTTAAACTTTCTTTAGATTTACTATTGACTTATGGATAATTTAGAAGTATACTGTATAATTTTCAAATTTCTAGAGATAGTTCTTTTTGTCTTTCTAATATTGTTCTCTAGTTTTATTTCATTGCAGTCAGATAAAACACTATCTATGATTACAACTTTTAAAAATTGGTTGAGGTTTCTTTTATGGGCTATTATGTGAGCTACTGATATGGTTTTCTGTGTCCCCACCCAAATTTTATCTTGTATTGTAGTTCCTATAATCACCACGTGTTGTGAGAGGGACCCGGGAGGTAATTAAATGATGGGGGCAGTTATCCTCATGCTGTTCTCCTGATAGTGAGTGAGTTCTCATGAGATCTGATGGTTTTATAAGTGGTATTTTCCCCTTTTGCTTGGCACTTCTTGCAGCCACCATGTGAAGAAGGACATGTTTGCTTCCCCTTCTGCTATAATTGTAAGTTTCCTGAGGCCTTCCAGCCATGCGGGACTGTGAGTGAATTAAACCTCTTTCCTTCATAAATTACCCAGTGTCAGGTATGTCTTCATTAGCAGCATGAGAACAGACATACAGGTACCTTGGTGAATCTTCTCATGGGCACTATATATGTATATTATTAGACAGAATTTATCAAAATATATACATCAAAATATATACATTGTTACATAAAATTATTGTATATTATGTTTTATATTATACATATATTACAATTATATAAACTATATAAAATAATGATGTTATTTAATATATATGTTAGTTTATATATTATATAAACTATATTACATAATTTATAAATCTTAAAATTTTTAATTTATAATTATTTTACTATACATTTTATATGTATTCCATAAAATATAAAATAATACTTTACATGTTCTATAAGATATAAAATATTTATAATGAATAATATATAATAATTTATATATAAAATATGTATGGGGTCACTCATGCTGAGATTCCAAAAAGAATCTAAGTTATTATCTCACCTTTGGAGAAATCAGGGAAGAGATAAAAAGGCCTTATTTCCTAAACTTTCAATTGAGATCTGGATTAAGTTCCCTCCACTTTAATCCTTACAAAGAAAAAGGTAATCTGAAATAACCTGGTGTTAATCAATCAGCTATTTCACTATTGTTCAGTTACAAAGAAAACAACCTTGAGATTACCAATACCCTTTTTGTTCCTTATTTCTACTTTCATCAACTCTTCTCTGTCTATGAAAACAAACTCTTTTGCTCAGCTAATTGGAATATTTGTTCTCTTTTATGGAATGAAATGCTGCCTGATTCTAGAATAACAAATAAAGCCAATTTATATCTTTAAATGTTTTGCTGTAATTTTGTCCTTTGGTATCTGTATACGTGCAAACACAGACACATTCACACACACACGTGAATGGGGGAAAGAGTTGAGTGGAGTAATATATGTATGTATACACACATACACACACATACAGACAGTCTTGACCTGTTTCAACTTATAAATTTTTGACTTTACAATGTTTGGAAAACAATATGCATCCAGTATGCTCTTCAACTTATGATAGAGATATGTCCTGAAAAGCCCATCATAAATTGAAGATATTGGAATATGACCCCAACATGGTAACTCAAGCATCTGTATTGTTGGGTGGACTATTCTGTATATGCCAATGAGAATCTGTTGCTTGTGTTTTTCAGTTGTAGTTTCTGCTGAATTTATGTCTAGTAGTTCTATTGATTATTGAGAGTAGAGCTTTATACTTTTTACAAAATAACATTACTTTAAAAAATGAACATTGTAATCACTTTATTCTCTAGCCATACACAGCAGCTGATGGCAGATAAGAAGAAGACAGTCCTCAGCCTGCTGCCTCAGGTTCATTTTGTACCCTGGAATGTAGTGCTAAGCTGCACTTCATAATCACTTGGAATACTTAATATTCAGCACCAACCAACCAGATCTTTAGGCTCCACTTCAGTTCTACTGAATTGGAGTCACCTGAGATGAAGTGTGTGAATTTTCATTTGAGCAGCCTTTACATGTTTCCTGTGATCAATTTAGTAAAAAGGAAATACAATACATTTAGCTTCATAAAGATAAAAACATAACCTCCAAAACCTTGCTTCTCAAGGTGTATTCTGCAGACTCATCATCACCTGGGAACCTGTTTGAAATGCAAAATCTCAGGTTAATCCGAGTATTACTGAAAGAGATTTCTTAAATTAACAGATTTTCAGTGGGATTCTTATGGTTGTCAACATTTTAGAGACACTGAAGCTTACTATCAGAAGACATTGAAAATATGTCTTGGCCGGGTGCAGTGGCTCACGCCTGTAATCCCAGCACTTTAGGAGGCTGAGGCGGTCAGATCATGAGGTCAAGAGATTGAGACCATTCTGGCCAATACGATGAAACCCCGTCTCTACCAAATATATAAAAATTAGCTGGCCGTGGTGGTGTGTGCCTGCAGTCCCAGCTACTTGTGAGCTGAGGCAGGAGAATCGCTTGAACCCGAGCGGCAGAGGTTGCAGTGCACTGAGATCGTACCACTGCACTCAAGCCTGGCAACAGAAGGAGACTCTCAAAAAAAAAAAAAAGAAGAAAGAAAAGAAAGAATAGGAAGAAAGGAAAGAAGGAAGGAAAGAAGGAAATATGTCTTGTAGACTTTAATTTAGGACCTGGGAGTCCATGCGTCTACCAGGATGCCAGACTCTTCAATCCGGCTGTATTTGTGTAGTGCTTCCTATTAAGTTTCTGCCTATGTCTCCTGAATACCCTCTTAGTTCCATCCTGGGGGAGGAAACTGCCTTTTTGCTAGAACCTAAACTATTGTCTAGAACCTTCGAGATCTCTCCTCTCTCGAGTTTTCAATCGACCTGTTATCTGTTGCAAAGCAGAGGGATTTTATGGAAGATGAATGTTACTAATTCAAAGGAAGCCCCTGCCCTACATATTTCACTACCCGGTTATAACGCACCCTTTATATACTGAAGTTAAACTGATCCGTGCGTCGTTGGCCACGACCCTCTAGATGTTTTTTGTTGGTTTTGTTGGTTTTGTTTTATCTTCTGTTTGTTATACTAGTTAATCTTCTGTTGAATTCATAGTGATAGCTTCATAAATTCCTGCCCTTTAAGGTTCTAAAATATCCTGTGTCCAAATCTTAGGCTTATGACAAGTGAGGCTCTGAAATGATACAGAGAATATAATCAAAGAAAACACTTCTTTCTAGATTTAATAATATGGGTGCTATGTGCTTTCTTCTGGGTTACAAAGAAACACAGGAAGACCTTTTAGCCCCCTAGCTAAAGTAATTTCCTTTTTTTATTCTGCCTTATTGTACTGAATAATATTAAGTTTCATATGGCAAATGCTATTATTATCAATAGGAAAGTATTAATGACAACAAGAAATAGTGAACACTTGGAAACCACTATAGTTTGTTGCCTAATGGTTCAAAGTGTCATCCGGCCAGATGAAAAACTTCATTGACTTTTCATTTCCCAGGAAAATTGGTAGAACTGAAATAATTTCATGGTTTCAAAAAGAGAGAAAAAAGGAAATGGAGGGCAAGTGAAAGGAGTGTGTGCATTATTTAAAGACTCTTTCTCTCTGGAATATAAATAATGTCACCTATGTTGTTTCTAGGGTTATGCTGCAGAATTTCCAAGAATGACTAGTTAGGAAGCCCAGGTGTTGGAGCAAATTGGGAAACAAATCCTAATTCAAACAAAGTGGTTGGGAAGGGTTAATTATAAGCTGGGGATACTATCCATGGCATAGAGATAAGACATGCTCTCATTCAAAAAGACTTATCCAATCAGCTCTGTAAATGCTTATTTGTTTTGTTTTATATGCTTTTATTTAAATAGACTGTCTGCTACCATTCAGAAATACTCATATTTTCCAATTCCCAGCCTCTGGTGCTGCTCACAAAACTATTGCATTTTTTAACACAGCATCTACGTATATTATATCCCCATAATCTATGCACAGCTTGTGTCTCAAGCATGACACATGACACACATGACTGTATCTTTAATTATCTTGCTCCCATTTCCTGGACTATCTTTCCTTACACATGTTCATTCCTTATTTCTCAAAGTGAAAGAACACATTGATGAATTAAAGATGTTTCCCATGAGGTTCTTCTGCTGGTTTTGGGAGAAATGGATATTGAGGAGATGGGCATCCCATAAATCTATATGAGAGAAGGAACAATTTGTTTTTACCTGTATTAGTCAATTTGAGCTTCCATAACAAAATCATGTAACTAAACAACAGAAATGTGTTTTCTCACAGTTCTGGAGGCTAGAAGTCCAAGATCAATGTGTCAGAAACATCCAGTGAGGCCTCCCTCCTGGGCTTCCTCTCACTCTGTCCTTACATGGTCTTTCTTCTGTATGCATGCATCTCTGGTGTCTCTTCCTCTTCTTAAAAGGACACCAGTCCTATTGAATGAGGGCTTCACCCACATGGCGTCATTTAGTTTCAATTATTTCTTTAAAGGCTCTATCTCCAGATAGTCACTTTGAGGGTTAGGGCTTCAACCAGTGAATTTTGAGGGGACACAAGTCAGTCCACAACATGATTTAATACATCAGAGTATAATTATATTATATTTTCTAAATGATTTTGAAAGTATATTTTCTAAATGAAATATCAATGTATTCTCAAGGACTTTTCTTCTTATTGCCCTCATTGCCCAGGCACCTGTTAAAATTATGTTCAGAATTAGTCCCGATTTGCTCCCATTTTCAGTATTATCACCATTTTTCCCAAACTTGCATAAACACAACAAGCAGGTTCAAGCTTGTTAATTGGATAAACATCTGCAGTGTATATTTCCCTGTCCTGTTTTTTTCCTTCAAATTTTGGGGCTGATGTCTTTGTGCTCAGTGAGTGGATGGACATTTTCCTCGGTTCTTGAAATAGGCCAGTATTAGGTTTCTGAACTGACCATTTCCCTGGATGCCAAATGAACCACAAAGAGCTAGTCTCATCTCTGATTTGGAATAACAATTGAGAAGCCTATTTGACACATAGATATTCTCTAGGCTCTGACTACTGTTTTCAGGCCCTAGAATCCTAAAATAAGAGCACATGTCTCTTATTTCATCACATGGAGGCACCAGGCCCCTCTGCCAGTACACGGACCACTGAAACTCCTCTCAAACTTTCTTAATTTGCTCTGCATCATTCATGCCAGTTTTCATCAGTAATCTACTCTACTTCTATGGTGCATACTTTTTTTTGTTTTGTTTTGTTTCTGAGACAGGGTCTCACGTTATTGCACAGGTGTGAGTGCAGTGGTGCAATCTTGGCTCACTGCAGCCCTGAATTCCCAGGCTCAAGTGATCCTCCCACCCCAGCCTCCAGAGTAGCTGGGACTACAGGCACATGCCACCATGTCCAGCTAATTTTTCATATTTTTAGTAGAGACAAGGTTTCATCATGTTGCCCAGGCTGGTCTTGAACTCCTGGGCTCAAGTGCTCCACCTGCCTCGGCCTCCCAAAAAGCTGGAATTACAGGTATGAGCCACCACACCCAGTGGCATACTTATATTTTTCACACTCGTTCTTCTTCATTTAAAAACAAAAAGTAATTGTATTGATATAGATATCACACCATAATCAAAAGGGGACATTAGTGTTTTCTGTAATGATACGCTTGGTCTGAAATTTTAGAGAATGAGGGAAACTAACCCTCTATTACCCCAGCAATTCCAAGATTCTGAATTTTATAAAGAAGAAATTAAAGTCCTTCAGTTTGAACATAAAAAACACATTAATCCATGTATCATGATGCCAGATACAAGTCTGTATGCATGAGGTCCGTTCCACCACCTGCTGGATGTTCATTCCTTCTCTCTCAACAAATATAGGCACTATAGTAGGCATTGGGGTAGTTAATGGTGAACAGAGAAACTTATTTTGTTCCTTCCCTCATCACTCTCATAGTCTGACTGGATAGACTGATAATAAGCCAAAAGTCACATAAATAAATGCAAAATTTCAGCCATGGGCACTGCTCTGAAGCATATATACAATATGTGAGAAGCTATATTCAGGGAATTTGACACGCTGGGTAAAATGGAGAGAGCTTCTCTGGAAAACTAAAATATAAAAGATGACAGCGATTTAATTAGGTGAACAAGGACCAAGAGAATATTGATACCAGAGAAAATAACCCATACAAAGATCCTATGCTGAAAGACTGGAAAGAAAAAATTAGCATGGAGGGTAATGGGAACAAGAGAGGAGGAGGCAAGTGTGGCTGAAGACGCAGTTGGGAATCACACAGCAAATGCCTGTGGGCCAAGTGAAGAAATTTTGCTTTATGCTAAATGCAACAGGAATCAGTGAAGGACCCATCTCACTATCACTGCAACTTCAGCCCTAAGCCAGCTCCGGCTTCTCTCACCTGATCATTTCACTTTCCTCCTCACTGATCTTTCCTCCTTGCGCCTCCCAAGGTCTATTCTCAGCAACAGTCTGTGTGATTAATTTAAACCCAGGTCAGATCACGTTACCTGTCTGCTCACATCCAATTCCAACATCCTGTCTTTCCCAAAATAGCATCCAAAGTCCATCTGCTGGCCTTAAGGCTCTCCATGATCATATTCACTGCTACCTCTCTAACCACACCTCCTGAGTCTCTTTTCCTTCACATGCTCTCTCTGGACAGCTGCAAAGTCCTATTACTGTTCCAGAACACTTTAAGCATGCTCTTGTCCCAGGGTGTTGGTGTTTCCTGTCCTCTAGAATGGCCTTCTCCCAAGGCAGGCACATGACTCACTCTCCCCAAGTTCACAGATCTCTCTCAGACATGCACTCACCAGGAGGCCCTCCCTGACTTCCCGTATAGAACAGCTACCATCCTGCTTCCATTCCTTCCCAGTACCATCCTCAGCTTTATTTTTCTTCATAATACTGTCTGCTGCCTATCAGGTCTTTTTGTCTCTCTGTTTTGGTCAGCCTGCTCCTACAAAAAATGGAAGCTCTTAGAGAGCAACGGCTTGTTTCCTTTTCTGCTTTATGCCTAGTGGGTTGAAAAGTACCTGGTATGCAGTGATCCATAAATATTTGTTGAATTCATAAATAAATGAAAAAGTGTGGGACATTCATTACCACAATCATTTTGCTCATTAGATAGTTTTTATTTTTTGTTCAGAGTCAGAATGTTCACTTGTATGCAGCCGATACACAGATATGCCCTGTTTTAAATAAAGATCTAACTCCAGCTCTGTTTATTCTCTAGGATTCCCTTTTAATACTCAGCAATCTTTATTTTTAAGATTCCTATAAATTAATAATCTAACCCAGTAACTTATCTATAATAGCCCAATATCTTTTCTTGGGTAATTCTCATCTGCTGAACACTATCATTCGTAATTTGAAAACATGTACTCAACATTTTTTCTTTTTCTTTTATGTAGAGCTGCCAATGCAACGCTATTTTGTAAGAGGTAAATACACACTTGGTGCTTTCTCATAATTACTACTACTTATCATTCTTAAGCAGAACAAAAGCAGTATATGTTCATTTAAAAAGTAGTAACCTGGCTGGGTGCAGTGGCTCACACCTGTAATCCCAGCACTTTCAGAGGCCAAGGTGGGCAGATCACAAGGTCAGGAGTTCGAGACCATCCTGAACAACGTGGTGAGACTCCGTCTCTACTAACAATACAAAAATCAGCTGGGTGTAGTGGCATGCACCTGTAATCCCAGCTACTTGGGAGGCTGAGGCAGGAGAACGGCTTGAACTTGGGAGGCAGAGGTTGCAGTGAGCCAAGATCCTGCCATTGCACTCCAGCCTGGTGACAGAGCCAGACTCCATTTCAAAAAGAAAAAAGTAGTAACCAATTTTAGCTGAGACAGAACTCTTGTATGATGGAGCGGTTATAGACATGGAAAGGTAAGTTGGATGTTTTAACATTATGTTGAAAAATTTAGAATTTTTCTAAAGCAATGAGGAGACATTGAGTATTGCAGATCAATGAAGGGCTTTAGAAAGATAACACACAATACCATCGAGGCGGATTGGTTAGAATACAAAGAGACGTTGTTTGGTTCAAAGGCCATCAAAGTAAGCCATGCTGAATGAGGCAACTGGCAATAGGAAAAGAAATTTTTAAAACATCATATTTTTGATGTTTTTGCTTTAATCCAAGCATTTACTGACAGGGACTGATGCTGTACTGTGTTAGCCATTAGAGTTTAAAAAAACGAGCTGTAAGTTTCGTGGACATACCATTAAAATCACTTCATTATCTACATTTTTCCTTTCAGGCTAAGAATTTCAGCTCCCATTAACAATGTCATGATGTATATTCATTAAGCCTAACAAAAGTCTTATATTGATATCTGCATAACATTTTGCAATTTAAAAATAGCCCTCATATGCGATAGTTATGTTATTTGATCTCACAAGAATCCTGGCAGGTAAGCTGAGTAGGAAATTCATTTCAGTTTTCAATAAGAAACTGTAAGTTAGATCTAGTAAGTAATTGGCCCAAGGTTACACAGCCTGTGAATTCAGAATTGAATTCATATATCTAAATTCCAAATAATGCTTTTCCTTAGAATTTTACTCCACATATATTTTTAAAGTTCATGTGAAGGTAATTTTTTCTCTGTACTAATTCCACTTTAATTACCTTATCCACAGCCTATGATTTATTGTCTAATTCCATGACTTTTGTTACAGGTTTCATAGGAAATACCAACAATGCTGTAACTTTTTTAAATTTTTGTGATAGAGTTGTGAGGCTATAAATGCCAAAAAAGCCCAAGAACAAAACACAACAAGAAAACAAAAAACACACACAGATAAGCAAACAAGAAAGCCTTTCTCCTAACAATGCACAGCTTCTGTTTCTGACCTCAAAGACAAAGAAAGACCGTGTTTTAAAACATATACGTTTTATGAATAAAAATACATCAGCATTGGTTTATGTTTTTAAAGAAAAAATGTAGACTTTAATTCCAGTTTGTGTAAATATTTTAAATTTGTTATTTTGTTTACATAACTTCTCACAATAGGATAAGCTAAAAATTGAATTTGACAGGATACTAAAATATCAAATCCTGCTGGAAAACATTAAACTAAAACCCATACCTCTCATTGTTTTTGCTCTTTGAATTCACAGTATTAATTAGTTTAGCAGGAAAGCAAAACAAATTATTAGCATGAATTGACTTGAATTTCAGATATTCTGAAAGTAAGCATCAGTTCAGCTCATTAGAATGAATTTCTTTAAATGAAAGATATCCCCAGCATTCATGTTTTGCATCCTAAGTGTTATTCTCTAATAAAAGGAACCACAGCTTCTTGAAAAAATGACTGATTCTAGTCTTAGGGAAGACAATACACAGGGTAAATCTCAGGAAACTGGTAGTGCCAGAAAGTAAAAAAGTGCTCAGAAAGAAAATACACACACAACACACACAACACACACACACAAATACACACACACACACAGATGGAACTGGGAGTCATTATGTTAGTGAAATAAGCACACACAGAAAGACAAACACAGTGTTCTTTCACTTATTTGTTGGCTCTAATAATCAAAACAATTGAGCTCATAGAGATAGAGAGCAGAAGGATGGTTACCAAAAGCTGGGAAGTATAGCTGCTGTGGGTGGTGAGGAGGGGCATGGGGATTGTAAATGTGTACAGAAAAAAAAAAAGAATGAAGAAGACCTAGTATTTCGTAGCACAACAAGAGGACTATAGTCAATAATAATTTAATGGTACTGTAACCCGGGGACGGAGCAGGGGCATCTTGAAGATGCTCCCAATTCCCCAATCAGAGGTTCTTGGCCTCTCTTACCTGGAAGAATGGGGAAAGGAGCCCTGGAGGCATGGTGAGTTTGCCATTCGAATAAATATTGTGGATCCAAAGAGTTTTGCAAAGAGCAATTTATTAGGCAGACAGACAAAAAGAGAGAAAAAAGGAGAGACAGCTCCCACGCTGCCATGGGAGGGGATCCAGAGAAGGAGTCCATATAGGTATGGAGCCGCTGAGTTTTACCCCTGGAGTTATTCTCTCCTCATTCATGTTCTCATCCAAAGAGAGGAGTTCTTTCAAACTTCCTCTGGAGTGATTAATCTTTGACCCTGATACCAGATTGTCTACTTGGTTCACAATGGAGCCCTCTACTCCCAGAGCTTTCAGTGGGCTTTTTGGTACAAAGGAGCCCACCTGGATTTTTCTACCTATCCCACCGGTGTGAAACTCAGACAAAGAACTCTACATTCACAGATAAGGACAAGGATGGAGGCGTGGCCCTGGGAAACTCCTGCCTTTGAAACCTCACCCCTCATGGACCTGGGAAGAGAAGTTCTTTTCTTTAACACAGTCCTTCAGTATTTTAAAAAATAACTAAAAGAGTATAATTGGATTGTTTGTAACACAAAGGGTAAATGCTTGAGGAGATGGATGCTCAAATACTTTATACAATCCATAAATATATACATGTACTTGTACTATGTACCATAAAATTAAAGAATTAAAAGAGCTCCCAATGGGCAAAATTAGGACAATGTGAGCAACAAGATAAATAGCATGGCTTTTTCACATAACCCAAATATAAAATAAAAATGACATCATACTATTGTAAATGACTGCTTTTTTTGATTTTTTAATTACAGCTGTCAACAGGCAACACGGGTTAAAAAGTAGACAGGGATGAATGTAGGCACGCTATCCTATGATGCTTAGGGGCTAAGGAAAGCATTATAATTAAAACTGGAGATAAGAACACAAGGAGCAATTCACACTGGGTGGTGAACACCTATATCTCCCTATCAAAGATAAGTCAGAGAACTGAAAAATTGAGCCTGGAGAAGATGCACTAGGCAGCTAACATGAATAGACTATTAGGCATGAATAGTCTTACCTTGGGAGATGGAGCTGAGGAGGGGAAGCTTCCCAGGTTCACACACAAAAAGAAGAGCTAAAGGTACTCCACCAATGACATATGCTCAAAAAATCTAATGCCATTCAAAGATGAATACGTGACAAATAGACCTATGCTAGGTCTTTGAAATAATAGTAAACAAAAATAGATAACAAATATTCTCTGTGTATTTCCACCAAAGAATGTCTCTCTGAAGAGCAGACAGCTGAGAATCACTGGAGAAGATAGATGCTTGACTTACTGAACAATGATGCAATTGAATGTTATCACAATACATTCAAGAAATTATAAGGCGATAACAAGAAGCTGAAATTAGACAATCTATTTGGGAAGAATTTTTTTAAAAAAGAATGAAATGGAGATTAGTATAGAGTAACAGATTTATGAAGTTTATCCATTCACAACCGTAAAAGACATAAGTAAGAGGAAAGAAAAAGGTATCAAAGAAGTAAAGAAAAACTTAGAAGAAAACTCCACTAGAATGTAAATAAAAACAGCAATTAAATACCTAGAAATGTACCAATACATCAATAGGACAATTGGATGAGAAGTATCATTTAAAAATACACTCAAAACACTTATATTTGGAGCTGATGAAAAGCTTTCATGTGAACATTTAATCAGTATAAAAAATTAACACAATTTTAACAATGCCTGTCTATGACCTAGATAAATTTTTGAATTTTAAGGAAAAAGAAAACATAATCATTCAGACATTCAATTAGTAAAAACAAAATGCCTACAAAAGAATTACGTTCAGAGTGATTAAAGATCATAAATTTATGAAGTGGCACCTACAGAGTTTTGAAGGACAGAAGCTAAAAGAAATCCACACACAGCTGTTCAAGTAAAAGGTACAAGAAAATTATGTAAACATTCAGAAAATATACCCTCTAAATATGCTTCTCAAGTCTAGTATTAGACTTCACATGAAGTTAGGTCGTTGACAGAGACTCCATAACTGCAATAATACTAACTCTTAATGAAAAATCCAGACATTTCAAAATCTTCAGATAATCAAATAGGGGATTAAGAAAAAAAGGAATATTCTATCTTTCAGAAGGATTTCAGGTAGGTATAAATGACATATAAATAAATAATCCCAATGCATTCAGAGGTGATCATGGAATTGCTAAACTATTTTTTTTCATATTTCTTTATTAATCTCTGGAAGCAGTTCTAATTAGGATCAGTCTGATTATATATATATGTATATAAACATATATACACACACATACACACATGCACACATATGTATGTGCATGTGTGGATATATATACACACGCACATATATACACACACATATTATTATGAATGTCAAAGTTCTTTTAGCTTATATATATGCTTAAAGAGACTGGAAATTCCTGCTTAACAATATGAGACTAACTTTTTCTAAAGCATCTCTTGACCTTCTTTTGCTAAGTTATTAATCTTTATTTTAGGATGGTTTCTGTTATTGGAGAGATTTTACTACCACTTAAAAATACACTCATGTACCCTATAGCCCTATATTACTTCTGCCTGAATGCCATTACAGGGAAGAAGATGCTACTACTGTAAATAACACTGCCATTTTCTCATTGTGAGATACATAAAGAGATGATAAGATCTGATCGCTAGCAATGTAAGTTCTTGGTGAAGGCTGTGATCCAGAAACAAGTTATTTTGTGTCCTCAAACTGTTTTATTCCTTACTCAGATGTAATTTCAGCACCAAGATTTGGGGGCTTTCTGACTTAATCAAATCAGTAAGCTGAAGATTTACCTATAAGCTAGGCATGGTGGCGCACACCTGTAGTCCCAGCTACTTGGGAGGCTGAGGCAGGAGAATGGCTTGAACCCAGGAGGCGGAGGTTGCCGTGAGCCGAGATCGCGCTATTGCACTCCAGCCTGGGTAACAAGAGCGAAACTCCGTCTCAAAAAACAAAACAAAACAAAACAACAAAAAATTATCTGTAATCAGTTTTGGGGTCCATTCTTAAATGCAGGACACATTAGTTACTCAGATGCTATCAAGACATTTCAGCTATTTACCCGTATATTCGCTGTGTGTTGAATAAGCAAGCTCTTTGTGGCTCAGAGTCTGCCCTGTCTCTTTGCCCTGCATTGTTGAAGTTGTATTTTGAACACATCCTATTGGATCATTACCAACACTAACTTACCAATACGGGTTTATGTGTAGGTGTGTTCAGGTGTGCAGGAATGGTGGGGAGGGGTGGAAATGATGAATTTTCCTTTGACCAGTATAGTTACAATGATTATAATTAGTCTATTATCATAGTTCTAAGCTATATTATAGTACTTGGGGAATGCAGAATCATGGTTGGCCAATTTTCTTAAACCTTTTTGGGGTAGCTTAGCAAATAACAAATGTGGAATAATAACAGACTCAATTATCTCCTTTCATTCTTCCATCTCTTTCACTTCATCATCTCAATGCATTCCCCATTTCATCTTTGCATTCCTCAGTTGTTTGTATTTTGTTACTTCCTCTGGTACCACCATGCTCAAAAATGCTTTCATCAAGAGGACTTAAATCATTCTAGGCACAGAGTGTTGCCTCCCTCTGTTCTCAGTCATGTTCCTCAAAATCGTGACTTATATTTTGCTATTGTCTCCATTTTCTAACTGCTAATTTCTTTACTACCACATCCAACTAATATAGCCATGAGGCATCATGGCAAGAAACTGAAGACATAGAACTGAATGTCACACAGTTTTTCATTCTTTTCAGTAATCAACCTGCAACATTACTTCTCTCCCCAAACTGTTATTTCAAAAGTTGCCAGGCTTCATCTATCACCTAAGATGACATTTCCTTAGTACTCATCTTACCTGGAATATATAGTATTTTACCAGGCTAATCATCTTTCCCTTCTTAAAGCTTCCTCTTCTCTTATTCACTAAGGCTATGCTACTCAAAATGGGATTAGTGGGTTGATGGCTGGTCTGCAAACTTGTTACTATCAGTACATGATAAGACAGGGAGCTGATGCCAAAATGCTAGTTAACTCTGTTTAGTTTAGCTCTTTTTATTTTTATTTTTTCCCTCCCTCCTTTCCCCCACTTCCTCCTTTCCCCTCTTCCTTCATTCCTTCATTTCTTCCTTCCTTTTGTCCTGGCTTTCACAGTAACAATACTTTCTTGATAAAGACATTAGTGTTTTGATTTACTTTTAGCCCTTGTGGTGCTTGCTTTTTAATCTCATTGTGGACTGGAACTCTCAGTAGCATTTTTTCTGTTTTAGAACCGATTAATTCCTTCATTATTTCCTTTCTCACCCTACAATGTTAGCAATAACCATATATATGTGTATGTTATGTATTTCGTATATATTTCATATATAATATACATATATACACATATCATATATGTGTGTGTACATATATGTATATGTAGATAACACACACACACACACACACAAACAAATATAGTTGACGCTTGAACAACATAACATGTGAGATAGGGGCATCAACAGCCTACACAGTTGAAAATCTACACATAACTTTTAACTCAAAAATGTAAAACTGTAACTGCTAATAACTTATTGTTGACCGGAAGCCTTACTAATAAATAACAATTGGTGAAAACATTTTGTATGTTATGTGTATTCTATACTGTATTCTTACAATAAACTAAAAGAAAATATTATTAAGGAAATCATAAGAAAAATAAAATATATTTACTACTCATTAAGTGGAAGTGGATTGCCATGAAGATCTTGTTTCTCATCACCTTCATGCTGACTGCGCTGAGGAGGAGAAAGAGAAAGGGTTGGTTTTTCTCTCTCAGGGGAGGCAGAAAAAATTATATGTACACCCGTGAAGTTTAAACCCGTGTTGTTCAAGGGCTACTAGTCCTCTTAACTGTTGGTAGCTCCTGAGGTTCTATTCTTAGACTTGAGTACAGGATGAAGTAAAGAAAACTCTATACTTAATACCTATTTTTTGAGGCAGAGTCTCACTCTGTCACCCAGTCTGGATTGTAGTCGCATGATCATGGCTCACTGAAGTCTCCACCTCATGGGCTCGAGGAGTCCTCCCACCTCAGCCACCTAAGTAGCTGGAGTTACAGGCACACACCACCATGCTCAGCTACTTTTGCTTATTTTTGTTGAAATGGGGTCTCACTATGTTGTCCAGGCTGATTTTTAACTCCTGGGATCAAGTGATTCTCCCATCTCAGTCTCCCAAAGTGCTGGAATTGTAGGCATGAACCACTGGGCACTCAGCCTATACTTGATCTCCTTTCTGCTTATAAAAAAAAAATGTGGGCTGGGCATGGTGGCCCACACTTGTAATCCCAGTATTTTGGGAGGCTGAACAGGAGAATCACTTGAACTAAGGTGTTCAAGACCAGCCTGGGTATCATAGTGGGACCCCCATCTCTACAAAAAATAAAATAAATAATGAGCCAGGCATGGTGGCGTGGACCTGTGGTCAATGCTACTTCGGAGGCTGAGGCAAGAGGACTACTTGAGCTCAAGAGTTTGAGTCTGTAGTTAGCTATTATTGTGCCACTGCACACCAGCCTGGGTGACAGAGTGATACCTTGTGTCAAAAAAAGAAGTGTTTGTATACATGGGATGGGATGGGTATGTCAGTGTGTATATAAGTCACATGCATAAATAATGCTGACCTGAAAGATTCCAATGTTTTAAGGTCAGAAGAATGGCCATTAGACAGACTTTGATCTCATAAAATCAGGGTTCTTTTTTTTTTTTAACTTTAGGTTCTGGGATACTTGTGCAAATCATACATGATTGTTGCACAGGTACATACATGGTAAGGTGGTTTGCTGCCTCCATCCCCCTGTCACCTATATCTGGCATTTCTCCCCATGTTATTCCTCCCCAACCTCCCCAACCCCTGCTGTCTCTCCCCTAGACCCCCCAACAGACCCCAGTACATGATACTCTCTTCCTTGTGTCCATGCGTTCTCATTTTTCAACACCCACTTATGAATGAGAACATGCGGTGTTTGATTTTCTGTTCTTGAGTCAGTTTGCTGAGAATGATGGTTTCCAGATACATCCATGTCCCTACACAGGACACGAATTCATCATATTTTTATGGCTGAATAGTATTCCATGGTGTATATGTGCCATATTTTCTTTGTCCTGTCTATCGATGGGCATTTGGGTTGGTCCCAGATCTTTGCTATTGTAAACAGTGCCGCAATGAACATATGTGTGCATGTCTTTTTAATAGAACAATTTATAATCCTTTGGGTATATACACAGTAATGGGATTTCTGGGTCAAATGGAATTTCTATTTCTAGGTACTTGAAGAATCACTACACTGTCTTCCATAATGGTTGAACTAATTTACACTCCCACCAACAGTGTAAAAGTGTTCCTATTTCTCCACAACTTCTCCAGCATCTGTTGTCTCCAGATTTTATAATGATCACCATTCTAACTGGCATGAGGTGGAATCTCAATGTGGTTTTGATTTGCATTTCTCTAATGACCAGTGATGATGAGCATCTTTTCATATGTTTGTTGGCCGCATATATGTCTTCTTTTGAAAGGTCTCTGTTCATATCCTTTCCCCACTTTTGAATGGGTTTGCTTTTTTTCCTGTAAATCTGTTTTAGTTCTTTGTAGATTCTGGATATTAGCCCTTTGTCAGATGGGTAAATTGCAAAAATTTTTTCCCATTCTGTTGGTTGCCAGTTCACACTAATGATTGTTTCTTTTGCTGTACAGAAGCTCTGGAGTTTAATTATATTTAATTTGTCTATTTTGGCTTTTGTTGCCAGTGCTTTTGGTGTTTTAGTCATGAAGTCCTTGCCTATGCCTTTGTCCTGATTAACAAGGGCTGAAGTTGAGGCAGCAATTAACAGCCTACCAACAAAAAAAGTCCAGGTCCAGACAGATTCACAGCAAAATTGTACCAGATGTACAAAGAGGAGCTGGTACCACTTCTTCTGAAACTATTTCAAACAATACAAAAAGAGGGAATCCTTGCCAAATCATTTTATGAGACCAACAGCATCCTGATACCAAAACCCGGCAGAGACTCAAAAAGAAAAAAGAAAACTTCAGGCCAATATCCATGATGAACACAGATGCAAAAATCTTCAATAAAATACTGGGAAAACAACTGCAACAGCACATCAAAAAGTTTATCCATCACGAACAAGTAGGCTTCATCCCGGGGATGCAAAGCTGGTTCAACATACACAAGTCTACAAACGTAATCCACCACTTAAACAGAACAAAACACAAAAGCCACATGATTATCTCAATAGATGCAGAGAAGGCCTTTGACAAAATTCAACAGCCCTCTATGCTAAATCTCTCAATAAACTAGGTATCAGCAGAATGTATCTCAAAATAATAAAAGCTATTTATGACAAACCCACAGCCAATATCATACTGAATGGGCAAAAACTGGAAGCATTCCCTTTGAAATCTGGCACTAGGCAAGGATGCCCTCTCTCACCACTCATATTCAACATAGATTGGAAGTTCTAGCCAGAGCAATCAGGCAAGAAAAAGAAATAAAGCGTATTCAATTAGAAAAGGAGGAAATCAAATTGTCTCTATTTGCAGATGACAAGATTGCATATTTAGAAGACCCCATCATCTCAGTGCCAAATCTCCTGAAACTGATAAGCAACTTCAGCAAAGTCTCAGGATACAAAATCAATGTGCAGAAATCACAACCATTCCTATACACCAATAACAGACTAACAGAGAGCTAAATTACGAGTGAACTCCCATTCACAATTATACAAAGAGAATAAAATACCTAGGAATACAACTAACAAAGGATGTAAAGGACCTCTTCAAGGAGAACTACAAATCACTTCTCAAGGTAATAAGAGAGGACATA
This sequence comes from Aotus nancymaae, assembly GCF_030222135.1. Taxonomy (NCBI): domain Eukaryota; kingdom Metazoa; phylum Chordata; class Mammalia; order Primates; family Aotidae; genus Aotus; species Aotus nancymaae. The sequence goes on along the minus strand of NW_026988422.1, from coordinate 70,100,149 downwards.
AATGGATGGAAAAACATTCCATGCTCATGGTTAGGAAGAATCAATATTGTGAAAATGGCCATACTGCCCAAAGTAATTTATAGATTTAATGCTATCTCCATCAAGCTACCAATGACTGTCTTCACAGAAGTGGAAAAAACCACGTTAAACTTCATATGGAACCAAAAGAGAGCCCGCATAGCTAAGACAACCCTAAGCAAAAATAAAAACAAAGCTGGAGGCATCACGCTACCTGACTTCAAACTATACTACAAGGCTACAGTAATCAAAAGAACATGGTACCAGTACCAAATAGAGATATAGACCAATGGAACAGAACAGAGGCCTCGGAGGCAACACCATACATCTACAACCATCTGATCTTTCACAAACCTGACAAAAATAAGCAATGGAGAAAGGATTCCCTATTTAATAAATGGTGTTGGGAAAACTGGCTAGCCATGTGCAGAAAGCAGAAACAGGACCCCTTCCTGACACCTTACACTAAAATTAACTCCAGATGGTTAAAGACTTAAACATAATACCTAACACCATAAAAATCCTAGAAGAAAACCTAGGAAAACCTAGACAAAATCATGGTTCTTAATGGCCTCTTCTTTCTTGGAACCCCAACATCTAGCTCCTAAATAATTAATGTGTTCTACATTCAAGAATGGACTCCTAGCATACACTTGACCAAGAGAGATGCCCAATTAGTATTAAATGAGTGAGTTGACAAGGATTTCTCAGTCTTGATATCTGCTTACAGAATGCCTCCCTCAACTTCACCCCACCTCCAGGGCACTTGAAAAATGTTTGTGTTGCTATCTTTCCCTTCTTCATTTTATAGCTGTCATTGAAACAAACATGTTCCCATTTCTAAGGTATAAAAAAACTCTTTTGCTGTGCAGAAGCTCTTCAGTTTAAGTAGATCCTATTTATCAATTTTGGCTTTTGTTGCCATCGCTTTTGATGTTTTAGTCATGAAGTCTCTTCCCATGCCTATGTCCTTAATGGTATTGCCTACATTTTCTTCTAGGATTTTTATGGTTTTAGGTCTATGTTTAAGTCTTTACTCCATCTTGAGTTAATTTTTGTATCAGGTGTAAGGAAGAGATCCAGTTTAAGCTTTCTGCATATGTCTAGTCAGTTTTCCCAACACCATTTATTAAATAGGGACTCCTTTCCCTATTGCTTGTTTTTGTCAGGTTTTTCAAAGTTCAGATGGTTGTAGATGTGTGGTGTTATTTCTGAGGCCTCTGTTCTGTTCCACTCATCTATATCTCTGTTTTGGTATCAGTACATTGCTATTTTTGTTACTGTAGCCTTGTAGTATAGTTTCAAGTAGGGTAGCATGATGCCTCCTGCTTTGTTCTTTTTGCTTAGTATTCTCTTGACTATGCAGGCTCTTTATTGGTTCCATATGATTTTTAAGGTAGCATTAGGATGATGTTGGTCTCATAAAATGATTTGGGAAGGATTCCCTCTTTTTGGATTATTTGGAATAGTTTCAGTAGGAATGGTACCAGTTCCTCCTTGTATGTCTGGTAGAATTCGGCTGTGAACCCATCTGGGCCTGGGCTTTTTTTGGGTGGTAGGCTCTTAATTGCTGCCTCGACTTCAGACCTTGTTATTGGTCTATTCAGGGTTTCGACTTCTTCCTGGTTTAGGCATGGGAGGAGGCTACTGTCCAGGAATTTATCCATTTCTTCCAGGTTTTCTAATTTATGTGCATAGAGTTGTTTGTAATAATCTCTGATGATGGTTTGAATTTCTGTGGCATCTGTGGTGATATCCCCTTTATCATCTTTTATTGCATCTATTTGGTTATTCTCTCTTTTCTTTTTTATTAGTCTGGCTAGTGGTCTGTCTATTTTGTTGATCTTTTCAAAAAACCAGATCCTGGATTTATTGATTTTTTGTAGGGTTTTTCGTGTCTCTATCTCCTTCAATTATGCTTTGATCTTAGTTATTTCTTGTCTTCTGCTAGGTTTTGAGTTTTTTTTACAACGAGCTAAAAAAGATTTACAAGAAAAAAACAAACAAGCCCATTCAAAAATGGGTGAAGGATATGAACAGATACTTTACAAAAGAAGACATACATGAGGCCAACAAACATATGAAAAAATGCTCATCATCACTGGTCATTAGAGAAATGCAAATCAAAACTACATTGAAATACCATCTCACGCCAGTTAGAATGGTGATCATTAAAAAATCTGGAGACAACAGATGCTGGAGAGGATGTGGAGAAATAGGAACACTTTTACACTGTTGGTGGGAGTGTAAATTAGTTCAACCATTGTGGAAAACAGTGTGGCGATTCCTCAAGGACCTAGAAATAGAAATTCCATTTGACCCAGCAATCCCATTACTGGGCATAATATCCAAAGGATTATAAATCGTTCTACTATAAGGACACATGCACACGAATGTTCATTGCAGCACAGTTTACAATAGCAAAGACCTGGAACCAACCCAAATGCCCATCGATGATAGACTGGACAGGAAAAATGTGGCACATATACACCATGGAATATTATGCAGCCATTAAAAACGAGGAGTTCACGTCCTTTGTAGGGACATGGATGAACCTGGAAACCATCATTCTCAGCAAACTGACACAAGAACACAAAATCAAACACCACATGTTCTCACTCATAGGCGGCTGTTGAACAAGGAGAACACATGGACACAGGGAGGGGAGCACTATACACAGGGGTCTGTTGGGGGGGGGGACAGCGGGGAGGTGGGGAGTTGGGCAGGGATAGCATGTGGAGAAATGCCAGATATATGTGAAGGGGAGGAAGGCAGCAAATCACACTGCCACGTATGCACCTATGCAACAACCTTGCATGTTTTTCACATGTACCCCAAAACCTAAAATGCAATAAAAAAATAAAAGGTAGCTTTTTCCAGTTCTGTGAATAAAGTCAGTGGTACCTTGATGGAGATAGCATTGAATCTATAAATTACTTTGGACAGTATGGACATTTTCATGATATTAATTCTTCCTATCCATGAGCATGGAATATTTTTCCATGTGTGTCCTCTCTTATTTCCTTGAGCAGTGGTTTGTAGTTCTCCTTGAAGAGTTCCTTCACCTCCCTTGTAAGTTGTATCCCTAGGTATTTTATTCTCTTTGTAGCAATTGTGAATGGGAGTTCATTCATGATTAGACTCTCTGTTGGTCTGTTACTAGTGTATAGGAATTATTGTGATTTTTGCACATTGATTTTGTATCCTGAGACTCTGCTGAAGTTGCTTATCAGCTTAAGGAGATTTGAGGTGCACATACCCAAGAACTTAAAGTATAAAAACTAATAAGAATAATGTCCCTAAAGGAAAAGAAAAAAAAAAAGAAAGAAAGATTTCAACTAAATATTGTTCTCCTGATGAACATGTTTATATCTCAAAAAACAAATCAAGAAGCTCTCCCTAGGGAAAATTGGCTATTTTATCTTTTGTGCACCTCCTTAATCTCCACATCACAGATGTCTATTAGAAATTGTTATAATGTAATTAAATGTTTTCTTTACATGTCCTATACCCTCCTCCAAGTTTCCATTTCCAGAGGGCAGTTTGAATGAAAGACAATTAACTTTTAATTTGGCCCCTATGACATGCCAGTTGCCTCACTAACATACATGGCCCAGTTTCACCTTCTGCCCATTCTCTACATGAAGCATTATTATCTGTGATGTTTCAGATGCAGAATTTCAGACACACAGATTAAGTCACTTGCTCAAATAAAAACGGTGGAGTCATGATTCATACCTAGAGTCTTCTGAGTCTAAAACTTCTTAGTTTTTTCTTCTTTCCATTCCTAAAATTCATCAATGTTCTTAATAGTTATTTGAACTTCATTTTGAATAAATGCAGGAGAAATGAATAAACAAAAGAAGACTGATAAGAATAATTTACCACTTAAACCATAATAGCCAACCATGGTTGCCTGAGCCTTTTAAATCTCTTGGAGGGCACTTGTTTAATATATATAAATGGTAAATTTCATGGAGTGAAGTGTGTGTGCGTGTTTGTGTACATAAATAGAATTGGGAACATTTTGATGTAGTAAAGTTCTTCATATCACTCAGAATACAAAGATCGAAATGTCTGGCAACATGTTTACAAAGTTTTGTACATTCTGGAATTGTTAGCATTCTGAACGGACATTGGCCTGCCTAGTCTTTCCTAATTTCCCTTCTTCTCCAGCTGACATATTTTGATATTTATTTATCCAGCCTAGTCCAGTTCTCACCTTGGTTCTTGTTCTGGTAAGATTTGGCTTACGCCTCCTGCAGTTAACTTTTGGGGTAACAATCTGCTTTGGAGTATAACTATAGCTAATAGGTAATCTCTACAGGCTCTGGGAGTCATTGGGGAGGATACATGTCGGTTTGTCTTTGAGCACAGAGCTTTCCTCAGTAGACAATGGCTATCCAAATAGCTAAACCCTACTTAAGTCACTCACTCAAGTGTATGCATGGAATGAAGTCTGGGTATTTACAGAACTAACTTTACTTCTTTGATCCTACAGCGTCTGATTGCTTCTGGATAGATATATGTGAGTTAACTGAAGCTGTAGAGTGAATTTATCAACAAAGGAAAAGTCTTTAACGTCTAAATTAGAACCCAGAGTGATATATTGACTCTTTAATATTTTATTTGAGAATATGATAAATCCACTGCTCAAGTCATGCTAAATATTCTATCAAAAAGTACACTTTGATTCTAATTCGAGTTTTATTTTAGATAGAAGGAAAAAAATAAGAGACAACTTCTTAAAAGTTTTGAATACATAAAACATAAGGTTTTATTATCCCAAAGAGAGACATTCTATTATGCAAATACATTAATTCAGTTGCTGGTATGGAGACTTTAAATAGAAATAGATAAAGTTTGAATAAGGATTTCATGTTGAGCAATTGCTGAGTGAAATAATCAGCTATTTGGTATTGCTTAGATTACATGTTGGTTTAAAAAGAATCTTCTTTTAATATATATTAGTTTGTGCAAATCATCTACTATGACTACAGATTTTTCCAATTGCTATAGAAATAGAAATCATCATTCAGAGATAAAGTCAGCAAACGAGCAGAAACATTGCATCTGAAAATGGTTTAACCTAACATGTTTACTTTAAATAAACCAAAATTGCTTACATCAGTAGATATAGAATAAGAGTATAAAATTCACTAAGGTCTTTGCTATTCATCCATGTGTAAGTACATTTTATGCCCATGAATCTCAGAAAAAAAAATGTGTTTGTATGTATATATGTATATAGAGTGATAGAGGTCGATATTGACATATGGATACATACAAAGTGAGGGAAAGGAGAGACAAATCATTACTTAACAAAATGAAAATCTCTAGCAATGACCAATCTATTTTTGAATCTGTATGTTTACAAGAACACATTTTGACATCTTTATGCCTTGCTAAAAAATTGAGGACAGTTTTAATCCTTGAAATATCAGTGCCACACTGTAGCAGACATTCTTCATGCATTTTTGACCACTCACTATCCTTGAGTATCCTTCCTACGTTTGGAGAACTTCTTACATGTAAGTCCACACCTCTCCAAACTAAACGCAATACACATGCCATGCTCATGTTCCTTCCAGCTATTTGGACCTGCATGTGACATAAGCTCACCCTAGCAGACTGTTTTTGGGCAAGGAGAGGCACAGCGAAGTAGACGCTGCAGAGCTTACCCTCTGACAAGCAGAAGTAGGTAGCTTAGAGTGCATTACAGAGGCCAATGGTCCATCCCTCAGATCCAGGATCTGATGGAGTGGCCAGTGCAGCAACAGTGAAGTTTCTAATGGGGCTATCCTGCAATACAATTCGGATGTTGATTTTATTGTCCAGCCTAGAAATTCTGTGAGTGTCCTTGTAGCTTTGAAAATCTCCTTCATCCTACCAGAATGGATTTTTAATTTTATTGTAAAAGCCATGACTGGTGTACTGCCCAAACATTTGTACACTCTCATCTACTTAAGAACGTCACTTAAGGATTTTTTCCTTCCCTCCATCTCTTCATCAACTTTTCTCCATTCTGAATCATTCCCAGCAGCCCACACACATGCTATTGTTCTCTCATCTTAAAAACTCCCTCTGTCTTACCATGCTTTCACATCAAGCTTCTGTCTTGGTTATTTCTTTCCTTTTTCAGCAAAACTCTTAGTAGTTTTATATATACACACTCCAATTTATTACTCCCATTCTCTCTTGAACTCACTTCAATCAAGCTTTTCCACTGAAACTGCATCTTTCAAAGTCTCCAGTGACCTCTACATCACTAAGCTGACCTCTGCATTGTTAAACCGTCTTTAGTTCTTACCTTGCCTCACCTATCAGCGGCACACCGTGAGATAAAATTGATCACTCTCTCCTCGAAATACTTGCTTAGCTGCCAGGACAGCATACTCTCCTAGTTTTCCTCCTACTTCTCTGCTGCTCTTTGGCCTTTTTTTTCTTAATTTTGAAGTGCCCCAGTGCTCAAACTTTGTATCTCTTTTCTTTTATATCTATACTCACCTAACCTCATGGTTTTCAATGCTAACAGGCTCATTCCTTTTTCTTGAACTCTAGGCTTGCATAGCCACCTACCTAGTCAATGTCTCGACTTGGGAGTCTAATAGACATTTCAAAAATAATATGCCTAAAATTGAGCTTTTGATCTTCCCTACTGCTTGCAGCCCTGCTTCTCTCCATTTTCCTCATGTTCATAACAAGCAACTTAATTCTTTCCATTGAGTAGGTCAAAATATTAGTGACATCTTTCATTACTGTATTTCCTCCATATATCATGTCTGATACACTAGGAAATCTGATCCAGGCTACTTTCAGAATGTGCTTAGACTCTGGTGCATCTTCATCACTTCCACATATATTTCTTTGGCCCAAGCTATATCACCTTTTATTTGGTTTATTGCAGTAGCCTTCTAGCAGGTTTCTCTTCTCAATTCTTGTCCCTTTCCCATCATCTATTCCTAAGACAGTAGCATCATGATTTTTTTGTTTGTTTTGTTCTAAGATGGAGTCTCACTCCTTCACCCAGGCTGGAGTGCAGTGGTGCAATCTTGGCCCACCGCAACCTCTGCCTCCCGGGTTCAAGCAATTCTGCCTCACCCTCCCCAGTAACTGGGATTATAGGCATGTACCACCATACCTGGCTAATTTTTTAATTTTTAGTAGACACAGGGTTTCACCATGTTGGCCAGACTGGTCTCAAACTCTTGACTTCAAATGATCCACCCACCTTGGCTTCCCAAAGTGCTAGGATTACAGACATGAGCCACCACACTGGCTGCATCATGATTTTTAAATGTAGGTGAAAGCACATTATATCTCGCTCAAATGATTCCATAGCTAAAGTCCTTACAATGGTCTATTTGCTCAAATATTTCCTGGCCTTATTACTTTTCTGATCTCATCTCTGGATGGTATCTCCTTAGTCATTTGGGTAGTGCCAGGTTACCCTCTTTGATGATCCTAGAACATGCCAGAAACAGATTCACCACAGATACCAATGAGTCTCTGTTTTCTTTGGCTTCTTGCCTTTTTCTCCAGATGTCAGCACACTTGTTATCTTACCTCTTTAATGCTTTTATTTGCATTCACCCTTCTTAGTGAATCTTTTCTTGTCACCCTCACCAAAATTAGGACACATTTTTATATCTATTATTACTTAGCATTTATCACAATCCAACAATCCACTAGCACATGGCTGTGTAAGAATACGGCTCTTTGTATGGCTGTCACACAATAGGTGCTTAGGATAACCAACTCTTCTGGCTTGCCTGAGACTTGTCTGGTTTTAGCACTGAAAGTTTTGTGTCCCAGGAAACCTCTCAGGTCCAGGAAAACTGGCATAGTTGGTCACACTAGCTCTGTAAATATTTGTTAAATGATAGAATGAGAACAGAGGTGAAAATATGCACTCTAAGTAACTATTAAATATGTAGGATATTTAAGCTCTAGCTTTCTAGATGACACAATCATGTGGAGGAAGGGATACAACCACATCCAATCATAAAATTGAAAAGTGCAGGCATTTCTGCAATCATCACAAAGTGCCATGTAAGAAATATCTCTAAATGTATCACAACTATTATTAGATCCGTACACTCAAGTCTTATCTACAATTCTATTATAAAGGATACTTTATAAAAATGCTTATCCTTGCGACTGACAGCAAATTTATAAAAATATTGAATATAACTGTAAAATATACACAGTGGAGAGATTCAACCACATTACTACTTACTGACAGAAAATTATGGTCAAGAGTAAATGAAAACAAAATATTGACTTTACTGACCTAAATCATGTTTCCAGTTAATAGCTGTGTGTGACTTCAGTGATTAGCTGAAGTCCATCCTTTAGGCATAAATCTTTCTGGGCTACCTAAGCAAGCTCACGTGATTATTATAGGCTCATGTAATTATTATAGTAATTTTCATAATGCTATATAAACAACAATTATACATTATAAAATGTTAATGCTATATAATACTTATCACAATATTTACATATTATATAGCATTTAATATTTTAATATATTAAGTATTATATAGCTTTTAACATTTTTATAATGTAACAAATATAATTTCTCTGTATATTGATAACACACAACCATTGATAAAATATGAATACCAGTTTCAACAGAAATAATATAAACTTTTTAAAAGTTAGCTTAAATGCTTTAAACACATGCATCCAAATAAACAAACATTTAAAAATATGCAACATAAAGAAATGAGAGTTGGGGCTTAATTTCCCCCAAACCAACTCTTTTTAGGGTACCTTCCTGGAAGGTTCCTTGGGAAACTGACTTCATCTGAGTTCAGTTCATCTTGATAAAATGTGAGGTGATAGCTCCTGCTAATTGGATCTGCCACGTAACAGAGTTGCAAGTGACCTGTGATCATGCTAGAGAGGGCCTGATGTTCTATCAGTCATAGTTGTAAAAAGATAGCGATGCAGACCAAGGCTTTGACATGTGTCAATCACTGTAGGGGACAAGCTCAGTGAAAGATTTCTCATTAGAATCAGACGTCTGGCCATTCTAGATCCCTGTGAGCTGCCTCCCAGAACTTCACTGGAGATCTAGAACGTCTGTGACTGCTTGTCTCTGAGCTTTACCCCTAGTAAAGGCCATTCCAGAGGACTTGTGTGTGCGTTATGGGGCTATGCACTTTTGTTGGCTTGACCGCTGGTACAGAGAGTTATTCATCTTAGCCTTCTGGATATGAGCCAAGAGATCAGAGACCACTGGCTCATCCTGAGAGTGGGAGAAACTTGCTTGCAGTGGCATAGCCAGTCATGCTCAGTGAACAATCTGACTGATCAATGACTAGTCATGAAAGCTAGCTCTTTAAAACACAGGAAATGTAAAACCTGGAGAGATTAGGATACCCAAGATAACAACTCATAACTATTATTGATGGCCATGAAGAGGTCAAGAGGTCATCCGAGAGACAGTGGACCCCACCATGGGAATGGCTGAAGTGAATTCCTTTACAAATAATTTTTGAAAATGGCAATGAGTGGAACATTCCTTGAAAAAGTATCATTTATTCAAAGCATGTTGAATGTTCTCATTTGAACAGAGCTAACACATAGGCTATGTTTATGACCCTCATTCTGTGATGGGGTCAGTCTGAGAAGGCACAGTGTTTTCTAGGTTCTGTCAGTACTCAATAACTGCAAACCAGGAGGGACATGACCTAAAAGTTGAGGCCCTGTGTGAGGTCTTCCAGGTGAGGCAGATAACCCGTGGGGTCCTGTAACTGCAAGGTAAGAATCTCAGCTGGCTATTCTCTTCTTTCCCTCCTAGAACATTCTCCACATGTCTCTTTCCTGTTCACCATCCAAGAATAGGAATCTTGCAGATTGCATCCCCCTGACGTCCTTGCCTGCTGGTTTCCAGATACCCTCATCCAATGAAAAGTGCCAGAAGCACACAGAAGGGTAAGGGGAATCAGAGGAAGATTATTTCTTCCCTGTCCCCTTCCTGCATCAAGATTATAGCTCTTGCAAAATCTTAATCATTATATGATGAAAACTCCACCTTCCTAAGTCCTATTCTTTTTTTAGGGTGGCTTCCTGGAATGTTCCTTGGGAAACTGACTATATCTGAGTTCAGTTCATCTTGGTAAAGTGTGAGGTGATAGCTCATGCCAATTGGATCTGCCATGTAATATAGTTGCAACTGACCTGTGATCATTCTAGAGAGGGATTGGTGTTCTATCAGACTCTGGCAATTCTATCTCCTTACATTGTCCCTTCTGCCTTGCAGTGGTAATTTCTTTCCTCTGTTGCTAATTCTTTGGTACCCTACAGTCTTTGTATGTTTCTTTAATGCTGTTCATACTTCCGTAAATTAGTCTTTTATTAATGTTTCTGATTATTTTCTGTAGAAAGACAGAAGATAAATAACCCTGTTGTTTCCTCTTGCTATCTTAGGCTAAAATTTTAATCTTTACCCCTTGTATATTAGGCTAAAAGGAGTGTACTACTGGGATTTATCATGGCCACAGTAATTAGACTGATTAGTGTAAAATAAATTATAGTGGATAAACAAACAAAATGAACTACCAGAAATGTATGAGTATTAATGAACAAAATACCTATTTCTGCTTACAATACAAAAAACACCATAACCTTATGAAGTTTTAGAATGGAGTATGGGTGAATAATAGAGGTCAGTTTTGTTATGTAGGATGGTTTCTAGTCATTGTAGATATTTATCACATGCTAAACAATGCAGTCTAGTGAGCAAAATGAAACTTTGCTAAGGCTCGGATAGATGCACTCCCGTGGGAATAGGTGAATTAGACTGCAAAAAGTCAGTCAACATATAAACTGATCTGGAAATGAAATTTCCTACAAGTGTCAAGCATTCAAAGTAGAATAGTAAAAGTAGCAACATACTGAAAGAAGGCACTAGTAAAATTGCCATCATCAGAGATCAGAAAAAAATGCAATGCTACAAGACTACAGGAAGGTAAGTTTTAACATTGACCATTGCTTTTATGAAAATGAATGAGCCAATAATGCATTACTTTCTGAGAGCCCAGTAAGCACTGAATAAAAGAGCATTAAATATTCACATTAGAATCTATGAAATATGCTTTCACATGATGCTTGCCGTTTGCTTCTGTCATAGGTTCATCCAAAGTCATTAAATTTTAAAATTGCACTAGGACTTTTTATATGTAGTACATTTATAGCCTCTGATTTATATAGCACTTTTCTTCCATAGTGCCATTATATCCTCATTCTCCAATTCAATTGTGCTTATGGTTAAATATAGCAAGCAATATATGTGTGTGCATTAAATACATATATATATATAAAATGTTATGTAAGTTTTTCTTGATGTTTATATACCACATTTCCTGAAGTTTTGCAGTGGGTCAGAATGCAATTTCAAGATAACTTGCAATGTGGAATGGTATTTACATCCACAGGAATTTGGTATGTTTCAAGATTGTCTCTAAATAGCAATCATTCTAAAGTAGGAGGTCTAATCTGTATGAAATCCCATTCTCTGTGCATTTAACTTACATAAAGTCAACTATATATGCCTTAGAAGGAAAGGCAGAAAATAAATGAATTAAAATTAAAATCGTTCAAGCAATTCTACCTGCTGTTTCTCTCCCTGAGTGAATCTGACTTAAGTAAATCAAATTGCCTTTATTTAATACATCTCAGTTTCATCACCGCTCTTACAAGGTGAGAATCTTAACTGGGTAACTAGGTGTCTGGCGTTTAAAGATTTATTTATTTAGTTGAGTGACAGGGTATCACTCTGTAGCTCAGGCTGGAGTGCAGTAGAACAATCATGGCTCACTGCAGCTAGGTTCAAACGATCATCCCACCTCAGTTTCCTGAGTAGCCAGGACTACAGGAATGGGCCACTATGCCATTCTCCTAAAGATACATATTTTTTTAAATATAGCACATACCTTAATCTTAATCCAGCTATTACACCTGATATTAAACCAAGGTAAAAATGGTCTAATCCCGGATAAAGGAAAACTGGTCTGTTGGACTAGTACATCGGTCTCCAATAGGATTTTCTAAAGTATTTTCCAGGTTTCATTTCATCACTATATAATGATTGCCTTGTCATTGACTTTAGACTCTGGCTCTCTGGTAGAGTGAGACTGCATCTATGAGTAATAATAAAGAAAATGGTCATTTCTGCATGTGTTTCAAAAAACATAACTTTATGAAATTTTAGAATGGAATATGGATGAACGAATAAAGGTCAGTTTTGTCATCTAGAATGGTTTCCAGTCATAGCAGATAGTCATCACATGCTAAGCAATGCAGCCTGATGAGCATAAAATCTGTATAAAATCTCTGTGACCTTCTTAGTGGTGACAACAACTCTTAGATTCAAGTTTTCCCCCGCCTTGGACCACACAGAGGAGAGATTTAAACAGAAATAGGCCACTGAGAATAAAACTTCAAAAGAGTGAGGCAGGAAGTTACAACTTGTGTTGGAGAGTTCTGGGTAGAGAATTGGCCTTGAGGTGAATGTGCTGTGAATGGGATAATTCTGTGAACCTTCATTAGGATGGCAGATTCTGCTAGTAATTTCTCAAATCTTTTGAAAACGGCGCTGAATCAACCCCACATTATTAAAACAAAGGATTGTAAAAACGGAAGACATTCTACCACTTAGAAGCTATGTTAACTTTGCACTAACTTTGAAGCCTGGTCATTTAATATATGACCATATAACTAGTTAGAGAAAAATGTTTTTGCACAAGAAAGAGGCAAGAAATGTTTGGCACCAGGGTGCACCCGTGGGCAAGTTTCAAATGTGTGACCCCTACAACAATGGTGAATGAAGGAATGGAAGGGACGTGTTCCTATTCCTGCCCTATATGATTTGTCACAACCACCATCATAGGAAATGTCTTTTTTTAAAAAAATTGTTGTTAACTGATATTTTAATTTGGGTTGGCATGTTAGAAAGCAGCTTTGGATTTCAATTCCAGTTTCACAATGGAATAGCTTAGTGAGAGTGAGCTAGTAATTTTTTTACGGGCCAAATGGACATAATGATAAGCTGTCTCAAATTATTTTTGCCAGAACTAAACTGGTTGACAGTAATAATAACTAATGTTTGCATATTCTCAGAGTTTTAATTAGCTTATCTTTGCAGACATCATCTAAATTATGAAACACTGAAAGATAACAAGCCTTTCCTAAAAATGAACTGATTTAAGAAGAGTAATAATTTTGGAAGTTCTTAATTTCAGCACTTTCTGTAAAATTAGCTGAGTATTGTCTCATACCAAAAGCACTTTTGAAAAGCGGTGTGTTCAGTCTCTCCTTGAAGCTTGATATTTGTAGGCTGTAAAAATGGTGTGGACGCTTCGGACTTTTCCAAAATGGCTCCAGATTTCTTCAAGGAGGAAAAGGGCTGTTGTATGAGAAATAAGGAGGATGAGGAAGAAAGATGGAGGAACAGGGCAAAACAAACAAACAAACAATGACAAAAAACAGAACTCCTGGGAGCTATTCATCCAGATATGCAAGAAAAGAGCAAGAAATGGACTCTATTCTATTTCCAGAATCCACTGTGATTTCCGCTGTGATTTGTTTACTAGATGATGCCAGTGGAATTTCCATTCTGAGCTATTCTTTCCTGGGCTCTCAGCAATTTCCCTCTTTCATTTACATCAACAACTTGACATTATAATGTGCTCATGTTGTGTATTAATGCATGTTGGAGTTATATCACATTGGAGCAAAACCTTACAATCCACTTATTCAGGTCTCCAATTAGTAAAACATTTAATAAGGAAAATTTCTTCAAAAGAGACATACATAGCTGGTTTTAACCATGTGATTGTACAAAAGACAATCTAAAATGAGAAAACTTTTATTCTGTTTATTCTTCTTGTCACTTTGATCCTTTGTTAAATTACTGGGAAGAGAAAGTCTACCCAGGACCAAGGATATAGTTGTGAGCATAGAGTTTCTCATTTTTATTATTACTATTTTTCTTTTCCTTCTTTAACTTTGGGTACCATACTGTGCCTATTAGTGATTTCTTGGAACATAAATCTTCCTGAGGAAGAAAATTTTCTAAAAACAGAATTCAATTTCGTTTTATTCTGTCTTTCAATATACAATAGCTATTAAATCCACCTACTGCTCTCAGAACCTTCCTGCACCCTGGAATTGGCTGTCTCCTCATGACTTGCTGTCCCTTGTCTTACTGCCTTTTTCCTAAGACCAGCCTGAGCAATAGTTTTGAGATGATTTTTCCTTTTCTTTACCCAGATAGGCAGCTACCTTTCAGCTCTTACATAATTTTATTGTTTATTGTATTTGAAAGAAGCTGTCACTGATAAAAGGGAGGGAGAGATGAATATACTGTTCTTTTGCTATAGCGAAAAATAGAAGGGAAATAGTACATCATTTTAATATCTCCTTTTTTTGAAGTTTGGCTTTTAGATCTAGTTTGATCAGGAGCAAATTGCTTTTTAGGTATGTCATATAAGATTTTTAACTTTATCACAGTAAAATTAATAATAACAATAATAAAAAATCTCTGCATATATTCTAGGCAAAAATTTGTAATATGAGAGGAAAAGTCCACAAATGAAATAATGAGGACACAAAGATAAATCTATGATTTATGGGTTTATTAGTCCATTAATTGACTGACTAATTCATCAGTTATTTATGAAATATGTAGTATGTCCAAAGTAGATTTTGTTTTAAAAACTCCTAACAGGTAACCAGTCTAATAGGGGGATAGGGAAAAGCTAGTGTTTCGAGAATAATGCACAGCTTAATTAAATCATTTATTCTTTCATTCCAAAGCTATTTCCTGAATTCCTATAATATGCATCATATATTCAGCTAAAGAGCATTAGATTTTACAAAGAGGGAACTCATGGGCAATGTATTGAAAGCAGTGAGAATATAGGAAAAGAAACCAATTAGAAGGAACCAATTACAGCTTTTGTGGGGACTTTGGTTTATATCATTGAGAGGGAGGACTATTTAAGGAAAGAAAGCCAAATTATGTCCATAAGTAAATAGGTATTTTTACATAGGGAAACATAATGATAAATCATTAATACAAATTTTTAAAAGTTGACATATACTGGAAATATCATATAATTTTTGACAGTGACATACTTTATATGATTTAACTTACTGGTTACTTCTCTGTAATTTTTTTTCCCTTCAATGTAGCTATATTTTCTTTCAATGACTCTTCATGTGCCATTTCTCTGTAGGGAAAAGAGAAAGATATTTTAGCCTTAATTATCATAATAAACATTTGTTTGGCTTTTTTCATTGCTTTTTATTTTTATTTATTTTTTACTTTTATTTTGGATTCAGAAAGTACATGTGCAGATTTGTTATGTGGGTATATTGTGTGATGCTGAGACTTGGGGTATGGATGATCCTGTCACCCAGGTATTGAATATAGTACCCAGTATGTAGTGTTTCAGCCCACATCAATCTCTCTCCCTCCCCTCACTAATAATCATCACTATCTATTGCTTTATTATTTGTGTCTGTGAACATTCAATGCTTAGTTCCCACCTATAAATGAGAACATGTAGAATTTGGTTTTCTGTTATTGCATTAATTCACTTAAGATAATGGCCTCCAGCTGCATCCATGTTGCTGCAAAGGACATGATTTCATTCTTTTTTATGGCTGTAAAGTATTTTATAGTGTGTATGTACCTTTTTTTTTTTTCCCACAATCCACTGTCAATGGGCATCTCCATTGATTGCATGTCTTTGCTTTTGTGAATAGTGCTGCAATGGAAATACAAGTGCAAGTGTCTTTTTGGAAGAACAATTTACCTTCCTTTGGAAATATACCCAGTACTGGGATTGCGGGGTTGAATGATAGCTCTCTTTTAGGTTATTTGAGAAATCTCCAAACTGCTTTCCAAGGAGACTAAACTAGTTTGCATTTCCACCAACAGTGTATAAATATTCTCTTTTTTCCATGGCCTCACCAGCATCTGTTATTTTCTAAATTTTTTATAATCACCATTCCAATTGGTGTGAGGTTATATCTCATTACGGTTTTGATTTTCATTTCTCTGATTAGTGATGATAAGCATTTTTTTTCACACATTTATTGGTCACTTCTATGTCTTCTTTTAAGAGGTGTCTGTTCATGTCCTTTGCCCATTTTTAAATTTGATTATTTGTTGTTTACTTGTAGATTTTAAGTTCTTTATAGATTCTGGATATTAGACCTTCGTTGGATGCAGTTTGCAAATATTTTCTTCCATTCAGGTTGTTTATTCTATTGATTATTATTGGTTTTCGATATGCAGAAGCTCTTTAATTTGGTTTCACTTGTTAATTGTTGTTTTTATTGCAATTTCTTTTGGGTAATTACTTATAAATTCTCTGCCAAAGCTGACATTGAGAAGCAAATTTCCTAGGTTTTCTTCTAGGATTTTTATAGTTTGCTATCTTACATTTAAATCTTGAGTCCATCTTGAGTTAATTCTTTGTATATAGTGAAAGACGGGTCCAGTTTTATTCTTATGCATATATCCAGCCAGTTATCTCTGCACAATTTATTGAACAGGGAGTTCTTTCCCTATTGCTTGTTTTTGTCAACTTTAATGAAGATCAGATTGCTGTAGGTGTGAAGCTTTTGTTCTAGATTCTCTATTCTGTTTCCTTGGTCTATGTATCTGTTTTGTACTGGTACCATGCTGTTTTGTTTACTGTATCCTTATAGTATAATTTAAAGCCAAGTAATGTGACACCTCTGGCTTTGTTCATTTTGCTCTTTTTTGTTTCCATATGAATTTTAGAACAGTTTTTCCTAATTATGTGAAAATTGATGCTGATACTTTGCTAGGAACATTGTTGAATCTACAAAATGCTCCGTGCAGTAGGGATATTTTAACAGCATTGATTCTTCCAATCCAAGAGCATGAAATATTTTTCCATGTATTTGTGTCTCTCTGATTTCTTTCAGAAGTGTTTTGTCATTCTCCTTGTAGAGATCTTCCATCTCCTTGGATAGATGTATTCCTAGGTATTGCATTTCTGTGTGGCTATTGTAAATGGAATCGTGTTTCTTATTTGACTCTCAGCTAGAATGTTTCTGCTATATAAAAATGCTACTAATTTTTGTACATTGATTTTCCATCCTGAGACTTTACTTAAGTTGTTTATTTGTTCTAAGAACCATTGGCAGAGTCTTCAGGGTTTTCTACATATAATATCATATAAGCGATGAAGGGAAATAATATAACTTCTTTTCCTATTTCAACGCCTTTTATTTCTTTTTCTCCTCCCTGATTGTTCTAGCTAAGACTTCCAGTACTATGTTGAATCGGGGTGATGAAAGTAGGTATCCTTGTCTTGTTTCAGTTCTCAAGGGGAATGCTTCCAGTTTTTACCCATTCTGTGTGGTATTGGCTGTGGGTTTGTCATAGATGACTCTCATTATTTCTAGACATGTTCTTTTGATCTCTAGTCTGCTGAGAGTTTTTACAGAAAGGGTTGTTGGATTTATTGAAGACTTTTTCTGCATCTATTGAAGGGATCATATGATTTTTGTTTTTGATTCTGTTTAGATGGTAAATCATATTTATTAATTTGCACATATTGACCCAACTTTACATCCCAGGAATAAATGCTATTTCATCACAGGGAATTAACTTTTTGATGTCGCTACTAGATTTGGTTTGCTAGTATTCTGTTGAGTATTTTTGCATCTATGTTCATCAGTGACATTGATCTTAAGTTTTCTTTTTTTATTGTATCTCTGTCAGATTTTGGTATCAGAATGATGCTGGCTTCATAAAATGAGTTAGGGAGGAGCCCCCTTTTCTATCTTTTGAAACGTTTTCAGTAGGATTAGTGCTAGTTCTTTTTTGTAGGTCTGATAAAATTTGGCTGTGAATCTGTCTTGTCCACATCTTTTTTAGGTTTGTAGATTCTTTATTACTGATTTCATTTCAGAAGCTGATACTGATATTTTTGGATTTTCACTTTCTTTCTGGTTCAATCTTGGGAACTTGTGTGTTTCTAATAATTTATTCATTTCCTTTAGAATTTCTAATTTGTGTGTATAGAGGTGTTTATAATAGTCACTGAAGATCTTTAGTATTTCTGCTGGATTGGTTGTAATGGCATTGTCATTTCTGATTGCACTTATTTGGATCTCCTCTGTTTTGTTTGTTTGTTTGTCCTTTGTTCATCTAGAAAAGTGGTGTAGCTGATGATCTAACAATCTTGCTTATTTTTTGATCAAACAACTATTGGTTTCATTGATCTTTTTAATGAATTTTTGCATCTCAATTTCTTTCAGTTCTTGTCTGATTTTAGTTATTTCTTTTCTTCTGCTACCTTTGGGATGATATGATCTTTTTAATTTTCAGTTCCTCTAGGTTCAATATTAGATTGTTAATTTGAGATCTTTCTAAATTTGCAGTAGAGTTATTCAGGAGTAAGTTATTTAATTTCTATGTTTTTGTCTAGTTGTGAGAAATCTTCTTAGTATTGATTTCTATGTACTTGGTATGATTTTGATTTTATTGAATTTATTGAGACTTGCTTTAGGACTGAGCCTGTGGTTCATCTTATAATATGTTACATGTAGGCATGAGAAGAATGTACATTCTGTAGCTGTCAGATGAAGTATTCTATAGATATCTATTACATCCAATTGGTTGAGTGTTAAGTTTAAACTCATAATTTCTTTGTTAGTTTCTTGCCTGAATGATTTGTCTAATTCTGTCAATGGTGTGTTGAAATCCCCCACTATTACTGTGTGGCTATCTGAATCTCTTCATTAATCAGGAAGAGCTTGTTTGATGAATCTCATTGCTCCAATGTTGAGTGCAAATATATTTAGTATACTTAAGTCTCCTTGTTGAATTGAACACTCCATCATTATGTAATGCCCTTCCTTATCTTTTCTGAGGGTCATTGGTTTGAAGACTATTTTATCTAATATATGAAAGGGATTCCAGCTTTTTGTTTTTTCTTTGCATGGTAGTTTTTTCTCCATACCTTTACTGGTAGCCTGTGTGTGGCATTAAATGTGAAATGGGTCTTTTCAAGACAGCAGATAATCAGGTCTTGTTTTTATTTTTTACTTTTTGAGACTGAGTTTTGCTTTTATTATCCAGGGTGGAGTGCAGTGATGCCATCTCAGTTTACTGTAACCTCTGCCTCCTGGGTTCAAGTGATTCTCCTACTTCAGCATCCCAAGTAGCTGGGATTACAGGCATGCACAAGCACACCTGGATAATTTTTTGTATGTTTAGTACAGACAGGGTTTTGCCATGTTAGCCAGGCTGGTCTTGAACTCCTGACCTCAGGTGATCTGCCCACCTTGATTTCACCAAGTGTTGGCCCAGGTCTTGTCTTTATATTCAGCTTGCCACCCTTTGCCTTTAAAGTAGGGGGATTAGACCATTTATATTCAGCATTAGTACTGGTATGAGAGATTTTGATCCTATCATCATGTGACAACATGGTTGTTTTGTATAATTTAATTATGTAGTCAGTTGCTTTATATAGTTTGTGGGCTCTATGTTAAGTGTTTTTTTTTGTGATAGCACGTTCAATTTTTTTTTTTTTTTTTTTTTTTTTGAGACAGAGTCTTGCTCTGTCGCCAGACTGGAGTGCAGTGGCACAATCTTGGCTCACTGCAACATCCACTTCCCGGGTTCAAGAGATTCTCCTGCCTCAGCCTCCCGAATAGCTGGGACTACAGATGCGCGCCACCATGCCCAGGTAATTTTTATATTTTAGTAGCAACGGGGTTTCACCATGTTTGTCAGGATGGTCTCCATCTCTTGACCTCATGATCTGCCTGCCTCGGCCTCCCAAAGTCCTGGGATTCCAGGCGTGAGCCACTGTGCCCGGTCTTCTGTATTTCTTGAATTTGCATGCCAACCTCTCTAGAAACACTGGGAGCTTCTCATGGACTATATCCTCAAATGTGCTTTCAAGTTGTTTACTCTCTCCTCTCTCAGGAATGCCAATGAATCATGTCTTTGGTCTGTTTACATAATCTCATGTTTCTCATCCATTTTGTTCATTTATTTAAATTATATTTTCTTTATTTTTATCTGACTGAGTTGATCCAAAGAAGCAGCTTTTGACCTTTGAGAGTCTTCTCTCAGGTTGGCCTGTTCTGCTTATAATGCTTCTGACTGTACTAGGAAATTATTCTAGCACATTTCTCATTTACAGGAGTTTAATTTGATCTTTTTTTTAAATGTCTATTCTGCCTTTCAGCTCTTTGCATTCCTTGGATTGGGTATCAACTTTCTCCTCAATCTTGATGAGCTCCCTTCCTTGCCATCCAGATTCTGAATTTTAGATGTCTATCATTTTGGTCATTTCAGTCTAGTTAAGAACCATTGCTAGGGCACTAGTGTGCTTGTTTGTAGATAAGGGGACATGCTGGCTTTTTGAATTGCTAGAGTTCTTGCCCTGATTCTCATTCCTCTGAGAGGGCTGGTGTTCCTTGTTAAAGTAGTATAAGTTAAATATAGTCAGTTGGCCTCATTTCTGGGTGCTTCATAAGGCTAAGGCATTGCATACGATCTTTATTTGTTGCTGGATTGTTGCCTTAAGTTTCACAGGTGCTAAATACTGGCAAAATATTTTTGGTGTTGTAATTTGGGCTGTGATCTAGTAGACGGCACTTAAGAGTGATGGCCAGGAGATAGTCTCTTAATCAGCTGTGTGTCTCTTTCGTATTTCAATGTGTTCACAGTAGGCTCTGGGATAGGGTTGGGGAGAGAGATGACTCCCTTCACCAGGTTTATTCCTGGGCCTTTGAGGAGTCCCCTCCAATCTCCAATCAGTGGGGTTGTGCCTGCGTTTTCTTTGTTAGGTGTTCCTGGCCATGAGGCTCCCTGAGGCAGATACCACAGCTGGCAGACAGCCTATCTACTTCCTTCACTGGCCACATGGAGGGAGGCATGTCCCACTCCCAGATTGACCCATGAACCCCGGTGTCTCAGTCCTCTCGGTGCTCTGAGAGGACTCAGGCACCACTAGCCCAGCAAGTCTTACTTGGCTGGGAGCAGTATGGGCAAAGGTAGCCTCAGGATCTGCCATATAGGCATTTCCTGAAGGAACCCAGAACTGTACCCAGACACAGGGTTCAGTCAGGTGTGGAGCCACTGCATGGAAGCTCGACCTGGCAAGACTTGCCTGGCTAGGGGCAGTGGGGGCAAAAGGTCACGTGATCTGCAGTCTGGGTGGTTTTTGAGGGAACACAGTACCGTGCCTGCCATCAGAATTGAGGCAGAGACTGGATCACTGCACTGGAAGACCAAGCTAGGTAGCCTTGCCTGGCTGAGGAGAGTAGGGGCCAGTGGGGGTCACATGGTCTGCAGTGTGGGAGGTTCCCAGGAGAACATAATGTGCCTATCTGCAGCATTCAGGTAGGGTGGAGGTTGCCATGTTGGAAGCCAAGCAGAGAATTCTCTGGCAAGAAGGAGTGGGACAGTCTGACTGCTCCCCAGGTACCATGACTGTGGCTTCATTTGGCATCATAGCAGCTGGTGCTAGGCTGCTCAGATGTCCAGGACCTATGGGACTCCCTGTGGTCTTAAGTAGTGCCTCTGAAAAGACTCCAGGAGGTTTTCTGTATCAGTCTAGAGAACTGGGGGTCTCAGGGAAGTTCTTCCATTCCCAGAATTGCAAAAGTTCCTGTTGCAGCACCTCTTACTCTCTTACCATTTCCCTGTGTTGGGAAGCTTCTCCTGGCTCCTTGCTAGTCCCAGGTTTGTGGCTGCTCAGATTTACTCTTACCTGTTCTCCATGGGTCTCCTCTCTTTCTGATGGATCGCGACGTGGTTAGACAATCCACTTGAAGAGTCAGTGTTTACTCATCACTTTATTTCCTTTCTGTGAGTGCTGTACACACTAGCTGCCAGCCATCTGAAAGAGAAACTTTGCTTTGTTTTTAGGTTGACAATTTATAAAAGTTAGTTTAACCTTTGTAGTTCTTTATTGGTAATGATGTAAAAATATTTTATGCTTGATGTAAAATTTGGTGAAACCCTTATCAAATTTTTTCATGTGTAAATACTAAAATTTTCTAGCTTTTCACATTTTATCGTGCAGAGGCTATTTAAGTTATTGTTATTCATTAATCTATTTGTCTTTGTTGTCTCTGCTATGATGGTCTGTTTTGTGTTTCATGTACTCTTCATCAATATCTATATTTAGTGTTCACCTCCTCCTTGTTAGATTGAAAAAATGTCTGTGCGTACATCAAACCAAGCTACTTAGAAGTGCAATGGGAGAATTGAAGGAGAAAGAGACAGTGTTTCTAACAGATTGTGGTTCGTGTAGCCAACAGATTTTGCAGATTTTACATAAATAGGTGAACACCTTGTCATGTTCCTTTCCAATGCCTTGAAAGGAGCCCATGAAAGTGAAAGGCTCTGTTTTACAAAAATCTGCCCATGGTTTGGAGCTGTCACAGTCAAGACAAACCCATGATGGTTTAAACAAGGACAATGGCAGAGAAAGTACACTTCTGAGGAATGTTAAGGAGGCAAAATCTAGAATTAGTTGCACGATAGAGATGAGTATTACCATTTCTATACATGGTAATATCTGTTTTTCCTTCTTATTTATTACCAATTTCATAAATACAGGTTTGTGAATACCTGTAATAGTTAAGTATGAAGAATAGTCCCCTGGACCCACAAGAAGCTGGAGGAGAAGAATTATAATCTAAGCAAGCTCTGGAACCGAAAACTAAACAGGAAGGTCAAGATGTTATCATTGTCTTGGCCACTAGACAGAAATAATGCCTTGAGGAGTAATACGACTTCCCATCTTAAATTTATAATCAATTAATGCACAGATAGGTCACCCTAAATGGTAATAGCACTAATGATGGCTGCAATTTATTGGGATCGAGAAATTGTAAATACATAAATAAAACCTATAGAGATTCCCTGAAACCAGAGGAATTAGTGCCTGATCCTTCTAGGGACCATCTGGACAGGAAGCACAGAAGAGGTAAAGTGTGTGGTGAATTGCAAAACACTCCAAGGATTTGACCATGTGGTAAAATAGGGAAAAATTTGAGGAGGGGAGATGAATTAAGCAAAGTTTCACATCAAATATTCTAATAGCTACATTATCCAATAGGGATCACTGATACAGCTTTCTACAATATAGATTAAATGCGTCCCAATGAAGGTTGAAAATACTAGTCAAGTTTCAAATTCAAATTAAAATTTATTGCTGCCCTGAACAAGAGGCCATGGACAAAAACAAAATGGAGCTGGAAGATGCAAAGAGATAGTGATCCTAAACCCCACGGCGAATATGGAAATCTCTGTGACTATGTCTGAAAGCTGATGGGAATTTCATTCCCATGCAAGTTGGAATTGGAATGATTCCCAGTAAATTTGAAGGTGTGCATTTTCTATGGTCCAGCAATTACACACCTAGATACTGTTTCACCAGTTTCAAGACATGTTTTTTCATAGTTTAATATGTCTGAAGTTAAAATGGAATTCTGATATATTTTAAATGGAAACATTTTCTTTCAATTAAAATATTTTGTGTATTATTTTCTGCAAAATAATGGTCTGTATTATATTATTGATAGCATCTTAGCTTAGCCTTGATGAACTATCACATACATACCCTAGAGAAACTCTTGTATGTTTTTGTCAATATATCTGAAAATGTATATTGTAGTGTTTGCATAACAGAAACCTGTAAACAATCCCATTGTTCATCAGTGACAAAAAGAATAAACACATTGTGTTATATTTAAAGTAGATGTGAATGAATATACTGTAGTTGCACATGTCAATATAGATGCATCTGAAATATCTGTTGTTCAAAAGTCATGGAAGAATACACACAGAGTAATTTATTAAATACAATGAATCCTTAAAATTAAATGATACATACATGGATGGTAGCACTATAAATAAAAACAAGAAAATTATTAATATAGTATCCAGGAGCATAGAGATAATGAAACAATTAGGAAGCTCACTGAGTGCTTCTTAGTTCCTGGTAATTAATCTGTTTCTTAAGGTGAGTGGTGGGCAGATAGGTTTATGCATTTTATTATTCTCTAAAATAAATGCATATGATTAATACATTCTTTCCTACATATGACAAATTTCAAATTAAAATATTAAATTAAATATACAGAAAAATTCTACCTAATGCAAACTTAAAGAAATTTAACCTCCAGCAATTTTTCAGGCAAAGAAGACCCAGAAGTTTTGTATGAAATACCATTGTAAGAATTGCAGTAATCTTGTATTCTGAGCTATCCAGGACATATACACCTGAGCCAGGTAGTCCACTGAAGCCTCATAATAATCTTTCAGTATTATCAAAGGTCATTATTACTATGCCCATTTGAAAACACAAAAACTGAGGCATACCATTGTGATGGTAGACACCTAAGTTTTTTAAAATTAGTTAATGGAAGAGCTGGAATAAAATGTATCTCTCCAACCACAAATCCAGGTTCCACCACCCTGCATGTTTATCAGACTAAAAAAAGTTTGGATATAGAATACATTGTTAGGTGGTTTGCAAATATTTGAAACAGGAGTAAATGCATATAGGGGCGTGTGTGTGTGTGTGTGTGTGTGTGTGTGTGTGAGATAGTTGTAGTTTTAAAGCAACATTAGTTATTTAATTTTATCTCTTTCTTTCTAAATTGTGTTGTAGTTATAAAACAAAACAAACACAATCAATATTCAGTCTTTCACTCAACAGTTTTGAATTCCTACTGCAATCCCAAGGGCATAATGAATGGAAAGGGTTACTCTCTTAATAAAACACCAGCTCTGGTTATCCAATAGAGAAAATGTGTACTTCAATTTCTGTTAAACTAGACAGAAATTTATAACTACCAGGAGAACAAAACTGGCATATTTTTAATGGTTGCTTTTAAAGAATAATTCTTATTTTTACTGAGTGTTTTAAGGATGGGCAGGATGAGACTGGCACCTTAAAGAATGTGACATACAGAAAAGCACACAAGGGTAGAAAGAGCTTGTGGTGAGCTGTGTATGCATGAACACATAAAGAAAAGCAGCTTATCTTTGACCCACCTGTAATGGGTATGGTTGTTTCACATCTGGAGAACAACACAGAAAGCAATTGTAAGTAAATTTTTTGAGGTTTATTAAGGTATAATTGAAAAATAGAAATTGTGTGTGTGTATATATATGGTAAACACCTGTTGTTTTGATGTACGTCTACACTGCGAAATGATTAAACCAAGCTAGTTAACATATTCATCACGTCATCTACTTATTTTGTATGTGGTTAAAAATGTGTAAAATCTATTCTTAGCGATTTTCAAGTATGTTTTTTGATTAACTATAGATCTTTTTTGAATAACAGTAGATCTCTAGAATGTATTCATTCATTCTGTCCAGATGACAGTTTGGACTATTTGAAGAACATCTTTCCATTTCCATCCCTGACTGTCAGCTGCTGGCAACCACCATTCTAGTCTCTGCTTTTATGGTTCAACATTTGTAGTTTCCACATATAAGTGAGATCATGTGGTATTTGTCTTTCTCTGCTTGACTTACTTTACATAGCATAATGTAATCTGGGTTCATCAATATTTTCAACAAGTGAAAGGATTTTCTCCTTTTACAAAGCTGAATAGTATTCCTGTGTGTGTTTAGGTATTACATTTTCGTTATCCATTTATCCATTAATGGACACAGGTTATTTCCATATCTTGACTATTGAGACTAATGCTACAATGACCATGGGAGTGCAGATCTCTTTTTGAGATACTTATTTTATTCTTGTGAATATATACTCAGAAGTGAGATCGCTGGATTTTATGATAGTTCTATATTTATTTTTATTTAGCATTCCCCATACGGTTTTCCCTGTGCATTAAGAGTTAGCACCCATCCAGCACACTGAAAAAAAAAAAAGATTTAGCACCCTATGTAAGTGACAGGAGAAAACTTAATAGGATGGGATAATAAATAGTGAAGAGATAAGATTAAAAACACAGATCACACATATAACAAGAACAAAAAACGTTAAATTAATATAATACACCAAAAAAGAGATTAATAAAAGTTGTTACCATAGATTACTGGAACCAGTTTTAAAATGCTCATGTGGCAAGCAGATTGTATGCTTTTCTTACAAGGTGAGATTAAAGGATCAATTGTTTATAGCTTTAAAAAAAAACTAATGCACTCGACTTTGTCACACACACACACACACACACACACACACACACACACAAAAGTAAAATAACATTTTGCTCCTGCAAATTCCCTACCCTTTCTTTCTCTTTTCAGCTGCTAAAGAGTCTCGCAGCAAATTTATAGGTTATAACTAAATACTATTCATCCTATTATTCTTTTTCTTTTTCTTTCTTTCTTTCTTTCTTTTTTTTTTTTTTTTGAGACAGAGTCTCACACTGTTACCTAGGTTGGAGTGCAGAGGCAGGATCTTGGCTCATTGTAACCTCCGCCTCCCAGACTCAAGAGATTCTCATGCCTCAGCCTCCTGAGTAGCTGGGATTACAGGCACATGCCACCATGCCCAGCTAATTTTTGTATTTTTTAGTAGAGACAAGGTTTCACCACGTTGACCAGGCTGGCCTTGAACTCACGACTTCAGGTGATCCACTCCCCCTTGGCCTCCCAATGTGCTACAGGTATAAGCAACCGTATCTGGTCATTGTTTTACTTTTAAGGATAATTTTAATAATTTTTTTTTTAAAAAACTTTTCTAGTGCTTGTTTTATTTATTTAATGCCAGTTAATTTCCCCTTGAGATGTTCCTTCTAAAATCTCAGTTGGACAAAGCAATGTCCAGGATTTAGATCCATCTTGAAAAGTCAATGCAAAATTAGTTTTTATTTTATCCTAGGTAAACCCCATAGCTGGAGAGTCCCTTCTGTATTAGTCCATCTTCCCACTGCTGTAAAGAACTACATGAGACTGTAGAATTTATAAAGAAAAAAAGTTTAACTGACTCACAGTTCTGCATGGTTGGGGAGACCTCAGGAAACTTACAATCACGACGGAAGGTGAAGGGGAAGCAAGATATGTCTTAGATGATAGCAGGAGAGACAGAAAAGGAGCGGGGAACTGTCAAACAGTTTTAAACCTTCAGATGGCAGAAGAACTCACTCACTATCACAAGAAAAGCAGGAGAGAAATCACCCCCATGATCTAATCACCTCCCACCAGGTCCCTCCCTTTACATATGGGGATTACAATTCCGTATGTGATTGGGGTGGAGACACAGAGTCAAAGCATTTCACCTTTCTATCATTATACTATCAAATTCTTTTAAAAAAGAGTTTCTCCCATTAAATATTATGAATAAATGACTTTTAACAACTCTGAGCAACTCTCTGTCTTAGCACAGTCGAAGCTGCTCTGGGAATCGCTCTTCTTCTTTACCAGGGACAAACTCAAGACCACACTGACTCATAGCACCTACATTTTTGTGCTGTCATCAGAAGTGGTAAGAGAGACTCCTTAACCTCTCAGGGGTTTCTTAAGCATTAATGACAACCAGGATCTTTTTGGACATTAGCTTATAATTACACAGCTTATTGTTATGATTATTGTTATATTATGTGTTACGATTTACTGACACTTTTAAGAGAGGCTTATGGGACTTCCAGGATAGTTTAGCTTGACCTTCTCTTTATTATACCACCAACTTTTTGACTCTCATCTGTAGGTAATCCATTGCTATTCCAACACAGCTGCTGCAAGTTAGGTTTATGAAAATGAAGGTTTTAAAATGTAAATGCAGAATGTAAATAGCTGGAATATAAAATGTACAGCCACTTTGGAAGACAGTTTGGCAGTACCTCCAAGTATTAAACATACACTTTCTATATGACCCAGCAGCTTTGCTCCTAGATATACACATGGGAGAAATAAAAACACATCTACACAAAAATGCATATAGAAATTCACAGCAGCAATACTCACAATAATCAAAATGTAGAAAGTATTCAAATGCCCATCAACTTGAGGAAAGGATAAACAAATGTGGCATATCCATTCAATGGACTATTATTTGGCAATAAAAATAACTTGAACACTGTGATCAGTATTCAGTACATCAGCACTAAACGATAAAAAGTACAAACCGTGTAATTCCATTTATAGGAAATAGTTAGAATAAGTTAACAGGTTTAACAGATAGAGACAGAAAGCTTAGTAGCTGACTAGGGCTAAGGGTGAAGGGAATGACTGCCTACCTCCCCAAGTGGGTACAAAGTGTCTTTATTGAAGCAATGAAAACATTCTAAAATTAGACTGTGGTGATGGATTCGCAATTCCATGAATATACTAGAGACCACAAATTTTACACTTTAAATGGATGTATTTATTTTATGGTATGTGAATTATATGTCAATTTAATAATTCTTTTCAATGTGGACATCACAAGGCAAGCATCAATTGGGACGTTTGCACCATCAAATATATCTTTGGTTTTATCTGTTCTCTGAGTAGCTTTATACTAAGTGAATCTAAGAATGCAGGTATTTGTTCTCTTTTGCTAATTAACTATTAGATTTGCCTTCATAAGTAGGGTGTTTTGTCACTCTTCTGTGCTGCTTTCAAAGTCCTGATCATGAAATTCCAACGACGGTTCATTTCTCTAAAATGGAATTAATATTGGAAACTATTTGTGTATTTGGTAGTATTTCTACTGCATACAGACATCTCCTTAAGGTTTAGAAAACTAGGATAGAAAGCCTATTTATTTCTATTCAGAACATGACAGATTTTGTCCAATGGCTTATACTAGTGCTATATTTTGAGAAATTGTGTTTTATTACTATTAGATAATAGAGCTTCTTTTCTGTTCCTTTCCTTCTGACCCCAACTTCCTCTGAGTTTTATTGCTGACCAATAGCAGTCTCTATAGTTTTAAAACTAGTATACTGTGAGTCAGCACAACTCTGTGTCCTTGCAGCAGAGCATTCCAGGAAATTCAGTTTTCTCAAGTTTTTTATTGACCCAGCTCTATCCTTCAAAATAACAATAAAATAAAATTGAGTGCAGGGCAATAGGTTTTGAAGACACAGAAACAGAAACCTCCCTTTTTTCCTTCTTAGATTTTGGAAACAAAAATTGGATATGGGGAGAAATAACTGTAATATTCTGGGGCACAACTAATAAAATAACTGCTCTTATAGGAGCTGACCCTTGTATAAGACAGGAGGACCTGCAGTATTTGAAAACACCTCATCTCCTTTTATATAAAACATTTTTATTGTTAGCTACTGTTTAAACTATATAAAACCTAGTTGCATGGATTTTCACTTAACATGGTCCAATTTACAATAGCAAAACAACATCAACTGTAAAAATGAAATAGATCAAGCTTACTTCTTAGTAGACATTCTTTCTAATATAAACTTTTTGCTAACAGTTTTGGTCCATGTGAAGAAATAGAAGCCAAAGTACAGTATTAACTGCTTAGAAATAAGGGAGATTTGTCTATTTTTCTATCCCATAGGTTATTCTATTTCATGGTTTAGAAATTACCAATTTAAGATTTTTCATTCATTGAGTAAAAGGCCAAATTGTTCCCAACTCTGTATTAAAAAATTCAATGGCATAAATTTTATTATTGTTTGCAGTGATTTTATTTATCACACTTCCAAGGACGTTATACCCAAAGTACTGCTGTGTAACTTTCAGAACTTTTCTGTGGGAAAAGCACCCTTCTGTGTCCCAGTACTGCTAGCCTTTTCCATGTGACCTGCTTAAGCCAATTCAATGAGCACAAAGTTATATATGCAGCAACTCTGAGAGCCATCTCCCTATCCTGGCATTTCTCTTTTGCCTCTGACTTAAGAACCATAGAGTGGAATGGGCTAAGGAGTTGTTTTAGGACGAAGAATCAAAACCTATCCAAGGAATGCTTCCTACCCACAAAACTAAAAACCTGTGCACAGCAGGATTTCAGAATCGCTTTGGACCACAACCCAACTGTATGCCTTCAATGATCCACCTTACTACATAGGAATGCTAACTTATTCTCACTTTCATTTACCATTCTAAGCTGTGGGTTTTTATGGTAAAGGAAGATATATTAGTCCACTCTCACACTGCTATAAAGAAATATCTGAGATTGAGTACTTTATAAAGGAAGGAAGTTTGACTCAGTTCCACATGGCTGGGAGGCCTCAGGAAACTTACAATAATGGTGGACAGCAAAGGGGAAACAAGGACCTTCTTTATGTGGTGGCAGAGGAGAGAAGTGCAAGCAGAGAAAATGCCAGATACTTATAAAACCATCAGATCTCTTGAGAACTCATTCACCATTATGAGAAAAGCATGGGGGAAACCGCCCCCATGATCCAATCACCTCCCACCAGGTTCCTCTCTTAACACGTGGGGATCATAATTCATGATGAGATTTGGGTGGGAACACACAGCTACCCTGAATCAGAAGAAATAATTTAGCTTTATGGTTCTTCAATCCCTGCATGAAGCAGAAGCCTTATCTACATGTGATGTAGGGACTTCTACAAGAGTCTGAACTTTGAGCCTAATGTCACAATTGGATAATGTCTTTGAGATGTCTTCCTTCAAGGAGAAATGGTTGCCTTTTACATCCAACAGGGAAGGAATCTTTGTGTCAAAAATGGTTGGACTATGGGAGATTGTATTATTATTATTTTCATTTACTTTCTGCCTTCCCTGTGAGAGGATAATTAATATACCCTCGCCTGACACCATGTGAATTATGGCATCTACCTGTTAGATGATTATACTTCCCAACTTCTGACATCAGACTTGGCCATCAGCTTGTTTTGGTCTGTATAATATAAGTGGAACTGGTGGGAAATATGCCTGAGAAGACCTTTAAGAGCATCACAATGGTCTGCTCTCTTTTTCTCTCTCACTATCTCTCTCTCCTTCACTCTACCTTCTTTCACCTTTTTTTCCCTTTATCTCTTCCTTCTTCCACAAGAATGACATGTCCAGAAGTGGACTGCTCCTTCAGCCTGCCATTTTGATTTGATTTGATTTGATTTTTAATGTTTTAGAGATAGAGTCTTGCTCTGTCACCCAGGGTAGAATGCAGTGATGTGATCAAAGCTCACTGTAATCTCAAATTCCTGTGTTCACATAATCCTCCCACTTCAGCCTTCCCAGTAGCTAGGTCTGCAAGTGCACACTGGCATGCTCGGCTAATTGTTTTAAACTTTTAAGTTCAGGGGTACACGTGTATGTTTGTTACATAGGTAAGCTTGTGTCATGGGGGTTTGTTGTACAGATTATTTCATCACCCTGGTATTAAGCCTAGTACTCATTACTTATTTTTCCTGATCCTCTCTCTCCTCCCACCCTCTACCCTCCAACAGACCCAGTGTGTGTTGTTTCCCTCTATATATCCATGTGTTCTCCTCATTTTGCTCCCACCTGTAGGTGAGAACATGTGGTATTTTGTTTTCCGTTCCTGCACTAGTTTGCTAAGAATAATGGTCTCCAGCTCCATTCATGTTCCTCCAAAGAACATGATCTCATTCTTTTTTTATGTCTACACAGTATTCAGCCATTTTTTAAATTTTATTTCATTTTTTAATTTATTTTTTGAGACTGCGTCTCGCTCTGTTGCCCAGGCTAGAGTGCAGTGGCGCGATCTCGGCTAACTGCAACCTCTGCCTCCTGGGTTCAAGCAATTCTCCTGCCTCAGCCTCCCGAGTAGCTGGGACTACAGGTGGCTGCCCCATGCCTGGCTAACTTTTGTATTTTTAGTAGAGATGGGGTTTCATCATACTGGCCAGGCTGGTCTCAAACTCCTTGCGATCTGCCCTCCTCAGCCTCCCAAAGTGTTGGGATTGAAGGCATGAGCTACTGTGCCCTGCCTATTTTTAAAAATTATTTTGTAGAGGCAGAGCCTCATGGTGTTGCCTGGGCTGGTCTCAAACTCCTGGGCTCAAGCAATTCTCTTATCTTGGCCTCCCAAAGCTCTGGGATTACAGGTATGAGTCATCATGGCTAGCCTGGCCTGGCTCTTTAAATGAAAACAGTATAAATCTGAGTCACAGGAACATGGAACTATTTAACTGTAGTAAGACATTGACCTTTACAGTGTAAGTCACTAAAATTTGGGGGTTGTTCATCATTGTAGCATACCCTAAGGAAAGCTAAAATGATATATCCATTGAAATATAAAATAAACCAAAAGAGATAAAAGGTTTGTAAATTAAACTTTAGTAAAAACCCATGTCCAAGACCAAGTATAAATATCTGTAATTATTTTTGTGAGTATTGAAGGTGGACTAAGGACAAACTCTTACATAGGTCATCCTTTAGCTTCCAAAGCAAAATAACACAGACAATCCCAGAGAAGGGAGGAGGAAGATCCTTGCTTTATCCTCTATCCTCCCTCCACCCTACTTTGTCAACCCATTGGAGGTGGAGAATTAACTCATGAGAAAAATATAATTACTTCTTCCAACTTTGTGGGAATTGCCCTCTAAGCCATCCAGTGTCAGAATCACACACATGTTCACACATAGGCTCTTTACCCAATCCTGTTTTACCCTATTTCTATAAACCCACACACACACATACACAAAGACACTTAAAAATCTTGAGTTGTATATGTACACACAAGCATATGTACACAAAATTATATTTGCAAGCTTTTTTTGATTGACATCATATTATTCTAAAACATGCTTGTTTCACTTAATTCGTCATAAACTTTTTATTTAAAACGTATTTTTGATCTTTTCACTTGGAGATTTGTTAAAATACAAAAAAAATTCTCATTATAATGTTTCATAAAACCACAGCATGACAAATTGTAGTTTGACCTCAATTTAAATAGTTCTGGGCTGAATTCTGTCTCCTCCAAATTTGTATGTAGAAGTCCTAATAACCTCAGGATGTAATGTGATTTGGATATATGATCTTTACAAGGCAATCACCTTAGAGTGAGGTCACTGGGTGGGGAGGTCTTAATCCAGTAGGACTGGTGTTCATATAAAAATGGACGACTTTAGCAGGGCGTGGTGGCTCCCCTGCTTAATCCCAGCACTTTGGGAAGTCAAGGCAGGCAGATCACGAGGTTAAGAGATGGAGACCATCCTGGCCAACATGGTGACACCTCCTCTCTACTAAAAATACAAATATTAGCTTGGTGTGGTTGCAGGCATCTGTAGTCCCAGCTACTCCAGGAGGCTGAGACAGGAGAATTGCTTGAACCTCAGAGATGGAGGTTACAGTGAGCCAAGATTATGCTACTGCATTCCAACCTGGTGACAGAGCGAAATTTTGTCTAAAAAAAAAAAGAGAGACAACTTTTATAGGAAGGAAGATGATTTTGAACAGTGGGAAAAGGCAGCTGTCTTTAAGCCCAAGAGGCCACTAAGTACAGGTTTTTTCCTAACAGCTCTCTAAAGAAACCAATTTTGCCTACATCTTGATCTTAGACTTCGGGGTTCCAGAGTTATAAAGCAATACATCTATGTTGTTTAAGAAACCCAGTAAATGTAGTATTTTGTTACAACCATTCTAGCAAACTAATATATACATAAAATACTAGAACAAATAGACCAAAAATATCAGAGTAGTTAACTACCACCGTTCTCACTTTACCTTCCCTCTTCTTCCACTTCTCCTTTATTCTTCTTCTTGCCATCACTGTATTAGAGTAACTTTATGTCTAACTATGCAAAATAATTTGATATTCAAAATGTGTTATAGCATTTACGACACACATATTTGTGCAGGCTCTTTTACTCTGTGGAATACCTCCTACCCACTCTGAGTAATTAATTTCTGCTTATCGTTTAAACAGATATTAAGAGACTTTTCCTCCTAAAAACCTTCCTTATATTCCACAAATGAGTTAAATGACCCTCAAGAGAAAAAGCCTCCAGGATACGGTTTGGCTCTGTCCCCATCCAAATCTCATGTGTTAATAGCTCCTGTAATCCCCACATGTGTGTTAGGGACCGGGTGGGAGATAATTGAATCATGGGAGCAATTTCTCCCATACTGTTCTCATGGTAGTGAGTAAGTCTCATGAGATCTGATGGTTTCCTATCCTTTGGTGCTCTCGTTTCTCTGTTGTCTGCTGCCATCTAAGACGTGACTTTCACCTTCCACCGTGACTGTGAGGCCTCCCCAGCCACATGGAACTGTGAGTCCATCAAACCTCTCTTTATTTACAAATTACCCAATCTTGGGTGTGTTTTATCATCAGCATGAGAATCGACTAATACACTCCACATACTGTACAAAACTTCATCACACACTGTTCAATACATTACTTTTAATATTAAATTTTGTTGTGCAAACTTCCTAGAGGGAAGAAACTATATTTTTATTTACATAATATTGAAACTTTCATATTATCTGATGCTTAAACATTTAGTACACATATTTTGAAAAAATACTTTTGCATTAGGAAGTATCTTGACGTGGAATACATTGTAATTAAGTAAACCAAGAGAAAGACAAAAGGAGGTTTAAAAAGTGGACGTGAGTAAGGGACAAGATAGATATAAACACTTATTGAATGTAAAAGAAAGTATTTTTCACAAGCCATTTTAGTAATACAGGCTTTAAGAATTAAAACGTTATTAACTAGCTTTTTCAATCTTGAGGAAGCATTTATTATTTAAAGAAGGACATAGCACCTCCTCCAACCAAACCTCCCAGGCCAGCCAAGACGAAGAGAGTAGTCTAAAAACACAATGATCAGGAAACAAGGAAAGATCTTTTCCAGACTGAACACACAGTTCAAGCTGTAAGAGGATTTAAGACTCAACTAAACTCCATTGTCTCAAAAAAGACCTTCAAATACGTAATTAATTTTTCATTTGTTTTACAGCTCTAGCAGATGTTGCCTTTTTTTTTTTTTTTTTTTTTTTTTGAGGCGGAGTTTCGCTCTTGTTACCCAGGCTGGAGTGCAATGGCGTGATCTCGGCTCACCGCAACCTCCGCCTCCTGGGTTCAGGCAATTCTCCTGCCTCAGCCTCCCGAGTAGCTGGGATTACAGGCACGCGCCACGGTGCCCAGCTAATTTTTTGTATTTTTAGTAGAGACGGGGTTTCACCATGTTGACCAGGATGGTCTCGATCTCTTGACCTCGTGATCCACCCGCCTCGGCCTCCCAAAGTGCTGGGATTACAGGCTTGAGCCACCGCGCCCGGCCGCCTTTTTTAATAGATTAATCACTGAGGTGCTAGAGGAAAAAACTCTTTTGTTAGATTTTGAATTAATATACTTGAAATGACATAGAAAACATGATTTGGGCAACTCACAATGTTCTGGTTATTCTACCTCATAATATTCATTTTAATATGTGCTAATTTAAATATAAACAGAGATATTTAAATTTATCTTTAGGAACAGAAAGAACTTGTTATTACAAGAGTGTGTTTCCATTTATTAATACTTACTCGTTTTCCATATAGATCTCTGGGCTCAGGTGAATATTTTAACTGATCATGTCATATATATTTTGCATCTAGTAATTATCAAACTAAGAAATAAATACCACTTTGGGAGGCTGAGGCGGGTGGATCACAAGATCAAGAGATCGAGACCATCCTGGTCAACATGGTGAAACCCCGTCTCTACTAAAAATACAAAAAATTAGCTGGGCATGGTGGCGCGTGCCTGTACTCCCAGCTACTCAGGAGGCTGAGGCAGGAGAATTGCCTGAACCCAGGAGGCGGAGGTTGCAGTAAGCTGAGATAGCGCCATTGCACTCCAGCCTGGGTAACAAGGGCGAAACGCCGTCTCAAAAATAAATAAATAAATAAATAAATACAATTGGCTTTGAACTTAAATGTGCTGGATGAAAAGAATTAGTGAGAAATAGAGGAAATGTGACTAAGACGGCCTTGGCAACTGCCAAGGATCTCTGAGCATCTCGTAATCACCATATTCTAGAGCCACAATCTTAATGATTTGTCGTAGGAAATGATAAACGTGTGACTTATTCTGGAAAGGGCACTCAGTGGTTGGCAGTCCTATATACACCCCACCCTAACCAATTATCGCTTAATACCAAATAAGGTCAAATGTAAATTTAAAGTGCTAAATGGGATAAATGACGCATTGTATAATGATATGTCGCAATTTAGAATAAAAGTAAAACAATAAATTTTTTCTCACCAAACAAAATATTAGCTGCTTCTTTTTAACTTTTAGTTTAGCTTCAGGAATACATGTTTTGATTTGTTACATGAATAAACTCATGTCATGAACCTTTGTTATACAGATTATTTTGTCACCCAGGTACTAAGCCAAGTACCCAATAGTCAGAATTCCACGTACTATCTGAAGCAAAACTATGAGAAATAAATAATGAAGTTGATTTAAAAAATATAAAAATAGTACTTTTATATTTTTTTACTGAGAAAAAATGGCAAAAAGTAGAAGAAACAGAATAACATTATCAACGAACTTATTTTTAAAAATTAGAATTTACCCAGAAAGGAAATCTTAACAGACTAAACAGAAAATAAAATAATTTAAGGTAGAAATTTTCAACAACTTATTCTAAATAAATAAAAATAAAATTAGAAAAGTTTACTGAAACTCCTAAGTACTTCAAAACTAAGTAAGATATAGCTATACAATCACTGGATTAAAAGAGAATTTAAATTCATATTAACAACCATTAAAAAATTAATGGAAAGAATATTCTTCTCAAACTTTGGAACATAGTAAAGGCTGTAATTAAAGAAAAATGTATAGCTTTAATTGCCATCACTATTTAAAAGGAAAGTTTTAAGACAAAAAAATTTTTCATCTTAAGAAAATAAAGAAATGTAATGAAAGGAAGTGAAGGTGACTGATGTTGGTTATAGAACAAAAAGTATAAAAGGAAATAACATCAAAATGTTAAAACATGAAAAATGGTAGAAACATTAAATAAGTCTAAAAGGCAGTTATTTCAAAATATTGATAAAATAATTCACTTTTTATAATTAACAACATGTCTGAGGTAAAAAATAATTTTTAAAAATTATGGAAGGGAAATGATACATAATCTCAGATACCAAATAATTTTATGACACTATGAGAATATTATATATGACTCTATGAAAATATATTTGAGAATATAATTTATTGAAACAGTTAATATTCAAAGTAAATAGAAAAGAATAAAATGGGCTCAAGAATATGAATATCTTGAGTACACTAACTATAATAAAAGCTATAAAAAAAAAGTGACTGAATTGCTAACATTGAAAAAGACACAAATAGTGATTTCACATTTTGAAGACTCATCAGATAATTTTGGTGCTATTTAAACTTTGTAGAAAATGGACCCCCAGAAAGTTCCCCCCACTTTATTTTATGCATCAAACGTGATCTTTATATGAATAATGTAGAATACAAGAGAAAACACACTGATAATTTGCAGAAATTTTGAGTAACAACCTGACATAGTGACTACAGCAATATGTTAAATAATACATACAATGATCAAGTTGTGAATTTATTCCAATAATGCAAGGATGATTTAATATTGAGATTATATAAATATAGCAAGTCACATCATTATAAGAAAAAGTGCCCATTGTTAGAAGAGATGCTTCCAATGGGCATTTGACAAATTTCAGCAACCTTATTTTCTAATAAAATTTTGAATTAAAATAGAAAGATAACACAACAATTAATGTGCGAAGCAGCAATAAGATAATATTGTCATGAAAATTCAATAGACAACACACAGAATATAAAAACACATGAAAGGAAATGGACAAAGGCAACTGTTAGTTATTTGAAATATTGATGAAAATAGATCATATCTGATTATATTGATCATGGAAAAAACTAATACAGGCACAAGGAAATACTATAATTGAAGAAAGAACATGACAAGAGAAAAAACTAATTAAAATGTTAAAAGAATACCACCACAAGCTGAGACCAACAGTTTAAAAATTTGGTTTAAATCAGCAGAGCCTGGTGGCTCATACCTGTAATCCCAGCACTTTGGGAGGCTGAGGAGGGTGGATCATGAGGTCAGGAGTTCAAGACCAGCCTGGCCAAAATGATGAAACCCCATCTCTACTAAAAATAAAAATATTAGCCAAGCTCCTGTAATCCCAGCTACTTAGGAGGCAGAGGCAGGAGTATCATGTGAACCCAGGAGGCAGAGGTTGCAGTGAGCTGAGATCGCACCACTGCACTCTAGCCTGGGCGACAGAGCAAGACTTCATCAAAAAAGGAAGGAAGGAAGGGAGGAAGGGAGGGAGGGACAGAAAGAAATCAGCAGAGTCTTAAAACTAAAAAAATGAAAGTAGTTAAAATTATTTCAACAATGAAGACATAAGAACAATAAAGATTTCCAAGGAACAGATTTTTCCAAACCTATAAAAACTATTTCAGAACACAGAACGAGGGAAATACACTCAGTGCCAGTTATTTGATTGCTTGCTAGTGAGCTTTATTTTGTTCTCATTTTGTATCACAGGGGCTGGATAACTGCAAACTACATTTCTCAAGCTTCCTTGCTGCCAACAATGTGCTTAGGTTCTGGCAATGAGAGACACTCTCGGATGTCAGAATGCTTTTGACAACACCTTCAATAGCAACATATGTAATTGTGGGCTCCCAAATAAATGGTGGGCAACTGTTTGTCGCCAGAAGTATCTCTAATTGTTTTAGCAGCTGTGGCAGGTACTTGGGTTCCTGAAATACTCTTGGGAAATGAAGATAAGGGGCTGTTAATAGCAGTCTTAACTAGTCCAATATTATGAACATTGTGTTTGTGTTTGAAGGCCTAAGCTTACAGATGACAGAAGCTTTCTGATGCTGGTTAGTAAATTTCAAATTCTAACTTTTAAATATTTCCCAGTGTCACCCTTCAGTTTGTTACTCCAGTTTTACTAATCTTTTGTGACCAAGTTTCTGAGTTAAATCTCTCTCTGCTTACAATATTTAAATGTCTGTTTTTCTCACTGCACTTTGAAAAATACAATTTCCCAAATCATTTGATGAGATCAATATAATCCATACAACAAAAGTAGTCAAAGATACTGCAAGAAAGGAATATCATAGTTCCATCTCATTAATTAAATTATGAAAATTCATAACAAATAATAAATATATAAATCCAGTGCTAATACAACCAAATTATGTTTTAACCAAAGGAGATTTAACAAAGGAGACTACAAATGGTTTAATGATAAAATAATCCATAAGTATAAAATATGATATATAAATTCTTAATTGAAAATACATTATTTAATACGTGAAGAACTGATAAAATTCTAAATAAATTAATATTAACATTTACATATTCATTTACAGGTAGAATAAAACTTTCTATTAAGGGAATGTATGGAAAATCTAAACCAAAGATTATCTTAAATGAGTAAATATTAGAGGCATCTTTTTAAAAGTCTGATGTATAACTACAACAAAATATTTTACAATAGTAAAAAAATGAATCTACATTTATATACTATAATTTATTTAATTTTTATTAAAACATTAAAGAAAAATGCTGTAGAAAATCATATGTAACATACTGCATGTTAAGTGCTTTTTTGTAATTGAAGGAATAAAAAGAATAAAAAAAATCTATATGGATAAAATAAATCTACATTAAGAAGAAACCAGAAGATATTGAGTACAAGATTTCAAGCGGTAATAAGCAAAGAAATAAACCTTATGCTGAACATGCCTTCCCTTCCCCAAAGCAGAGAAATGCAACTTAGAATAACCACACTATATTCATTTACAACTATCAGTTCAACTGAAATTAAAAAATATATATAGCAAAATGTATTCTGGCTAGTGAGAATATAAATTGTCACAACCTTCTTGAAATATAATCTGTCAGTATTTATTTTAGTTTATAAATAATAAATAAAATAGTATACCCATCAATGAATCAATTTAGATCCAAGAAAAATAAAAATCAACAAAATGCAAGGATTAGCATATTAGGATGTTTATCAACATTATGTTTGTATCATAAATTCTTAAAACAATATTAATGTTCATTAGTAGGCTAATGGTTATAAAGATTAGGCCTAGTCAAACCATCAAATGCACCCATTAACAGAACAAATTTGGTCTATTGAAATTGACTTAGAGAGATTTCTAATATGTTCATATTATGTGAACAAAGCAATGATAGAGGGGCTGAAGTTTCTTTAGAAATTTAGATAAATAGATTTTGTATTCTGGACTTTGCTGAAGTTGCTTATCAGCTTAAGGAGATTTTGGGCTGAGACAATGGGATTTTCTAAATATACAATCATGTCATCTGCAAACAGAGATAATTTGACTTCCTCTCTTCCTATATGAATACCTTTTATTTCTTTCTCTTGCCTGATTGTCCTGGCCAGAACTTTTAATACTATATTGAATAGGAGTGGTGAGAGAGGGCATGCTTGTCTTGTGCCGGTTTTCAAAGGGAATGCTTCCAGCTTTTGCCCATTTCAGTATGATATTGGCTGTGGGTTTGTCATAAATAGCTCTTATTATTTTGATATACATTCCATCAATACCTAGTTTATTGAGAGTTTTTAGCATGAAAGGGTGTTGAATTTTATCAAATTCTCTTTTCTCCACAAACTAACACAGGAACAGAAAATCAAACACCACATAAGTGGGAGCTGAACAATAAGAACACTTGGACACTGTTAAGGGAACATCACACACTGGTGCCTGTTGGCAGATGGGGACCTAGGGGAGGGATAGCATTAGGTGAAATACCTAATGTAGATAATGGGTTGATGGGTGGAGCAAACCAGCATGGCATGTGTATACCTTTGTAACAAATTTACACATTCTGCACATGTATCCCAGAACTTAAAATATAATTTAAGGAAAGAAATTTAAATAAATAGATAGACAGATAGGTAGGTAGATAGATGAATGATAGTTAGATAGATAGATAGATGACAGATAGAAAAGAGATAGACTGTAAAGATAAATCCTAAGAATTGGTTTTTCCAACATTTGCATTTGTCAATGAATATCATCAATAGAAAACATGACAACTTTTAGAAATTTATAAATCACACTTTATCAAATACAGTCTTCTACAGTGATGTATTTGATCAGAACAAACTATTGGCACAGCTTGCTAATCTGGAAATTGATATAGAGGAAGTGTTACGGCAATGTTCAGACAATTATTCATCAGGCTGGCTGAAAGAATAGAGGAGTAAATTTTTGTACTTCTCAAAATGAATTGACTGGAGCACAGATGAGAGGGAGCATCTGAGAAGCTTGCAGGGCCCACTGTGTCCTGCGTGGACCAAGGTCAATTCCATGGCTGTCGTAGAACAGGCCACACATAGAGAAAAAGTAGAAATCTTTTTATTTTTATTATAATTCTTCAAAGACTTAAAGTCTCTACATTTTATTCTGTAATAAACAATGTTTTTCAGGCCTAAAATTATACATTTTATTTTCTAAGACAATTTCTATGTATCAGCTCGCAAAAAAGACCAGCATTCAAAACCATTCATCAGGAGTCTGAGGTGTGAGAGTGGAGATATAAGAGTCATGGTTATGGAAATGTGAGGTGTGAATTAGAATGAGCCATCAATATGTTGCTTATTAGAGGCTCTCAGAACAGCATAAAGCTACACCTTTGTTTTGTACAAGTAAGACACAACCAGACAGAAGTCATAGAATTAGCTTTACCCACAGCACATCAGTGGAGTTTATCCTCTAAGGGGCACACATAAACTTTCCATTCTTTACATCAACCGAGGAGAGATGTTTAACCTACATAAAATAATGAGCCTAGAGAAACTGAAAAAAGAAAAAATCAAAACAAATAACACAATACAATATTTCTACCTCTTTGTTGGTGTCTTTGTCTAAGGAGAAATTAAATTGGATAGAATGTTTTTAGCAGTAAATTGTAAACACTCCATGCAAATAATTTCTTTAAAACAGAAATAATTGACACAGTATCAGAAAATAGCAGTATTTTGAGATCAAAAAAAAAAAAAATTATCCGGTTACTTAATGATGTTGTAAAGTGGCATCATTAAGCTTCCTTTCATCTCTGCTTTGCAATTCTGCTTCCTTGACCAAAGGCAAATTGTCTGTGGTTGTGAGTCAGTGGCCAGCAACAATCAAGGCTACTGACATTCTTAGTCATGTCGGAACAGGAACAAATTTTTCTTCTCTGAATGACAAACCAAAACTCTTGACCTACACTTGTATTAGATAAGCCTAGACTACATTTCCTCTTCTGAACCAATTACTGTGGCAAATTTGGTTTTAGTTGCCAAGTTCTGTTTCCTCTGCGTGTGTGTTTTCCTCAGTAATAACACTCATCACATGTATCTATTAATCTACAGTAATTTTACTCCCACAATGTATGGCCTGACATCTTGTATTCAACAGGTACTCATCAAAATTTAACAAATTAATGACTGAGTGAAATAATGAATGAATGAACCCATGAATGAAAGTAAGCAAAAACAAACATATGCCATAAATAGTGACAGGTGCTATGGTTTGAATGTTTGTGTATCCTTCAAAATTCATGTTGAAAATTCCCATTACAACAATATTAAGAGGTGACTCAGTCATAACGATGAAGCCCTTGTGAATGGTATTTGCAACGTTATAAAAGAAGCTGAAAGGAGCATCCCATGCCATCCCCACCTTTCTACTAGGTGAGAACACAAAATTCAAGGTACCGTTTTGGAAGTGAAGACTGTATCTTCACCAGACACCAAATCTGCTGATGTCTAGATCTTGAACATCCCAGCCTTGAGAACTCTGATAAATAAACTTGTGTTATTTATGAATCACCCAGTCTGTATTTTAATAGCAGCAGGAAATACTAAAATAGAAGTTTGTACAGAGAAGTGAGATATTGCTACAACAAACACCTAAAAGTGTAGAAGCAGCTTTAGAACTGAGTAATGGGTGAAGGCTGAAAGAGTTCAGAAGCGAATGCTAAAAAGCCCTATATTGCCATGAATGGAATGTTAAGAGCAATTCTGATGTGGACCCAGAAGAAAAGGAGAGCTGTAGGTCTGAACTTTCTTATCATCTAAGTGGTTGGGATCAAAATGTTGGTGAAAGTATAGACAATGAAGGCAATTTTGATAAAGTTTCAGAGGAAAATTAGAAACAAAAAATTGGAAAGTGGAGAAAAGGCCAATTTGGTTGAATTATGTTTGTGACCCATGTTTTGTGGAAGACAGAACTTAAGAGTGATGAACTAAGATATTCATTGCAAAAAACATCTAAGCAAGGTGTTGAGGGTGCAGTGTGGCATCTCTTAATTGCTTATACGAAAATGCAAGAAGAGACAAACACATTAACAATAACGTTTATAATTAGAAGAGATGCAGAACTCGAAGATTTCAAAAACTCTTAGGCTGGATCTGCTTGTAAAGAATAAAAAGGCGTGGTCAAGAGAGAATGCCAAGAAATTGGCAAAATAAACACTTGATAAGGAGATTAGCATGGGTATAAGCAAGGCAGATGCTGTTCACAAGACAATGAAAGAATGACCACAAAGTCATTTCAGAAATCTCCAGGACTGACGCTTTCATGACAGGACCAGAGTATTGGGAGCTTGAGGACAAGACAGTTTCAAGGCGGGGCCCAGGGCACCCCTGGAACCTTGGGGTTCACTGGTTCACTGCCC
This sequence comes from Aotus nancymaae, assembly GCF_030222135.1. Lineage (NCBI taxonomy): Eukaryota > Metazoa > Chordata > Mammalia > Primates > Aotidae > Aotus > Aotus nancymaae. Next base: position 70,056,500 of record NW_026988422.1, on the reverse strand, counting down.
AGTGCTGCCACAAGTCTCTGCTTCCTGAATTCTGGTGCAGTGCTCCTCTTTGTCCATTTCAGCTGTGGTTTGAGTAGGCCCAAGTGTGGCCCAGGCCACCGTACCAAAGGGTGCTGGTGTAAACTTTGGCAGTGACCACATGGTGTTAACTATGCAGGCACATAGAATTCCTGAGCTGTCTAGGTACAGCTGTCTCCATCTTGATTTAGAAGGATGCCTCAGAGAGCCTTGGGCACCAGATAGAGAACTGCCACAAAGGCAAGGTCGATGCACAGAGTCCCCATTAGGGCAATGCTGAGTGGAGCCATGGAGGCGGGGTCACCCCACAGACCCCAGACTGGGGCAGCCAATAGAGTGCAACAGCAGCCAGAGAGAGGTGCAGGCACCTGACGGCAATGCAAGAGGATTGCACCCAGCATAGCCAGGGGACAGGGCTTCTTGGGGCCTTTGGGGCCCAACACTGTCTTAGTATGTCTAGAAGGCAGGAAATAAAGTCAAAGAAGGCTATTCTCAAGTCTTAAGATTTAATGTTTGCCTTGTGGGGTTTCAGACTGCTCTTCTTTTCTATTTTCTCTTTTTTGGAATGGGAATGTCTATCCTATGCTTGTACAACCATTGTATTTTGGAAGCACATGACTTGGTTAATTTCATAGGTCCACAGAGGAAGAATAATTTGCTTCAATGTGATTATACCTTGAGTGTCACCATATCTTATTTAGATGATATTTAGATGAAACTTTAGTACTTAGTTTTTAAAGCTGATATTAGAACACTTAAGACTTTTGGGGCTATAGGATGAAATGAAGCTATTTTGTGTAAGAAGAAGATAAATTTTAGGAGTCTCCCATAGAATGCAGTGGTTTAAATGTTAGTGTTCCCTTCAAAATTCATATTCAAGTTTAATTCCCAGTGTCTCAAGAGGTTGGGCCTTTGAAAGGTGATTAATCGTAAGGATTATGTATTAGTCAATTTTCATGCTGCTGATAAAGACATACCCGAGACTGGGTAATTGATGAAGAAAGGGAGGTTTAGTGAACCCACAATTCCATGTGGCTGGGAGGCCTCACAATCATGGCAAAAGGCAAAACATGCATCTTACATGGCAACAGACAAGAGAGAATGAGAGCCAAGTGAATGGGGAAATTCCTTATGAAGCCGTCAGATCACATGAGACTTACTACCAAAAGAACAGTAAAGAAACTACCCCCATGATTCAATTATCTCCCTCCGGGTCCTTCCCACAACACATGGGAATTATGGGAGCTACACAGATTCTTCAAATCTCACAATACCTTTATGAGAGGGTATTAACATCTTTCCTTTTTTACAGATTAGAAAACTGAAATATGAAGAATTTAAGTAACTTTCCCAGGTTCACACAGTTAGTGGTAAGGCTAGACTTTGAAGTAGGAAATTGAAAGCCCTTAAATGTTAGGTAAATCTTCCTCTCCAGTGATGTCTGTTTTACCTACCCTCAAAGTCCTGCTGCCATTTTTTCTGTTGAAAATGTTTCATTGGTCAGATTCAGCTTTTAGTCTCACATGCAGGTGCTGCTGGTGGATATGGATTACTTCTGCTTAAATTATTTAGACTTATTCGTAACTCAAACCTTGTTAAAAGATAATGGAAAGGCCATAGAGCAAAACTGCTGTGCATATATGATCTGGAGTCACTGTTATACTATAAACATATAATATGATACACCATCTGCATTGCCTCACTCTTCTGATCTGGTTATTGATAACATCACCAAGACCTGATCCATTACTACATGCATTGGCAAGACCATGATGGACATATGGCTTGCTGCAACACCTGGATTGTTCTATCACAAGATCAACTGTGAGATCAAACAAAAGTATCACAAATCAGACATTACTGTATGTAAAATGTTTTCTGGGCCAAAGAAACCCATTTTTTCCAGACGTGTCATCAGAGAACCTTAAGAACTAAATTTTACAGTAAATCATGAGTTTAAAATTGGACTCTCTAAATTAAAATTGCCTAGTTCTGATCCCAAATTCCAGGATACAAAGTGCATTAATATCTATTAGCTTGCATTCTTTTTTTTTTTTTTTGGAGACAGAGTCTCGCTCTGTTGCCCAGGCTGGAATTCAATGGTGCACTCTCACCTCACTGCAAACTACACCTCCCAGTTCAAGTGATCCTCCTGCCCCAGCCTCCAGAGTAGCTGGGATTACAGGCACCTGCTACCACATCCAACTAATTTTTGTATTTTTAGTAGAAACAGGGTTTCACCATGTTGGCCAGGCGGCTTAAATTCTTATGGAATAAGCAACATTTCAAACTGAGTTCTGTTTAGATTTAAATCTGACCAAGGTTAGTTTTAAGACCATGGAGTTATTATTTAAAAGTTAAGAATATCTAAGAGTTTATCATATGTAAGACCCTATGTTAAGAAATCTGAATGGAATTAAGTCATATAATTACAAGAGAAAACTCAAAATGTGGATAATTAACTCATGTGGGAAATTGAGCCACAAACTAAGATAGGTAATTTTCCCAAACTCAGGACTTCTAAATAGGCAGCATTTGGATTTGAACCCAAGTAGGTGATAATTCAGATGTCTTGATAATTCAAATCCCATATGCTTAAACACTAAAGAGCATATCGCTTATAAAGCCTGTAGAGGTTTCTCTTTCTTCTTTCTCTCTCTCTTCCTCTTTGTTTTTATTCTCCTTCTACTTCATAGAAAAGAAAGTTTTATAAAGTCTTAATATGAAGTCATTAAAAGAAATAAGCATGCTTTATTTCGGGAGTGAGAATAATCACTGAGACAAGCAACTGAAGGCAGGAGAAACTATAATTTCAGATAGATCTGGCTTGAAAAGTCAGTGATGAATATAAATTAACTTTTAGAAGTTATTTTTTGTTTGGGACTTGTCTGGAAGCTTCAGATGAGGTTGCCAACCATAGGCCTGTGAAATGTAACAATATCTACGTGAATCATTTGTTCATTTCTTTTTAAGCTGTGACTTTTAATATTTATTTAGACGTATGTATATTCTTATTATATAATAATGTTATAACCTCTCCTCTGTGGAGGGATAATCACATTAAATCTAAATATTCATTTATTTCTGAGCATTCCTTATTAAACAGAAAGTGAAGAAAAATAGGAAGTTACCAGGAGATGGAATAAAGATGTCACTTTTAAATTAAAAACATGAGGGTAGGGTGGATAAGTAACTTTCACAGGAAAGAGGTAATGAAGGAGAGGAACTCATCTACATATAAACTGGACTTATTTATATGTTTAATTTATTTGATAAACTGTCTCATGTCATTCACATGATGATCTTGTTTGAGGTTGCAGCAGAAACACACCCTAACTGTGAGTTACCTCCTCTCAATCTCCCAACTGCATTGCTGGAAGGAGACTAGCTAAATACATACCATAATGACATAGTTATAACAAACAGAGCATGATTTCTAATGAAACATAGCAACCAAATCATAAGAAGAATTGGAGAAATCTATGCCTCCTCTCCCCCAGCCAGTACTCGTGACAAAGGCAAATATGCTGTGAATTCAAAGTGAGAAAATTAAGTTTTCAGAAATGTAAATGATTATTTGCAGTACACTTTCTACTTTTACAAAATATGATTCCTTTTTCTCCAAATGAGATGAAAAGCAGAATGAAGGTTTTCAGCTTGATTCACATAGAACTTGCAAGATTGAACTTGTCACTATGGATTTACAAAATTTATAAAATTTTCTATCATTCATCGCTGAGCTATTCTGCCAACAAGATCATGATTCTTTTTGCTTCTCCTCAATTGCCATGCTGGCCTTTGTTTATTGCCTTACACACTTAATAAAGACTAAAAATGGGAAATGTCCCAGTAATATGCTTTGATTAGAACATTCACACAGTATTGAAATGTGTAATCTGATAGGAGAGAAAAAAGAGTCAAGAATCAGAGCTATTTATTTCTACACAATTTTAAATAAGGAGAAATCTAGGTATAATTGACCTAAAACATAGCCATGTATAATTTTTGTATTAAAGAACCAAGATTAAAAATCCATGCAGGACACAAGATAATCATAACAAGATTTTCTTTAAAAAATATAACACCATATTCGATCAGAATAAAAACAATCCCTCTTTTGAGTGAGTGACAACTGAATCATTCAGTATAATTATCCACAATACTAGGTTCCTCTTTTTTTTCAAGTACATTTTCTATTTTACCAAATCACTATTAACTTTTATGAGACAAACATGTTTTCACATTGATTAACAGTAGCCACATTTTCCAATTATATGGGTAATGAGTTCAGGAGCAGTGACCCAGAAAATGGACAGAAGACCCTGTTCCAAATGAATGTTAACAGTATTTTGGTGTTTTGAGAAAGAAAATAAAAGATTCTGGATCTAATGATGATAGATTTTTGCTGTTAATTAATCAAATCGCCTCAAAATGGAATTCAGCAGGTGGAAATAATTACCCGTTAATTGTATCCTGTTTATTACTCTTTGGAGATATAAATCCAGCTACTGCACTCATTTTACAGTATTTACTAAAAAGCTGAAAACAAATAAATCAAAACACAGATGTTCTGCTAACAATATTTGTGTTTGCTTTCTGAGACAATACAAAAAGAATAAAATAACAATTTCCTGTTTGAAATATAATATTGCTTAGCAGGAGCAGGTGTATGGATTTGCTTTTAATACAAATTATTTTTCTTTTATTTTAATACATGTAAGTAGCTGAGATGAAACAGAGAGAGGTCTCCTCATCAGGAAAAGAATGTTATGATCCCTGACAAAAGGACAATGGCTGTTTTTGAAGTTTCGATTTAATGAGAAATCTATGCCTTAGAAATATAACATTATTTGCAATGTCTAACTCTATTATTTAGAACAAAAACACTCTGACTATCTGAATATGTTTATTAGATACTTGAATATTTTATGTTTCAGATAAAAATCCCAACTTGGGAATTTCTTGTCTCTGTGCTATCTGTGTTCTCGTGTATAACGGTAGCAATTCCTAAGGCTATAAAGCATTACTTCATTTAAAAACCTAAGATAATCCTTGATACTTAATAAATCTTCATTGAAAACCTTTGTTTGTGTTTTTATTGTTTACTAATGCTATAATAGTTTCAGGTAATAATCTTACTGTTTTAAAATGGGCTAATTAGCTGAGTCCTTAATACTTCCTGAAGAATTAACATTTTCTTAGCATCTGACACTCAATTAAGATACACAGATATGTGTATATACATAAAAGAACAGTGATGAAGTTTTCCTTTTTATCTTATACATAACCATAACCTATTTCTCCCTCAAATAGATAGAGTGTATATTATCTCTAATACTTAGTAGGATTGTTCACTTCATTAGGAACAAGTTGATGTCACAATTGCCTTGGCTAAGACTCAACACACAAACACACAGAAAAATATAAAGCATATCATCAGATTTTAGTAGTACAAAGAATGGAAAGAAGTGATATTTTTGTCTTCTTCCTATGCTTTCATCTGTAACTGACACTGTGTGTGTGTGTGTGTGTGTGTGTGTGTGACTGTAAAATGAACAATGGTTGATGACTGTGGTGGCTAAAAGTTTCAGGGAAAATGCATAAAAGGAGTAAAAAGCTTCTCTACAGTTTTTAAAAAAGCTTCTTACTCTTTCAACAAAGGAAACATTAAATCAATTTATCATATATACACCACCAAAATCATTATCTCTACACATCTTCAACAGTTATTAAATGTGACTATATGATGATAACAAATATAAAATAGAAGGGGAGGAAGGCAGCAAATCACACTGCCACGTGTGTACCTATGCAACAATCTTGCATGTTCTTCACATGTACCCCAAAACCTAAAATGCAATAAGAAAAACAAATATAAAATAATGCATCAGGCTGAGCACAGTGACTCATGCCTGTAATCCTAGCACTTTGGGAGGCTGCGGTGGGTGAATCCTGAGATTAGGAGTTTGAGACCAGCATGACCGACATGGTGAAACCCCATCTCTACTAAAAATACAAAAGTTAGCCAGGCCTGGTGGCACACACCTGTAATCCCGCTACACAAGAGGCTGAGGCAGAAGAATCACTTGAACCGAAGAGGCAGAGGTTGCAGTGAGCTGAGATTGTGCCACTGCACTCCAGCCTGGGTGACAGAGTGAGACCCTATATCAAAAAAAAAATTTAGTAATAATAAACAACATAAAATTGGTAATATAAAATATCTACATTTGTAGCTAAATTTTTAGCATCAACATGATAAAAGCCTGAAATACACTCTTACTCTATACCAGATATTTCTTACAAGATTAGAGGAACAAATAATAAAATTCAGAGAACATTATGCCACATCCTCTATAATTTAACCATTTTCTTTTTTAAAATTTGAAACAATTAATTTTTCTATTTGCGATTAAGTTGTAAGATCAGTGACTTTGATATCAGTAGAAAAAACTGTATTTAACTTGATTTATATATTATTTTTGGATATATTTAATAGGACCCTCAGATTCCTTGGGTTGAATCTCTGTGTCCTTCATGGTAACATGCTTAAATAGCAACACAAAGCACTTCATACAGTTTTTATTTAAAAAATTATACACGTGTATATATATTTTACATGTGTATATGTCATGTATGATATATACGATTTATAAAGCTCTCCCCAAAATATACACATGTTTGTCTGTATAGCCTTATATGATTTTAGAGACATGTTATTACCAGAATATAGTTTGTATAATTAAAATATATAGATACCCTTGTCCATCCAAAATTTTCTAACACATTAGAATAAAACAGTGTTAATTCTTAAAGTCCTGGATTAATTTCCCTTTGATTATCTCTCATTGTTATTGGCTTGGGAGTTTTTCAACAAAAGTTAATGAAAAGAGCTGACTAATATAGTCAATTCATTACTTGCCTATGATATAGATAATGATTAAGAGAGATTTTTTACTGTGTAGTTTTACATTTTATAATTAATTTTTATTTATATGAAATAAAATTGTGTATATGATGTATAGTAAATTTAAGAAGCATTCTTGTAACATTTTCCCTCTCCAATCTGCCCACCCCCTGCTGTCCCTCCCTTAGCTCTCCCACTGCCCCCAACAGGTCCCTGTGTGTGATGTTCCCCTCCCTCTGTCCATGTGTTCTCATTGTTCAACAACCACTTATGAGTGAGAACATGTGGTGTTTGGTTTTCTGTTCTTGTGTCAATTTGCTGATTATGATGGTTTCCAGCTTCATCCACGTCCCTGCAAAGGAAATGAACTCATCCTTTATTATGGCTGCATAGTATTCCATGCATGGTGTATATGTGCTACATTTTCTTTATCCAGTCTATCATTGATGGGCATTTGGGTTGGTTCCAAGTCTTTGCTATCATAAACAGTGCTGCAATGAACACACGTGCACATGTGTCTTTATAATAGAACAATTTATAATCCTTTGGGTATATACCCAGTAATGGGATTGCTGGGTCAAATGGGATTTCTATTTCTAGATCCTTGAAGAATCGCCATTCTAGCCTCCTGCTCCAATCTATCCTGGCTGCTTGCTGGTTGAAGTACACCTTTATTCCTCTAGCTGTTCTCAATCAGCAATCTCCTGTGTTGGATTTTGTTCCCTGGATAGCTTCTCTTCTTGTTTCTTAGTGTGATTTCACTTTGCAGAATCAGAACCTCTAGCAGCTTTCTAAGAAAGGATACATTGGAGTGAAACTTTAAAAGATGCTTTATGTCTGAAAATGATTTGATGCTAACATAATTTCTTCACAGTTTAGCTAGGTATAGTATCTTCCCACTGAATTTTAAGGAATTCACTTACTACTTTCTGGCTTCCAGTTTTGTTCTTGAGAAATTTGATGCCATTTTGAAATGTATTATTTTTTATGAGAGTTATTCCTAATTCTTTCTCACATTTGAAGCTCCAGTATCATTTTTAAAAGAAATATTTATATTCTCACATTTCACAATATAATGCCTTTACGAGGAATCTTCTTTATTTATTGTGTTAGGAACTTAATGGATCTTTACAGTTTAGAGACTTGTGTCCTTCAGTTCTTGGAAATTACTTTTATGGCTCATTAAAATAAGTTCCTATGAGTGAAACACTGGACTTTATGGATCCTTTAATTATTAAACTTGTCTTCTATTATCTCTGCCTTTTATATTAGTTTATTTATGGGGACTCTTTTCATTAATAAGGATATAATTCCTTAATAAAGACAACAAAAGGATTATTTTGGTTATTTGCTTATTTTTGAGTCAGGGCTGGGCTCTGGGCTCAAGTGATCCTCAGCAGCCCTACCTCAGGCTCCCAAAGTTCTGGGATTATAGGCCTGAGCTACCTGAGTCCTTTGAATAGTACTGTTTTTAAGGGCATTGATTACATATTTTATAAAACATTCTTCTACTTTCTCTGTTGTTTCTGAATTTTTTTCTATGTGTATCTCTGTCATTTTGCAGGCTTTCTTCAATTGACTAATGATTTTTAGCTATCCATTACATTTAAGAGAGATTCACTAAAAGGTGGTTTGATATTTTTGTGAAAGCATTTTCACTTCACAGCAAGGTGACACACTTATTAGCTGCATTCCTTGCAAATATCCCACAATTTTGGTGTTTTATTTCATTCTTTTTTAGGTGGTGATTTCCATTTTTCCAGGGGAAAGTTCTTCAGCCATCTGCCTGGAGGTATCTGACCCAGAGCAGACATTGTTTGGAGTAGCTCATCATTCCGGCTTTTGAAAAATTCAATTTCCCCCTTTCTTTCTGGTTCTAACCTCTGCTTTATTGTCCCAGCTATTCCCAAGTTCCCATTCCTCCAGGTTTTATTTCTCTACAAAAAACTTCTGGTAACCTGCAAAGGTGGGCAAGAGGTGGCCACCTAGCTTCAGGAGTCTTTGCATGGTGGGAAGAGTTGAGGTATGACTCTTTACATAGCTTTGAACTCATTCTCATGTTTTCAGAGCTGTGAATCACTTTTACATTTACTGTTCTGAGTCCTCCAAATTTAAAGCCTTTCCATGATTTTTCAGGAAGAATCAACATGCTTCCACACACACTTTGATTTCAATTTCTTCTTCTCTGTTAAGTCATATAGCATTCTTACATCTGATTTCCATCCTCACAAAATTGTTGCTGTCTCTCATTTGCTGTTGTCACATTTTCTATTCCCTTTTGGCTTCTATGTTTATGTATCTAAAAATTTCTTTTTTGTCATTTAGGGAAATTTCTTAGAGGAGCCAAGATAAGCAGCTGTGTTTAATCTGTCATATTTTAATTCTGTCTTAAAATATTGGTCTTCACAACGTCTAAAAAACACACACACACATACGGAAATTCTGATAGCATCTTTTATAATGTTTCTGCACCAGGAAAGGACAGATTAATTTTTTGATTTGCGGGGCAGGACAAATGATCCTAATAAAGACTGCCCTTAAGGAACTCTGGTAGCACTATTTAAACATGGACTACAAGGACAAGACTACTGCTAATTAAACCTTTCACAAAAATGAAATTATAATTCTGAATTTCACAATGTCTGAATTAAAATGCAAAAGAAGCAACTAAGCCAATTTGCTCTGAGTGTTTCTGTGGGGATTAGAGTGTTTGCCTGTGAAGTCTCAACTTTCACACATACCTACTTTGTGAATTTAGGGGCTGCATAAATAGGTGTCATGTCAGTTGCTTCGTGTGTAAAATAAATACTGTTAATGTGATAACTATCTATAGGAGTGTGATGGGGATTAAATGAGATAAGGCATAGAAAACATTTAACGTGGGGATAAAACATCATAAAGAGCTCAGTAAACTCTGGCTGACCTACTCATATTCATAAATTCTAGTTTTTCTGCTCTTGTTTGCATGTCAGCACACAACACCCCTACTCAATCTGTATAACTCTGAACTTCACATAACTAAGTCCCGCCCTTCCCAGACAATGAGAATCACGTAACCTGTGGTTTTCTCATGTTGTGCTGAGGGTTCCATTACACAAGGCAAAACTTTGATACTGGCGCTTACTTTTCTACTTTTTATTTGTTTTACATCTTATAATTAGATATTTATTTTTCTTATGATATTAAAGTTTAATTCAAATTCAAATATGACTTTTACTTATGTTACTTTTATTTCATTTGTAAAAACACAAATATGATAAACAAAATCACATCTATGCTTTGAAATATCTCTGCGATACTTCCTCTTATGATTCCTTGCTGTAACTGTAACTAATCTTTTTTTCTTTGAATCCTACCAAATTTATTTCTGTTTTATTGACTATAACATAAGTATCATAATTTTGACTTGTTAAAGGTTCAATTTAATGATTTTTGGCGACTTCAAAGAGTTACACAGGCAATACTGCATTTCTACTTCTCCAGAAAAACAAAAAAACGTGGCCCCTGCTCTTGTCTTCTCTGCCCCTAGACCTTAGGTAACCACCAATTTCCTTTCTCTCTCTAAAGATTTGCCTTTTCTGGACATTTTACATAAGTTAATTTACATAATATATGGTCTTTTATGACTGAATTTCTTCAGTTATATAATGTTTTTGATTTTTATCCACATAGAAGAAAGTATTGATCAATACTCTATTCTTTTTTATTATTGACTAAGCTCCATTGTATAGATATATCACATTGTTCTTGTCCATTCACTGATTGATGGATATTTGGATGTTTTTCCACTTTTTGGGGGAATATGAATAACACCTCTTTGTGTGGATCTATGTTTTAGCTTTTATTAGGCGAATACCTATGAATCTCAAGAAAACTTTGTATATTTCTTCTCTGTACCATGTATTATGCTCCATTTTAACATGATTATTTTTGGGTTGGTCTCTACCTATCCAGTCCCCTGGAAACAGCTGTTGTCTAATGTCCTGTTCTCCACTTTTTAAAATGATGTGTCCTTTGTTCTTATCTATCCCCAACATGTAATTGTAATTTCTTCTTGAGTGATTGAAGTATCTTTATCTTCAAGCTCCCTTTTTAGTCTAGGTTTGAAGAATACTTGTTTGGACATTAAATAAAACCTAAAATGTTGACTGATTAAATATTCATATTGTGTTTTACAATGGCTTTCTGCAATAATGATTTTAAAACAATTGTGATCTTTAGGAAGTAGATAATATATTAGGCCCAAAATAAAAGGTCTAAAGAAGTTTCTTTAAGAAATAACTTTAAAACCATTCACATTTGCTTTTTTTCATTTAGTCTTACACTGTAATTAACAAAAGATTCTCAAGAATCAGAATGAATTAAGACACATCTACTTAGACCATCTCATGTGCGGAAAAGTGAAAAACTGTTTCTTTAATCTATTAATTTTTACTTGTTATCGATTTTTTCATTTTAATATTTAAAAATAGTGCCAAAGCAACTTTCTTGAAAGTGGTAACAGTTTTAAACTCAGCAGTTGTTCTTGCCTTTTTCCTTGTACAAAGCTAGAAGAAAAGTTATTTTTAACGATAATTGTGTGCAAATTTGATGTTGGTGGAGTTGGTGGAAACATTCATTATATAAAAATAAAGCATACCTAGCTGTGATATTAGAAAGGTGGTAATTTCATCTTTAGTTTCCCACTTGCAATTTATGACTTCGAGAACTTCAATGGAAATTACAGCTGGAAGCCCATATGGTGCACTTTGTTGTCTATTCTTAAAGCATGAGGAGGTAAGAGAAAGCGAAATTCATGGCAAGAAACGCACATTTGTTCATTTGATGCTGGAAAAATAAAATTTATAAGTACACAATTTAATAAAAGAACCTAATAAGATTCCTCCATTTTGTTTTATGTGAGGTGTTTTCTTTTTTTTCTGGTCTATTTTCTTTTTTCAGTTTCTTATTTTACATTTTCATCAATCTCAAGTTGAAATTACAAAGAGTTCATTTTGATTTGCAGGGTGTATTGCTTACAGAGTGAACTGCAGTGCATATTCTAATTTTTTAGCCACCAAATTAGATCCCCTAAAGCTGGAACTGGTTTTACACATTCCTGTAAAATGTTCTAATGAGTACAATTTGAAGAACAGCTATTCATTAGAAAGAGATGGGAAAACAATGTTGGTCCAGTCATCCTGGTACTTGCTGGCACTTCACATTTAACTTAAAGCTTTGGCACAGTTTTTCAAATGGTAAAGCTGTATGAGAGAACTATTACTTCATTTCATCCCTATTTAATGAAAGATAACTTTGTTTTGGTAAAGATAACCAAGGATACTCTGAGAAGTATGAGACCTTATGGTACATATCAGTTATCTATTATATGAATCCCAATATAAAGTAGATATTATTCAGGCCAAGATCAGAAAATTAGTTGTTTGAAAAGTGAAAATTGCAGTGGATACCACCATATAGATAGTTCATGGATCTTTAAATGGGGGAAAATCTACACTTTTTCTATATCTAAGTGACTTAGGCTGTTCGGCTGATGTAACAAATTATGATAGGTGGAATATCATAAAATCAACAGCAAATTTATTTCTCATAGTTTTGTAGGCTGGAAAGTCTGTGGGGATTCCCCCACCAGCATAGAGGCCCCTCCGTGTCTCCTCCACTGGGTGCAGTCGAGTGAGGTGGTTACAGGAGGACGTGGGGAAATGTTAAGCTTACAGAGAGTCACTCTCAGTTCACTGCTCTTAAAGCATGACTGAGGTAATCCCAGCTTATTGTTTTTCTGTTGAAGTCCCTGTTCTGGGCTAGTTCTATGACTCTGTTTACCTGTAGTCACAGAAGCATTGAGATCATTCACTGTATTACTAGAAAATTCTCCCTTCCTGATTTATTGCTTGCCCACCTGTCTTAACATCATTTTCTGTAACAATGGATAAGAGGATAAGAATCTTTTGTGACCTTTAGGTAAGCTCGCATGTTGCCCCCTCCCTTGGTTACTTTGAACCTCCCTTGGTTACCTTGTAACTTTCTGTTTTTTCCCCTGATAATGATTCTGTAAGAAAACTGACGTCAGTCACTGTACGTAAAATCATATATAAACTTCCGTGCACAAAGAATAAATCGCTGATCTGAGCATAGCTCATTTCAGACCTCCGGACCCATCTTCTCTATCTCCCTTTTTTTCCGCGCACTCTCTCTTCCAGGTATTAGGACCCTCTTGCTGGTCAAGAGACCCCCGGCAGACGTGCCGGTCTCACGGCCAATGACAAAAGTCCAACATCAAGGTGTTGGCAGATTCCCTGTCTGGTTAGTACCTGCTTTCTGGTTCATAATCTCGCATGGTGAAAGGAAAGAGTGACCTCTCTTATGAGGGCACTAATCCTGTTCATGAAGCTTTACTCTTATAACCTAATCACCTCTCAAAGACTCCAACTCCTAACACCATCACATTGGGAATTGCTTTTCAACATATGAATTTTGGAAAGACAGACACATTTAGTTTACAGCAATAAGCTTATCCAAGATTTGATTACAAATTAAGAGACATCCTTCTCATTTTTTCCCAGAGTGAAATCTAAGTAGACCTTCAAAATTTCTCAAGAGTGTAATGTCATCAAGGATACAGCCATATGGACATGTACACACAGAATTTATGACAGTATGAGTTGGTATAATCTGTGTGGAAAGTAATAGAGAAATTTTCATACTTGTATTAAGAATTTAAAATATTCTGGCAATATAGTCAAATAAATAAATCAAAATATGTTTATTAAAATTTCTAAAAATATTTGTGGACCATGCATGGTGGCTCATGGAACCTCAGAACTCTGAGAAGCTGGGGCAGGAAGAACAAATTGCTTGCACCCAAGAGTTTGAGATCAGCCTGGGCAACATAAAGAGACCTCTGTCTCTATTAAATAAAAATAAAAATAAAATTATGTTTATATGGTAACATTTATTTTGGAAAAATAAAATAATTCAACCATTCCAAAGTAGAAATATGATTCCTAAGATAATACAATACATTTAATGCTGGTAGTATAATGACCCACCCAGTATTAAAAATAATAATTATAAACATGATATAATTGCATAGGAATTTCTTATGAAATTTTAGGTTAAAAATAGGATATAACACTGAGCATACAGTAAAATTAAAAACTTACAGAAAATGAATGAAGGAGAAATTGATATAAATGTCAATGTGGTTTCATCATAGTGGTTTGAATATTCTTTATTTATTTTATGTATCTGCTATCTTTTAATGCATTTGTCATACCCATACACAATTATCTTATTAGTTGAACATGAAATAACCATTCATATTTATTTAATTTAAAGTTGACTTTTAAAACCTGCTTTATTGAATTATCCTTCTCTGCCTTTTGTTTAATTCTCAGAAAGATTACATTGCTTTTCTGGTCACTGTCAGGTACTAAAAAGGCCAGTTCAATCTAATAACATACGCATCAGTCTTTCATGCAATTAAAAATTCTTCCCTGACAGATGGTCCAGAAAAAGGCTCAGAAACCTACTGTGGGGTAGAAAAGAGATCTACCCTAAGATATTCCTTCAGCTTATTCCTACCTCCTTCTTTCCTGCTCACTGCACTGTCTTCCTAGTTTTTCTCCAGGGTTGGAGTGGGGGTAAAAAGGTTTAATTAGCAATTGAAAAAGTTTTTAATTTTCCCATCATAAAGCAGTTGTATTCTTCAGAAGATATCCTCTGTATATAAGAAGCCCAAATACTTCATTTATTTTTTCTTATTGGAAGACTTAGAGGTTCCTCAGGTGATGTTACTTTTGGGATCTTCTAAGTGATCCTTCCCTGTAATGAGTCAAGCAATCTCTATTAGACTGTTTATGATTATCCTCCCACTGAGCTTTTGCGTGTAAAGGTGCACACTTCCAGCACCTTTACATTGAAGCTTGCTGGCCTCTGGCAGCAAGTGCTCTTGACCAAGTCATTCTATAAGACAGGATAAGCCTGGGTGTCCTTGATAGGCACACTCGAATCTCAAGAGGAGATTTGCAGGGTTTCCTTTTGGTCAGTGGAATTACACCATGTTCCTCATAAAACCCTTCCTGCTTACTATGTGCTATTATCTGAATATTTATATTCTCTCAAAATCCATGTTGAAGTTCTTACCCTAAGATAGTGGTATTAGTTAATCGGACTTTTGGTAGGTAATTAGGTCAAAGAGACAGAGCTTCATGAATGGGAGTAGTGCCTTTTTAAGAGAGATCACTTGGTTCTTCTGACTCCAAGTGAGGTTAGAGTGAGAAGACAGCTGTCTATGAGGGCCCTCATCAGACACAGAATATACTGGTGTCTTGATCTTGAATTTCCCAGTCTGCAAAACTGGCAGAGATATATTGTTGTTGTTTATAAGCCAAACAGTCTATGGTATTTTTTATAGCAGCCCACATGGATGAAGACACCTTCCATGCAGAATGCCTTTCTCATTTTCAATATCCTCTTCAAAATTCTAGAGGAAATATGCTTTCTATGGTGTGACAGATTAGCCTCTGTGACAGAGACATTGTGGCAAAGTTAAGAGTGCAGGAACTTTAATGAACGGTAACATGAAAGTTTGGCCAACCCAGTGGGGAGAAAGGAAGCAAGGCTGCACATTACAGCGGTCAAAATTTGGGTGGAAATGACGAGATCCTAGTACCTTGGGCATGCTCAGTCATTTCTAGGAGCTTCCCTGCAAGAGCATATTCTTGATTCAAATGTGGTGTATTCCAAAGGTGACTGATGGCTAAACACTCTCATAGCAGCTGAAGGAAAAGTTCTTTCTTAAAGGGAGATCTGTGTGGTTCAACTCCATGTCTGGTTCCATATGGGGAAGACCTGCTAGTACATAGAAAGCTATCAAAAGAAATTGTATCCCCAATTGTTCCTCCTGCAAAACTCATTCCCTCTTATATACCCAGAAGAACAATGATAGACTTGGATGCATTGGAAGGTTTTTTGGGAGTTCACCCTTAGTAAGTTCATCATAAATTATCTAACACTTTTCTTTGGAATGTGTATCTACTTCATACCATTTTAGCTTTGAGGGCTCAGCTGAAATTCTGAAACAACTAAAAAATACTGTTAAAGACTCAGTTCAAAATTAAGCTGTACTATGGAGTCAGTCCTTCTTGACTTTTCCAGGCAGACTTTGATTTTTCAAACCTTGTGCTTGGCAGCTCAGTTCACAGTAGTGTTCTCAGACAGAAGCATTTATTTGGCCAATCCACCATGAAATTTCATACTATCCTTTACTTGAGTGGTTTAAAATTTTTTACTTTGAGATGAGATCAGATTTTGATATGGTTTGGCTGTGTCCCCACCCAAGTCTCATCCTAAATTATAATCCTCATAATCCCAACATGTCGAGGGAGGAATATAATGGGAGGTGATTGGATAAAGGGAGCATTGTTCTCCTTGCTTTTCTTGTGATAGTGAGAGATTTCTTATGAGATCTGATGGTTTTATAAGGGGATCTTTCTCCTTCACTCTATACACTCTTCTTTCTCTTGCCTGTCACCAGGTAAGATATGCCTCTTCCCTTTCTGCCATGATTGTAAGTTTCCTGAGACCTCCGCAGCTATGTGGAATTGTGAACCAACTAAACCTCTTTTTTTTATAAATTACCCAGTCTTGGGTATGTCTTTGTAGCAGTGTGAAAACTGACTAATACAGATTTCGAAGACTGATTTACACTAACCAAGATCACAGAAACGTAACAGTATTACGTATATGGTGTTGCATTGGGTAAGAGGACATACGAGAAATGCTGGCTAGCTTCCCCTTACTATCTGTATCTATTAGTTCAGAGAAACACTACCAGAGAAATGTAGAAGTCTTTCCTAAATGCGGGATTAAAAAAGAAAATTACAATACGTAGAAGCATATTAAAAATGTATAATAGGAGGATTACATGAGCGCAGGACTTCAAGACTGCAGTGAGCTATGATTATGCCACTGCACTCCAGCCTGGGCAACAGAATGAGACCTTGTCTCAAATAGAGTATGTATAGTATTTATCATTCTTCTTATGGGCTTCACAAAGACATCAATCCTTCTCTGGACATATATCTAATCCTTTGCCTTCTCCCTTTCTTGAGATTCTCCAAGACCCTGGAGAATCCAAGTTTCAGTGCTCAATATGGTCAACTGGCACTTAGAACAAATTCCTATATCCTCCTATTAGGCCTTTGTGAAATATGCTTTTCTCAAACTCCCTTGCAACTACAGTTCTGGATAGGACTTAAGACCTGTGTTTAGGTACACTGGTGAAAGTTGTAGAAAGTGTAGTAGAAGATGGGGATCATCTTCCTGCTGCTCTCAGTCTTTTCACCTGGCAAGCAAGGTTATGGAGACACAGTGTTCCCAGCACTATCACTTATGGGCATTGAATGACAGTTGAAAAAGGAAGTGGAGCTGACCGAGGAGGTCTAGTTGTGGCAATAGCATCTAACAGCATCTTTCCAATCTAGTTTCCAGTCCTTGCATTAAATCTGGAGTGGTGACAGCCTCCTATTTCTACAACTTATAGAGATACTGCTGTGGCCCCCCAGGGAGTCAGTTCTCCTGTGTTCTCATCATCTTTCCTGGAGGTCCACACTAGAAGCCACTCATCCTTATTGTTATTTCAGAGTCTCTAAAATACTATATCCTCTTAATTACCTTGACCTAAAAATAACTATTGTTGTGTTGCTTAGCTTTGTTTTTCACTGTTTCTGGATGTTCATCATTCTCAGATCTCTACTGCATCAATACCCAACTTCTTTAGGGAAACCACAAATACTTTATTTTTCCTAGAATATCACTAATCTAAGTAAGTAAAATTAGTTGATTTTACTTACTTAAATTATTTTACTTACTTAGAATATTTATTACCCACTATTGTAGATTAAACCCCCAGGACTCAGGAAGTGGGAAGCAGAAAGTAGTTTACCCTCATTTGCACGAACAACAAAATTATTCATTTCCAAGTAAATTTTAATAGTACATAGCCAGTACGATGGCTTCCCATGTACTCTGGCCAGTACATGAAAGGCCATTCTATCATTAGAAAGTTGCTCCAAGTCATATTGTCATAATAAGATCAAATTCACTAAAGTACTGACAAGTTTAACAGCAAAAGACTAAGATAACCTTATGAATTAACAGCATTTATTTTCACTGTTGACCTTTCTAAAAAAGAAAAAAAAAGAAAGTTTCCAGAATACACTTCTCCCTACTGTGTTTATTCTTCTGCCTTAAATATTGAGGCTTATTTTGCATATGACATACCAATATTTGGGAGGAAAAGCTATCATCGTTTAGATACCCACTTGAAGCACATTCAGCTCTGGCTGCTGCATCCTGCATGCCTTCTTGCCCCAGCTCCATAGCTTGTTAGGTAAAAGGTGAGGCAATGGCAAAGCCACTATTTACAATGAACGTTACAGCTTAAAAATATTCTGTTCTGTTGTTGCTTCCTTTCTTTCTTTTCTCACTCTAATTCCCCAGGGTTGTTGACTATGAAATGAGCTAGACTCATTGCCAGACCTCAGGGAAACAGCACAGAATTGTACTCTGAATTAGGAAAATTTACTGAAGAAATAAAATGTTTTCTTGTTTACATAGTAAGACATATAAGTACTCATAAACAAACATTATTGAGTATATTAATTCCCTTGACATTTAACTTTACCACATTGGAGCCTGTTGTGTTTTTATAGTGATATTAATTAAAAATGAGGTGCAGGAATGCCTATCTGCCTCTCCTATTATTAATTGGAAGAAAGAGGATCTGAACAACTTTCCGAGATTTTTCCTCAAAAAACTTCAAAACCAAAATATAAACAAGAACGAAATTGCCATCATATTCTGGTTGCCCTGTGGACCAGAGGGCTCTCTTTCCCAAGTATTGCTCCCATCGTTTTTCCTTCTGTAGCTCTTTTTGTCTTTTTCTCCTAATTATTGTCCTTCCTACTTTTTTTATTAAGATTTTTTTCATCTGGTCAGACTCCAATATATTGTATATATTGATCTTTTACTCTGTGACTTTGCTGAACTTGCTTATTGGCTCTTATAGTGTGTTGTGAATGTCTTAGGATTTTGTGCATTACAAGACCGTGTCATCTGTGAATATAAACAGTTTCACTTCCATCTTTTCAGTGGATGCTTTGATACTTTTACATCTAGTATTTGCCTGATGCCACCGGCCAGAATCTTCAGTCCAATATTGAACAGAATTAGTAAGAGAGGACGTCCTTACCTTGCTCCTAATGTGAGAAGGAAAATATTTCTTTCTCACCAGTAAATACAGGATATAATCCGTAGGTTTATGTCGACGCTTATTATTAAGTTGGAGAAGTTACCATCTATTCTTAGTGTGTTGAAGACTGTTGTTTTAATAAATGTGTGTTGGACTTTTTCATATGCTTTTTCCTGGGACTATTGAGATACCCATGTGGTTTTTGTCTTTTATTCTGCTATTGGGGTATATTACATCATTAACTGATTTTGCCTGCCAAACAAATCTTGCATTACTTGGATAAATCTCATTTATATTTGAGGTATTATTATCTTGCATATTGCTGGATTCAGCTTGCTAAAAGTTGTTGAGGATTTTTGTGTGTACGTTCACGTACTAGGTTTTCAACAAATACTTGTTGAATAGAGAAAGGAAAAGTGAACGCCAGCTTGAGGTATAACATTACAGAATTGGGAAATAAAAATACACGATACAACAGAGTCCATGGACTAGTGATTATGAGTTATTAGCACTCTCAAATGAAAGACAGCACATGTACCACTTCAATTTTATATTCTCCAGCACCCTCACTAACAACAGACAGAGCCATCCTTAAGCAAAGAATAATCTTCCTCTGAAGTTGAAATACAGAACTACTTTGCAGGCTTAATCAATTCACTTTGTTCTATTTACATACCGTTACTGGCAAGAATCATAGCTTACTCTTTACTAAAGTCTCTCAACCCATGCTGGATACAACCCAAAGCAGAAGAACAAACACAGGAGAAAGAATTGTTTCATTTTCAGTTCAATCTGATGTGCTCTCTGAAATTTCATTCAACAATTTGTTCTAGGTAGAAGTCAAGAATGCATATTAAGGTTAAGAGGTAAAAGTTTAATAAGAAATGAGGAATAATGGTAGAGCTTTATCTCTCAAAATACTACTCCATTATTCAGGAAAAAAATGGTGACTAAATGTGGCGAAACCTATGGCACTCGATCAGAGTAAACATCAGAAGAAACAAGACAGGTTAACATTGTGTGCTTCCTGACATGATGTACAGAAAAGGGCAGAGCATATTTGATATTTTTTCTGCCAAACACAAATAGCCTGGGAAGCATGAGGAAGTGCTAGATGGGTGCATGTTGAGGAACAGCAGATAGAAGGAAAGCCTACACTCTTTTAAACTGCCGAAGTAACAAAAGGTAGAGAAAAGACTACAGAACTGTTCAATTTAAGGAGACGTCGTGACTAAATTCAATGTGATACTGTGGTTCAGATCCTGGGTGAGAAAGAAAAATAGTGTCACTGCTTTTGCTGTTGACAAAATTTAATGGTGTTCTCCATAATAATGATAACGTTGAGTGTTGTAACAATGTTGATTTGCTGAACTGGGTGACTATGTTGTGATGATGTAAAAGGGTGTTGTTCTTTTGAGTAAAAGGAGAGTTGTTAGAGGTGATGGGCATTATATTCGTAATACATATCTGCAGATAAATAGACAAATATAGAAAAAAAGAGAGGGACAGAGAGAGAGATAGAAAGAGGTAAGAGACTGATCAATGGAACAGTGGATCAAATGTAATTTGTTAACAATCAAGGAATCTGGGTGAACAGAATTATTTTGTGCTGTTCTTTCAAATTTAAGTTTGACATTGCTTAAAAAATAAAAAAAAATAGATCAGCATTTATTGAGCATTCAGTAGTGCCAAAAAAGAAATGTAATGAAGAAGCATAGGCTTTATACTCAACAGGCAAAGCCTGTGGGGAAGAGACAGTCCTGTTGCAAATCTGCCTCCTTACATGGAGCCTCCCCGTTGATCAATCACAGGCATCGTCCTTCCTTTGAAGACATCCACAGCCCAGGCTGAAGGGCTGTTCTTGCTGTCCTGTAGTGGGTCAAGCCTCAGGCTCTTTTCTTCCTGGAGTGTTTATTAAAAAGTGTCAATTAACTATGTTATCATTGATCTGTCCTGAAGAAGGGAAACTTGGGGCTTCAAGAAGCAGGTAAAATACCTGTCTCATTAAAAGGTTCTCTACACACAGCTTAATGATACCTAACTTTTGTCGAGATTCCCATCTATGGTTTTAAAAATGGTCTCATTAAATCCAGGTATATGTATGTTCTATGTGTGTGAAAACACATGGCTAGATTGAGATATATATGGATTTCATATATGTGTATATATACATATATATGCAGTATATATATTTCACATATATATTTCATATTTTTTTCTTTGAATTTTAACAACAAAAATTCCAAAAACTACCAAGTTATGGAAAAGTTATTGTAATGTAGAAATCTTGTAGAAGGTCACCTTCCTAAATAAGTGACATGGGGTAGGGTAAAAAAAGGTTCTCTCAGTTTGTATCTTCTGGACTGTTTTCAAACGATGCCGGAAGACGCTAGAGCTTCATCAAGTACCAGAGGGCCAGAGTGTTCTGCCTTGTTCACGCGGGATCTACTAATTGCCCAAAGGGAAACATCAAATATAAGAAAATGCTTTCTGCTGTGGCACCATAGGGCAGGCTACTTTGATTGAGAAAAGAAAAGCCAAGACCTGGAAAAAAACTCTCCTTGTTCAGTGTCATCTATAAATGATGATAGATAAGCTGCCAGAGTGTAATAAAAAATTGGAGTCAGAAGAAGAAAAGAAAAGAAGAGAAACGCTGAATATGGAAGATGAATGGGCATTAAAAAACATGCTTTGGATGGTTCAAATATTTTGGCTAGTTTTGTTCTCAGTAGCAGTAAATTATAAATGGTCAGGAACATTTTATAACCCCAGGAATAATTCTCATAAGTGAGAAAATGCAAAATAAATGAAAAAGAAATCAGGGCTCTTTTTAAAAAGCAGACCGCAATAGAAACACACATCCAAGAGCCAAGGGTTCTCAAGTGTTTGTGACTTTAAACTTGACCCTGTTTCTAAATATAGTCAGTTATAAACCAGGTTTCAGCCTTTCCCCTTTATTTTGCTTTTTTTTCTTATCTTTTGCTTCGCTGCAGTGATATGATCTTGGCTCCCTGCACCCTCCACTTCCCAGGTTCAAGTAGTTTTCCTGCCTCAGCCTCCCGAGTATAGCTGGGATTACAGGTGTGTGCCACCACTGTGGACTGATTTTTACAGTTTTAGTAGAGATGGGGTTTCACCATATTGGCCAGGCTGGTCTCGAACTCCTAACTTCAGGTGATCCACCCACCTCAGACTCCCAAAGTGCTGGTATTACAGGCCTGAGCCACCACACCTGGACTATTTTTTCTCCTTTTCCCTAAACTCCCCCTTTCCTTTCTAAATTCCTCCACACAAATTGAGATTTGGTAGAGACAAGGAACCAAACCATATCAGATGATTTTTTAAAATCTTCATTATTTGGGTTGGCATTTTGGTGGGTAGAGGATATTCCAAGCTCCATACTTACAAGTCCTACTTTCTGAATATCTTTAAAAAAATCAGCATTAAAACTGGTCCTTTCAGTGTTCTCTATTGTTATCCCAACTGGACCCCTCAAACCAACACCATCATTTCACTACTATAGTGGTACTGTAAGCCATGTACCACTCTCTCTGTGAGCTACATTGGCCAACTGAATCTTTACTATACACCCAATATCCAATATAAGGCCTAAGCCCATCACTTATGATCCAGAGCACTATCTGTCCGTTCCTAGGGCTTAACTGCTGCATGCTTCAACCAGCCCAACACCACTGTGTGGCTTGCATAGCTTCCACCATTTTCTTGATTAGCTTTTGCTTTAGGAATAACAATGAAAATCGTGACATTAAAGATTCCAATGGTATAACTCTTTAAACAAGTCTACCACTTTCCCCAAATAGTCCAAGCCGAAAAATAAGCATCAGTATTCAAAGCCTTTGAGTTCCTCTATCCATCTGCTTCTCTCCCATGCTTAAAATGCCACAATACTATGAATTGCTCACTTAAAATAAACCCTTCACATACTTTTTTCTGTCTTCTATCTGTCAGCATTTAGAAGGTTAATGGCATATTTTTCTTCCTTCAGAAGATTATTATATACTGATTCTCTCCACGAATCCCTTCAGATACATTGTCATTTGATGGGACTCATTTCAGCAGCCTCTCCTGCATATTTTGATATCTCTGTAAGTAGCTGAGTATATTTAATATATTTACTGTCTTTAATTTTTGTGCTGTAATTAACAAATCTACTTTTTTTTCTTTAGGACTTTTGACACTCTAGGAGTATGGTTATACCTATGCTTTTTTGTGTCTAATGCACAATTAGCAGCATTATGTCTTAAGTTGACTGTTTAATGTTCTAATATGTGGTAGAACACGTTGGGGAAAAGAATAGAATATGTTGCTGTGCTATTTCTCAGAAGTATTTTGGCTTCTAATTTTTGGAAACACCATTATATAAAAGAAAGGGGATATGCTGTTAAACTCTAGTCTTGGCAGAATTTATATCAAACTCACATTAATGACATTTTGTGGAAGATTTATACATATATTACATCTAGTTGTCTGACTTTGGGTAGGTTATTTAATATTATTAGCCTGTATTTTCACATCTGCAAAATAAAAAATCTGAATACAGGGTTTCTGAAGGCTCCCTCTGTGCTAAAATTGTCTCCTTTCTGTACTTTAGAAAGTCACCAATTTCGGTTGGCCATAATTAACTTGCTGATGTCAGAACCTGGCATGGTTGATAGTGGGATGTTTGTCACCGCCAAGTTCCATCCCTGTGGTTATGTGTCCTCAGGACCAGACCATATTTGGTGGTTTTCAATATAGCTTGTTCATAAGTGGCTACTCTATCTCTTAGGGCAGACAAGACCTCTCTGTTAACAACTCCCTCTTAATATGTAAACTGGTTCCGGGGTCCAAAAATTCTGGAAAAATACATAATAAAAAATAAAAATCTAAAGATCAAGCATATTCTACACTGTTTAAAGAGAGTTTGTTTCATACATTAAAAGTTTTAACACATAACGATTTTCTTATCTAACTTCACCCACCCCACAAACTTTTCCACCACATAAAACTTTTTCAGGATATTCAAGACTGCTATTATCCAGCTTGAAATTAGGAGTGGAGGGGGAGATCAAGAAGACAGAAGCCAAGAGCAACACTGAAACTAATAAGGAATCTCATCTGTCAAGTCAGTATAACCATTTGCCAAGCAAAGTTTTAAATGATTTAAATACCCCAGTGTGTATTATAGACTAGTTCCTGAGTTATGTTAACTCACACGTTGACAACTTTTGAGGATTTTCACATACTAATTTACAAACTCACTAAAGAGAAACAAAAATATACATATATCTTTTCATTCTTTACAGGCAAATTACAGAATTATTTTCCTGATAACACACATGACTTGGTAACCACATCAAGCCAAAACATATCTACCATATTAGTCTCTCTATCAAGTTACACTGAAAATGTTCTGCTTATAACACTCAATAAACAATCTCATATGTGTACCACAAACCTTTGTTATGTGTGCCAGGCTGAGAAAGAGCAGAGGAGCTCTGTGGAAGGTCTTTCAGTCCCATGTCATTCGCTCACAGTTCAGTGGGAGGATGAACAAGACTGTTTGCGGGAGGGGATTAATGAATTCAACAATGTTACCTGCCCCAGAGACTCATAGTGCTATATGCCGGTTTGAGCTACAAGATGAGAGACCAGAAATTACAACAGGCAGCCACATTCAAGCAGGTAATGAGTGCATTGCATATGGTTCATTACTCTCTATGATAGAGCATTGTTACGATTTGTAAGCTGCTTTATTGGGTGTCAATCTTATAGTACTTAAATACACATTTTTAAAAGGGGTCTTTATTTTGATTCATCCTGTATTTATTGAGAAATACTGGGAATACCATTATTTAGCTTTGCAATGGGACCCCTACTCAATGTAGAGAGAGTTTTGCATACTGAGGTTGACTTACTTGGGAGTTAAGGAGTTCTAGATCAATTTGGTGCATCATCTAGAAGTGTGGCGATACTCACAGAACCCTTAGCCACAAAATCTGAGATATACTTTGTTTTCAGTAAAGTTGTAAATAGTCAAAGGCATAGCCTACCTCCATTCTACAAATATTTGTAAGCATCAGTTATCTAGAAGGCATTCCAAATTGCTATAAACTACTCATGATTTTGGTACTAACAAGGAACTGCAATTTATTTTAGACCTGCTATGAGCAAGAAACCTTTATCAGCAAGTGACAAGTATAATCTCTTCCCAACTCTAAGAGATAAATGCTATAATGTTTTCTCTTTAACAGATAAGTGAATTGAGACATAGAGGATTTAATTAATATACTGTTTATCATGCAACTAATACGTACTGGCAAATAGTGTTCATATCTCTGAAATATATGGAGGGCATATATGCAATAATATGTGATGTATATTATATGAAGGATACAGACCATGATATATTAAATATACATTAGTTTTAACTTTATATATTTTATATATGATATAACATGTTTATCATATTTAATGATGTCAATATGTTACACATATGACATAAAATAATGTATTTATGCTTTTACATATGTAATATACACAGAATATATATTCAAATATATACATATATGCATATGTGTGTGTATATACATATGTGTGTATGCACATATATATGTGTGTGTGTGTATATACACACACACACACACACACACATATATAGAGAGAGAGGGAGAGTAAGCAAGAGAGAACTAGTTGATTTTTGGGGATAAAATATTGGCATTTTGATGTATAAAATTTGGATGGACATTGAAAGGAATAACATGGAGGAGACGTTATTGATAAGCAGGAAAAATTCAAATGTTATGGTCAGGTGGTAAGAAAAATAAAACAACACACATGGTATGGCAGTGGAAGAGAAAAAAATGCCTCAAGCTAGGCAAAAAAAGTGATAACCTAAAACAGGTTATTGAGTTTTCCAGGCTCCTAGAAGCATACAATGCCTCTCAAAAATCTTCTCCAGTTTATCAACCACCCAATAAAAGAGACTTGATTAAATTTTATTCACCAACTTAGAATGAAGAAACTTTAGAATTGTTACATGTCTCAGAGGCATCCAGTCTGCAATATCTCCAAAGACATAAATTAATTGATTTATTCAACTGTTTTGTAAGTAACAAAACACAAAATAGATATAGGGAATTCTAAAATAAAGACAAGCTCTAGTTGTTAATATCTTAGGGAAATTATATTTACACAAAGAAAATAATTGTCACAAAAGCTGAGACAATGTTGAGTAAGAGTTCAGAAAGTGGCATGGAGGACGTGGTGTCTGAGTGAGAGGTCAACGACCTATCAGACATTACAGCACACTGAAGAACACAGGAAAAGAAGAGGGCTTGACCCCTGTGGTACATGTAGCACAGTAATGGTCATAGCAGGCGAAGTGAAAGTACAGTAACAAGGACAAGAGATGAACCAGGGAGGTTTACCTGACATGTGGGCATACAGAATTTCTGGAGGAAAATTCATTGTGATTGCTATAATTAGCAATAATTTCTTCTAGGATTAAATGAGAATCTCCCTCTACAAAATATATCTATGAATCTTTTTTATGCTCTCTGGAGTTATGTGGATAAATAAATGACCTTTTCAAATATTTACGAAGAGCTATCACAGTATGTTGCAATTCTGAAATCAAGGAAACTCCCCTTCAATTTCTCATCTCTTTTTTGCTTCTCTCATTCTCTAATCTAAACGATCTCTCACACTCCACCAAGCATTCATATACCCCATTTCCCCTGATTTCTTAATCCATTTTCTCCTCACAATAGAAAAATATTTAATGTTGTTAATTATATTCACAACAAAACTCAGTTGCAATTGCACAGGAATTTTAAGGCAATAATAACATAGGCCTCTATTTTCTTCACACACTTTAGCTTTATGTTACTTCAAGGAGTTAACAAAATGGGAAACTCCAAATTTCTTGTAAATGTTTCCATTTTGTGAGTTTATCTCTATCTCCAAAAGTGGAACATCAGAATTGGGTGGGAATATATGCTTAAAAAAACAGGAACCTTCATCACCAAAGTTGTGTTAGTTACATTAGGCTAACTATTCCACAAACATTCTCTAAATATCAATAGTTTGAGAAAATAAAAGTTTATTTCTCATCCAAGTCATAATCCATTATAGTTGGCTGGGGAGACAAGATTCTATTGGGTATACAGGAACCCAGGATTTTTTAGTATTTTGCTTTCTATCATCTTCTAGTGCTTTAGAATTCTTTGCATGTTTCTCCATATCCAAGCTGGAAAGTTTTTTTTTTTCTTTTGAGTAGCATCCATCATTTCCATTACCAAGAACTCAGTCACAAATTCTCACTTCTCCAGAAAAAAGAGATCAGGAAACCATTTGGCTGTACGCTCAGGAAAGAGAGAAATGAGTTTGGAATCTTTGCTCCAGAAGCTTAGGTAATACTAGGCAGACATATATAGGTAGCATCAAATAAAGGCTACATACATAGGGCTCATGATCCAGAATCAGTGACACATGGATAAGAATCAATTTGTACCATACACGTTAGGATCTGTGTCTACTTTGGTACATTGTGTAATCTCAAAGAGTTTGCTAAATTAACTTGTGTACAATATAGAGCTAACAAAATTAAAACACGGATCTGTATGGGCTGGCTATGACATGATAACATCTTTCGATATTCGTGCTTATTATTTACCTTTATGTCTAATTATAATATCGGCTATAAAGCTGAAGAAGAGTATTAAGTACTGCATAAACTGACATTCTATAAGGTTTATTTGATTGCAACAATAAACTTTAAAAATGTGCTAAGTCTCTCTAGTTGATTGTCTCTAGACTACTCTTGATTGGAGAGTGCAGTAGACAAAAGCTAGCAAAGTCAACAGAGTTTAAGTCATGTGTACTATACAGAAAGTGGTTTTGAACTGCTTGCTTTGCACCTACCAGTCACAGATATTGTGTGAGAAGAAAAAGGAAGAAAATGACTAACAAATTCAGCTACTCATATTTTGCTTAAGAATAGGTGGCCTTTCTCAGACTCTCTTCATATATTAGTCAATACTTGATGTCAATATAGTCCTACAAAAATTGTCACGCTTTAGTTTCCATAGAATAAAAAAAAAATTGAAAGGAGAGATTCCTTCCTGTAGGAAAAATATTCTGGAATGTTACCAACTTCATATCTTTTTCTCAAAAATACAATATATTTTTATTCTGGTTAAATCAAATAATTTGAGTAATGGTTTTAGTTTTCCTTTCTGAGAAAGCTATTGTCACAGGAAAGGCAATGAAGAAATTTGCTAAGCGTGAGGAGGGTAAATTATGAAATAGTGTATATGTGTTAAGGGTTATATTTTGTGAAAATGCAAAATATTGTTTGTCACAATACATTAATAAATATCACATAATAGCACACAGAATATTATATTTTATACATATTCAAATATAAATATGTATTTATGAAGTTGAACCATACGAAATTGATGACTTTTTTAACCTATAAAATTGATATCAAGCACTTGTGCATGCACACACACACAAACACACATGCACACCCAATTTATTATCACACAACCTATCTTTTCATCAGCAATAGCCCAGCCAGATGGATTCATTAAACTCAAATTAGTGGTAAGGAAAGACTGACTCATAAAATTAGATCAATGTTATGCTGACTGGGCTCTTCTGAAGAAGCTCTTTTTCCACTGAACTTGTGAGGGCCAAATTCACTCTGAATAAGCTATTTCTAACCGATTATGTGTTTTTAATTTTTTGAACTTTCTGTGTCATTACTAGGTGACTCAGAAATACCATTAATGGTACAATAAACCTATCCAAAAATTTCCATAATAACTGCTATTTGTTTAGAGATTAGTGACTGATTTTCAGGGTTAAAAACCTTTAGAGTTATTAAGTAATGCCATAATAATTCTGAGTAATTTCAGAGACCTTTTAGTCACACCAGTTAGACTGTGAGGCAGGGAAAAATGAAATTTGCTAAACTAATTCTCAGTTATCAGAAGAAAATGTTGTTTTCCAGACTTGAAGACACTGATGAACTGCTTCTGCAGGAAAAGTTTTAGAGAAGAGCTTCCTTAGAATGCCACAGAGGATTTCTAGGGCTGATTGAACACCCAATTTTAAAACAAGCGATATGGTTCATATCTTCTTTGTTCCCCTGATTTATCATTTGTGTTAAAATAGTCCTTCAAATTTTATTTACTCTCACCTGCCTAATCTCATGAACAGGGTCTCCAGTGAGGGATAGTTTGAGTAAACCTAGCACATGAATCACAGAATGGAATCAGCGAGATCACTGACTGATCTATTTCCCTTAGGGCTGATCCAGCCATCTTCATTATGCTCATTTGTTTTACAGCAAGATACACAGTGAATAATACATTCCACCGAAGGCACAGACAGAAAAAAAAAATCCACATGTTCTCAGAATTGCAGTCTAAATGCTTCCTTTTTTTTTTTTTAACTTATTTTATTTGCTAAATGTCTTTACCAAGATTTTTTTCCTACTATATTCATTTGCTTAATGCAGAGTTTAGCTGGCCATGCACACTGTTAGCTGCGGTTTGACGGGAGTCATTGCCCCTGCTTTTGTTTTTATCCTGTATTTCCTGATTCAACCCATAATATATTTTAAACTTCGATTTTGTAGTAGATCTGGCATCTCAGTGGACTCTTGAAAAACTGAGTTTTCCATAGGTTTGATCAACTAGTAGATTCCATGCTCCAGCCCTTTAAAAATATCTTGCATGATCACTTAACTTTTCTATCCCTTTCCCACTTTATCATGTTTTCCAGCCAACATGACTATCCTGATTACTCCATTTTCAGTAGTGACATCACCCAACAGCGATGAAGAAATACACAAACAAGATGGCATTTACTGTAAGTACAAACCAATGAAAGTAGTAAGTAACTAAGTATGCATCTATCTCTATAGAGAAAAACTTTTAAGTTCCAAATAAAGGGCAAAGTAAATGAACAAATGGAAAGAACCTGCTTGCTCATAGATAGGAAAACTCAAAAAAGAGACCAATTCTCCCCAAACTATTGTATAAATATAAACTGATCCAACCAAAATATCAGTTGAAAATTTCATTAATAGATATAATTATACTAAAATGTAACTTTGTAATAAAAATCGACAAATAATGGAATAAACTCAAAAGAAAAGACATAAATGGAGCTTGCCCTGTCAGATATTGACATATTTAAATGATGTTAAAAATTACATACAATGGTTGGACATGATGACTCATGCCTTTAATCCTAGCATTTTGAGAGGTCAAGGTGGGAAGACTGTTTGAAGCCAAGAGTTCAAGACCAGCCTTGTAAACATAAACATAGCAAGAGTCTGTCTCTAAAAAAAGGGGAAAAAAATGAATGCACACAACTTTTGTGATTTGAAAATAATTAAGCAATAAACAAATAGAATATATAAATGGCTAATATTTATACACACACATATGAATACATATATATTCTTATGTACATATATATGAGTATATATAATATATGCACACATATATAATATATATAAGAACTTTTGTATAATAAAAATAGACTCACAAATAAAAAGGGAAGACTATTAATGGGTAGTATTGAAAATATGATCTATTATATGAAGATAAAAACCAACTAAACAAAAATATTCTTTATTCCTGACTAAAAGCAAATAAAGGGCAGAAATTGAACAGAATAAAGATACAAACATCACATTGTACACATTAATATATACAATTTTTATTTAAAGTAAGTGAACAAGTTCTTCTATAAAAGTCAGAAATTTGAAATATTCCCTTTTCTGCTTTGCAGTCAGAAATGTCCTTCATACTATTTATCTTAGTGTTATATATTATATTTTAAAGTTTTTATTCATCTCAAATTTATTTAAAACATTATTTTGAATTAACTGCTAAAAAATTAAAATGGTTTGTTATAGTTCTAATTATATATAGACATAATTGATCAACAGAAAATACATATGAATTTGAATGAAGTATTAAATATTAACAATAAAAATATTTTTTACAGGTCTGGAACAAAAATGGCATATAGAAGTCAGGACTAACTTGTAGCTCCCACATGGACAGACAGGACAGTCCTTTAGAGACTCACATCCTTAACTTTTGTTCCAGGAACTACTGCAGGAACATAACAGGAAAACCTAAAGAATTCACAGAGCCTTTGCAAGTAGCTTGCTGCTGCAAATTCTGTGAGACAGCCAAAAAACTGTGTGCCCAAAGTGTCAAAGGGGGAAAATCTGCCTCTAAATAGACATCTTCACTGGAGAATCTGAAAGTTCAGATCAAAGGAAAAGAATTTAATCTTCCCTAAAACTGAAATAAATTTAGAGAGTTGAACAAAATATAAAAGTAGAAGCAGTAGCAAGAAAAGCCCTGTAGGCAATCCTGGTCCCCAGGGAAGCTCAGGGAAGCCATTTCTGGCTTTATCTCACAGAGGTCCTTAGGGAGAGCTGCCAGTCTAATTGGGGAAGAACCATCTGGAGAAATAAAATTTCAGCTTTCAGCTCAACCTTGTAATAATTTCCACCAAGCATGAATTTCCCTGGGCAGAATTTAAGGTGGGGAGGGGTGAATGGGAAGTGCAGATATGAGCACAGAAGCTGTGGCAGGTAGGGAGGGGTGGGGCCTGAAAGCCCTACTTGCTTTCTCAGAGGGAAGACTTGTAGCCTGGGGCAAGATCTCAGCCCTCTTCACTGCCTGGATATAAACATGGTGTTCTTTGTGGGGCACCATGGGAGTGAGACTATCTTTGCTGGTTGCAAGGGAACTGGAAACCTGTATGACACAGCAGAGATAGCCATAATCCCCCTGGAAACATAACTTCATTGGCCTGAGAACCACAGGCCAATCTCCACAGCAGCCACAGTAAGCCCTGCCTCAGAAGATTCTGAGCTTAGACCTGTTTAACCCTGTCTGTACCTGATGGTCTTTCTCTACTTGCCTTAGTAGCTGAAGTCAAAAGACATAATCTCTTGGGAGCTCTATACACCCCACAACATGGCCTGAGAAATCAGAATACTTATCCAGAAGACTTGGCAAGCTTGTATCCCCCATAGTACTGCAGCTGAAGCTCTCTTGAAAGCACCACCTCCTGGCTAGAGGTCAACCAACTCAAGTCATTACAGCAACTCATAAAAGAACAACTCAACTCTGCTCCAAGAAAGGAGAAAACAAGAGCTAATTCTACTGCCTGTAACATCCTGGCTAACCTGGGTCTTGCATCTGTTTATGTGACAGCTTAAAGGCTAGCACAACCAGCATTTGAGAAAACAAGTGCACTAAAAAATCTACAACCAAGGGCACCCACAGAGTCTGCTTCACTCCTCCACCACCTTTACTGGAAAACGTGCTGATATCCACAGCTTAGAGACCTGAAGATGAATCACATCACAGGATTGAGCCTGGTAGCTCTGTTGGGTGGCTAGACTCAGAAGAACAAAAACAATCACTGCAGTTTGGCTCTCAGGAAGCCCGATTTCTAGGGAAATGGGCAAGCACCATATCAAGGGATCACCTCATGGGACAAAAGAATCTGAACAGCAGCCCTTGAACCCCAGATCTTTCCTTTGACATAGTTTACCTAAATGAGAAGTAACCAGAAAAACAATTCCGGTAATATGACAAAGTAAAGTTCCCCACACCCAAAATATCCCACTAGCTCACCAGCAATGGATTCAAGCCAAGAATAAATCCCTGAATTTCCAGAAAAAAGAATTCAGAAGGTTGGTTATTAAGCTACTCAAGGAGGCACAGGACAGAGATAAAAACTACCAGAAAAAATGTTTAAAAATAAAATAAAAACTAATGCAAGACATGGGCAAATAAACCTCCAAAGAAACAGATTGCATAAATAAAAAACAATCACAACTTCTGGAAATAAAAGACACACTGAGAAAAATGCAAAATACACTGAAAAGTTTCAACAATAGAATCAAACAAGTAGAGGAAAGACTTTCCAAGCTTGAAGACAAGGTTTTTGAATTAACCCAATCCAACAAAGACAATGAAAAAAGAATCAAAAGAATAAACAAAGCCTCAAGAAATTTAGGTTATGTTAAAAGACCAAACCTAAGAATAATTGGTGCTCCCAAGGAAGAAGAAAAATCTAAAAGTTTGGAAAACTTGTTTGAGGGAATAATCAAGGAAAACTTTCCTGGCCTTGCTAGAGCTCTAGACATCCAAATACAAGAAGCTCAAAGAGCAATTCATTGCAAAAAGATGATTGCCTAGGCACATAGTCATCAGGTTATTTAAAGCCAAAACAAAGGAAACAATCTTTAGAGCTGTGAGGCAAAAGCTTCAGGTAACCTATAAAGGAAAATCCTATCAGGTTAATAACAGGTTTCTCAGCAGAAACCTGCAAGCTAGAAGTGATTGGGGTCCTACCTTTAGCCTCCTTAAACAAAACAATTATCAGCCAATAATCTTGTATCCAGCAAAACTAAGATTTATAAATGAAGAAAAAATAAAGTCTTTTTCAGACAAACAAATGCTGAAAAATGATGCACAACATAAGCAGAATTAAAAAATAAAAATCCCATGATCATCTCAATAGGCACAGAAGAGGCATTTGAAAAAATTGAGCCTTTCTTTATGATTAAAATCCTTAGCAAAATTGGCCTAGAAAAGACATACCTTAAGGTAACAAAATCCATCTATGACAAACTTACAACAAACATACTGAACAAGGAAAAGTTGAAAATACTCCCTGTGAAAACTGGAACAAGACAACAATGCCCACTTTAACCACTTCTGTTAAACATAGTACTGGAAAGTCCTCACTAGAGCAATCAGACAAGAGAAAGAATGAAGGGCTTGTAAATCAGTAAAGAGGAAGTCAAACTGTTGCTGTTTACTGATGATATGACCGTAAACCTAGAAAACCCTAAAGACGCATCCCCAAAGCTCCTAGATATGATAAATAAACTCTGTAAAGTTTCAGGTTACCAAATCAATGAACACAAGTTAGAAGCACTGCTATACACCAACAGCAAGAATCAAGAATTAAGCTGAGAATCAAATCAAGAACTTAATCCATTTTGCAATAGCTGCAAAAAAAGAAAATACATAGAAATGTTCCTAACAAAGGAGGTGAAAAAAATCTCTGGAAGGAAAACTAAAAAATACTGCTGAAAGAAATATAGATGACGCAAATGGAAATGCATCCCATGCTCATGGATGGGTAGAATCAATATTGTGAAAAATGACTACACTGCCAAAAGGAATCTACAAATTCAATACAAATCCCATCAAAATACCACATTCATTATTCATTGAACAAGGAAAAAAAAAAACTAAAATTCATATAGATTCAAAAAGAGCCTGTATAGCCAAAGCAAGACTAAGCAAAAAGAACAAATCTGGAGGTGTCACATTACCTGACTTCAAACTATATTATAAGGTTATAATCACCAAAACAGCATGTAACTTGTATAAAAATAGGCACATAGGCTGTACTAGTCCATTTTCATGCTGCTATGAAGAAATATCTAAGACTGAGTAATTTATAAAGAAAGAAAGGTTTAATGGACATATAGGTTCACATGGCTGAGAAGGCCTCACAATCCTGGCAGAAGGCAACAGAGAAGCAAAGGCACATCTTACATAGTGGCAGGCAAAAGAGCTTGTGCAGGGAAACTGCCTTTTATGAAACCATCAGATCTCATTATACTTATTCACTATCATGAGAACAGAATAGGAAGAATCTGCCACCATAATTCAATTACCTCTCACTCTGTCTCTCCCAGGACTCGAGAAGGGGGAAATACTCATGACAAATTATAGTCTTCATTTCTGCAGCTGGTCACATGGTTGGTCATAGCTGGTATTGATGACTACCTTCTACTATCCATTCTGTATTTCCTTTGCCTTCAACAAGCACCTCAGCAGGTCATGGTTTTTTTCTTGGTGAAGTGACCCAAACCTTTATTCCTGAAGTGTCTGGGCCAATTGTATTTCTTGCTGAATTGTGCTGTTGTAGTTTCTCATTGGTCTTAATCCCAGGGCATGGTAATACTAAAATACACCCTCATGGATCTCCTGTATTCCATGCATACTCTTCCTTAACTCTGTTGTGGAGTACTAGGCTGATTTCATCTTGATAGTCTGGTCAGTTGTCCCAGTCAATGCTGTAACTCTCTTCTTAGCATGTTGACTTAAGGTAGGAGAAGGCCAAAGTGTTCAGGTGGCAACTTAACTTTCAGTTTAATTGAATAATTCTTATGTCTCCTGGTGGCAGCATTCCTCCCTCTGAAACTAAGACCTCTAGGCCAGCAGACCATAATGCTGTGAGAACACAAAGCAAACATTTTGCTAATGGATCACTAAGGGTGATGGTAAGTGGTGCCACTTCCACTTTCACCCCTTGAATCCTGGACCAATGATTACTGGCTGTGGGAGAAAGAATACCATATATTGAGTGCTGATTCAGAGCATACATAGCCTTCTGGAGAACTTGCCACAGCCCTGCAAACTATTGTCACCTAGTTGGCATTGTAAATTGTGACTTCAAAAGGTCATTTTACCATTCTATCAATTGAGCTGTTTCAGGATTATGGGGAACCTGGTAAGACCAGTGAGTTTCATGAGCATGAGCCCACAGCTGCACTTCTATAGATGCAAAGTGAATGCCTTGGTCAGAGGCAATTCTATGTGGAATACCATGACAGTGGATAAGGCATTCTGTGTTACCACAGATGGTAGTCTTGGCAGAAGAATTGTGTGCAGGATAGACAAACCCATATCCAGAGTAAATGTCTATTCCAGTGAGGACAAACCTCTACCCTTTCCATGATGGAAGAGGTCCAAAATAATCAACCTGCCACCAGGTTGTTGGTCTTTGCTGCTGGCAAATTGGGTACTCAGCAGTGGCTGTAGCCAGTTCTGCCTTGGTGAGTGGAAGCCCATGTTGCTAAGCCCATGCATAACCTCCATCCCTGCCACCATGGCCACTTTGTTCATGGGCTTATTGGGCAATGACGGGGGTAGCTGGGAAAATAGACTGATTGGTGTCCACATAATGGGTCATTCTATCCACTTGATTATCAAAATCCTCCTCTGCTCTGAGATCACCTGTTGGAGAGCACTCACATGGGATACAAATATCTTCACAGTTTTTGACCACTCAGAGGGGTTCATCTACATACCTATTCCCCAAATTTCCTTGTCACTGATTTCCTAAAATGCTTCTTTCAAGTCCCTGACAATCCAGCCAAACCATTGGCTACAGCCCACGAATCAGCACATTTGGCCATTTCTCTGTCAATCCAAAGTGCACAACCAGGAGTGCTGCTCGAAGTTTTGCCCATTAGGAAGAATTTCCTACACCAGTGTTCTTCAGGGATGTCCTACAAATGGGCTATAGTGCTGCAGCTGTCCATTTTGGGTGGTGCCTGCATATTGTGCAGAATCATCTGTAAGCCAGGTCCTAGTCTTCTTTCCTCTGTCAACTGATCATAAGGAACTACCCAAGAGACCATCAATGCAGGCTGGGGTTGCGAAAGCAGGGTGGCAGGAGTGGAGACCAGGGGCATTTGAGCCACTTCCTCATATAATGTACTTGTGCCTTCAGGAACTTTTTAATCCTGATCACATATATGCCACTACCATTTGATGATGGAACACTGCCGTGCACAACCCACTTTATGGCTAGATGGGGCAGAAAGCCCCCAGTCTGAGATAGGCAGTTCAGGTCACGTGGTGACTTGATGATCCATAGTCAAACGTTCAGTTTCCATCAAAGCCCAGTACCAGGCCAAGGGCTGACTCTCTAAAGGAAAGTAGTTATCTGCAGAAGATGGTAGGGCCTTTCTCCAAAATCCAAGAGAATTCTGCTGTGATTCACCTATGGGGGCCTTCCAGAGGCTCCAACCAGTATTTTTATCTGCTACCGACATGTCAAGCACCATTGGATCTGCTGGGTCATATGGTCTAAGTGGCAGAGCAGCTTGCACAACAGCCTAGACCTGTTGCAGAGACTTTTGTTCTGGGCCCCACTGAAAACTGGCAACCTTTCAGGTCACTTGATAAATGGGTCACAGTAACACACCCAAATGAGGAATGTGTTACCTCCAAAATCCAAATAGGCCCACTAGGCATTGTGTCTACTTCCTGATTGTAGGTGGGACAAAATGCAGCAACTTATTGTTCATCTTAGAAGGAATATCTCAACAGATCTTACACCACTGGACCCCTAGAAGTCTTACTGAGGTAGAAAGACCCTGGATTTTAGTTGGATTAATTTCCCATCTTCTGGCATGGAAATGTATCACCAATAAGTCCAATTTGTTTGCTACTTCTTGCTCAGTGGATCCAATCAGCATAATGTCATCAACATAATGAACCAGTGTGATATCTTGTGGAAGTAAAAGTGATCAAGGTCTCTCTGAATAATATTATGACACAAAGTCAGAGAGTTGATATACCACTGAGGTTGGACAGTAAAGGTATATTGTTGGTCTTGCCAGCTGAAGGCAAATTGCTTCTGGTGGACCTTATGGACAGGAATGAAGAAAAAAGCATTTGCCAAGTCAATGGCTGCATACTAGGTACCAGGATATGTTAATTTGCTCAAGCAATGAAACCACATTTGGAACAGCAGCTGCAATTAGAGTCACCACTTGGTTAAGCTTACAATAATCCACTGTCATTCTCCAAGATCTGCCTTCTGCACAGGCCAAATGGGAGAGTTGAACAATGGGGATGTGGTGGGAATCACCACCCCTGTGCCTTTCAAGCCCTTGATGGTGGCACTTATCTTTGCAATTCATCCAAGGATGCAATATTATTTTTTATTTACTATCTTTCTAGACAGAGGTAGCTCTAATGGCTCCCATTTGGCCTTTCCCACCATAATTACCCCCCCACCCTACCAGTCAGGGATGCAGTGTAGGGGTTCTGTCCACTGCTAAGGATGTCTCTGTCAATTACTCACTCTGGCACTGGGGAAATGACCACAGGATGAGTCCAGGGACCCACTGGACCCACTTTAAGTTAGAACTGAAATAAAACTCATTAATTAACTGACCTCCAGTCCTTAGTTTAATTGAAGGACCACAATGATGTTTTGGGTCTCCTGGAATCAACATCAGGTTAGAGCCAGTGTTCAGTAGTCCCTGAAATGTCTGATCACTTCCCTTTCCTCAATGCACAATTACGTTAGTAAAAGGCTGGAGGTTTGGGGAAGAGTGGGAGAAAGATTAACAGCATAAATTGTTGGTGGTATAGTGGTGTCCTTCCTCAAGGCAACCTGGTCTTCCTTACATTCAAGGAATTCTGGGTAGGTAAACTGACTCAAGTTTGGAAATTGATTAAGGGACCATGGTTCTGTTTTTGTAATTAAAATTAGTCTTTTGTCCATTTGACCTAGAAGATTTCTGCTTATATAAATTAAGTAGGAATGTAGTAGGCTTCCTTTCAATTTCACTTCCAGGAACAGTGTGATTAATTAGCCAATGCCAGAGCTCTACATAAGCCAGATTATTCTGAAATCCTAATGGATATCAGGGTAGCTATACCAACCTTGCCTTTGACAGTTAAGTGTCACAACTTGGCATCTGCCACCTTGGGATTCAGTTATTCCAATTGTATTTAAATTCTATAGTTGAGTGATTGTGAAATAATTTAAATTTATTATGATCTATTCAGTATTTGAAATGGTGAGTTGTTTGTCAAGGCTATATTAGCATCTATGTATAGAATTACTTTGACTTCAAAGCAGCAAATATTAATTTATGAAGGGATGTTTCAATGAATATTCAAACACTAAGCAGTTCACTAGTGTCCATGATCTGATTTTCAAAAATGATCAACATTTTTTTGGTAAGGGTCCCTACAATATCTTCATTAAATTTGTAGTATAGGGGCATTTCTGGAAAAAACAGTGTATATGAAAAACTATTCAAAATTCCTTTGTGATATACTTAAAATGGAGTTGAGTTTTAGGATTGAATAATTCTAAGTATTTTCTAGCCAAATAATTACCTGTTAAGACATTTCAAAGTTTTGTAGCGTATCTAGTTTCCCTGGTTCTAATCCACAACATGCCAAGATAAATCCCCCCAATCACTGAGATAATAAAAAAATGTCTCTCCATTTTTCCAGAATTCCAAGGGGAAAAACTTCCCTCCTTTGAGAACCACTACCTCAGACCATGTAAACAAATGATAGATTGGAAAATGCCATCTCCCCTTAAAACTCACAAATATTTTATATTTAAGGCTATATGAAACCTTCTTGAAAATGAGTAAGAAATTTAAAGAAACCAAAAACAATGTGCAAAAATTACAAGCATTCCTTTATACCAACAATAGGCAAGCAAAGAGCCAAATCATGAATGAACTTTCATTCACAATCACTACAAAGTGACTAAAATACCTAGAAATACAGCTTACAAGGGATGTGAAGGAACTCTTCAAGGAGAACTACAAACCATTGCTCCAGAAAATAAAAGATGACACAAACAAATGGAAAAACATTCCAACCTCATGGGCAGAAAGAATCAGTATTATGAAAATGGCCATACTGTCCAAAGTAATTTATAGATTCACTGCTATTCCCATCAAACTACCATTGGTATTCTTCACATAATTAGAAAAAACTATTTTAAATTTCATATGGAATCATAGAAGACCCTGTACAACCAACACAATCCTAAGCAAAAAGAACAAAGCTGAAGGCATTATGTTACCTGACTTTAAACTATACTACAAGGCTATAGTAACCAAAACAGCATAGTACTGGTACCAAACCAACATGACCAATGAAGCAAAACAGACACCTCAGACATAACACCACAAATCTAAAACCATTTGATCTTCAACAAACCTGACAAAAACAAGCAATGAGGAAAGAGTCTCCTATTGAGTAAATGGTGCTGGAAAAACTGGATAGCCATATGCAGAAAACTGGACCCCTTCCCTACACATATACAAAAATTAACTCAAGATGGATTAAAGACTTAAACGTAAAACCCAAAACCATAAAACTTGTAGAAGAAAACTAGGCAATACCACTCAGGACACAGGCATCGACAAAGACTTCATGACCAAAATGCCAAAATAAATTGTAACAAAAGCCAAAATTGACAAATGGGATCTAATTAAACTAAAGTGCTTCTGCACAGCAAAAGAACCTATCATCAGAGTGAACAGGCAACCTACACAATGAGAGAAAATTTTTGCAATCTACCGATCTGACAAAGGTCTAATATCCAGAATTTACAAGGACGTTAAACAGATTTACAAGAAAAATAAAACCCCATCAAAGAGTGGGAAAAGGATATGAACAGACACTTCTCAAAAGAAGGTATTTATGTGACCAACAAACATGAAAAAAGCTGAGCATCACTGATCATCAGAGAAATGCAAATCAAAACCACAATGAAATACCACCTCAGGCCAGCCAGAATGGGAATTATCAGAGAGTCAGGAAACAATAGATGCTGGTAAGGCTGTGGAGAAGTAAAAATGCTTTTACACTGGTGGTGAAAATGTAAATTAGTTCAACCATTGTGGAAGACAGTATGGTGATTCCCCAAGGATCTAGAAGCAGAAATATCATTTGACCCAGCAATCCCATTACTGGGTATATACCCAAAGGAATATAAATTATTCTACTATAAAGACACATGCACATGTATGTTTATTGCAGCACTATTTACAACAGCAAAAATGTGGAAGCAACCCAAATGCCCATCAATGATAGACTGGATAAAGAAAATATGTCACATATACACACATGGAATACTATGTAGTCATAAAAAGGAATGAGATCATGTCCTTTGCAGAGACATGGATGAAGCTGGAAGCCATCATCCTCAGCAAACTAACAAAGGAACAGAAAACCAAACACTGCATGTTCTTATTAATAAGTGGGAGTTGAACATTGAGAACACATGGACACAGAGAGGGGAACAACACACACCAGGGCCTGTTGGGAATTGGGAGTTGAGGGGAGGAAGTTACAGAATGGATCAATAGGTGCAGCAAACCACTCTGGCACACGTACACCTATGTAACAAACCTGTACATTCTGCACAGGTATCTCAGTTGTTGTTGTTGTTTAGAAATAGAGAAAAAAGTAAAGAAAAACAGTATCAATTCTCATTTCCTAGAAGGCGAAAACTGAATGGGTAAGAGGATAAGAAATG
Source organism: Aotus nancymaae (assembly GCF_030222135.1). NCBI lineage: Eukaryota > Metazoa > Chordata > Mammalia > Primates > Aotidae > Aotus > Aotus nancymaae. The sequence continues at coordinate 70,015,149 of NW_026988422.1, read as the reverse complement.
TCAAACTCATTAGTGATCAGAAAAGTTCAAATGAAAGCCAACAATGAAAGCTAGCTTTGCACATCTGATTGGCTTAAAGTAAAAATTAGATTAGCTAACTGCTGAGAAATGTATAATAAGCAGGAGCTATTGAGCTCTGCGCTAGTTGACTGTGACTTACTACAGGTCTTCTAAAGAGCTATCTGTCAGTAATTAACCAAATTAACTATGAACTTGCTCTATGATTCAACAATTATATCACATAGAGGGACAGAAAGAAAAAAATGTGGTAAAATCCATGTTTCCTATTTGGTGGCATTGTATTTTCCTAGGACATATGAGGCAAAGACCTTTGCTAAATGGGAGGGTGACAATATATTTGAGGCATGTTGAGAAAATATAAATGACCATCGTCATTGCAACCAGTTAGATTTTATTCAGGAAAACAAATAGATTTCAGAGGAATGATTTTTCCCAATTCCATTCTTCTTCTTCTTTTTTTTTTTTTTTTTGAGACAGAGTCTCGCTTTGTCTCCAGGAGCCAGGCTGGAGTGCAGTGGCGCGATCTCAGCTCACTGCAACCTCCGCCTCCCGGATTCAAGCAATTCTTCTGCCTCAGCCTCCAGAGTAGCTGGGACTACAGGCGCGCGCCACCACACCCAGCTAATTTTTGTATTTTTAGTAGAGACGAGGTTTCACGATGTTGGCCAGGATGGTCTCGATCTCTTGACCTCGTCATTCTTTATTTTCTCTAGCAGGTTGCCAAATTTGGTGTACTTCAGATTGTCTGAGACTTCAGAATATTTAAGACTATCAACTAAGGTCTGATATGTGAAAATAATTTGAAATCTGGAAATAGTACAAGGAGAAAATAAATTCCTGGAAGGCAGGAATGCTTCTGAGAGGAGAGAATAATATCTGACCTCACAATTGATTAGGCAAGTAAGAAGGAAAGACCATGCAGTCACAAGGAAGGAGGAGAAGCAAAGACTGGAAAATGAAAAACAGCATAAAATGTTCCTGAAATCTGATGTTTAATATAACTAGAGCACAAAATGCTAGGTTTGGGAACATAAGGGTAACAAAAGAGGAAAAAATCAGTGCTTCCTCGGGTAGATTGCATGTTATAACTCTAACTACATAAGTTTATGTATAATGATGAGTCCGTAAGTTATGTATATCTATCTGTCTCTGTCCATCTTTCTATCCAGCTATTTCTTATTGACAATTTATCTCTATGACACTGCATTTTAAATAAATAACATTATCTTGAATTTTTTGTTTGTTCTAGTATTCCTGAAAACAAAGGAATCTTCTTGTTAGAAGGTAAATTCCAAATCTAATGCAAGAAAAGATTTAGTATGGAAATAGAGAACAGAGGGCAACATTTCTTTGGAAATACAGCTTCTTAAACATTGTTTGTCAATATTTACAAAACGGCTCTGCTTCACCATTCTTCTGTGCTCTTGAAATATGCTGTACTCTATTAAAAATGCATATTTATTGATGCATTTTATTTTCCACTGCCACTTATATGACCTCATTCATTGTAATTTATAAATTTTGCAAAGGAATGAAGTGCCAAAATGCATAAAGTGAGCTAAATTGTATCTTTACCCAAACTGCAATTTCTTTTACCAATTAAATAATTTTATTGGGCAAAATACATGGAATAATTTATAAGTCAATAAAATTATGAGAATACAAAATGCGATCAGCATAATTATATAACTTCTTTGGAATATAGTTTCTAATATTTTCTAATCCATTGAGAATTACTGGGTTTTATTTTCAGTTATAAACATTAATGTTTTAAATTTGCCAGTATGTTATATGAATGCTATTTAATACTTGGCTAACTTAAAAGGCATCCCACCAAAATTTCTTTCATTGGAGGTTGTTAATGAAGACCACCAAACTACAGAGATACAAATGCTCTGACATCCATCTAGGAATAAACTTTCCTCAAGAGTTCTGTTTCATATTAGCATCAGTACCATCATGAGAATATACTTACTCTAATTACAAGAAAAAGGTTGGGAAGGGAACATTTTTCACCCATCAAGTTAAGCACCAGAAAAAAAGCAAAGTCTGTCTCTCAAATACGATAAGTAAACATTTAACTGCTTTTAACTTAATCTCGTATGTCAAATGAACTTTGGGATTTCCATCTAGGAATATGCATTGCCTATGGAGTTGGCCATGAGATGGTGGTGAGTAGGAGTTCAGGAAAGAAAGTCTATAAACCCAGGTTTCACCCTCCAGGTCTCTCTCTGATGTGTTTTAAAGTCATTTTTTACTGCTCTGGAGCCTCAAAGTTATTAGATAGAAGTTAAAACAGTTTTGTAGATTTCACCCTGATTTAATCAGAGATTCTCTTGTTGCATTTTACGTACAGGCTTCTCCCTAAAGTGTTGTTTTGAGATAGATCTCTCCTAAAAACAAAAAAGGTGAGTGGAAAATAGTTTCTATGAGGGGTTTCGATTTCTGATATCATTAGAACTTCTAAATGCTACAGCTTTCCCTATCCTGGACTTTGATTGGTTCTATTGTCTGCTAAATTCCTTATCATGAAGCAGATACACAGTGGTTTGGTCCTGTGACCCAGCTGTGGAAGTACGGGCAACTCTGGGAATGTGGTGGTAGATTCATGTGGTTGTTGGGGCAGATAAAATCTTCAATACCAAGCTACAGAGAAGCTAGGTATGCATAGCAAGACAAAAAAAAAAAAAAAAAAAAAGCAAAACTATTTTTGAAGATCCAGATAACTAGAGAAATTTTCAGACCCTAAAGGTCAATAGGTCCTGGTTACTAGGTCAAAACTCTCTGTCTAACAAAGGATATTGACATGAAGATGAGGGTCAAGTGTTGGAGAAACCAGGCAAGTTAATAATATAGTAACTCAAGGACATAAAGATGTAGCAAGTATAGAGTTTTAAATTTGTGCCACATGCCAGGTGATTATAACACAAAGAAAAATGAGATTCAAAATTCCTATTGTTGGGTTGCAACATAAGACTGACTATATAATTCTATTCTCATAGAACAAGGAGGCAAAAAATATTGGGAGTTAGTTAGTGATCTCTGCCAGAGGTTCTGTGATGGTCAATTTTATGCATTAACTTGATTGGGCTAAGGTATACCCAGGGTGGCATAACATTGTTGCTAGTTGTGTCTGCAAGATTGATATTTGAATCAATAGACTGAATAAGGAAGATCCACCCTCATTAATGTGAGTGGATATCATGCAATTCTCTGAGGGTTTAAGTAGAGCAAAAATAGGTGCAAAAAAAAAATACATTTGCTTGATTTTTGAGTTGGGACATCTACCTTTAGACTTGAACTGAATTATCTCACCTGGCTTCCGTGTTCAGATAGCAAGTCGATGGTGGGACTCCTTAGTTACCACAATTGTATGAGCCAATTTCTACCAACTCCTATAATGAATCTCCTTGTGTTTATGCTTATATGTGAGTAGATTTATATTGGGTACATATTCTGTTTCTCTGACAACCCTTGACTAATACAGATACTGTATGTAGTTGGGGTCAGTGGTTTCAGACCTAGAAAAGAATTGTGCAAAGTGTGGGAACAGGGAGAGTGCAAACTCACTTGACTGACATCAAGGATGTATCTCATCTTCCTTACCTAATGAAAAATCCAATGCAACATGCATCTTGACTTTTTGTGTTTTCTTCCAGTAAATGTAATAGTTTATACAACACAGTGCAAGTAAGCATGTTCATGTATGTGTGCGTCGAAGTTTCCTCAAGAATATACTACCAAAATAATAACTGTCATATGTAAAAACAAAACGAAAAAACTGCAATCTAAAGCAAAATAGCGGCTACTTGGTCTTTTAGTGATAGGAACATTAGTAACAGCTTTTTTAAAAGCCTCACTTTTCACTACAGACAAATAGAATTATAAACACCCATCCAGAACTTAATGTGTATATGATAAAGGATTATATCTCCAAAGGACTCGCACCCATACATAAAATGTGAATACAGGTGCATGCATATATTTAGAAAAAAAAACTTCAGTTTTCTATAAAACCATTCCTTTGTATTCTTGACATCGTAAGAGAAGAATTTTGAAAAGGATAATTCATTTATCAGTAGAATCACCTGTTATTTCCACCAGAAATGAAACGTAATTTCTATCATGTGCTATTTGACATCAGGATCACTTATTTTCTATGTATCTATAAAATTACCTATCAATCTTCCTCCACCAATAAACCAGGGTTCCCTAAGTGCAGTGCTCAGGATTCTGGCAACCACTTTTTGGTGTCCAAATCCTGATTCTGTCTCAATCTCCAATTCAAACTTTCTGGGAAAATTTGAAATTTAAAAACTTGAAATTTGAAAATTTAAAATTTGAAATGGTCTGCTTTGCCACGCACTCATAAACACTACTTATCAAAATGTCTCCATAATCGTCTTCCCTCCAAAGCCTGTTGCCTGGCTTTATTTGCCAGTACAGAATTCTTTCCAAATAAATAAATTGTATATATAAGCATGAATAATTATTTCTTGTAACTATTCTTAATGAATAATATTAAAGGGTAGCGGAATGAGAAGTGGAGTAATAACTTCCAATTAACAGAAAAAGGTAAGCTAATATAAAAACTAATTAGCAGCACAGATGACTCTCGCAGAAAGGAGAAACTTGTAGAAAAACTATATTATGCAGCTCACTTAAATGGGGTACACTTAAAGTTGACTTCTAGCTTTCTAGAGAATTAGAAGGAAGTTGACTTCTAGCTTTCTAGCATTTCCATAATCAAATGAACATCTTATTTTTTAGTGTGTTTGCCTGTCAAGCCAAAAATTTAGAATAATTTTTGTGCGCTTTTTTATTTTAGATTTTATTTTATTTATTATTGTTATTATACTTTAAGTTCTGGGGTACATGTGCAGAATGTGCAGGTTTGTTACATAGGTATACACGTGCCATGGTGGTGTGCTGCATCCATCCTCCTGTCATCTACATTAGATTTTATTTTAATTGGTACATAATAATTCTACAGATTTGTGGGAACTAGAAATAATTTGAAATTGTTAAATTATTTAATTATAGTACTACACCCACATAATGGACTATTAGGTAATCATTAAAACTGTAAGAATTTTTAAATTGTAGAATTTTTAAAAAATGCAACAGGGAAAAAACACTATAAGCCATTGTACACACTATGATTATAATTTGAAAAATATTAACACACACAGGAAATATGTAAAATGAAAAATGTTTAACTGAGGTTAATAGTTTTTTCATTGTAAATTTTAGTATTCTTATACTTAGCAATTTACCGTTGTAGCTTTTGGTTAAAAGATGTAACACTTTTCCAATCTTTCAGTGGAGCTGAAATTAAGAGGAATATTTCAGACTTAGTATTTGTAACATAAGAGTGATCATAAACTTGCTATCATTTTCATTTCTTCTATTATCCTCATAGTATAGCCTAAGAAAATATTAGCTTATTTTAAAATTGTTTAATCCTATAGATGAAGCTTAGCTTATAATAAGCTGAACATTGAACAGTGTCTTCTTGCCTTTTTGCTTTGTTTTGCGTTGTGTCTACATTTTCTTCCTTTGTTGTCAATTACTGAGTTGTTAAGCAGTCTTTTTTTTTTTTTTTTGGTATATACTAAATCGTTAAGCAGGCCAGTGACTTTCCATGACATTATTTCTAATATCATGCCATAAGTGATATTAAGACAGAATAAAATTCTTAGTTTCTCAGGAAGCTCAAAATCCATATGAGAATGCTCTGGGAATTTCAACACAGTGTAGTGAACCATGAAAGAGTACCTACTTAGAAAGTCATGAGAGATTTAATTTAAAAATGTGGACCCTAAGTGATAATAAAATTTCTTCATGTGTTTTCCCATCCAATCCAAAGATGCCTTCCACAATGGCCTTTTCACATAGTATAAATAATATAATGCCTTCCACTGTAACATAAAGCAACCTATCTCATCGTAGGAAAAGTCTACAAAAATCTTTATCCTCATGTCACAGGTTTATCCCCAAGCACTCTTGCTTCTCAGATAAAACTTTTTTTAAATTTTTTAAAAAATGTTTGAAACCCCATGTTCTGCAGTGTCTTAACTTTCTGAGGTTCTACGTAACACCTCGAATTTCCCTAACTTTATCCCGATTTACTTTCCTTCTCTGGTAGCTTCTTGGCCCCCTCTCATTTTCTCAAGTCGCTATGACTGCCCTTTCTTTCTTCAAATTTCACTCTGCATATAACCAGAGCTTCTGTTTCTGGGAAACCCAAAGTTTTATTAATACAACACTTGGGCATGCACCTCATTTAGAGATGGTTTTGAGATAATAGAGGAGATTCACATCCCAGCAAAGAGCAAGAAACAATTTAAAGTTGAATATTACTCCACCTCTCTCTTAAAATTATCCTGCTATCTTGCTGAGACAAATTTGTCATTGTCAATGTTTCAATATAATCTCCTGAGCAGGTTCTCTGGAAACTACTCTCACTTACTATGCCTCCAGAACTTTCCACCATCTGTCTTCTTTCCTAAGGTCCATGGACCTCCCAAAATTGTATTTCATGACCCACCTGCAGAAAACAACAACGCAAGGGTATCTTTCATAATGTTCTTAACAGATATCTTCCTTTCTCAAACAGCAGCAGTTTCTATGAGCAGAAATCTATTCTATTTCATTCCACAGGAAATGCTGATTATAACATTAATTTTCTTTTTAGTTAGACTTATATGAAATCTAGCATACTACCCTGTAACTTTCCCTATGATTCAAGCTGTATATTCTGGATAAGTACGGATTGTATTTGTTGTCGCTTCTATTTAAGACATATTTGATTATGGAATGAAGTTTCTCCTCTATCTCTAGCCCTTAGAGTTTTTCAAACTAAATACTCCTCGAATGTCAAAGAACCTCCAATTTTTTTTTTTATATTTCCTGGAATGCTCCACAGTTAGGCTTGATTAAACCACAATACATACAAGTAAAAGCAATAGTCAGATAAATACAGCTGGCATGGATAATAGTATAACTAAGGCTGTAATTAAGGAATGTTTAGCATTTAATTCAAATGAAACCAGAGAAAGTGCTAGGCTTTTCATGTGTTTGTAGGAGCACAATGAGTAGAATTGCTAGATTTAACGAATAAAAATAAAAGACATCTAATTACAAGCTTGAAGTTTCTTGTAAACTTCAGGCTTATGTTCTCTTCTTTACGCAAGTTCAGCAGAAAAAGAGATTGATTGTCCTTCTTAATTTTTCCACGAAAATTCCAGAATTGAGATGTCATGGGTCTATACTTGCTCTGAACTAAACTAGTGCCTATATCTAGGGAATAGGGAACTTTCAATTTCAGATAAACACTCAATTCCAGATAAATACTTAAACACAGATAGTTAAAGTATGTCTCATGCCTGTGTTTGATCTGGGAATCATAAACATGGAAAATCTGCCTTTTTAGTGAAGATAAGCCCAGATGAGCTAGCATAGGTAGGAAAGATTATGGGTTTATATCATAGAGGGAAGAATTTTAACCAGTCATTTCTCACAAGAGATTAATCATGAGATACTAGAAGTTTCAGAAAGCACAATTAATTCCTGCTCATTCATTTGACATGAAAATAGTCAAGAAACCAAACTGAGATCAAAATAGGAGTTTGATAATGCAGTTTACACTATTGTCAAAACAGAGATTGCCTCTGAACTAAAATTATCTGGGCCTTTGAGTAGAGTTATGTTGGTCAAGAGTCATCTGCTTAAATAAATAAAAAATAAAAATAAAAACAAAAAAACCTCAAATCAAATTGTTTTAAACAAAAAAAGAGAAATTCATTGACTCATTCTATCTAAAAGCATAAAGATAGGGTTTGTTAGTGCTTAGATATTATACAACAATTTGAATCAGCTCCTATATCTGTTTTAGTGTTTCTTTGTTAATCTCATTGTCAGTATTTTTTGCCAGTGGTGAAAAAATAGCCAGCAGAAACTTTAAGCTTGTATTCTCCTCTTTAAACAAGTTCAGCAGCAAAAGATTGATTCTCCTTATTAATTTTTCCAGGAAAATTCTGTCGTGGGTCTATACTTGCTCTGGCCTAAACTAGTGACTCTATCCGTGGAGTGGAACAAATGAATTAGCTAGGCCTAGCCCTGAAACAAATTTGGAGATGGTCACACCCAAGCTCATGGACTGAAACTGAGGGGGCGGTGATCTCTCAGGACAAATTAGAGGAGGGATCACAGATTATGGGGAGACAAAAACAACAGAGGTTTAGGGGCAAGATGTTGCTACCAATCTTATGTATGTCGTGGCTTTCAGAAGATATCTTGTCCCTCCACTTTGCCTCATATACGGGGTGCCCTAAAAACCCAAATCTTCCTTCTTTGCATTAGGCATACATGGAAAAATCACTTTGTTTTTCAGTGGTTGGGGCAACCCTTGAAAAATCTAGGCTATGAAAGAGCTTTAAAAAGAAAATGAATAAGAGGTCAAAATATGCCATTTAGAATATCAGATGAGACAGTGTTCTTTCCATAAGAAAGGCCAAGTTCCAGCTTGCAGAGGGCGGGTAGCAGAGGGAGTTCCTCCATTCGCTCACACACAAAAATTTAAAAGTCCCAGTTGAAGTTAAACCTATCAGTATCGCTTCCTTCAGCTATATTTTATCCTAAGTAGAGCAAGAAAGAAACTAGACTCTAAACTCAGGCCTGAGCCACAAATCCCGCAATTCTAGAAGAAGGCCTTGGGGACAAAAATTTCCAAGGCTACCATGGGAAGCATGGAGTTATGTCTGGCTTGGCTAAGAGGTTAAATATAGCTAGAAGCAGCTTAAACACAGAGCACTGGGAGGGATCGAGTGACAGAGACCACAGGCATGAAGTGATTTGTTTCATATTAAAAACCAGATGTTTAATTACTTGACATTTTCAGTCATTTACTTAATTTGAGTCTCTCATAAGTCTCTTAAGGTAAATGATGGAGACTAAAAGTCTATCTCTTTAAAATGTATGAGTAAAATCCTCAAGTAGGGCTAGAATTAAGATCAGAGTTATCCATGGGGGTGATTCACCACTTTATAGAATATAGCAATTTCTGCAGGTTTTGGGGGGCATTACTTGAGGACAAATTTTAACCATTTTTAAAACAGTCAAGGTATATATTTCATAGTATTTTCATCCCCTTCAAAACAATGTATCATCTATTGCAGCTTGGGAGTTAAATTGATTAACAATATTGGTGGAGTTTTCATTGTTTTCTTTAAACATAAACACCATGCTTTGGAGTACTTAAGATTTTTTCTCTACTTTATTTTAAAATAATCAGTAAGGGTTGCTGTAGAAACATAAAAAAAGAGCAAATCCGTGCTAAAATTATTAACACAATATGAGATGGGGTAGGGAGTTGACTTGGACAGTTTACTACTATGTAGCAAAGAAGAGTACTAAAAAAAAATAGAAGGTAACATTTGGCTTTCCAATTTCTACCCTGCAGTCCTGGGCAAGTTACTGTTTTCCTGAGCTTCTATTTGTGTATTGAGGAGGATGATAACAATATTTTTATAAGGATAAAAGTAATGTATGCAAAATTTAATTATAAACTGTAATGCACTAGCGATCCCTAGAAATCAGCAGAATTTCAATCTTCAACCTATTTGCCTAGGAAAATTATTTTTCACTTTTTAAATTTGTTCCATTATAATAATTGACTTAAACTACCCTAGAATGGAGAAACGGTTGTGTCAGTTTGAGTTGAAAATGCATTCTTCCTCTCAGCGATGGATGTCTGTTGGTCATGTTTCTGAAGACTGAGTTTTCTCTGAATTCAAGGAGAGGAGAGGTAAAGGTTCTGTTGCTAATATACGTTCAAGATTTAATAAGAATTGAGGTTCTTCTTGTTAAATAGTCATGGAAGACTTCCAATTAACAAATAGAAATCTCAGGCTGGAGACATGAATAGATATGTGCATTAAGTCAGAGAGGCTTGACAGAAAAGAAGGAAGAAAGATCAGGAAGCTGCAGAAAGGTGGGGAGCCTCAGTTAGAAAATTGTTTTAAGAAAATAGCGATCCGGGAGGAGCCAGTAAATTCCTGGCCCAGAGAAGTTTATTGCAAGGGTGACTGGTTGTATTCTCAGTGTCATTGTCTGGAGCCCTCACGAGCTGACTGTGCTGTTTGTATATAAATAGAAAATTAACATCACCTGAACTAAGAACCTGGCTTCTTTTCATGAATGAGGACTTCTGTTTGCTTGCACTGAGCCTCCTCACTGTCCAGCTGCTAAAGTAGGAACCATATGGTGAAAGCCATGACTTGCCACATTTTGACAATTGCCAGCTACCCCATGCTCCAGCAAGACTATTAATGCAACACATTCCTTGCCGTGAGACGTACCTGAGTTGGGTAGAGAAGAGTAAACCTCTCTATTACCACAATAATTACAATTAACATTAGCTACTAAAGATGATGTGGGAAGTTTTACCAGAAAGCCTGAGCTAAGAATACTAACGTAAGTAAACTTAAAATTTAGCAGTGGGCCTCCTAGCAAGCAAGGAAGAAACTATTTTTACACATCCTCTTTATATAGTAACAATTACATAAAGTGAGATGATTTTCCTAGTGCTACTATTGTATGGATCTGCATATTAGTAGAATTTAATATCACAATGAACAATTTCTATGGGAACAGTTGCATAAAAGATGCAGAATATTATTCATGGAACAAGTTTTAAAAATCTCTATTCTTAATAAAAAGCTAGCAGAAAAAATCAGAAAATTATAGGTCTAGGGAAGTATTTCTAAAAGGAACTGAAAAAATAATATTAAGTTATTGAAATAATAGATTTTTCAGAATTTTTTTAAGGCACAATCTTTATGTTCCACAATGTCAAAAATGACATTATGGTATTACAATATTTGATTTTTCAGAAATCTTTTTGAAATCACAATCTTTATGTTCATGGATAAAATGGGTGTCTGTGTGTGTGTGTGTGTGTGTGTGTGTAAAAGTCATTCTTTCTCATCTCCCGAAAAGAAGAAAACTCCTCCTACTCTTTTTTTGTTATTTTATATACAATTTGCCAATGTACCAGGTTTCCTTCAAATCTCAAATATATTGAGTGCCAACAAAAATGAAAATGCCTTTTCACAGCTGAGGCTGTAAGTAAGCAACAGCCAGTTATAGGTACTTCGGGGACTTTCTAAGGCAGACTGTTCTTCATGAAATGCTGGATACTGACATTTGAAATAAATTGGCATTTCTTCAAATTTGTGGCATCAAATAAGTGTGCATTGAGTCTGGGTTTCCAGAGCTTCCCTCACATTGCATGCAGTAGGGAAACTGGAACTACAGAGAATTCATTTAAAGAAAAAGAAACCAGAAAAACACCTCATATCCTTATACCTAAGAGGAGTTTCATTTCTCTCTCCTCTCCATTACATAGTTGGAATCCAGCTGCTATTACAGATAGAAAAACACCACCTATGGAAATAGAATAAAACATGTGAGGCCAAACATCTCAAGTGCCCGGCCCTTCTACACTTGCAGGAAATTGATCATGATTACATGCATCTGATCTTCATGGATAGTCCTGGCTCTAAGCCCCAGGGAGAACAGTCAAAAGAGGAGAGGAAAAGGCAGCTCAGGATTTCTGCCAAAATGCCAAAATGCCCTGAGGAAGAAATTGTTTCCTCAAGTTAAATCTGCAGATGATTTTAGGCTTGTGTCATGTGCAAAAAATAAGGCAATAGTGTTAATATCTAATTCCACTTATGTCTCTGGATAGTGGTATTCTAACCAAAGCAAGTTCCCAAGTTTTCATTTTATATCCTAAGAAACTTAACATTGTTTTAAATTCCATTTGGATGATCATACAAAGGACAATTAAAAATCCATCAAATATTCCATCAAATATTCAAAAAACAGAATCCATAAAAGTATTTTTATGAATCCAGATTACATAAACTCATCAGCTGATTCCAAGAAATGTTAAATGCCATGAAAAAGTTTGTATTTTTCAAGCCAAGGTTAATTTTACCAAATTAAATGATTGTCACTGTCTTAAGAAAGATGGAAGTTTCCAGAATAAGGAGGACGTGCATTGTGAATTATTTCCACATTACGAACTTAAATGGATTTGCTGTTGTTCTTTTATAGTATCTCTGTTCTTCATTTTGGCTTCCTGGAGATAGAGGGCAACAATGTCCACATTATATATTCCTTCAGTATTCTTGCTCTGTATAGTATGAGTAGAGCTATATAAGTTATATTAACACAAGCTCCAATTTGAGCCATTTTTGCCAGGGAACACCAAAAAGTAAAATAAAACAACATTCTTTTACAAAAAGAATTACTATTTTGCTAAAGAAACTAATTAGAAGGGGTGCAAAAGAAAACGTCTTTGGTTATAACTTAATGGGAAAACTGACTGAGAGTTCTTTGTTGTTTCTGCATATGACAGTAGTAGGAATTTGGACTTCTTTCCGGATTCTGAGAAAAGTGTATTGGGAACCTGAAAAAGAAAATGAGGAAAAGGATCTTGAGTTATAATGGGGTATGAATGTTCTAATGGCAACTGGGGCCAGAGAAGGACAAGACTGTGACAGCTTTCTTGTGGTGGTAACTAAATCAAGGTTTCTCTAAGAGCAAAGATATTTGTGACGTTTATCTTAAAGTTTAAGGCTGTTTATGCTCTATTCTTCATTGTCTCCAAATGTTCATTAAACATCAATTATAAATTATGGGCTGTGTCCTGGAGCTTTGCGAGCTAAGGGAAAACGACAAGACATTTTGGCTCTAGAGGGGACCAGCAGCTAAGTTGTGGGAGGATGTGAAGGGATGAAGTAGTTGCTATTATAGCTACATTGAATTTGTTTGATGTGGATATATATTATGTACTGTTTTTCAAATGAGGCAGCATAGAGTCACAAGGCAAGGTCAGACTGCAGGGTAAATACACAGGCACTAACCTAGAGAGATAATTTCCAGCTTGATACTCTCCCCTAAATCATGAAGAGCTCTTCAGATAATATTCTCTGGGAAAATCTGATTCCCTCCCATGTACTTAAAGCACAAAGAATTGTATCTCTCAAATCACTGGTTCAAATGTAGGCCAGGCTACTAAAAGTATGCTTTGAAAGAGATCCTATTTTCTGATTTGGTCTTAGTGGGAGAATGTGCATATCCCATCCCAATTCATCATCTGACTCCCTTGCTTAAGAATTTTTTGGTCTTAGGAACAGTTACTACCGTCAGTGACTCTAGAGTTTTCTACCAGGGAAAAGAGTCCACTTCATGGGAATAAGATTATCACAGAAGATTATATAAACAGACTGATATATTTTTTATTGATACAGATTATATACATGTAAACTATATTTGGTTCTTCATTAGTATTCATTTTGTAAGTATTCTTACTCATTCTATTTCCACAAATTTCCTGATATCAACAAAAATGTGCAGATATTGTATCACTATAAAGATGTAATTCTTTTCAGCAGACTGAAACATTTCCCAATAGAATTTAGGGAATTTATAGAAGGAAGACTGATAGATTTACAATATTTTAATATTTCAAATAGTACACTACATTTAAAATAGACATTGGGATATATATGAAAAGAAACAGATCAGATTGATGTATTGTGATACTTGATATGGTAATTCTTTGAATTTTGCTTTTAGAAACAAATAAGGTCTAATATTAGATATTAACATTAATAACCACCAATGTTAGATCATATTTCTGTAGATTCATCCTGTCTGGCAATTCTGCTGGAGGCTTTCTCAAGCTATGGTGATTCATTGTTATATGAATATATATAAAATGTAATCTCTTTAACATTTTGTGACAGACTATATTGCAAAATGTAGTATTTACATTAGGAGTAGCATCTTTATTGAGCTTGCAGAAATTCTGCTAATTGTACCAACTCACAATAGCAATGACTTCTGGAAGTCTTGTTTATGCAATTACTTTAACCTTTCCAGCCACAGTTACAGACACCTTGAAATAAGCTCCACACTTTTGCTTAAACTGGCTCAAGTTTGCTAACACTGAACATCTTCACTAATTGGCAGCAGGTGCGGAATCATTTATAGCAACCTCAATTTCTTAGGCTTACCAAAGAATAATGCATTTAGATTAAGAAAACAGACATCCAACTAGGAAAAAAAAAATCTTTGCAACAAAACCAGCCTCTAAAAGAAGATATGGAGGGAAATTAAGGGGAATTCATATGAGATCATTTCTATATTTGAGTGAGTATTAAACCACCACTTCTTCCATTTCATCTCATTCAAAGACATACTGCAGCTTGGGTCTGTACTAAGGATGTGGATATGAACTGAAAGAGGTCAAAGAGAGGATGGAGGGATGGAGACCTTTGTTGTGTCTTCCAAAAAAACTGGAAAATCTGAACTGTATATAAGACTACCCTTTTATCCAATTATTTGTCATGTTCTTTCTGATCATATCAGAAGTCCTAAACCTGAAGCCCCATGGCAAAGTCTATATTCAAGGCAAATATAATATGTCAGTTCTGGAATGCTCTCTTTTCTCTCCAGGATTTGCATGGGTGTTTCTATGCCTGGAATACCTTCCTCCCAATTTCCTCACCTCTTTACCTAGCTAACCCCATTTTTTACTGGGCACAGAGTAAGACCACCATTAAGTAATACACAAAGAAAAAAATTAAGGAGTCCCATTTAGTCTTACATGACTAGTTGTCTTTACCCTAGCCTATTGCAATGGCTTCTTCACTGTCCTCAGCTAGTCATCTCCTCAGAGAATTCTGTTCTCAACAGAAGTCAGTTTAATTTCAATCTTTTTTTTGGAATTACAGCTATCACTTGGCTATAGTCTAAAATCTCACTTGTTATACTTATTATAATTGTTTATCAACATGATTTTCTTCCTTATTAAATCCTCTAAGTTTTTGTATCCCATCACCTAGCAAGATATTATATACATAAAATAACCTGAAACACATACATATAACACATACATATATGATGGTGTCACTCATATGTATAACATATTTATACAAAACATATAAATAAAACATACACGTGTGTGTGTGTGTGTGTGTCAGGTAGTTGTACTCAACATTTTTAATTGAATTAAATTGATGCTAAAAAATTATATTGGCTTATTTATTGCCAAAAATAGTAATTAGTTACCTATTGATGAGTAACAAATTATTTGAAACATAGCAGCTTAAAACAATAAATGCTTATTATATCAAACAGTTTCCTTGTATCAGGAATTCTGCATCATCTTAGCAGAATGGTTCCGGTTCATGGTTTCTCATGAAACTGTATTAAAGATGCCTGTTAAGAAAGTAGGTATTTGAAGGTTTGACTAGGGTGGAAGGTCTTCCCGGGTGGCTTCCTTATAAGACTGGTAAGTGGGTACTGGCTACTGGTGGGAGGCCTCAGTTCCTTCTCATGGGGACTTCTTCATAGAATTGCTTGTGAGTTTTCAGGGCCCAGTAGCCAGCTCTGATGCTAGTCTCCTTTAAAATGAATGATATTACAGAAAGCAAGGGAGATGTCACAATATCTTCTATGACGTAGCCTAGGAAGTCACACACTATAATTTCTACTATATTTTATTAGTTACACAGGTCAGTCATATTCACTGTGAAAGGGACCAACCACATCATGATATGAATGCCAGATGAGAACTATCATGGGTCATCTTGGAGTCTGACCATCATAATACATTCCCCTGGTAAGCTGTGGGAAGAACATTTTTAAAAAATAAAACTCCCAACTCAATTAATAGTCACTATTGTTAAAGATTCAGAACCTATTGCCTAATTTTCTGATTGTAATAATACAATACTGAAAACAATACATGTAAATGGTATTGCCTTAAGACAAAATATTTGGTCAGCAGGTTATTGTTGACTTTATGCTATGTGTAGATGCCAATGACCTATGTGTGAGTGTGTGTATGTGTCCTCGTGCTCAGCTACCTCTGCTGCACAGTGGGAACTATCCCACTATGTAATTCACCAATCATTTTCTCTTGGTTTTTCAAAAATATATAATTAAATAGATTTATAGCCCCTTCCTCCCAAACAAGCTCTTCACATATATAAAGAGAGGTTATTGGGTGTATTTGATACTTTAGAATAAAGCAACACACACACACACACACACACACACACACACATATGTATGATAATCTCTTTTTATCTTGTGTAGGCCATACAAGAAAGAGGCCACTCTAGTACTGGGAATTAAAACAAAAGGCTAGGAAACAATTTTATCAGTTTAATGTTTAGTTTTACATTTAGTGGGAAAAACCAGATATCTCTTTATTTTTAGCAGGAAGTACATTATTGAAAGAAACATATGACTTGAAGCCAGAAAACATATGCCTATTTACTGTTCCTAATTTACCACTTGTTGCATTTCGTGGATACCTTTAAAAAATATTTCTGTGTGCAGTTTTTCACTCTTTATCTCCATAATCCTGGGAAAATATCCCTTGTCTGGGTCAGCAAACTTGACTCCTCTGTGATTGTTGTGGCGTTTTGAGAAATAGACTATGGTTACTGCTACGTGGTTCTAAGCATCAATACATCTTAATTCTAACAACAAAACAATGAAATAAAAATACTATCAACTACAAATTAGAGGTACATTTAGAAAATTAGATAAATAAGGTGATAAAAATACCTTTGTAATGTCATGAAATTTCTATGAAAATGTTTTAAGACTAAGGCTCTTTAGCACTCAAACTTATACTATTTTATAAAAACAGTAAGTTACAAAACCATGATATAAACAGTACATGCAAATGCAAATAACTCTGCTTTAAAAATGCAAGTTTTTGCAGTTTGCTAAGGAATGTTTTTTGAAGTGTCTGAAAGTCAGTAATATATTTCAAGGACACTAACTTTAAGACTCTAAGAGTGAATCACATTGAATTACAATGAATGGTTCTTTTTTGGATACAATTTAGAATAAATACAGATGATAGTTACTCATAAAAGTTATCTTTATACCATTTGGATCAGTAATCAGATAAGAATAATCGTCGTTCTTATAAAATCACAATCACTTTGGTGACAGGGAGCAAAATTAACATCATGTACTCTGTTTTTTGATTACAAATAAAGTCTCTTCTCTTACATTTAAAAAGAGAAAAATTAAACCTCACAATTACTTCCTAGGGTGTTATCAGTATACGGTAAAGTGAAACAATTACAATTGCAATTATTTATAATTAATATTAATTATAATATTGAAGTGGGAGACTCAATAACAGCAATATGTAATGTTAAATGCAAGTACTAACAAAATCTTGGTACATAGTAGACAACTAATAAACATTTGTGGAAAACAATCAATAACTTTTCTTTTGAAAGCCATTTGGCAAGAAGTTAACACCTGACATTTTATTTCCAACTTTAAAATAAATTATAAATCCAGTGTTTAATTAGATCCAATATTAACTGCTTTATATGACAATAGTATATAATTATTTAACGAATTAAGCATTAAAACACACTTTATTTTGTGTTTGGTTTGTTGATGAATGACATACTTATTTTCTCTCATTTTATTGCTCTAAGAGGATGGTGGAGAATTGAAGAGAATGTAGTAATGAGTGACAGCTGATCATCAAGACTGTTCTTTTTATGCTGGCCCCGAAGTTGGACTACATTTTGCAAACTTCCTTGCAATTAGGTGTGATTATGTATTGGAGTCCAGCCAAGGAAATGTTAGAGGTTAGTTCATTGTCTGCTGTGCCTAGGACTGACTCATAAACATCTTTCACAGTCCCTCCTACGTGCCCTTTCTTTCATCACAGGTTTAGTAATTTCAGAAACCACGTGTTGGAGAAGACAAAACCAAAGGTGAGATCAGGCCTTGGAATTGCCACTTCAAGGAGTGGGTACCCACCAACCAAAAATGCCAATTTTAGATTTCATTTGGGTGAGGTGAGAAATAAACATATTGTGTTAAGCCTATGAAATTAAGGGTTTTATTTGTATGAGCAATTTTCTGACCAAATGGTGTGAGTTATTTTATTTTACTTTATTTTAAATCTAAAAGTAAGTTAGTAAAAATCCACAATCATGCTTCAAGTTATTCTGAACAAGATTTTAGGGTTTTTTTTTTTTCCTAATTCAAATTAAATTTAAATTAAGCTTAGGAAGATCTGTAAAGTTTAGAGGGGGGTGGATATTGGTTGGAATGAAACAGAATGGGAAAATATGACCTCTCTGTTATGATCGCATGCAGGTTAATAGGAATATTTGTAAAGATGACAGAAACTCATGTTTACAGCATTCTCTCCTATTTAAATGAGACCAAAAATAATATTGAAGTGGGAGACCCACTGTCCTTTTTAGCATCCTCAAAAAAAAGTATGCCCTTTAATTGTATATATACTTTTGTTACATAGATTGAGAGGCTTAAGCACGTAAATGGGAAGAATGATTAAGGTCTTTGAGTACATGGAATACATACTGAGAGAAAGAAAAGTGACAAGAGGGAAAGTGACCTAAAATATCTCAAAATTATGGATATTTTCTCCTATATTTTGAGAACATTGTGAAAATGGTAGCTTATTACACTGCAACTAACTCAGCTATGCATACACCTACTTAGATTATATATATATATACAAGAATGAAAGCATAGAACTGAGGTAAGAGTTTTTGCATCTACAATGTCTTCAGGTTTATTTTTTCTTTTACATTATGTAATAGATTAGGCTGCTGCCTCCACAAAGCTTCTTTATTCCCCATGCCTTCTTTGCTATCAAACTTCAGTTTTGTTCACATATTAAGTGAAAAGTTCTTGGAGAATGGGCCCATTCCTTTTTCTATCAGACCAATATGGTATTAAGCAGTCAGCTGGGGGGATTCTGGGGAAGATTTTCCCCTTCCGATAAAAAGAAAACTCATGCAGATAAAATATCTGCTGAACACCCTTCTTCTTTCTTCTTTGATTGAAGTGGAAAGAACACAAGGCTTGGAGATGCTACGGCCAACTAGGAAGCATGACAGAAAGGCCAAGAGGACATGTCGATGCTGTGTCTATTTGGAAATCATGCTAGTCATGGTAGGCTTCCAGGTATTTTGAGAGAAGCACTGTATTTCAATGCCACTGCAGTAGATGCTATGAGTGCCCTGCCATGCTCCCTAAAACTATGCAGTACCTTGGTCTGATTTCCAATTGATAGCACATATTTATTTCCCTAAGTTATTTCTCAGTTCTCCAGAGCCTGTTTTGCCGCCCAGTTAGCACAAGTGCCCGGGGAACATTGCCATCCCTACCTCTAAGACCAGGACTAATGACAGAAAGCAGTTGGTATATAAATACTTTAGCTCCGTCCCTGGAGTGGAATATCATGGTTTGCACTAGTGCCCAGAGTTTCTCAGCACAGCTAAGCTCCAGATAGCTGCAGTGGTATTACTGCCTGATAACAACCCTTACTGGCTGACTTCCCATCCTGGTCTCACTTCCTCACTCTTTTATTGGTGTTTTCTGGGATCACTCCAAAACAAACTAAGTATATTCTAACCCTTGCTTCGGGGTTTGCTTCTGGGAAAATCCAAAGGAAGGCAGCCTTTATGAATTTTCTGTTACTGCGAAAAGATACACATTTCCAATTTGATTTTCTTTTTAGAGATATAAAAGGATCAATCTAACAATTGATATTATTAAATAAAATGCAGCATGTTAGATTTTCTTTTCCTCATGTCCTTTCAATGTGATTTGATATGAACTGTATCTTTGATTGATAATTATGTACATATTTGCTTATCAATATAAGTAAAGATTTTGTTTAAAAGGGCATTTGGCTAGCATCCCCTGTGAAAACTTACTTAATACCCCCTAAAATACCTTTGAAAAAAATCAATTAAAAAAGAAGAAAAATTAGAAAAAAATTAAAAATAAAATAACATTAAGGTTTAGTGCTGACAGCCTGCCACCAAACTTCTGAAAGAATTGTCACTACATAGCAGATGAAAATAAATTTTAAAAAACAGAATGAATAAAAAGTGTCACCTAGGGCTGCCAAAGTTACCAGCTGAAAGCAAGATAAATGTATTCCCTCACAGTTTGGGAGATAAGAAGCCCACAATCAAGGTGCTGAGAGCATTGAGTCCTTTTTGGTGGCTCTGCAGGAGAATCTGTTCTCTGTTCTATTTTCTAGTGGTTGCTGAAGATCCTTGGTTTGCTTTACATTTCTTCCCCTTTCTTTGCACAGCCTTCTGCTCTGCGTCACTATGCCTAAAATCTCACTCCTCTTACTTTTCAGAATATACCGGTAATTGGATGTGGGGCCATCCCTAAATTCAGAATAATGTCATCTTGAAATTTTCAACTCTATTACAGCTGCAAAATTCTTTCCAAATAAGGTCATATTCAGCACTACTGGCTCTTAGGACTTGGACTTAACCTTTTAGGGTAGCCAATTCAACCCACCACAATGATTAAGAGCAAAGAGAGATGCATGGAAAAACTAAACATCCTGTAGCAGAACCCAAAGGTGAATCCAAGGCAGAAAACAGCTAAGTAAGATAGATTAGGAGATGATATCAGTGAGTATGATAAATAGGAGAAGTTCTCCCAAAGGAAGGGAAAAGGACACAGTTCAGATGTGATAAAGAAATAATGGAAAGCCAATCTTTGAATTAGAAGAGGATCTGAAGAAGCTCAAAGAGAATACTTTTAAAACAGACACAACACTCAAGAACATAACTGAAGAATAATTTCCATAGATGAAAAAGACATCTAACTGAAACGACACTAATTGAAATGCTCCATTAAGATTCAGAAAAAAAAATAATCTTGAGATACCCATATGTCCTTTCATTAGAAGTGAAAACAAAGTCTTCTTTATATGTCTATCCACACTAACAAAAACGTAACACTAAGAGCAGAATACAATTCAAGCTGGTCTTGGATTGTTTTTCTAGCCAATGACTTGTCACTAAAAGACAATTTCAAAATATGAAGGACAAATCCTGTAAGTCAGTGGTCCCAGCCTTTTTGGCACCAGGGACCCATTTTGGGGAAAGTAATTTTTCCATGACCAGGGGTGGTGGAGTTGATGGTTTCTGAATGACACTGTCCCACTTCAGATCATCAGGCATTCGTTATATTCTCATAAGGATCATGCAGTCTAGACCCCTCACATGTGCAGTTCACAATAGGGTTCATGCTTCCATGAAAATCTAACACTGCCGCTGATCTGACAGAGGGCAGTGTTCAGGCAGTAATGCCAGTGATGGGGAGAGGCTGTAAATACAGGTGAAGATTCCCTTGTCCACCACTTACCTCCTGCTGTGCAGTCCCATTCCTAATAGACTTCGGAACTGTATAAGTCTGCATCCTGGAGATTGGAGACTCCTTGTATAACCAAATACTTTTTGCCATCCAAGTTGCATACTTACTGTAAAGAAATTAGAAGAATCTCATAATAATGATAATAATTAAATAGTGTCAAACATGGTGATTACCTATTAACTATCTTCACTTCACTTAATTCCCCTACTCTTTATGAATTAGATAATACTTTCATCCTCATTTTTTCAGAGGAGGGACGTGAGGCTTAAAGAAGTCAAGAAGTTGTGCTTATAGATAATGTTCTAGGTTGCCTGTGTAGGCAAGAACACAGTATTCATTTCCATCACATAATCTTTTTGGAAATATTTCCTAAATTATGTGCTATGGACAAAAATCTGCTGTTGAGTACTAAAATCTGTTATATAGCACAGTATTAGTAATTATCATTATAAATATCAGTTTATGAACTTATAAAAGATGATACATAATAAAAATGTTTTAGTCATAATAAGAATCTAGGCCGGGCGCAGTGGATTACACCTGTAATCCCAGCACTTTGGGAGGCCGAGGCGGGTGGATCACGAGGTCAAGAGATCGAGACCATCCTGGTCAACATGGTGAAACCCCATCTCTACTAAAAATAAAAAAAATTAGCTGGGCATAGTGGCGCGTGCCTGTAATCCCAGCTACTCAGGAGGCTGAGGCGGGAGAATTGCCTGAACCCAGGAGGCGGAGGTTGCAGTGAGCCGAGATCGTGCTATTGCACTCCAGCCTGGGTAACAAGAGCGAAACTCCGTCTCAAAAAAAAAAAAAAAAAAAAAGAATCTAATACTACAAATTAGAAAAGAAAAGAGAATGAGGAAGAAAATAATTACGTTTTATATCTGATAAAGAGGTTTTAAAAAGCCTCTCATTTAAATTTTAGTTGTAATAAAAAGAAAATGCTAAAGAATGTTTATGAAAAACCAAGAGAATTGCTACTGAACTTAAAACAACACAGAGACCTTCCAGTCACTGAAGAAGGACAAAGGAGCAAAGCAAAGTCCACGGTATTGGGAAATTTAGCCATGTGGAAAACTTTGCATTGAAGCCTCTTTTCATCCTAAGTAACAAGCAGGTACAAGAAAACATATACTCATATACTCTCTTACAGTTAAAAATTAAAGAGATTAAACAGTTAAATACAAAAAGGCTTTAGAAAATAAAAATAAAAACTGAAGAAAATATAATGAAATTTAATCTCATGCAGAAAACTTCTGCAGATTAAGTATAATTGAAGAAATCCAAAGAAACGTTAAAGTTGACAACCATCAAAAAATTAGAGTATTTATCAAAAATTATGTAAACAAAAGTTAAAGATAAATTGGAAAATAAATGTTTTACTCATTAAAACAGGTAATTAAAAACCAAAATTATAACTAAGTATGTGTAGATTATAAAAAAATTAAACTCCAGTAGAAAATACTTATTTCAGCTTAAAGTAATTTAAATAAATAGAAATAAAATCAACCTGGCCTGAATAATAGTTTAAGAATGTATTTTTTTTTTTTTAAAAAAAGCACAAGGGTACAATTTTATCAAACAAAAAACAGTTAAGAGACAATAGTCAGGGTGAGATCATCTAGGAACTATCAGATTGCTCTAGTGTAAATTGATAAATACTTTTAAAATATTGACATTTAAAATTGACTCAATTTTGTGTCTAGGAATTTGTTCTATGGACAAAATCAGAAACAGATGAAGATTAGTTGCTGAGATATTCATTGCCACACATTTTTGTAATAGCAAACTACTTGGAAAAAAAAAAAAGAAATCTGTGATGTATCAAATGAAGAATTTTCTTCTTGTCTTTATATCTTTAGGTATTTTTCTTTTTTCCAACAGTAGGTATCATCA
Source organism: Aotus nancymaae (assembly GCF_030222135.1). Taxonomy (NCBI): domain Eukaryota; kingdom Metazoa; phylum Chordata; class Mammalia; order Primates; family Aotidae; genus Aotus; species Aotus nancymaae. The sequence goes on along the minus strand of NW_026988422.1, from coordinate 69,991,944 downwards.
TTTTAATTGGATGAAAATAAAGTATGTTTTCTTTATCCCAATGTTGAAAGTTGATGTAGGAAATCGAATATATTTTAACAATATGTTAGTTATTATCCTCACCATTTGACATATATTACCTGAATTAATTATCAAAATACCATAATGTTAAGTTACTCATTAGAGGAACAAAATATAGATCAGAATATCGAAGTCTTAGAACCTGATTTTGCATCTGAATCTTATGATTCCACATTTCCAGGCGGTTTCCCACTAAATCCTGGAATGAATGTTGGCAAAAGGAAGGCACTTGTACCTGTTTAATTTCGCCTACCTCCTCCAACCTATTCCAGGGGAATTCTCTGGGGGAGGTGGTGGGGACCTCCAGCTACATGCCCGAAAGGATGTTTATTACTACTACTTATTACCCAGAGAAAAAGCTTTTAGGTGTTAAAAATGACCACCTTTTGCTTCTCCAGATGGCATCAGTCAATTGCAGCCAATCTATATTTAAACAAAAGTAAGGCAAATCTGTAGGCAGACCAGTGTTTTACAGCATTCATGAAAAGCCAACTACCCTATGAATATCCAGAAAAAAATAGTAGCTAATGACTGAGAGAATAAACATGAGAAATGATCATCTTTTGTCTTGTAATTCCTAAAATATTTTCTTCAGTTTTAGTTCCATATTTGATTATAATATATCTGTATGGTTCACAATATTCCACCCAGATGCACTCTACTCTCCTCCACCCTTACAGAGAATAGTATATGACAATGAAAACACGTGTTGACAAGTCATTTGAATTTATGTTATCAAAAGTGACTCCTAGACTATGATCATGAGGCAGGGATCATTTGCTATACTGTTTACTGATATGTCTTAACTGTTTAGAAACAATCCTTGGACACACTGAGTGCTTGCTAAATATTGGTTAAACAAAGGAGTGACGATCAGAAAAAGAAACAAAATAGTGGATAAAAGGACATTAGAAAAATGTGTGTGCATGCATGTATTCACCAAATATTCATTAATTGCTTAATATATGTGGGACAATGAAGAATGCATGAATTAAGGAAACATACAAGAAATAGTACTCCAGCACTTTGGGAGGCCAAGGCAGGTGGATCACGAGGTCAAGTGATCGAGACCGTCCTGGTTAACATGGTAAAATCCTGTCTCTACTAAAAATACAAAAAAAAATTAGATGGGCACGGTGGCGCGTGCCTGTAATCCCAGCTACTCAGGAGGCTGAGGCAGGAGAATTGCTTGAACCCAGGAGGCAGAGGTTGCGGTGAGCCGAGATCGCACCATTGCACTCCAGCCTGGGTAACAAGAGCGAAACTCCGTCTCAAAAAAAAAAAAAAAAAAAAAAAAGAAAGAAAGAAATAGTACTCCCACTTGAAGGAATGCATATTCTAGTGTATATTTTTATTGCTACAGATGAAACATAGAAAGATGCATTGTTAAAGAAATTATTAAAATTCCCTGAAACTTTCCTGATACATGAAAATATTTTAAAAATACACGTCAAAGTTAAGCCACAATATTTTAAAGTTTTGTTTTTTTTTTTTTTTTAGGAAATCCATTGGACAAATAATTCAAGTGTTTTGTGTAAACTAACTGAGATTTTCACTGTTTTATTAATAGTTTCATGATTATTTCATCCAGTAACTTAACTGAGACTTTTAAAAATACAGTAACATTTGTTAATTACATAAGAAATTAAGAATATCAGTAGCTTTAATAGAACCTTCTATAGTAAAAGTCGTTTTTTCCCAGCTATAAAATATTTTGTTCTAATGCTGAGTGTTAAAACAGTACAATGAAGGTAGTTATAACTCCATGTTTGGGACTTGTCAATCTACTGAGAAGAAATAGGCGATATTTAATATGGTCATCTCACTGCAAGAACAAGAAGATTGGATTGGCAAAGAAAAGACACCATTTTCAAACAATGTGAAATGAATTCTACCCTCCTTGTCTCATGAATGGGTGAACAGAGTTGTCTTAGTCAAAGAGGGCAGGCTTTGTCCCCATTTCATCTTTGACAATGAAGAAAAGTGACAAGAAAAGTGAAGAAAAACACATTAAAAGTAAATGGCCATAAATTGGAGTCTCCTTGAATGGAAAGTTTCCTGTAATAAGAAGGTCTGCTTGGAATAATAAGCTGTTGAACCTGGAAGGGGAAGAAGACAGTATGGCACTCTTGGGAACAAGTCAACTAAATGCAATCCACTGAACCGAAAGGAAGACAATTCCAGCAGGGACTTATCCAGAGCTGCTGTTTGTTTCTCTAGGTGATGACTACCATTGAAGCCACAGGATGGATATTTCTGTTGTCTTAACCTGAAGTCTATTTTCATAATACCATTGGAAAGATGTAACAAGGAAATGTATTATGTGCATATATACATATATATATATATACACACACACATATACATATATATATGGAACCAGTTGCCATAAGCTGTAACCATCAAAATGGCCTAAATGATGAGTAAGTCTGTTGCTTCAACCTCCTTTAACCATATGCTCTATTTTATTACCTGTGACATATCCTTTTTGGGGGGCCCTGACAAGGCTATACATAAAGGCAATTCACATTTCCTGAAGAAAGCTCTTAAAGCATAGCCTTTTAAAAATGGCACAAGTTGATAGTTTTGGCTAGTGACTACATTAAGCACAGCATCAGGAATGGTGAGGTAATGAAACTGGTGTGGTGCTGTGCTGTACCATTTGTCTAACTTGAAAGTCACCTTTCAGATGTGAATACTATGGTCGAAACTGGCCTACATAGTCAGGATGATGATGCATTTTATTGCAATATTTTTCTACATAAACCAACTAGAAATCATAAGTATGTGGGATATAATTCTTTGACTTTTTCATAACGATCTTTTAAAGTCCTGATAGCATGCACTTCTCTAGAATATATCCTGTTACACACCTAAAATTTCTATTTAGAAAAGGTTACAAAGAAATGCTTATGACTTTCAATCATTTACTGTCATTTTTAGGGTTAGAAGAATTAATGTCAAATAGAAGCACCTTCAACACATCCAATAAGACACAGAAAGCTGGAAAAAGAATGAATGCGGCAAACTATTTAAACTATAATGTAACCTGGAGGCCATAAGCTACTCTCTGGTAACAGTCAACACAATTATATTAGGTATAAATGCATATATTTGTAATCTTTGAAATGGTAATGAATCTTAGCTGTGAAAAAGGAAAGCTCAAGGATTGTTATTTATAGGTGATGAATCTTGCTAAAAAAAAAAAAAAAATGGACCTCCAAAGAATCACCTACTCGAATTGTAGAAATTAATTTGCTACTTTGTATGCTATGGCCAAAGGAGTCTGACAAAGATGTAGCCATTTTATTCGTGGTTAATGTAGGGAAGGAGATGGAGAGGAGGATAAGCGATGTGGTGTATAGTAGCAAATGTTCTTTGTAGTATAATATCCAAAAATCATTTGGAAGAAGTTAATTACAAATATTTATATCTGCTTTTTCCTCTGTGGATCAAGGCTAGCAAACAATCCACACAGATTTGTTAAACAAACATATTTATCTACGTATTTATTTAAAACTCGTGAAATATCTGTATGTGTCATTCACTGTTCTAGGTGCTAGAGATACAGTGTGAACGAAAGAAGGAGGTCTCAGTCCTCATGTAGGTGTCATTCTAGAACAAGGAGAGAGACATTTTAAAAACAAGCAAAATACAGTTTATTAGCATATCAGTGAGTGCTATAGAGAAAACTATTAAGCAGGAAGGGGGATAGAGAGTAGCCTTGGGGAAAAGTGATATTTTAAATAAGGTATTTAACGTAGTCCTCACAGATAAAGTAGCATTCCTGCAGTGACACAAAGAAATCAATGAGATGCCAAAAGCCACATAGCTCCCTGGGCCATTCCATTGAACTATGAAGGAAATCAGTCTGTTCAGTCTCTAAAGAGACATTTACTTTAATTTGATATATGTGGGTCAATTTACAGTGAGGATGACCCTGCCAGGCTGGGGGAAGACAATTCAGGATTTGTGTCCCCTGTCAAGGAAGAATAACCTGATATCATGAGCACACATGATACATTGCACCAGCATCACGTTTCTCAAAGTTTTTGCCTACAAAAATAAAGAATCTTTTGTCTTCTGAGGTGATTGCAGCAAAGGACATCAAAGCTTATAATCTAAATCATCATCTTTCCTGAGTTTTTTTGTTTTTTTTTTTTTAAAGAAAATGTACCAAGTTCCGTGTTGTTTATTTTTTCTTTTTTGAGATGGAGTCTCATTCTGTCTTCAGGTTGGAGTGCAGTGGCGAGATCTCAGCTTATGGCAACCTCCTCCTCCTGGGTTCAAGTGATTGTCCTGCCTCATCCTCCAAAGTAGCTGGGACTACAGGCACGCACCACCACACCCAGCTAATTTTTGTATTGTTGGTAGAGACGAGGTTTCACTATGTTGGCCAGGATGGTTTGAATCTCTTGACCTCGTGATCCTCCCACCTAGGCCTCCCAAAGTGATGAGATTACAGGTGGGAGCCACTGAGCCCAACCACAGTGTTTTTTTTTTTTTGGACTAGAAGATAGCTTGTTTTTGAAACTAGATACTACTTCCTTTCTAAAATATGTTTTAAAAAGCATCACTTTCTTCACAATCAGAACAGATAATTTAGTTATGAGATGAAATAGAGAGTTTATCCTATAACTCAAAGCTTGACAGATATGTTCACATAGCACAATGTGATCATGTGATAAGCCAGGGAGAATTTGAGGATTTTTCTAAGAAAGCATTCAATTTGTATGAAGAAAGTTGATAAGAAAAAATCACTAGTTTTATTCTTCTTGAATAAATATTTCTTTACTGAATATAAGGTAAAAGTCATTGAAATTGAAGTGATAGCAATTTTATACAGTTAGGTGAGCTTAACCAGAGATTTTTTTTTTCCAATGGAAATCTTGATGTGGTAAAGACATGAATGTCAGATCCAGTAATGCTCAGTATAAATTCTAATGTTCAGTATAAATTCTACTAACGATAGTGATTTTTGTAAAATGTGACTCCACTGATTGGTTTAAAAGGATTCAGAGTGAAATGTGTGAATTTCTAATGTGGCTAATTAGTAGTTTGGACAATTGGTGAACACAAAAATGTAAATCCTTGGGCAGGATCTATATATAATACAATTTGCATACATTTTTTGCATTAGACCATCACCAGGATCAACATAAATGTAAATGATAATCAATATAACTATTTAATATGTATGGTTATTTCTATAAGCTCCTTGAATTAAAGCTATTTCATGAAAATAACTTAGCTGGCAAATTTTGTAGAAGTATATAATTCTTGTATAATATTAACGACTATAAAATTAATATTAATTGTAATAACATTTTCGTATTTTATATTTTCCAGCAAAATTGAATTTCAATGGCTAACTTTTTCAGCAATTTCATGTTTTGAGGATATTGGTTGAAGAAAGATGAGTAAATGTTGCAGGATAAATAATTTAGGTCCTGTAGAAACATTCTCTGAGACTGAGAGTTGTGTGTGGGAATTTTATTGGTAGGTGCTTTCAGGAGAGAGCTAGAAGGTGGAGAAACAGTTATTCTATAGTGGAAAAACCTGGCAGATGCTACTTTCAGCAAATGACCAAGGTCAGTGTCACCCCTGCTAAGTCATGCTGCTGTCACGTACCCCTCAGAAGATGCAGAGAGGAGAGCACTTCACCTCGGAGGTAATTTTTTCCACTGATTAACCCAGACTGATTATGAGGAAATATTAAACACAAATTGAGAAAAATACTACAAAATGCCTGATCAAGACCCTTTAAAATTGTCGAGTTCATTAAAAACAAAGAAAGCTTGAGAAATCATCACAGATTAGAGGAGACTAAAGAGACAGGATGACTAAATGCAATGCGGTATCCTAGATTGGATCTTGGAACAACAAAGTAACACTACTGAGAAAACACTGAAATCTAAATAAAGTATTTAGGTCCATTTTTAAAAGGCTATATATTGGCTAAGATAAAGACACATACTTGATGTTCGATGTATATGAAGTTTCAGTTATGCTAGTGGAATAAGTTCTAAAGATCTGCTTTGCAATGTAGTGCCTGTAGTGAACAAGGTGATATTGTGCATTTCAAAATTTGTGAAGTGGATAGATTGCCTGTTACATATTCTTATCAACTTCCCTCCTTCCCCCACCCCCAAGAAACAACAAAAATAAAACACGGAAACTTTGGGAGGTGTTGGATATATCCGTTTCCTTGATTGAGATGATGGTATCATAGGTGTGTGCTTATTTTCAAAGTCATCAAACCGTACACATTAAACAGGTGCAGTTCTTTGTACATCAATTGTACTTTTATAAAGCTGTTAAAAAAGAAAGTTATATCAATGTAAATTGTATATAAATCCCCCAAGGGAAATTGGGTTGGACCTTGGAAAGCAAACAAATTCCAATTGCAGTTGAGGCTTCAGCTGATTCTATGGGCAGCTCTCAGGCTGAGTGAACTTTTGGAGTTATTACAAAGTGAGGAAAGAGGGAGGGGAAGAGGGAGGAGAGTTGGGCCTCTGTGTCCTTGCCTCAGTCAGTCATTGGCCAAAGCTGACTTCTGGGATGTGCCATCATCTTACAAGTCAACACACAGCTCAGCTATCAATATTCAGCAGCTGACATGCTCATCAGCTTGAGGAAGGGACTGGCCCTGAAAAGGGAAGCTGGATGGAGGCACCACTCTCATCTGAGAAAATTCATTTCTTAGTCTTGAGTCGCTACCAAATAACTTTCATCAACATTTGACTTGCCTTTGCCTTGGTGTCTGTCTGGAAAAAATAGATCCTATCTGGAAAAAATAGATTCTTTCTCTTAAAACACCAAACTAAGTTGAGTTACAGATTCAAAAACTTTTTCTCTTCTCCAAGTCTCTATGGAGCAAAATGAAATGCCCAGAGAATTAAATGAAAAACATTATGATGAAACTGAATGGCAATATCAACTAAAATGTGTGCCTGTATATGTGTGTATATACATATGTAAAAAATGAATCAGATTTCAAGGTTAAATATTCTGTAAACTCTGTAATTTCTCTGAGGATAGTGGAGAATGCTAATAGAGAAGTTTTAGGAAAGTTGCTATGGACATTTATCTCTAACTAGCGTAAAGGAATAAACAGTTGAATTCAGTGAAGAAAGTAGAATAATGATATTTTTAAAATTTGCACTGGGACTATGGAAATATTTATATTCAAATATCAAGTTGTGATTCACATTATTTTTGAAAGTCCTATCAATTGAGTTTTTAAATTTCTTTTGGATATTGTGTTTTTTTTATAGTTGACAATACTTTATATTATTTATACAAATGTTAAATTAATGTGAATAAATTAATAGTTTTAAAATAATTTCTACTTTTCTAATTCTGAGAATATTTTCAGTTATTAAATAATTTTAATTAAAGAAAGGGTTTTAGAAATGTGCAGCTTTGTGTTCACATGCTGTAATGATGTATCACAGCACTAGGAGACAGCATCCCCAGGTTTCTCTGGTGAACTGAATATTCTTGCCTCCACAGACATATTCCACTAATTCTAAAAGTTCCTTGTTCATTTTACAAACCAACTAGTGGATTGGAAGAGAACAATAGCCTTTTGAACATAGGATAGGAAATTGATGGCTGCATTTCTCAGACTTGAATTACCGCCAAAAAACCTTTCATACACATTTGGTGTCCCTATCTGTAAAAAATAGATTCTATCTTTCTCTTAAAGAATCAAGCTAAGGTAGTTGAGAAATTTGAGAATTTTCTTTAGCTCCTAGGAGAAAACATTATTAGAAATTACTTGTCATTGACTTCTACATCAGTGATTATTAAACTATGGCTCATGGGTCCAAGTGCCTTAGTAGAGTATCAAGGGAATGTCTGAACCCCCTGAATTATGCATTTTGTGTGAATGGGGAAATTTGCATGGGGGTAGGAATCAATAGTTTTGACTAAATTCTTAATGTGATTTCTGCCCCTCAAACTTTAAGGCCACTGTCCTACATAATATTTTTGTCAGATATTCCAAACCAGATGCTCCTTGTCTGAAATGCTGTCTTTGGCAAGGAATCTGCAAAAGAATCAAAGGTCACACATAAGACAAATTTTACTCTTTGAGTTTGATGGAATACACTCGTTCTTAGTCAAGTCTTCTTCTCCCTGGAGTCCTGTTACCCTCCAGAGAAGAACCTTCAAATGGAAAGGAAAGTCTTTTCTCTGAGATCATCTTTTATTCTTCACTTATGGTTCTTCCCTTGTAGGAATGTAAAGGCATTTTGATTATATGTCTCCCCTGCTTGCACCCTTCTCTTCATTATTTCAGTACTTAAATAAAGGTCTACGTTCACACCACAGTATTTCTTTCTCAGTTCACAGCTGGGCAGCATTTGAGTTTAGAGCACCATTCATTTTCAAGAGGGCCAAAAGCATATCTACTTATGGCAGTTATCAAAGGATCATTTGGGACTCACCTCTCCCACACCTCTGAACACTGACCTGAATTTTTGCTAGACTATGATGAGTCCCTAATCTTATCAATGACCCCTGTCTGCACCTAGCTGGCCTCTTTTTAAATGGAACTACTTCCAGCCATAATTAGACACAGCTGCGTGTTGCCTGTGTCTGCCCTGTAAGAAAAGGCTCATGGGAAGGGCAATGTCTCCACACCACCTTGGTCCCTAGAGGGTGGAGTACATGTCTAGCCCAGCAGCCTTTAGGAACACAAGGGGTAAGGAAACTCCTGATATAAAGGAAAGGTTTGCTGTGATATTTGTTTTTCTCTCCTAATTTATGGCTCAGCCTTGGGCCAGACGGCAATTTAAAGAATGCAGGTTGGTGGAGAACTTTATGAAGGCTAAGAGCACGCATTACAATCACAAAATTTTCAAGGCTCACAAAGCTTGCATAATTACACCCGCTGCCGAGGCCTTCCGGCACTTTTCAGCTATAATGGCAATCTGGCTAATTTCCCACTGGCTTAATCTATAACTTCAAAGACTCCTAAAGCAGTTACAATTATTCTGTTTGCTTTTCAGATGACCTACACCATTGCTATTGAGCGGCCAAGCTCTCAGGTTGATTAATTAGAAGAGTTCGTTTTTAATTTAGAATTTTTTTCTAAATACTTTTTTCTTTCTAAAAATAATCTCTAGTTGATACAGTAGCAAAACGCTTCTAAAGAGTCACTTTTGCAAGCTGGAGGACAGTTGAAAATCAACTGTTGTTTAATTTTATTTTAACTGCAACTTCTTCTTGAGATGCCAGATAATATATGTTCAGAATATAAAGCTTGGAAAATACGCAAAGAACATAAAAAAGAAATACGAAGTCATCAACTGTTCCACTGCCCAGCCATAACTACCATTCATATTTTCTTGTATTCAATAATTAATTCAGTAGATGCCAAGTAGGCGACTAGGCACTGTGATAGACTAGGTGCTGAGGATTGTTTAGTAATTTTTTTTTTAAAGTGTATTTTTGGCCAACATGGTGGCTCACGCCTGTAATCCCAGCACTTTGGGAAGCTGAGGCGGGTGGATCACCTGAGGTCAGGAGTTCAAGACCAACCTGGCTAACATGGAGAAACCATGTCTCTATTAAAAATGCAAAAATTAGCTGTACATGCTGGTTCATGCCCGTAATCCCAGCTATTTTGGACGCTGAGGCAGGAGAATGGCTTAAACCCAGGAGGCGGAGGTTACAGTGAGCCGAGATTGTGCCACTGCACCTTAGCCTGGGTAGCACAGTGAGAATCAGTCTCAAAAAACAAAGTATATTTTTGCACATACATACATATATTATGTACCCATTTCTTCATATTCTTTTTTAAAAAGCCAAGTTAGAATCGTGGTGTCTTTTTTATCTTGTCATTTTTTTTTTATTTCTTTACTTTATTCTGTGACCTTTCCCAGGCAGTTGCACATTCTTTAAAAGCATTATTTGAGTGGCTGTGTAATATCTCATCCTATGGGTAATCATAATTTATTTAGACAATTCCTCATTCTTGGACCTTTCCATTACATTACATGAAATGAACCTTGGCCATCTCTCTCCTCTTGCATTTTAACCCTTTCTTCACTTTGAACTTCTCATGTATACCTACTCTGAAATGTTGATTCTCAATTTCTTTTCCATGTTTTCTGCCTATGCTTTCTTTCTCGTAAAAAATAGAAAAAAAGACTTGACTCCCCTTAAGGTGTTAGGGGGGAAAAGTAGAAAAACACTGGACAGCTTTCCTTTGAAAGCCAAGTGGAAGATGATAATTTGATTTTGCGTTTTTATTTCCTTTTACTTAATGTAACTCCTATAAACTATAATAGATTTTTCCAAATAAAGTATATAGTGTTAAGTATACCATAGCTATTTATTAAATGGTTAACAGTGGCAATAAAGATAAATTGTACCGTGTTTCTAACAAAAAATACAAATAATAATTAATGTGTGAGTTCAGTAGTACATATCCGTACTGACATAAATAAATGATTGAGTAAATAAAGGATTAATAAATAAGGGAAAAAGAACAGACCTTTTTTACAGAAGAACTACAAATAATATATGTAAAATGAATGAGAAAAATAGAGAATCCTCATTAAACCAGCCTATAATAATTCTTCCTGGCAATTGATGTATGATAAAAATCAGTGAGCAAAGCCTCAATTCATTTTCTCCAAAATATTTATTACTTACTCTGGTGGTTTTAACATTTGACTATGGATTCCTTCACACTTCTCCTTCCAGAAGGAGAAGCTTAATTCTTCTGCCCTTGAGTATGAAATGAATTTCATAAATGAAATTTAAGGAATAGATTATGGAAAGAGAAACTGACTGACTACTAAAATACCATCAGACAGCACTTTATCCAAGTGATAAAGGTTAAAAACATCAATAATCAGTTATATTGTTGTCATCTTCTGGCTGATATGTGATGAGAGAGGCAACTTATGTTCAGCGAAATAGTCGCTCTTAAAATTTATAATCTTTGTCCAATCATGAAAACACATCAGACAAACCCAAATTGAGAGACATGTATAAAATAACCTACCAAGGCTCTTCAGAATTGTCAAGGTAATGAAAGACCAAACAAACAAACCAACAAAAAAGACCACGATATTCTCAGTTTAGTGGAGATTGAGGAAATACCTCGTGACGAAGTATTACGTTAAATTAGATCACGGACAAGAAAAAAGACATGAGTGCAAAATCTGATGAATTCTGAAATAAACCTGTAGTTCTGACATCTTTTCATTGTTTTTTTCTTAGAGTTCATGAATATATCATGATTATGTAAAATGATAATAGCCATAGCTGGGTGAAGACGTAAACAAACTCTGTATTACTGTTATGATTCTTCTTGTCAATCTAAAATTACTTCAAAATATAAATGTTTTAAATAGTATTATCATTGTTTGTTAAAATTTGTTTATAAAGCTGTCATGTGTGTTTGAATACATGTCATGTATGTGGAGAGCTTGTTAAGAATTCAATGAGGTTGAGCATATGTAAGAGATTATAATTATCAACATACTGTCCTGCCATCTGATTGAACTAAGCTGGAGCATGGTGCCTCCTAATCTGTTTCCCTTATGATTTAGGGATTGTTTTCTGCCTTTTTTACTCTCGGTTTGTTTTTGTAGGTTAGGGAAATACAACCATTGAGTCCTCTCAAGTAATTCATTCTAATAAGCTCTTTGATCCTGTCATATTAAAGCCTACAAGCAAAGTTGATGCTTAGTGCTATGTCCCAGAGGACTTACTTCAAACGACTCAGAGAAAAAAAAGAACAGATTATTTTACTTTTTTCCCTTTTTGGTATAGTCATGCTGTTAGTACTATTTCTTGCAAGTTTCAGCAAGTAGTTTTTTTGAGAGTGAAACTCCAAAAGTCAGAGTATATGAAATGGAAATTACTCAATGCCACCGTTCAAAAACTTGATATAGTTTCTTATAGAAAGGTAATTTCTATATTTCCTAATTTTGCAAACTATGAAGATTTTCATCAACATCTTAACAGTAAAGAGAAATAAATAGAAGGTGTTACATAAAACTAATTAGAATTTTTGAGATTATTTCAAGCATCAACATTGACTTTCTCATTCTCAGATCCTTCTCGGTAAAATGGATATGTAATTCTGAGTGTGGCTTAATTAATCTTTAATTACAATGATAAATAATCAAGGAAAGGACATTTTCAATCTGAAATTGAGAAGAATACCCATAAATTTCCCGCATCTTTCTACTAATTTTGATATTTTATCAAAAGGAAAAATTAATCTGCTTTTAACTATAAGGAAGTATCTCTGAAAACTGTTCAAAGCCTTGTCAAGACTTCTTTTACCCATTTGTTTATTTTACTTATAAGTATTATTTTTATGAAAAGTTAATTTTGAAACAGAAAAAATGTCATCATTTTGGTTTTGCCACATACTATACATAAGTTCCTGGGGGAATTTACATAACCACTTCATGCCCCAGTTTTCTTACCCATGAAAGAGAAATTATGCAATTTTCAGTCACAGAGGATTACTGGAATAAAATGTGTAAATGGTAAGTAGTTGCTTAATAAATATCAGTATACATGCTCCCTGAGGACTAATTATTTTCTATATATTCCTTTCAAGTTAAAATGTGAAAAACAATAATTTATAATTCTATAAAAACAACATTTAATACAAATAAAGTATTAGAGAAAAACTATATTGTTTTAAATATTTAATGTTATCAACAAACATATGTACACACTCTAGTGTGAGATTTGCTTCAGGCTACCAGTCCGAAAGTTTACATGGCTACAGTTCAACTTTATATTTCCCAACAGAGAAATTCCTCCCCATGTCTAGGCAGAGTTACTCTTATTTCAAGCGTTCCTAAGGTATGCTTGCATGTTAAAGATTGCAGACCTTATATGGGCAAGACGAAGACCACCAGTTCTGAAGCCAGCCAAAAGTGAAACCACATTGTTGCTTCACCTCTTTGATACAGTTACTAAGCCTTTGGTGTAGTAGTTCTTGTTTGGAAAACAAGCCCTCAGGGTACTGCTGTGATGTTTAATGAAATTAAATTATGTGAAATAACTAGTATAATCTACATATCATTGTAAACATTTAACAACTGTTAGTTCTACTGCACTCATTCATTTATGAAACACATGTTTAGTTAAAGTATTTTAGTATCCATATGACCCACTAGATGAATTTCTGGGACAACTCCCACACATAATAGAACAAGTCTCTGTGTCTTTGGTCCTTACTGAGACAAGCTTATTAAAGTAGGTGCCTATTAAATATTTTAGAAAATAAAGGTAGGGAAGAGGTACCATAATAAATGCATTAAATAGTATCAGTATATAAAATCAAAGCAGAAATAATTTGTATTAGGCCATTCTCACATTGCTTATAAAGAACTACCTGAGAGTTGGTAATTTATGGAGAGAGGAAGTTTCATTGACTCATAGTTCTGCAGGTTGTGAAGGAGGAATGGCTGGGGAAGCCTTGGGAAACTTACAATCATGGAGGAAGGCAAAGAAGGCACAATCTTCACATGGGGCTAGAGCAGGAGGGAGAGAGGGGGGCAAAGGGAGACGCTCACACACTTTGAAACAATCAGATCTCCTGAGAACTCTATCACAAGAACGGCAAGGAGCAAGTCTGCCCTCATGATTACATCATCTCTCACCAGGTCCCTCCTATAAAACTGGAAATTATAATTTGACATGAGATTTGGGTAGAGACTCAGAGGCAACCATATCAGTATTGCATAGTAAGCAAGGAAGAGCTATAGTTGTAAGGCATACTATCTCTGAACAAAGAAACTGATGATTTTATACAGGGTTTGGGGAAGTACAGAGTTCAGGGATCTGCAGGTTTAGAAGCAGCAGTGCTGAGAGTCTGGTTGACCTTTCAGACTCTCACAAGCGTGGCCACTGGAGATGGGGGGTTGCTGGTAGACTGTCTGGTTAAGGTAGACAAGTTGTTACTGAAAGATTGAGAAGGTTTAAAAACAGTTCTGATGAAGACTTGGATTCATGACCAAAGAAAAGGTAATCTATCTTATTTCTTTCTAGAACTTGGAAGATAGAAACTGTTTATTCTTAAGAAGGGAGATTCTTTCTTCCAGATTTGCAAAGACTTTAAATTCATCTGTTAACTGCACATCTCCTGCTACTTGTCCATACATACATCATGCCATTTAGCCACATGGACTGAGACCTTCCCAAAAATCAAACTCTTATGTGTATGCACATGCCAGGTACCCATTCCTTATCATCCTTTCTCTATTTGGTAAATTGTCACCAATTCTTTACAGCTCAGTTCAAATGTGATGACATTTGTGAAGATTCCTCCAGCCACACACACCTGCTAATTGAAGTATTCTCTGATCATTCCTCCACCCATCCCTCGAGCCTAGACAATGATAAAACCTTACTTCCTTTAGTTCACATAGAACCTTGAAACAACTCTAGTCAAACATTTCTCATTGCATATTATAATTATGGTATTGTGTGTATCTGTCTTCCTCTCTGCATTGTAAGTACCTCAAAGGCAGGCAGTGTTTTGCACGTTAAAAACAAACAAACAAACAAACAAAAACCTCATTACCTGGTTTCATGTCTACAGGTAGGTACTCAATAAATGTCTGCATGGATGATAAATATATCATTTCACTTCAGGGCAGTAATTCAGTGATTTATTTTCATCTTTATTTATCACGAGGGAAGGATGACATTAAATAGTTTCCTCAAGTTTACACTTTTGCAAGTGGCAAAGCTCACAAATCCAAACTGCAAGTGTCATTATCTTTCTTCTATTTCTCCAACATAAAGTGAAATATCTTGTAGTAATACAGAGTAGCTTCTCTCCGTAGAGGACTCAAGAAAACCACTAAGAGTTTTTCCCACAAGCAGTGAGGAAAATGCAACAGTACAAGCAGTACGTTCTGTCAATGTCAGTGGCGTTAAGAATGCCTCAACACTGGTCAGAAGGAGATCTTTCCAGACAGAAGTTTCCAACATGCATAAACTATAGCAAGTTGTGTAGCTGACATTTCTCCTGCCTGAGATTACTACTCTCCTAGGGCAAAGTACTACAAACTGGGAAACTTCAACAAGAGACATTTGCTATTATTATGAATGTATTATTATGACTATAGTTCTACAACCCTGGTGACTGCCAGGAATCCGAAATTAAGGTGTTGAGGAGGTTGAATCCCTTTGAGGGCTGTGAGGGTGAATCTGCTCCACGCCTTTTACTTAGCTTTTGGTGGTTTCTGTCTTCTTCGGGCTTCCTTGACTATGGCAGCCTAACTCCAGTCTTCCCATGGTGTTCTTCCTGTGTCTCTATCTGTGTGTCCAAATGTCCCCTTTTTATGAAGTCACCAGTCACATTGGATTAGGAGTTCAAATGACTCCAGTAGGGACTCATGCTAACTTAACCAAATCTATTATAATACAACAACTCTAATTCCAAATAAGGTGACATTCTGCAGTACTGGAGATTAGAACTTCAATGTATGAATTTGGGGAAGACATAATTCAACTCAACAGAAGCCAGAGATCTTCAAGGAAGACCAGAGGGTCTCCAAAAGAGAGATTTTGCTAATAAGCAGAAGAATACAGTATATGTGAGAAGACAGGCAATGATAGTGGAGGGATTTGTGTCAATCACCTTTGCTGTGAAGGTAATCTCTTGACCTGAGAGGAAACTAGAGTTGGGTAGATGCCAGGAGGCCTCAAGTCAAGTCACTTCTGTAACTGCTTTGAGTCTCTATGCAAGCAGTGATCAGGGTTGCAGAAACCATATTAATAGTACATTAGTTATAATAACAAACATTACATACAACTTGCCAAGCACTGTTTTAAACACACTGCTTATTTCAATCTTTAGTGTATGTAATACAACCTTATAAAGTAGCTACTGTGTTTGATCTGTGTTGCAGGTGATGTAACTAAGTCACCAGCAGGTTAAATAGCTTGTCCTGAGTCACACAGTTTGTAAAACCCAGATCATGATTTGAATTCAGGCAACTGGGATTCAGTATATGTGCCTATTGCCTAATACTTGGGCATTTTGTCATTTACTTCCTTTTCCTTTCCTCCCTTTCCTTCCTGTCTCTTTCTTTGATTTTAATTCTTTTCTTTTTTCTTCTCTTTCCTTCTTTTCCTTTCTTCCCTCCCTCCCTTCCTCTGCCTTCCTTCCTCCCTCTCTCCCTCCCTCCCTCCCTCCCTCCTTCCTTCCTTCCTTCCTTCCTTCCTTCCCTCCTTCCTTCTTTCTTTCCTTCCTTCCTTCCATCCTTCCCTCCTTCCTTGCTCTCCTGTCTTCCTGCCTTTCTTCTTTCTGCCTGCTGGCCTTTCTATAAATTTGTAAGCAGTGAAACCAAAAATTAAAAACAAATACTGAGCTTTTTTCTTTTATATTCCCTTTATCACTGAAAAACTTCTTTTTGTTAATGCAAATCCAAGTTACCTATTCAACAAATGTAAAGTAGGTTACTGGTGTATTTCTAAGAACGGAGATAGGGCATATTTGATTTCATATACGGGCCCATTCTGACTCCATCAAGTGCCTTGACCTGTCAAACTCTGCACACAACCCCTAGGGGTAAGTGGGAAACTAAATTTATAATTTCTACTTCAGCATCCAAATCCAGGGTCCTTCCTGCCACATGATTGTCAGAGCAAAAGCATCAGGAAATTCTTAATCTAGTTTGTCTCCATAGCCTATAAGCAGCTGTCATTATAAATAAAGGCTAGTGTCACTCTCATCGAACTTGAAATTTAACACATGCTTTTGCCACTCAATGAGGGATTTCCTCTAACACACTTACTACGTAAATCTACTGTTCTCCAGTGGTTTGGCTTTGGTATTATACTACTATGAAAGCACATTTGGTGACAAAGACTTAACGATATAAAAGAGTAATAATGAGCCTTAAAAATAAGGCTGAAAATTCCACAAAAACAGGGTCATTTTTTATGAAATTTGCCATTTTTATCTCCCAAGCCAGCATTATTACTCAAAAATCAGCCATCTAGATGAAACAAATCTGGAATGGAAAAGTAAGATAAAGTTAACTGTTTCAGGACTAAAATATTTTCAAAATCTCGTTTACTAAAGAGGAAGTTTCTTCTAAAGATATCATTTATGTAACATACTCCATTTTAAATTTTGTAATATACTCTTATTATAAGAATTTGCAATTTGCAATTTAAAAAGACATGCAGACATATTTCACTCTCAGAAAGTTCCTCATATCTGGGATAAATCAGAAAGACAGCGATTTGTTTATATCATACTTTATGCATCACAGTCATCAAATACGAGCATGAAAACCTTTTAATGTCTCTCATCCTTGAATTTTTATCTTATTCAGTCAATATTAATTGCTAATTTGAACTTCTTTACATATATATACATATATAGATCTATCTACTGCACGTGTGTGTGTGTGTGTGTGTGTGTGTGTATATATATATATGTTTTCTTCCTTATCTTTGTCTAACTAAGGGCAGATGAGGAAACATATAATAAAAGGGTTATAATGGCATCAACATTATAGTATTTAGCATATGAACACTGCATCATGGTTCTAGGAGATGTTTTAGAAGTTTATCTATCTCCAATGTTTTGAGTCAAAATTTAATTTCATATCTAAAAACAATTAAGTTTTTTTATTGGAATCTAAAATCACAGGCACCAGTATCAAGCTAGAGTCTTCATAATCAATGAATAGTCAAGGCTGCAAAAGAGCATAGGTCAGTCACATTCTTGATTGTAAGCCAAAGGAACTGAATATTGATTGCTCAGACAACCAGGGAATGTATTAGAAGATCAGGTAATTATTGAATTGATAGGACAACAGAAGGGTAAACTTGGTAAAATGACAAAAGACAAGATTTTGCACTAGAAGTTAATAGTGAGAACAATGGCCAAGGTCAGGTTTTAAGAAGACTCTGGTCCTTTTGCTCATTCAGGATTCAATATCCTTAGAGAAAATGTGTGAATGGCTAAGTCCAGGTAAAAATAAGAATAAATTGGCCTAGAGAGTTTTTATAGTAGGAATAAGTAGTTCCCCACCTAAAATAGTCACAATAATAAACTATTCTTCAAGAAAAAACAAAATAAAATAAGAAATTGTGAATAAGAAAAGAAGGACAATTCAAAATAGAGTAATATCCAGTATGATATAATACGTGTCTGTGTGTGTATGTGTGTGTGTGATGGTCTTCTCTTCTAATAAAAATAATATCAGCATGCTCATATAAAAAATATAACTTTATAAATGCATTAATATCCAATCTCTAAAGATTCAAAGGCATCAAAATGCCACATAAAATGACTGTTTAGACTCAGGAGGTGAAAATTGGACGATGCCACCTCTAACCTATTATATAGATCATGTGATTTTACTTCTTGATCTTTAGTTCCTTTTGTTGGAAAATGAGATTTCTATAAAACTGACAACATAAAATGTTGTGATATGAGAATATAAAAGTTATTTTCAAAATACAGAGCACCACACATAAAGTTAGTTTCTCGTTATTCAGATTCCTTTGGGTCTAACGAGGGAGGCTGAGTTTCTTTTTTTTTCTTTTAAGAATAGATCTTCTGTGCTTGCTCACTTCACACCAGAAAAACTCCTGAACAGGCCTCTAAAGACTATGAAACATTTTCCTTTGGCTAAGAAAGAAGTGTCAGTAGAACTGAAGAAGCAGTCATAAAATTATTCTTTTTTAAGTGGAAACAATTATCTTAACTAGTGAAGAAAGTCAGGTTCATGATTTTAGCTCTGAGCAAAGGTATGGCTCAGTCATTTTTATTTACACTTTTAGAAAGCCCTCTTGTTTTGTCCTTTACGTGACTTTTTTCAATTAGCTTGGATATATTTTATACCACCCTGTGAGGAATTTTATACATCGTATATTATTTTTCTTTTTCAAAGAAAAGGGTTTATAAGTCCCAGATTTCCCTCCCCCTCCATGTGGCCCTTATTAGTCTTCCCTGGGGGCTTTTTTACCCCCTGCCCTCCAACGTGAGGCTTAACGGGGATGGTTCTTGCAGTCATAATTGAAAATTAATGATGAGAAGCAGCCCCAAACCACACCGTTCCCTTTCTCCCTCCTCAGTCCAAAAAGTGTACAATGCAGATTTTATTTCAGGGACTGGAGAGGTGATTAATCGCCATGAGGTCTTGACACTGGCTTCAGATAAGTGGCGCAGTCTGGCAGTAACACAACTATGTGGACACCGTTCCCATTAATCTCTGAACACCACATGGAAAGGCAAAAGTCTTTGTGAGGCCTCTGTAAAGGGAGTTATTATTACGAGGCCAAATTTTCTAAAAAAAAAAAAAAAGACTAATTTGTAGCCTCTGTGAACCTATCCAAGAGCGAAGTAATTCCTGCATTCTACTTATTGTAAGGGGACTTTTCTCCAAATAGCAAGATGTAAAAGGCGTGTGAGGGTGAAAATAAGAAAACAGAAATATGAGAGAACTGACAGTGAAATGCGCAGAATCATTACTACTGGTTCTCAAGAACTACGAGGCTGGCCAGGAACCATGTTTCCGTCATTGCTATAGCTGAAGGATGCAAATAGCCCTCAATGTATGTTGAATGAATGGAGAAACTCACTCCATTTTGTTAGGATGGGATACTCACATTTAGTCGTTTATAACTGCAAAGAAGATAAATGAAATAATATTAATTTTATCATTGATATTATGATCTTTGTACTCTATTACACAATGCCATAATTATTTCTGCTATTATGTCACCATCATGATAATAATACTAAACAATGCCCTGTTCAATCATCCAATCGGAAACTCCAAATGTATTGTCTTTCAGATTGGCTCATAATTTCCTTTCTAAATAAAGTCTGTTACCTCTCTCTCTCTCTCTCTTCTTTTTCTTTTTGAGACGGAGTCTTGCTCTCTTTCCAGGCTGGAGTGCAGTGTCACGATCTCAGCTCACTGCAACCTCTGCCTCCCGGATTTAAGCCATTCCCCTTCCTCAGCCTCTGGAGTAGCTGGGACTACCGGCGCACACCACCATGTCCAGCTAAGTTTTTGTATTTCAGTAGAGACGGGGTTTCACCATGTTGGCCAGGGTGGTCTTGATCTCCTGACCTCGTGATCGCCAGCCTCAACAACCTCTTATTCACTGTTGTTACTTCATGGTGTTATTCTTCACTTTTCATTATTATTACAGCATTTACAAATGTTGCAATTATATTTTTAGATACTTTGATTACCCTAAGAGCTTCTTGAGACGCACCCCATGACATGCTTTGATTGTTTGTTTTTATCATCAGTGGCATCATATCTATCAGGTGCTCAATAAATGCTTGTTGAATGTTTGCTTCTTCCTGACTTAGTGGTCTGTCTGTAAGAGAAAATTTCTACAAATTGTTAAGCATGTAGTCTTTGTATAATCTTTTCTGGATGAGACATTTCTCTTCATGGGAGATAGATGCTTGTCTTGGGGACTAACATAAATGTTGGCTTTCTCTTTTATCCTTGTGTAGAAATGACACCCTCTCCCCCAGTAGAGCATTTATGCTTTGTTGAGTTTGAGATGGAATAAAATTATTCTTGTTTAACTCTGATTATTCAAAGAGAATAACCAGACACACAGTGTTGTAGTTTCATAGGCAAACCGCATTTGATCTGTTTTTTTAAAGTATCTTTTTTATTTCTAAATACAGTTTATATTTATTTATACTATGAAAAGAGGTCAATTTACTGACTACTTTATTCAGTAATCTAAACCTTCTATGTTACTTAAATAAACTTTGAAAATTAATAGCAAGTGGTGATGGTGTTCTTCTATTTAAAAAAATTTGTTCTTGGAAATGTCTTTAATGAAATACATTCTAATGAACATAGAAGGGTCATAAAACACATACTTAAAAAATATTAATAAAACAAAAGCCACCTAATCATTAACCAAGTTAAGCTTATGAATTATGTTCATGGTTCTGAACGCTTCTTTCCCAGTAAGGGTAATCATTGTTTTGACTTTTGTGATAATCATTATTTTGATTTACTTTATAATTTCATCACCTATGTATATATCCACATGCTATATATTATTTTAAATAGCTAGATTTGGGACCTCATATAAACACAATTCAGTTGGTGTGCGTTCTCTTGTTACTCATTTCTTTTCCTCAACATTGTAAATTCAGTCTATGTTGGCAGCTGTAGCTTAATTCAGTCATTTTAATTGTTATTTATAATTGTATGACTAGACTATATTTTATTTATCTGTTTTATTTTAATTCACTTTTAACTTACTCATTTTGGGCCATTTTAAACAATGCTCTTCTAAAAATCTTTAAAATATCTGCTAACATATATTCAGGGTTTTTTTAAGGGTATATATGGAGGAACACAAAGCACATATTTAGCTTGCTTAGGTTATGTTAAAATGTTTTTCCAAAATAAAACATTTTTTTCTACTAGCTTCCTAATGTGGGAGCATAGACCATTAATTCTACACCTTTTTTCTCATTAAATATGAGCACTTAAAGGTATGTATACATTTTCTCCTTCTTTCCTAAGTCCTTCCTTTTTCTTTCTCTTTCTTTCTTTCTTCTTTCTTTCTTTCTTTCTTTCTTTCTTTCTTTCTTTCTTTCTTTCTTTCTTTCTTTCTTTCTTTCTTTCTTTCCTTTCGTTCTTCCTTTCTCTTTGTCTCTTTTTCTTTCTTTCTCTTTCTTTCTAAGAATCTCGCTCTGTCAGCCAGGTATGTATACATTTTCCCCTTCCTTCCTTCCTTCCTTCCCTCCTTCCTTCCTTCCTTCTTTCCCTCCCTCCTCCCTCCTTCCTTCCTCTCTCTCTTTCTTTCTAAGAATTTTGCTCTGTCAGCCAGGTATATATACATTTCCTCCCTCCCTCCCTCCCTCCCTTCCTTCCTTCCTTCCTTCCTGCTCTGCCAGCCAGGCAGTAGCGCAGTGGCACAATCTCAGCTCACTGCAATCCCCACCTCTCCGGTTCAAGTAATTCTCCTCCCCGACCTCCTGAGTAGCTGGGATTACAGGCACACACCACCATGCCTGGCTAATTTTTGTATTTTTGTTAGAGATGGGTTTTCACCATGTTGGCCAGGATGGTCTCAAACTCCTGACTTCAGGTGATCCACCCTCCTTGGCCTCCCAAAGTGCTGGAATTACAAGCGTGAGCCACCGCGCCTGGCCTGTATACATTTTCAACTGTGCTTTGCTTTGGCTGTTTCCCGTAAAGTTTGAAAAGTTTTATTTTCATTATCATTTAGTTTAAAGCAGTTTCTAATATTGCTAACATTTCTGTTGCACTCATGGATCTTTAAGCATGTGTTGCTCTATTTTGAAATAATTTTACCATTTCTCATTATAAATTTAATGATTTTAATATTTTTCTGTCCTTTTTTATTTGTGTTAATGTTAGCTATCATTCTTTTTGTGGTTTTCCTCAATGTAATCTACCTTTTTCTCTGACCATTTTTTTTTCTTTACTTTCTGTTTTTAACAGCTTGATTAGTGCCATGGTGTAATGTTCCCTTCAAAACTCATGTTGAAGTTTAATTGCTAATACAATGGTATTGGGAGGTAGAACCTCTAAGAGGTGATTAAGTAATGAGGGTTCCATCTTCAGGAATGAATTAATACCATTATCTCAAAAGTGGCTTAGTTATCCTGGGAGTGGGCTTCTGATAAAAGGACAAGTTTGGCCCCGTTCTCTCTGTCTCAGGTGCTAGCTTGCCCTTCCACTATATTATGACTCAGCAAGAAGCCTCTTGCCTGCTGTTGGTGCCATAATCTTGGACTTCCCAGTCTACAGAACTGTGAGTCAGATAAATTTCATTATAAATTACCCAGTCTGTGGTATTTTGTTATAGCAGCAGAAAATGAATCAAGGCAATAATGACATTCTTCTACATGATTTTCTTACATTTACTTGGCTTGTTTGTCCTGCTTTACCTTGGTCTTTTATTGAACAATATATCTAAAAGATCTGGAGAAGTATATGGAGACACTCTGCTTTCTTTGTTACAGTTGCATCATAATCAGCTGTATGTGACATTAGACCTTAGTTAAAAATTTCCTTATTGATAGACATATGGGTAATTTTGAGTCCTAGCCTATTAAATCTACTAATTTGCTGAATATACTTTATATAGATTTTTGCATTTTTTCCTATTTATCCCTGAAAAAATTCCTAGAACTGATCTAAAGGTAAATGTGCTTTTGTTTGATATGGCTACACTTCTTCCTAGATAGATTTTGCAATTTTCTGTTCCTATCATCAATGTATGAAGAGTGTCCATTTTTCCACAGCCTCACCAACAAATATGTCACCAAATTTTGACTTGTTTTACCTTGAGGATAAGAAAGTTTATCTCAGTGGCTTCACTCTTATAAATCGAGTGTCTGAATATGTATGCATCTGTATCCATATATTTTTCCTATCTTAATAATAAATGAAAACTGATACTGTCCTGTGTTTTGTTTTACTGATTACAATTTTCTTGCTATTTCTGGTCCTTTGACTCTCCATATACATTTTGATTCATTGATCATGTTTACACACACACACACACACACACACACACACACACACTCGTAGAGCTTGGATTCTAATTGAGATTTACAAGATCAATTTATATATTTACAAAATTGACTTCCATTTTTGATTATGATGTGTATCTTTTCATTTTGAGATTTTTATTTTCCTCTTCCTTGGAGTTTTTAGCTTAGAGACCTTGGACGTATTTTTAATATATATTTATAGGACCTTGAACCTCGGGACTTTGTAAACTTATCAATTCTAAAATGTTGGCTATATTAGTTTACATTTTCTGCATATGCAAATGTGTCATATGCAAATAGTTGCTGGCTAGTTTATTCCTTTCCAATGACAACAGTTTTTACTCCTGTCTATTGCACTGAATAGAAATTGCTGCAAAGTTTACTCTTGATTCATTTATAAATTACAGAAAATATTTCATAATTAATATTTATGATTGATTAAATTGATTATATCAATTGAAATATTGGTATTAATACTATCACATAAAAATGATAATTTTCATGTTTTCTCTCAAATGGGAAAGAGCTTCTTATTTCTAGTTTGTTACTAAAATTCATTTCAACATGTATTGAATTTTATTTTCAACATCTTTTTAGATGATCAACTTTGAAGTTTTTTACTTTTTCTATTAATATGTTATTTTTTAAATGTTAAACCAATCCTTAATTACAGAAATAAGCCCAATTCAGCTGTGATTATAAATTTTGTAATGCAATACTGCATTAAATTTATTTGTTGAGCCTATATCTTTCTGAGGAAGCTTGACCATGACTTTGTTTTCTTTGTCACATTTTTGTGTCTAATGAATGTTCACCTCAAAAAATGAGTTAAAATATATCTCATCTTTTCAAAATATTTTAAATAATTTTTCTAAGATAATTTTTATTTATCCCTAATAATTTTAGAAAAATTCACAGTAAAATATTGTAGTTTTAGGTATTTCTTTGTTGAAATATTTATATTTAAAGCTTTATTTTTAAGTAAATATAGGACATTTTATTTCTTTAGTTTTTTGTGTGTCAATAGTCATACTTATTTTTCTTTTGAATAGGTCTATTTTATGTCAATTAAATTTTATTATCAGAGAGATTCTCATAATATACTCCCATCATTAATGCTTTTAAAATCTACAGTTGTGTTTCTTTTTTTCACAACTATGTATCTACCTTTTGGAATTTGAAATTTGTGTCTTCTCTCTTTGATTCTTAATTATTCCTAATTGGGAGTCCCCATTTTTATTAGTCATTTTCAAACGTCTTTGTTTTTTGTTTTATGGAATCTATTATAATTTATTTTCAATTAGTTTATCTTCCTATGTTTCTTCCTTCTACTGCATTTGAGGTTTTTTTTTTTTTTTAATATTCTAGTTTCTTGAGTTAGAAGCTCAAATCAGTGGTTTCTCTTCAGGTTTTCTTTTTTTTCTAAAATATTCACTTTAAAACCGTAGTTTAGGTCAAAACACTTTCTAATTTCCATTGTGAATTCTTTTTCTTTCTGTGGTTATTTTAAATTGCAGACTTATCTTAAAAATTGCAAATATTATATTATATTTTTTATTTTCAGGTATTGCTTTCTGACTTAATTCCATTCCTATTATTTAATACGTTCTAAATTATTTTAGTCCTTTACAACTTGTTTGGACTTGCTTTGTGTTCTAGCATACAGTCTATGTTGATAAACAGTCCATGTAAACTTGAAAAGAAAGTGTGTTCTGTCATTTGGTCTAGTAGATTATGTTGATCAATCTTCATAAGGATTTACTCTGTTTGCTTAGCCTATCAAGTATTAAAAGGGATTGCTAGTCTTCCATTCCACTGTGATTGTGAATTTGTTAGTTTTGTTTTAGCTTTATCCATTGTACCTTTACATATGTGATGCTAAATAATTAGAAACACACACATTTAGAATTTTTATATCTTTCTGGAAAAATGACCTTTATATTACTAAGAGATAAATATCTTTCTTTGTAGTATTGTCTCTTGCCTTTAAGTTTATTTTGTTTGATAGTTACATATGTGTAACAGTTCTTAAAGGTTAGTGTTTGTGTGTTAATGCTTTTCTTATTATTTTTTCATTTCTTATGAGAGACACTGAAAAGGGTGTCCATTGTAGGTAATTTTTTTTGCTGATTTTAATTTTAGTCTGACAGTTTTAATTTTGGGGTTATTGAGTTTACTAGTATATAATATAGTGTTTGCTATATTTGTGTTTATATGTCTATCTTTTAAAATTTATTTTAAATTTTCTACCTGTTTTATTTGTACTTACTTCTATTATCACTTTCTTTGGGCTCTCTTGCTGTTGAATGCTTATGCTATCACATCCTTCAACCTTAATCTCACACGTTTTATTTTTTATGTTACTACTTCCTGGGATTTGATTTGAGTGTTAAGTGATCCTATTTTCTGTGATACTGTTATTCTACACTTTAATACCATTATAGTCCCTGTAATCATTACCTATTTTTATCATTTCTTCCCAATTTTCCATGTTTCTCCCAGAAATCATTTTTCCTTTTCCAGAAGAATTCACTTCAGTATTATTTTTGTATGGCTACATCTTTTCTCTCTAGGTGCTTTTTTTTCTCTTAGTAATTGTTTTACAGAAATTTCATTTTAATGTTCCTATGCACACATCCATAGGTCTTATTTTTACTTATTTCATTTCTTCATACTGGGCCAATGTCACACATCAGGTTTGGAAAAGTCTCAGCCATTATCTTTTCTTTTCTTTTTTTTTTTTTAATTGAAATTTTTTTTTTTATTGCATTTTAGGTTTTGGGGTACATATGAATAACATGCAAGGTTGTTGCACAGGTGCACATGTGGCAGTATGATTTGCTGCCTCCCTCCCCTTCACCTATATCTGGCATTTCTCCCCATGCTATCCCTCCCCAACTCCCCACCCCCCCACTATCCCCCCTCCCCCCAACAGACCCCCATGTATAGTGCTCCCCTCCCTGTGTCCATGTGCTCTCCTTGTTCAACACCCGCCTATGAGTGAGAACATGTGGTGTTTGATTTTGTGTTCTTGTGTCAGTTTGCTGAGAATGATGTTTTCCAGGTTCATCCATGTCCCTACGAAGGATGTGAACTCCTCCTTTTTAATGACTGCATAATATTCCATGGTGTATATGTGCCACATTTTTCCTGTCCAGTCTATCATCGATGGGCATTTGGGCTGGTTCCAGGTCTTTGCTATTGTAAATAGTGCTGCAATGAACATTCGTGTGCATGTGTCCTTATAGTATCTTTTCTAATATTAGTTTTGCATTATTCTCTTTCCATTCTTCCAAGACACCAGGTCCAGATATTTTACATGTGTTTCTCGTGCTCTTTTCTGTTTTCTGAATTATTTACAATGTCCATGAATCCACTTGCATGTTTTCTATCCTTCTGTCATTCTCTTAACTAATTTTAATTCCTATTGTGTCCTGTATTCTGTTAAACCCACCTATTTAGTTGTAAATTACTATTATGACATTTTTAATCCTCGATATCCTATATCATTTTTCAAGGATTTCCTTTCTCTAGTGAATTCTTTATCTTTTTTTCTCTCTTTCCTCAAACATGTTAACCAGTTAATTCAAAGTCAATGCCTGATATCCATAATTATTCAAATGCCTGTGAATCAGTTTCTGTTGTTTGCTTTTCAACCTGATTATCTGTGTGTATGCATGTTACGTATGTACAACTGATGCAGAATGACGGACAGAAAAAGCATACAGTATCTAGATACTATTGATTCTCTCTAAACTTTACCATTATCTTCCACCAGGCACATGAAGTGGCACCAGGTGACCTAAATTCAGTGACAGCTTTAGCTGACTCGACCAGTCCATGGTTTTCATAAGACTTCCTCTACTTCCGGTTCTCTTTCTCTTTTAGAGGGTAGCTCTCCTGGGTTCCCAGCTTAAAGCCTGGTTCTTATATTTTGATTTTGTTTGTTTGTTTCTCCTTGGCATCATTACACAGCCATGTCTTTTCTTGATCATAATGGGAAGGCCTGTACTGTTTTCCTTTTAAGTAAAGTGCTTGTTTATCGATTAAGATATATACTTTATCATGTTAATAATGTGTCCATTAAGTACTATTTTATTGAGTGTATTTTTATTATGATGTGTGCTGAATTTTGACAAATGCCTTCTCTACATCTTTGGAGTAATCATATAATTTTTATTTTATGCTCTATTTATATGGCCTTATTTATGGCCATATTTATTGCCTTTCTACCATTGAACCACACTTGCATTACTGAAATTAACTATAGTTGTTTATCTTGTATTGTTTTTATGTGCTATTAGATTCTATTTGCTGCTGTTATATTTACAAATTTTGCATTAATATTTATAACTAAAATATATTTGTAATTTAGCAACTTTGTGCAATGTATAAAATCAATGTTATATTCATATTATAAATCAAATTTAGAGGTTGCTCTTTTTCAATGCTCTGAAGCAATTTATGAAGCATTTAAATTACCTGATCTTTAAAATCTTGGTAAAATTCCTAGATGATGTAAACTGTGATTGCTGCTGTTTGGAAAGGGGCTCTTGAATTACTTTCTCTATTTCCTCTAGGATCACTATTCTGCTTATATTTTCTATGCATCGAGTTTAGTTTTGGTAAATTTTTCAAAAAATTGTTTATTTAATGTAGATTTTATTTTTTAGAGAGTGCGACAGAATTTATGAATAAACTAGACTTAGCATTTATTTATTACTTTTCTTTTACTGCATATCAGTTTTCTAACTCATTTATTTCTATTTTATTAAGTTTTCCATCATCTTTATTTTTATTTACTTTGTCATTCTTTTTCTAGGTTTTAGAAATCGTTAATTTATTTAATTTTATCTCATTTTTATTGATATAGTTATGTAATGCTATAATTTTTTTATTCACAACTGTTTTAGATATATGCCACAAAATGTTTTGTCGTCTATTTTTATTATCCTTATTTTCAACTCCACAATCACTTTATATTTACCCTTTGAGTCAGCATTATTTAATATTATGTTTTTAATTATATTGTTTCAATATGAAAAGGCATTTTCTTTTGATTTTCTATATTTTTCATTATAATCAAAGAATGCTATTTTTATTATTTCTATACTTTGGAATGTATTGAGGTTTTCTTCAGAGAAATTACTTACATTATATTTTCTTGGAAAAGTATTATTCCGATACTTATTTACACGAATGTTCCACATGCACATTAAGTGAACGAACAATGGCAAAAACTGCAATTACTTTTGCACCAATCTCATATATTATCTGGTTTTGGCAATCATAGCGTATCTTTAATTGCATGACAGATATTTCTCCAAAAGGAGATGGAAATTGAAGTCAGCAACATTTACCTCCAGAATGGGGCACACACTTTTTAATGCCATGCCACAACAGTAGAAGCCAAATGGATTTCATTTCTAATGGAGCTGGGTCTGACTGACTCGTGCTGCAGATTTGGTTGACTTCATTAAAATAAGTTGAGGGGTGAATCAGGACCTTCCTCCTGACTGGGACTAGAATCTAAAAGCTGGTTGGCAACGGTGCCTGTGCTTCATTAATGATACTGTGCTGCCTAGGATTGGTCTAGATCTTGCTGTTTTGTCCATGAAGAGTTCTGGTAGCTCTTCATGCCCATCCTCTATTTATCCTGTCTCTTCCAATCTTGAAGTGTTGCCCCACCCCTGGACATTCTCAGGGCAGCAGCCCCAGCTTCTTTGACAATCTGGACATCTTGCAGCTCTTACTTTTGAACTTTCAAAGTGAAAGGAAAAGGGATCTCAGTTCTTGTGCCCCACTTTAAGCATCATCTCCTAAGGGCATCTAATAGATTTCACAGAGATCAGCTGTGTTTGAAGATTGTGAATACTGTGAACTTACTGCATGCCACATGTATCCCTAGGTACTCTTTCTCAACTATCTTCTTCAGGCTTTGCTTTGGGGTATCCTCCTTGAACATTCAGTGAATATGCATGGCAAATGGAAATATTCATTGTTACAATATATGGCACTTGACCATATGTGGTCATTAATATTTCAGTAGAAGAGAGGCTCATTTCTCTCTCACCTGCCTATGACCGATTCCTCTTTTTGAAATTGCAACAGGGATGAAAGCAAAATTAACTTACTTTCTCTGGTGAAAGACTCCTAGTATTTTAAAATTTCATTCATTGGGCATCTTCATGTGTTCAGCTCTAAAATTATCCAGATTGTTTTGGTTGTTATGGTGAGAATGACTGTCTCATGGATCTCTGGATCTACACTGGATACTATTGTTTTTTTTTTTATTTTAAAACTTTTTAACATTTCCATTTTGTTTTTATCTCTGTTATATCTTTCCTTAAGCTTTATATGTGGTCATGTTTTGTTATTGTGCTCTCTTTTCCAATTTCAGTCTTATTTTTAAATAATTAAAAAAAATTCTAAACCCATTCCTAAATTTTGTCAGCTACCTTTGTAATTCTTCATTATTCTAATCACATAATTTCTGAGCTTTTCTAATTTGGATTTATCCTATCTTCTCAAAGCTCCTATTTTTTGTTTTAATATTTTTCTTCTTCAGTTGAAATGTTAGAGTATCATCTTTATTGTGGGTGTTTACATTGGGCATAACTTCATTGTCTGGAGAAGTATTATTCTTCTGAATATTTTTTGCCTTATAATGTTGCATAAGATTCAAATGCAACGATATTACACAATGCATAAGTGAAATCATTTTGTGCTATCATGTATAAGTAGAGTTAGTTTGCTTTCTTCTTAGAAGATAGAGGGGTCAGGGTAGATTAACTTACTTCATAGCTCTAACGTTCTCTCATCTACTGATTTTGAGGAGTGTTAAAAAATAACATATGCTTTAGACTCTTCAAAATCCTATGACTCTGTTTCCCTCTACTTTTAGATCTGGATTTTATCTTTTCTTTATTGTCTCTTTCCCACTAAAATGGAATTATACTCCCAGGAGTCTTTTTTTTTTTTTTCTGAATCTGTGGCTTTACCCTGAAATGAAATAACCAATATTTGGTTTCAAAACCTATAGAGCTCATATTGTCTCACATTATAAACCTATACCATGCCCCTCACAATTTTAACTTTATTGTTGCTCTTTTTGTTATTTATATTTAAATTGTACAACATGATATTTTGGTATACACAGTAAAATGATTAATAATAAAGCAATTAACATTTTTATCATTATACATATTTACCTCCCAACTGTTTTGTACTAAGAGCACTTAAAATCTATTCCCCTTCCTGTATATATTATTTCCCATTTACAATATGTTTACTGTACATAATATACAATATACATCCTGTCTGCTGCCACCAGTGCACGTGCATGGTATTTGGGGATATAAATATAGATTTGCCGTGCCTGCCACTGATACTTATAGATTATTTCTGAGGGACTAGGGACTGGCCCACCCAGTCTGCCACAAACATCTCCTTTGCCTGTGAGGACTCTTAAGGGCCTGAAGTTTGGTCTGCTGTAGCTCCTACCATTGCCAGTACTGCACATACCACCCAGTACCCCAAGGACACACCCACCCAGTCTGCCGCTACATATTCTAGCACTTAAGTATGCAGTCTGGAGATCTAAGGACTAACTTGCCACGATACACCACCAATGGCACCCACATAAGCCACCTGGGGGCGTGCCTGGCCCAATGCTGCAACTACTGATACCCAAAGACAAGGCCTCCTAGTATCTTTGTCTCCCAGCAAAACTTCACCACAACCTCCACTAACAAATGGAACTTAAACCTCTGAGGAACTCACAGAGAATACTGATACTGATTAAAACCAAAAAATGCCATACAGAGACTATACTACTGCACCCACCAAGAATCAAAGACAAAGCACCCTACCCAACCAACACTGCAGCTACATCTCTAGGAAAAACGTATTTCTCTACAAAAGCCAATTCATAACATTAGATGAAGTAACTGTTACATCAGATATGTAGATAGCAACATAAGGATACAAAAAATATGAAAAAGTAAGAAAATATGGCACCTTGAGGGGTATGTAGTCATTCTTTAGTAAGAGATTCAAAATAAAGAAAATCTATAAAATATCTGAAAATGAATTCAAAATGGCATTAAAGAAATTCAATGAGATATAAGAGAACACAAATAAACATTACAATGAAATCAGGAAAACCATTCATGGTCTGAATGAGAAATTCGATAAAGAAGACATATTTCTAAAAAGCAAACAGAAATTCTGGAAATGAAGAATTTGGTGAATACAATGAAAATACCATTGAAAGCTTAGACAATAGACCAGACCAAGTAGAAGAAAGAATTTGAAACATAAAGAGTCAGGTATAGGTCTTTTTTAAAAAACCTAGTCATACAAAAAAAAAAAAGGAGAAGAATTAAAAATAAATAAAGAAAATATATGTAATGTATGAGACACCATAAGTAACCAAATAATCAAACTATAGAAGTTTAGGAAGGAGAAGAGGTAAGCAAAATAATAGCTGAAAACTTACTAAGTCTTGCAAGAGATAGATATTCAGTTACAGAAAGCTCAAAATTCCCCAGATGCATTTCAACCAAAAAGGTCTTATTCAAGGCATATTATAGTCAAACTATTAAAAATGAAAAACAAAGAGAAAATTCTTAAAACAGGAAGATAAGAGAATCAAGTAACATATAATAGAATCCCCATTAGCCTAACAGCAAATGTCTTAGCAGAAGCCTTACAGCAGATGTCTTAGCAGAAACCTTAGGGTCAAGAGAGAATACGTGCAATGTGATTAGAGAAAAGAAAACTGCAAACCAAAAATACTACACTTGAAAAAGTTTTATTCAATAATGAAAGAGATATATAGCCTTTCCCAGACAAGTAAAAACAGAGTTCATCATCATAGACCAGCCCTACAAGAAATGCTTAAGGCAGTTTTACATCTGGAAAGAAAATGGTAATCTACGCCATCAGGAAAACACATGAAAGTATAAAATTCAACTGGTAGAACAGATACAAGATACAAAAAAGAGAGAAATGAGTCAGATGGTGTCACTATTAACAAATTCAGCAGATCATAAAAGGAAATAATGAAAGATGAAGAGACAAAGAATATACAAAACAACCAGAAGAGAGTTAACAAAATGACAGGACTAAATCCTCACCTATAACTGACAAGTTTGAGTGTAAATCTTTTAAATCCCCCAATTAAAATATATAGACTGGCTGAATGAAAAAAAAAATAACCCAACTATATGCTGCTTAGAAGAAACTCACTTCACCTCTGAAGACACACATAGAATTAAAGTGAAGAGATTAAAAATATGTTCCACACAAATGGAAAGCAATAGTGTACTTATGTCAGAAAAAAATAGACTTTACGTCAAAAAAAAAACATTAAAAAGACACCAAGAACTTCTTATATAATGTTAAATGGGTCAATTCAAGGAAAGAATATTACAATTGTGAATATATATGAAGCGAACATTAAGGCACCCACTTATATAAAAAAGCATTATTAGTGATAAAGATTGAGATAGACCCCTAAACTATAAAGTTGAGGATTTCAACATTCTAAGCATTAGACAGATCATCTAGATAGAAAATCAGCAAAGAAACATCAAGCATTCTGCATTATAAACCAAATAGACCTAAAATATATTTACCAAATATTTTATCTAACAGCTGCAGGATGCACATTTTTCTCCTGAGTACATGGAACGTTTCTCCAGAATAGACCACAAATTAGACCATAAAAACAAGTCTCAACAAATTTAAAGAAATTAAAGTTATATGAAACATTTTAAAAAACATAAAAAATAAACCTGAAAACCTTAACAAGAGGGATATTGGTACTCTACAAACACATGGAAATTAAACAACATACTCCGAAACAAATATTGTTCAATTAAGAAATTAAGAACAAAATAAACAAAACATTATTTACAGAAATGAAAATGGAACCACAACATATCCAAACCTATGCCATACAGCAAAAGCAGTGATATGAGGTAAGTTTGTAGTAAAAAAAAGGTCTACACCCAAAGAGTATAAAGATTGTATTTACAGAAAAATCTAATGAATCCCCCCCAAAATATCTTAGAACTGATAATGGATTAAGAAAAGTTGCAGGATACAAAGTCAACATACAAAAATTGATAGCATCTCTATATACCAATTACAGATGTAATATAATTATTTTATGCCAATTAAAGAATAAAATAGAAAAAAAAAGTCACTTAATTTTTATGGACCCACAAAAGACCTTGGAGGGCAAAAAATATAGGAGGCATCACACTGCCTGACTTCAAAATATACTACAAAGCTATAGTAACCCAAATATTATAGTATTGATATAAAGACAGCCACATAGATCCATGAGCAGAATAGAAAACCTAGAAATAAATGCACATATTTACAGTCAACTAGTTTTTTACAAAGGCACCAAGAACATCCCCTTGGGGAGGGATACCCTCTTCAATAAATTATCCTAGAAAAGCTGAATATCTATTTACAGTGGAATGACATTCGACTCTGATCTCTTATCATATAAAAAATTAACTCAATTTAGACTTAAACATAAGACCCAAAACTATAAAATTACTAAAAGAAAACATAGTGGAAATATTTCAGAACATTACTCTTGGCAAAGATTTTATGGCTAAGACTTCAAAAGCACAGGCAACCACAAATATATAGAAATGTGACTATATTAAACTAGAAAGTATTTCTGCACAGTGAAGAAAACAATCAACAGAGTGAACTGACAACCTGTAGATTGGGAGGAAAGGTATGCTAATTACTCATTGGACAAGGGACTAATATCAATATATACAAGGAACTCCAACAACACTACAGAAAAGAAACCCAAATAATCCTACTAAACACTGAACAAAGAATCTGAGCAGACATTTCTCAAAAGATGACATACAAATGGCAAACAGGTATCTGAAAAGCATATTCAACATCACTTATTACCAAGGGAATGTGTATCAAAATCACAATGAGATTTCATCTCTCTCCAGGTAGAATGGCTTTTATCAAAAAGACAAAAAATAACACATCCTGGGTGAAGATACAAAGAATAGTTTACTCTAATGCACCGGTGGTGGGAATGTAAATTAGTACAGCCACGTTGGAAAATAGTGTGGTAGTTTCTTAAAACGATGAAAATAGAACTATAATACAATCCAGCAATTCCACTGCTTTGTATATATATATTCAAAGAAAAGAAAAATCATTATATCAAAGAGATATCTGCACCCCCGTGTTTATTGCAGCACTATTCACGTTAGCCAAGAAAAGGAGTCAACCTTACGTGTCCAGAGGCTGGAAAGGGTGGGTGGGTTGTGGGAGAATAAAGAAACGTTGATTTATGGGTACAAACAAAGTTAGACAGACAGAACAGGTCCTAGTGTTCAATAGCACAATAAAGTGACTATAGTTAACAATAATTTATTGCATATTTCAGAATAGCTAGAAGAGAAGATTTATAATGTTCCCTACAGAGAGAAATGATAAGTGTTTGAGGTAATGAAAATTCTAAATTTTCTGGTTTAATCATCGTATATTGTATCCATGTATCAAAATATCACATGTAGCCCATAAATATGTACATTTATTATTTATCAATCAAAAAATCCAAAATATATAAGGTTCTCACACAATTCAATGGTTAAAAAAAAGAATAAATAACCCAATTTTAAAACTAAGCAAAGCAATTGAGTAGAGATTTCTCCAAAAAAAAAAAAAAAAAAACCTAATAATAATACATTAAAATATCACTAATTGTACTGCCTTAATTTGGAATTGACAACACCTGTTTCTAGTTGTAGATTTGACCCATGGCAAATCCACTGAGCAATGATGGGCAGTTTGTGGACATTCAAGTTTGTAATAAAGCTGAGTTATTTATCAGGATGGTTTAGCACCAATTTTACCTGAAACTAAGCATGAAAGCTAATATACCCTGTCAAAGAAGCATTTTACATTCTGCCCCATACTTCCCTTCCTTCAAATACAGTTTCACAACTAGAACCCTGATTCAATTCTCAGACCTCAGGCCCCATCTATAAACATGGTCTTGTTTATTCATTCAACACATATCTATTGATTACCTCCTCTGTGCAGGTACTGTGCTTGTTTCTGTGAATACAAAACCAAATATATAGTAATCAACTCCTTCTGGGTACTTAAAGTCTACTTGGCCAATTTGTCTTAGGATTCCTATGCTCTTATCTGCATATTTGGGTCCAAGTGAATGTCCTAAATTATGGTTTTGACCATACTATATCCTGAAAATGAGCCTGTAATGTTTCCCCATCTCCGATAAAGAAATAATTTTTAAATCAATATTGTAAACCCTCTTCTATCTCTTCCTTGTCTTGCTATAGGATGCTGTTTTTGAAAACAGGATGCTCCATTTTACCCGTTACTTAGTATCAGTAACTACAGTAACTACTGTTTTGGAGTTTTCTTATTAAACTCTCAAAGTAGTTCCATATTTAATTCTGATAAAAATTCTGACTCATTCATTTACTTAACAAACATTTATTGTTTATCTACTAAGTGCTAACCATTTGTCAGATTGTCAGCTAATGGGTACCCATTGGTGCCCAAGAAAATGGGCGCAATCCACGCTGTCATAGAAGATATTGTGAAAGACAGTTATTGTTACCTAATTACAACTATCATACATGTTAGAAAGGTAAAATGCATGATACAATGAGAATAATTTTTAAAAAACTAAGAAAATACAGTGACAGAGATTTTGTTTTCATGAGGAAATGACATTGGAACTGAAATCCAATGAGTAAAATTTGCCTGGAATTTGTATATGGAATATAGCTGGGCAAGCAGAGAGAGAATCACTGTTAATTTTCTCAAATGGGAAGTTAATTAAAGAAACCAAAATTTTTCAATTCAATTTTTTTCTTTTTTGAATAGATTACATTTTAGACCAGCTTTAAGTGCACAACAAAATTGAGCAGAAATTCAGTTTAGTTTTCAGTGTGAACTTGATGATAACATATGGAATTAAAATCATGGTGAACTGGACTTTATGTTATCTGATTATTAAATACCAAATGTGGATTTTTCTTTTTTTTTCTGACAGAGTCTCACTCTGTCAACCCAGGCTGGAGTGCAGTGGCACGATCTTGGCTCACTGCAACCTCTGCCTCCCAGGTTCAAGCAATTCTCCTTTCTCAGCCTCCAAAGTAGTTGGAATTACAGGCGCCTGCCACCATACCTGGCTAATTTTTTTTGGATTTTTAGTAGATTCAGGGTTTCACTTTGTTGACCAGGCTGGTCTTGGATTCCTGACCTCAGGTGACTCACCTGCCTTGGCCTCCCAAAGTGCTGGGATTACAGGCATAAGCCATCAAGCCCAGCTCAATGTGGATTTTTTTAAACTTTTTGTTTTGAAATAATTATATGTTCAGAGAAATTTAGGCAGAGTATTATAGGACATATCAAGAAACAAGAATTTTATTTTCTATGCAATGATGAACTAATTGTATAAATAAGAAAAGAAGAAAAGTAAACATAGCAGCCATTAATTTGGTAACTATATAATCCCAGGACAGGCAGAACTCTGCTATCCTCAAATCTCAATAGCTTAATGCAAGAAATACCTCTTTCTCCCTCAGGTGATATGTACCACTTCTGGACATTAATCTAGGCAAAGATTTTATGTGTGTTTAAAAATACAAAACGTACTTATTTTATGGGAGAACTGTGAGTGTAGTGGTTAACAAACGTTCCTGTGGGTGTGTGCTCCTGTGATTACCAGAGCAGAAGGACAGCAGCACACACCTGGCATACAGGTACTTCAGGCTCCCGACCAGAAGTGATATATCATATCTGCTCATATCTGCTAAAGGATGTTATAAATCCACACCTAATGTCAAAGGGGGAGGGACTTACAAGCTTACTCGATGTTCAGAAGAAGGAGGAAATTTGTGAATGCTCCTAATCACTATGAAAGTGAACATTAGTATACTCTCTTCACAAAAAATCGAATAAGCTATTTATTAAGCAGCCACGTTTAATTACACTGACATTAAATTAATAACGTGTGCTGGGCCTGTTTGTGGGCATAGCAGTGTATTATCTTACATGAAAAATGAGTATGTACATCAAATACAAATTGTGCGTGCGTGTGTGTGTGTGTGTGTGTATTATCGCTTCTTTTTTTTGAATGATGGACTATTGCTTCTTTTTTTTCCACCTAGCTGGATGAGCAAGAAAAGTCGAATGTGTGTTAATCACGAATATATTATAATTCTAATTCTATTGGGCAATCTGGTATTGACAGTAATTTTAGGCCTGTAGAAACAATCTGCTAACACATTAGGCTTTTACTACCTTTGTATCCAAGATTAACGTCACTGTCTTGTAATATGGCTCAACTGAGGTTTATTTTACTACTTTTAGACAAGGCAGTGGGGTGATCCTCATAATAATCAAAATAAAATTTGGCTTAATGATGGCACCACTACACCACTAGTCTGTGGAACTTCTTACTGAATCTATCCCTTAAACAAAGGATAAAAACATTGATGATTGATGACCTATCCAAGCCAATCCACTTATTCAAAGACCTGGTGGTAGCAATTAAAAAAAAAAAAAGCCATCAGGTAGTTTATCTCACTTACTTCTTATAACGGAGCTGTGAAAACATTATTATCAGCAATGAGTGGAAACCAAATTTGAACACACCCTGTCTGACTGCAAAGCCGACGTTTTAACCACTAAATCAATTTTGTTTTTTTTTTTGGTTCGAATAAAGGTTGATTATTAACTAAAAAAATCAAATCATTATTGTCAGATTGTAACCTAAGATAAGAAGTATTACCCATTCCCCCAAACTCTTGCTTAAAATCCTTTCAGTTTATGAAAAAATGAAAGAAACTCATTGGTAGATGATAAATTTTGGCTTAGTGGACATGTTGTTTACCATTTTAATGTGTGTGTGTGTGTGTGTGTGTGTGTGTTTCAGTTTTCAAGTCTGATTGTTAAATATACATTCACATTAGTTACTGCTAGAGACATTAATCCTTGAAGAGGCAAAACTAAAAAAAAAATTTTTTCTGAAAAAGGCATCACAAAAGTATCACCATAGAAGATGAAATACAAATGAAAGCATCCATCCGTTTTTATTTGAAAATAGTGAATATAATATCAAATGATATTAGAAGTGAAAATGATCTAGCATCATTTCTAGTTCAACACCTTCCTGTGTCAGAGAAGGTTCTTCATTGCAAGAACCGAATTTTACAGAGAAGACTGACTTCCCCAGTGATGTACAGTTGCCTTGTGTAAGAATAGCTTGATAATGTTTCCAGCTGAACTGAAGAGCCCCAGTGAGTAACAGTGGGTCACATATATTTGTGTATACTACATCGTGGGACTTTAAATAAGTGTTTCTGGGTCTAGCTAAAGCTGTGAACTGATGAAATAATACAAGCCTTCAGTATTCTGAGACCATATGCCTCAGTTTTGTTATGACTTCAAAAGAAAAATTAATTACATCTTTCCTGAATCACAAATACATACTTCTGTCCAGGTACATTTTACTGAGCACAAAGAGAAAGTGATTCATCAACTCAGATGTACATGCAATGAATTAGAAAAGGATCAAACCACCTATGGCTAAATAAAATTATGGA
This sequence comes from Aotus nancymaae, assembly GCF_030222135.1. Classification (NCBI taxonomy): domain Eukaryota; kingdom Metazoa; phylum Chordata; class Mammalia; order Primates; family Aotidae; genus Aotus; species Aotus nancymaae. Next base: position 69,952,695 of record NW_026988422.1, on the reverse strand, counting down.
CTTGCAATAGTTTTCTGACCTGTATCCATCAAAATGTCAAAAGGATATTAGTAGACAGCAGGCACGCAACCTGAAAACAATGGGGCAACTATTAATCTCTTACTCTGCTTGATTCTGCTTTGGGCAAATGGGACACAAACTATATATGAGCCCAGAATGAGAAACACTGATTTACAAAGATCAATGCTTTTGACTTCTCATTCCTTGGGAGGAACTGTTTCTGTTTGTTCTAGAAACACACTGTGATCAGCTTCTCAATCATCTGGTACTCAGTGACTCTGTTTACCTCTGGATCCTGTAGTGGCAAAAATATGGACATTGAAATCAATAACCCTAAAAGCACATTCCAGCTTTCAAGCTAGCTCTTGAAAAAAAAAAAGTCTAAGCCCCACTCTTTTTTTCATAAGTAAAAGCAAGGAAATAGTATCTACGTCCCAAAGTGTCCATGAGAACTAAATATGATATATGTAAAGAATATAAAAAGTAGTCAATACATGAAGGTATGTCATTATTATCCTTATTTGAGGCTCATGTTACGTGAAACTGTAGCACACCCAGAAGTGAAGAAAAACAAAACAGAACTTTGCTTACTGAGATATTTCTAGAAGAAAAGGGAAAATAGGAATGTAGTTTAAAAAGAAAGGAAGTGTCTCCCTCAGTGGACAGACTATGCCTTAAGGTTTATTGTAAGAACCACAATTTTGCTAAAGACAACACCAGAAAACTCTTCCTTTCATGGGTGCTGAATCTGCTAGTAATTCCTTAGGCAGTAACTCTACATTATTAAATGTAGAAGTAAAGTTAAATGATGCTGAATCATAGATTACCTGCTTTTGATATAGATCACCTTTGAGGATTTAAATTCCATACATATTCTAGATTACTGTGTTGAAGTCTTTATATTCCCCTCAACTGGCTTTTTGAATTGTTTTGAGAACTCATTCGGATGTGTCAGAAGGCAAAGAAAGCATGCATTTAGGAATTCATAGGAAGTGAAGTCACAGTTTCAGTACCCCAGCTTTCCTATAAAAATGTTCCTTTTTAAATAATTGGTGTGCTTCCTCTGTGACCACACATACTCAGACAGAAACTATATTAAAATGTAGTCTTTGGAATTTGCATTTTATTGTTCAATAAATTCTTATTTGTGCATAGGTATATGTACATATATATGTGTGTGTGTATATAAAAATATATAATATATATATATGCAGTTCAGAATTTAAACATTAGGCATTCCCTCATGAAACTAATGCAATTCTTATTCTATAAGTAAATAATATTGAGACAATAAAAATGTGTGAATGGTAAATATAAAAAAGAGATACATTTCAAACTGAACGGAAAAAAATCTTAGATTTGAAAGGATAGCTATATAGTAGGAAAACTAATCCAAGGAGTTGGAATCATGCACAAGAAACATTCAAGACAAGCAAAACTAACAGGGTTTCAAAAACAAAACAGCACAAGCAAATATCTGCTATGTATATTGTGTTTTACATATTTTGTTTCATTTTCACCTCATGGTAGCTCAGATAGCTAGACATTATCTCCCTTCTACTGAGAGAGAAAAGAAGGCTCAGGCACTTTGAATATTGCATCATTAGTCTGCTAGAATAAATATTCATTACTAGAGTAAGATATATCTGTACCAAAGTTAATGATTTTCATTTGAATGTTTGTTTTCTGCCTATACCTAGAGGTCTCAATCCTCTTGAATTCAGCATGTTAAAAATTCAACTTCACCGATGTATAACTTACATAACATAAATTGTGTCTATTTAACTTGGAAAATTTCATAACTTTTGAAAGATATACATGCTTCTGAAGCAACTACTGCAATTAACATACAGATTTTCCTCACATCTGAAAGATTTTTCCTACTTGTTTGCAATCCCTCACCCTCTTCATTATCAGACAGAGAAAAATCCACTGATCAGCTGTCTGACATTATAGATTAGTGTGAATTTTATACAATTTTATAAAAATTGAATAAGACTGTATTCTATTTCGTATGGCTTCTTTCACTCAACAAAGTGATTTTGAGACATATACATGTCGTTGCATGTATTACGAGTTTGACCATTTTTGCCCTACAATAATACTACATTGTATAAATATACCTCATGCTGTTTATCCAGTCAACTTTTAGAAATTTGGATTGTTTCTCATGTTTGGTCATTATAAATAATGCTGCTATGCACATTCATGAAACTCTTTATGTGATCACATGTTTTTGTTTTGCAAAAACATAAGTGAAAAAAAAATACCTAGGAGTTGAATGGACTGTTCTTAAAGTAATATATGTTCAACTTGTAGAGAAACTTCCAAAGAGTTTTCAAAATTAATCACATCATTTTATACTCCCTCCAACAGCATATGAGAGTTTCTATTGTGACACACTGAGGCTAGCCCTTGATATTATCAGTTTTTAAATTACTAGCCACTCAGTAATTACAGGGGAGTATCTCATTGCGGTTTTAATTTGCATACCCTAATAACTAACTAATAATGTTGAGAATCTTTTTACTTGCTTATTCGCAATTCATATATCTTCTTTGTGAAATGCCAAATCAGTATTATACACATTTTTTCAAAATTGAATTGATTGTCTTTTCATTTGTTAGCATTCTTTACATGTTATGGATACACCCTTTTGTTAGATAATGTATTTTCTCCAAGTCTGTCTTTTAACAGTGTATATTTTCTCTTTACTTATGTGCCTTTACAACAGCAAAATGTTTTAATTTTGAAGCTATCAGTGATTACTTTTTATGATTAATTTGATGTATCATAGCTGGGAACCTTGTATAATATAATGATTTTCTCTAGAAGTTCAATTAAGTTTGCTTTTATGTTTCTATTTTTAATCTGTTTTACGTTCAGTTTTTGTGTATTATGAGAGGTGATGGACTTCCTCCTCCATCTCGTCTCTTCTCCTCCTCCTTCCCCTTCTCTATAATTGAAATTTTCTTGTAAATACATTGTTTAATTTTTGCTGCTTGTATGTTGAAGCTTCTTCTAACATACAGATTAGTTGCTTCAGAACTATTCGTTAAAAAGGCTTTCCATTCTCCATTGGATTGTCTTGGCACCTTTGTGAAAACTTGATTGACTCTATACGTGTGAATCTATTTCTGGATTCTTTCTCTTTATGCTTACACCATATTATTTTTATTATTGAAGCTTTATAAGTAATCTTTAAAATAAGATAAATAAATCTTCCATATTTGTACTTCATTTTAAAAACTACTTTCAGCTAGTCTCTATTCTTTGCAATTCCTCATATTTTGGAATCACTTTATAAATTTAATCACAACATATTATTAGGATATGAATAAGGTTATGGTGACTTACAGATGAATTTAAATAAAATTGATAATAATATTGAGCTTTTGGACATGCATGCATGTACACATTTCTAGTGATATTACATTTTCTAAGCAACATTTTGAAGTTTTTAGAGTAGGAGAGCCTTTCAGTATTATACATAACTTGGTAAAGTTATTACTAAGAATCTTGTATTTTCTTACGCCTTTATAATTGAAATTTTCTTTTAAATACATGGTTTAATTGTTTGCTGCTTGTATATTGAAGTTTTAACTATACTGCAGTGCAACCAACCATGACCTGCCTTCAGGATAAAGCTGAACAAATGAGAAACTCATTCTTTCCAAATTTTGACAACCTTCCAAAGACAGCCTACTATCGTTCACTCACTTTTTTTGTAAGCTTATCTGTGGGAAAAAAAAATGCTCTTTTAGTAGTTTACTCCACTATTCCAGTACAGAGCTATTGCAATGATAGCTTTTTATAATTTGCAAATGGCAAATATTTTTAAAGTATTTGAAAAAAAGGATATTTAATTTCGTTCCAGAAAATGAAATTCACAAATATTGTTCCCTATTCACTTAAAAATAAGCAAATTTTGTCATACCTTTGTGGTTAAATGAAATACATATTTTAAAAAGTGATTAAGTATACAAATTGGTTGGAAGATTCTACTTCTGCCTAGGATGTATAAAGCTTGAAAGACCACTTCTTCCCCCTTAACAGCAAGAAAAGATCAGATGACATAACATTTCTTAATTGTGTCAGAGAGCTGATCTAATGGAGCTGTTACTTACTCTGAAATGTAAAGCAAGGTAGGTATCTCCAAGGCCAGCAAGGCCAGAGGCTCTGACTCACTGTGGCAGAGCACAGAAAGAGGACCCCCTTTACGATCTGGAAAAAGAATTTAGCTAACACAGATAATACATTGCTGGTGTCCAAGTATGGACTATTGTGAAAGTATAGCACTGCCGACATAAACGCCTACTCATAGTCTCTTTTCCATAAACCCCCACTGAATACCCGCAAAAAATGCAGGGTGGCCAGACACTGGAGAAAGCCTCTTTCAGTGGTAAATTCTTAGAGAAGGGGAGGAGCTGCTGCTGCAGGAAAGACACGCGTCCCCGCCAGCCCTCCTCCCAAACTCTTCTAGGAAAGAAAAACATCAAAGTGCTTGGAACTGTTGCAAACTTTATCACCAAGCGCACAGAGAAAGTTGCAGTGTGGCTAAGAGAATGGTAAAAGGAGAAATTCTCTATCCCTGGATGGGGTAGAGGGCAGCAGAGAATCATCCTAGATCCAGAAATGTAAATGATCTCCTGTCCTGAGGAGAAAGAAAGAAATCAGTCTGCTACATAAGTCTTATCAAAGATATGAGGCACATTGACAGCCATAGGGAAGAATAAAGCCTCAACCCAGGAACCCAGGAGTTCAGGGCCTGCCTAAGACAAAAGCTGGACTAGAATTCCAGACTTTCTGCTCCTAGCACCAGGCTAGTGAGCTTGTTGTCACACACAACCTATTGCTGGAATGGGTCAAGAGCAGAAGGATCATGTATGTAGGGAAGACCTAAAGCCACAGGTGGTGGATTACTCCCTCCCTACCCCTCACCACCTCTAAGTACAAAATTGCAATGAGGTAATTGGAAGCCAGGAGTTTGCTGAAGATAACTACATTAGTTACCTACTGCTGCAAAACAAATTATCCCAAAACTTCGTGGCTTTAAACAACGCACATTTATTATCACACAGATTCTGTGAATCAGGAATTCGAGAGTTGCTTGACTTCCAGCTTTCAGCTTAGAGTCTCATAAAGTTATAATCAAATTCATTTTGTGCCTGCAGTCTCCTAAACCTCTGACTGGGACTGTAATTTAGTCCTTTTGCAGGACATATCAAATATTTTAAGAAATCAAATGTAGTTCCATATTCTGTCAACAAAAAATGGAAATTTAAATGAAGCCGTGCTATTTACAATGAAACCCTCAGATATGAATTGAACAATATGAGTTTCAAATCTGAATACTGAAAAGTTTAACATGGTTAAACAAAACAAAACAAACTGAGAAACCTAAGCCCACGGAGAGATATATCATGTGAATGAATTGAAAGACCTAATATTGTTGAGATATCCATTTCCCACAAACTAGCCTATCCATTCAACACAATCTCAATCAAAAAAACCAAGCTGAATTTCTGAAGATCAGCTGGCTGAGTCTGAGTATTCTATGGTAAAATAAAGGAAACAGAAGAGTCAAAACAAAGAAAGACAAAGTTGGAAGACTTATACTAGCTGATTCCGAGACTTACTATAAAGGCACAGTAATCCAGAGACTATAGTCTTGGCAAAAAGATACATATTTAGATTAATAGAGGCACAATAAAGACTACAAAAAAGACATGCAGATGTATGGCCCATTTATTCTGGACAAAGGTGCAAGGCAATTCTAAGGTGAAATAATAATATTTTTCAAAACGGATTCTAGAACAATTGAATGTCCAAATAACAATAAATGACCCTCAACCCATATCTCATACCTCAAAGGCCTCATCTTAAGCCCTAAAATATAAAATTACTAGAGGCAACCACTGAATAGAAATCTTTTTGCTCTTGGAAGAGACTTAGACACAATACCAAAAGCATGGACTATAGATGTAAAAACTTCATACATTTGATTTTAAAATCTTTCTTCCATTGGCATTGCTAAGAAAATGAAAATAAAAGCTGCAAATTGGAACAAAGTTTTGTATAACAAATATTTAAGAAGCCATTTGTATCCAGAATATCTTAAGAAATCTCAACGAGCGATTCTATGAAACAACCCAGTAAAAGATCGGACACATTTTTGAACAGACAGTGCACAAATGAAGATATATAGCACAAATGAACACACGAAAAAGTGCTCCACATTATTAGTCATTAGGCAAATTCAAATTAAAACCACGATGTGATATACTACATGTCAATTAGAAGCAATTAAAAAAAATCCTGATTAAATCAAGAGCTGGTGAGGATGCAAATTAAATGATGCTCTCATAGACTGTTAGTTGGAATGAAAATGATATAGATTCTTTGCAAAACAATTTACCAGTTTCTTATAAAGTTAAATACATGCTTATCACACAACCCAGAGATTTTACTCCTAGGTCATCATTATTCAACATAAATAAAAAATGACGTTCATATAAACATACACACAGAAATTGAATAAAAATGTGTATAGAGGCTTTATTCATAGTTATCCCAAACTAAAACCAACTCAAATGTTCTTCAGTGGATGCAGGGATAAACACTGAGGGGCATCCATTTAAAGAAATACTCTTCAGTATTAAAAATGAATAAACTACTGGCACACACTTTTTGTGTATTAGAATGCATTGTATGTGTATTGTGAGGAAGATCAAATCTCCAAAAAGGTAGAGGGAAAATTTGGAGGGTTGATGGAACTGTTCCACATCTCAATTGCTGCCTGCATAGCTGTATGTATTTGTCAGAATTCATAGAAAAAGTTTGAATTTTAGTGTATTAAATTATACCTTAATAAACTTGGTTTCCTATTAAAAAACCTGAATGGAGTGAACTAGAAAATAATGAACGTTTGAATATTTCAATGCTCAGCATGACCGTGGGGGCTATAATTACATAGTGAGATATTTAGGTTTATGTAGTGTGGAACAAATGCAGTGATACCGGTATGATGTATTGACAACTCAAATACTACAAGTAGTGTTGCCGTTAAAAAATTAGAATTTCTAAAATATGCAAGATTCTCAGCAAACTTTAAAACAAAAGTACAACATTTTCACATTTAATCACATTTTATATGGTGGTTACATTTCTAGAAAGCTCACTGTATATTACTGCCATACACCAATGTTTAATGTTGACATGAAAATGTAATTTGATTTTAGGTTCAGAAAAATCAGATGATGATTCTATTGTGATTTAGAGCAGAGAGTTTCAGGCCAGATTTTTTGAGCTCAAATCTTGGCTCTGCTACTTACCCACTCTGTGATCTTGAGCAAATTATTTAAATCTCTGTGTGCCTTGGTTTTCTCATCTGTAAAATGGAAATGGTAATATGAATCTAGTGTACTACATTATACCTTAAAACTTGACTTCCAATAAAAAACCTGCACTGAGTGAATAGAGAATAATACACATTTCAATATTTCAATACTCAGTGTGACACTGGGGGCTATAATTACATAGTCAGATGGTTAGTTTTGTGCAGTGTGGAACAATGCAGATATACAGGTATGATGTGTTGACAACTCAAATGCTACATCCACACAATACACATAACATACATGCTGATACACAATTAGCATGCATCATATGTGGATTGTGTGGGTATCAGCATGTATCTTACATGTATTGTCTATCTTCATTTCCTCATGAATCCTATTGTGATTTATGAGGAGTAAATGACTTTTCTTTGTAAAAGTACTTAGAATTCCTTGCCCATCATAGGTGCTAGAAAAGCATTCTCAGAGTTATCTGGCTCTTGGTTACAACCTATGCGTTTTTGCTTTACCTGGGAAGTCTTACAGGAGAAAATTGCACCCCTCACACCAGAATAGAGGCACAGCCAGTGCATTGCAGCCCCTGTAGGGAGCTATAGTCAAGATCTCAGGCCCACTGGCTGGTCATACTCTTACGCATGTTGTCCTGGTGACTTCTTTCCTAGATCTGTTCATCTGAGGCCTCTGTCCAGGTCTACTTGTAGAAGAGGAGTGAGACATCCTGATGACACTTTTCCCCACTCTGACTCTGTACCCATCTGAGGGTTTATGAAACCACTGGAGCGTTTTGTCCTGACCTCCCTTGACAGTAAGTTGACCTCCACATCTCTCTGCCGGTCCACCTGACTCTTGGCCTGCATGTCATTCTCTGGATGAAAATGAAGTAGAGGGTCTGTGCTTTTTCAGGATTTAGACTCTTGCTTGTGCCATTGCAGCAAGTAAGACTTTCCTCTTTCATTTTTGGCTTGTGAGGTTTTAAAATTTCTTAACATCTGACAGCTCGGCTCTCTTCCAGCCCAGGCGAGTTCCTGACATTATCGTGGTTAACAGTTATTATAATTATTATTATTACTATGTATAATTATAAACAGTTTGTTCTGTTGATGGGTATATCTGGCCAGATATTTGATTATTCTGCAGAATATTGAAAATATATTTACTCTACTGCACTGGCCCTTGCATTGCAGTAAATAAGTGTTTGTGGCCTATACCCATTAAATGTTAAGAACATGCTGGAATCATAGTAACTGAAAAACACTTTGATCTTACTAGCAAAATGCCCCCAGGAGGAGCAGTCCTCGCCTTTGATAACCAGCACACTACACTATTAACTCTCCTCAAGAAAGTCTCTGATTCTCACTGGTTTCTCCTGGGACTATGGAAAAAGAACACCATTCTACACTAGTTAGGCAACCCCTCACACAGATCTCCAAATTTGTACATTACCATTGTCTATTACTCTGACATACGGTAAATTTTTGAGTTTGGTATTTACAAACATCTTTGTTCTTAAAAATAAGATAATGCCACCGTTATTGGCATTTAACAACATTTTAACTTCTTTTAAATACTACTAAGAATATAAATTGCACATCTACTCGTATATTTACTTTCTACAACCATAGGTAACCTGTGGCTTTCTTAGAAGTTTTAATAGGCATAGATTTTTATTTTCTTTCAGATATATTTTGGCTGCAGTTCCTTATTTAATAGTCAAAACTGTATATTTTACACAGCAATGAAGACCCAAAGTCAATGGCAATAATGGGTCAAACAAACAAGAAGATGACTTGAACATGAAACACAAATGAAATTGCCTTATTATTACTCATGTATTTTGGAAGAAAAACACACACATTCATTTTCCTTCCCAGGAGGTTTTCAATAGGTTTTAGGTGAATACTAGTTTGGGAAGTAAACACACTTTTGGTTTTTTGCAGTATTCGGAAAACAATTTTTCCATGTACTAAGAAGTGTTAATAATTTCTGAAATAGGCCATATTAAAATTATTACCATGGTCAAGTGGTCCTCAGCAAATCTCACTGAAATGCTTTTTCTAAAATTGGAATGGCTTTTATTTATCCCAGGGAGCACAAGCCTGAGAATCAGAGCACCCAGATCTCATCCCAGGGCCTGCTCTAAATGAGCTCACTGTCTTATCTAGAGAAAGATATAAGTCATTCAGTCACCAACACACCAGGAAGGAGGGTCTTCTAAACATAGCCTAAAGATAACAAATCAGGTCAAAGAAATTTTATTATTATTAAAAGACTGATAATATAACTGCAAAGGCATTACATAACTATATAATACCTGATATTTGTTACTAAATAATGGAGAGCATAAACGCTCTAAGAGTAATAACAACCAAATTACATACGAGTTGAGTACGATAAGTAATTAGTTTTGTCAAAAGCTAAAATAGAGTATGGTAGACAGTGATATATTTTCCAGAATGGCAACTTTAAGCAAGCAAAACAAACTAATAAACTAATAAAAGGCAAAACAAACTAATAAACCAAAAAAAATATTTTTTTCTCACTGAGTAAAATCAGCAGGTACCTGATATCAACATGGCTTATGAGTGATGTTAGCCTTGGTCACGTGGATTGGCTGGTTTCTACCGGGTTACTCTCCATAAAGTTACTTTTTTAAAAAAATTCTCCATTCTCTATTTATTTATTGGGACAGAGTTTCCCTCTTGTTACCCAGCCTGTCATGTGCACTGCAACCTCCACCTCCTGGGTTCAAGCAATTCTCCTGTCTCAGCCTCCTGAGTAGCTGGGATTATAGGCACGCACCACCATGCTTGGCTAATTTTCTATTTTTTGTAGAGATGGGGTTTCACCATGTTGGCCAGGCTGGTCTCGAACTCCCGACCTCAAGTGATCTGCCCACCTCAGCCTCCAAGATGCTGTATTTTAAAAAGATTAGATTAAAAGTTCAAATTAAAAAGTGCATGTGTGTGTGCGCACACATGTGTATGTAGATAATTACATATACAATTGTATCAATTTTGATTAGAATTTATATAGCCATTAAAGTGACTTGTTACTTCTTACTTTTCACTTGTAACAATGATTTGAAAATATATTTTACTTCTCAAAAAATACTTGAGTTCTGTTAGCACCAGGTAAATATGTAATAAATCTCTTTTTTATTTTATTTTGAAAAGGGAAATATTACACTTTAATGATGTATGAGTCTATACATAATGTAATATTGAAATAGATGTAGTTTTAACAAACTTTGGAATAATGTTAAAAGCCAGTGAACCTGAATTTTAGCTTGGTCTCTCCAAACAAGCACTTTATCACTAAAGTGCCCAGAAACACACAATGCCTCGTGTTTCTAATAGTTACTTCCTCTTTTAAAATGTCCCAATTTAATTAAGAAAAAGCCTCAGTACTTGCTCAATAAATAGGTGCTAAATGGATGAAAGAATCAATGAATTGCTGGAGTCTAAAATCTTTCCTTTAAACTCCTTCCTGGAATATATAATCCTGCTTCTATTTATTTACCGAGTACAGTTTACTACTTTTAAACAGAGAATCCTGGACTTATAAGGTTTTCAACCTGAAGAAATATGGATATGGTCTAGGGAAAAAAATCATCTTAGGGACATAGAGAATCTGAGTGGGTACTCCCACAACCCTCAATTTTCCAGTAACAGGATTGGGATCTCAAGACTTTATTACTATTTTCTCCTGTGTATATTTGATCTTATTTTGTCAACTAAGTTGCAGTCTCATTAAGGCAACGATACTCTTACTTATTTTTGTCCCAACCTTTACTTTCACTAATTGACAATATATTCCATAAATACCTCCTTATTGACGAATTTCTGCTAAGCTAGTACCTCAATTCTTGATACAGCAAAAGGTGGAATGGGGGTTTAAAAAAGGACATTTAAAAAATAATAGAAATAATAAAACATAAAAGGAAATATAAATAAACATCTCCTTTCCCCAAAAAATGTCCTCCTTCTAATGGTTTCCAATCTTAGAAAATGTCATCAGTACCATTGACTTTTTGCTCAAGCCAGAAACTGGGGTGCAACATTTGAGAGGCATTAAGATGGAGAGACTGAGATGTTGGCAATTTCCTAAATGATGGATATATTGGTGTGTTTACTGGAATAATTCACAGAGTTATTATGACTCACATTCCATCCTCAGGTTCATTTGACCCATGCAAGACATTACGACACATTGAGGAAGGTGCTCAGTGTTTTCACAGTACTATATTCTTGAGTAAGCAGAAAATCAGCAAGATACAATTAAAAGGATGGATTCAGAATTCACAGACTTGAATTTGTGAAACACCCCTGACACATACAATGTGACCTCACCTAAATTATTTAGTTTTCCTCGACTTACGCATGTAGCTACAGAAAAGGTATCTGCAAAGTAAGTGAGCAAATCTAAATATTCACACCCTAAAATGTAAGAGAAGAAACAGTAATGGTACTTTTATCTTACAAAACAGGATATAATGCCAAGCAAATAATAATTATGTACAATATGGCAGTGTTTGTTTAATTAATGCTCCTGAGAAGTTCCTTCACCTTACTATTTTAGTTGCATGTGCTACTTTGAAACAAGGTGGTAATTGACATATTATGTTTTGTAGATTTATAAACAAATAGCAGAACTGCCAAACTATTGTCAGTCTATTGAAAACTGTAGGGGTAGTGATTTTCTTTTCATTCTTTTTTTTTTTTTTTTTTTTTATTGCATTCTTTTCATTCTTAAGACATATCTCTGAAAAAAACAAGAGGTCACATCCTTTCAGTAAATTCCCACAAAAATTTCCTATTATTTATGTCATTATATTTACAGTACATTTATAAGTCTGCAAAATGATAATATATTAATTTTATTTAATTTAGTCCTTCCCTCCCCAGTCTTTTCTTGTGACATATTGTAATGGACTTATTATTAAAATAAGAAGGCTGATTATAATAGAAAATGGTTATTACAGAATAAATAACTTTGATAATGCCTTTTGGATTTCGAAAATTAAAATGATTCCTAAAATAATTTTTTCTATGTCTTCCTACTTTTCTGATGAAATATTGGGGACTTGATATACAATTACACTTCCATAATATTATACCAGAAATGTGAATTTTTGTATCATTGCCAACATATCAAAAAATAAACTAGAGAAACATTGAGGTGTTAAAAAACAGGCTAGTATACTGATACATATACTTTTTCTAATATACACATATATATACATATCTAGAGTATTCAGCAGATGGAGAGATGACTAAGACTAGAGTAAATGTTCTAGAGCAAGGGTCAACATGGCACCTACTATGTAAAACATTTTTTTGGAACACAAACATGCTCTTTTATGTAAATTTTGTCTGTGACTGATCTCAAGTAACAACAGGAGAGTTAAGTAGCTGCAACAGAAACTCCATGACTCACAAAGCCAGAATTCTTTGCTATATGGCCCTTTATAGAAAAGTTTGCTAATCCATGGTCCAGATGAGTGATTCTCAAAGCCTAGTACCCAGATGAGTAGCATCATCATAAGCTAGAAATCTCTTAATGCAAATTATTAGGCTCTGCCTAAAACCTACTGAATCAGTATCTCTGAGGGAGGGACCCAGCAGCTTGTATTTTAAGAAGTGCCCCATTGGATTTTGATCCATGGTAATGTTTGAAAATTACTGCTCCATAGTAAACAATATGTTTAAGAAACAGGCAAGACAGCCAAGTCAGGAAGACATCTGTGACTCAGAGTCTATGGCTCTGACCAACATCACAGAGCTGATATAAACTACATATGCCAGGTCAGAAATTATTAATGGATGCAAAATTAAGACGCAGCTTAGGACTAATATATGGCACAAATCTGGCCTTCCTTCACATTTCCAGTCTTCCTAAAGCTACAACAAGCCACCACTGCCTCTGGCCCTGGCCACTGCAAAAACCATCCAACTGGTCTTTTCTCTTCATTTATCCTCTATGTAACAATCCAGTGACTGTTTTGAAATATAAGCTAACTGTATTCAAAATCCTCCAAAATCAGCTCATGTAATTAAAATTAAAAAAATTAAAATTTCCTTCATAGCTTTTTCCCACCCAAGTGAAAGCTTTGGGCTTTCTGTTCACTCTAGTGAGAATGCCTTCTCAAAGGTGTATCTCTGTGATATTGTAATATACCTATCTTATATACTCAACTCTTCTCACATGACTCTTCTGCATAAAAATCTTCCCTGACTTACCTATCTAAAATAGCTACCACTTTAAATGGATGAATCACATGGTAGGTGATTTATCCCAATAAATCTCTAAAAAAGAAAAACTAAAGGTGAAGGCTTTCTACAATATACAATGTTCCGTGTGATTACATTCATATTTACACCATAAAATTAAATCAGATAATACCTAAGAGTTCATAGCACAGGCCCTGAGTTTTAATAACAGCTCAAAATTATTTACTATTATATTTTATTATACACATCATATATTATTATGTTATTACAAATTTTTTCCTATTATGGCCATCATATAATCATACTATTATTATGATGTCAGCCTCATTTAAGCTGAATCCTGAGGACATGTTGTTGGATAAGAGATTACTTAAATCGAAATAAGAGAAAGAGTTTTTATGGTGTTAGGTCTTATGTTTCTTTAATTCATCTGGAGTTAATTTTAGCGTAAGGTGTCAGGAAGGGGTCCGGTTTCTGCTTTCTGCACATGGCTAGCCAGTTTTCCCAACACCATTTATTAAACAGGGAACACTTCCCCCATTGCTTGTTTTTGTCAGGTTTGTCAAAGATGAGATGGTTGTAGATGTGTGGCATTGCCTCCAAGGCCTCTGTTCCATTGGTCTATATCTCTGTTTTGCTACCAGTACCATGCTGTTTTGATTACTGTAGCCTTGTAGTATAGTTTGAAGTTAGGTAGCGTGACGCTTCCAGCTTTGTTCTTTTTGCTTAGGATTGTCTTGGTTATGTGGGCTCTCTTTTGGTTCCATATGAAGTTTAAGGTAGTTTTTCCCAGTTCTGTGAAGAGGGTCATAGGTAGCTTGATGGTGATAACATTGAATCTGTAAATTAATTTGGGCAGAATAGTCACTTTCACAATATTGGTTCTTCCTAACAATGAGCATGGAATGTTTTTCCATCTGTTTGTGTCCTCTCTGATTTCCTTGAGCAGTGGATTGCAGTTCTCCTTGAAGAGGTACTTCATGTCCTTTGTTGGTTGTATTCCTAGGTATTTTATTCTCTTTGTAACAATTGTGAAAAACCCTGGAAGAAAACCTAGGAATAATCATTCAGGACATAGGCATAGGCAAGAACCTCATGACTATAACACCAAAAGCATTGGCAACAAAAGCCAAAATAGACAAATGGGATCTAATTAAACTCCAGAGCTTCTGTACAGCAAAAGAAACAATCATTATAGTGAACTGGCAACCAACAGAATGGGAAAAAAATTTTTGCAATCTACCCATCTAACAAAGGGCTAATATCCAGAATCTACAAGAACTTGAATAGATTTACAAGAAAAAACAAACAATCTGATTCAAAAGTAGGCAATGGATATGAACAGACACTTTTCAAAAGAACACATATATGGGCCAACAAACATATGAAGAAATGCTCATCATCACTGGCCATTAGAGAAATGCAAATCAAAACCACACTGAGATACCATCTCACGCCAGTTAGAATGGCGATCATTAAAAACTCTGGAGACAACAGATGCTGGAGAGGATATGGAGAAATAGGAATACTTTCACACTGTTGGTGGGAGTGTAAACTAGTTCAACCATGTGGAAGACAGTGTGGTGATTCCTTAAGGACCTAGAAATAGAAATTCCATTTGACCCAGCAATCCCATTACTAGGTATATATCCAAAGGATTATGAATTGTTCTATTATAAAGACACATGCACATGTGTGTTCATTGGGGCCTGTTTACAATAGCAAAGACCTAGAACCAACTCAAATGCCCATCGATGATAGACTGGACTAGGAAAATGTGGCACATATACACCATGGAATATTATGCAGCCATAAAAGACAATGAGTTCATGTCCTTTGTAGGATCATGGATGAATCTGGAAACCATCATTCTCAGCAAACTGACACAGGAACAGAAAATCAAACACTGCATGTTCTCACTCATAGGCTGGTGTTGAACAATGAGAACACATGGGCACGGGGAGGGGAGCATCACACACTGGGGTCTATTGGGGGGACTAGGGGAGGGATAGCGGTGGGTGGGAAGGTTGGAGAGGGATAACATGGGGACAAATGCCAGATATAGGTAAGGAGGGGCGTGGAGGCAGCAAACCACATTGCCATGTATGTACCTATGCAACAATCCTGCATGATCTGCACATATACTCCAGAACCTAAAGTGCAATAAAAAATATATATGTATCAAGACTACCTTGAGAATGACTTTCACTTTATTTCCCTATGGTTCATTTCCCTTTCTTCCTTCCTTCCTTTTCTTTCCCTCTTTCTTTCTTTCTTTTTTCTCTTTCTTTCTTTCCTTCTTTCTTTCTTTCCTTTCTTTCTCTTTCTTTCTTCCTTCCTTTCTTTCTTTTCTTTCTTCTTTCTTTCTTTTCCTTCCTTCTTTCCTTCCTTCCTTACTTGCTTTTCCTTCCTTCCTTCCTTTTCCTTCCTTCTCTCTCTCCTTCCTTTCTTTTTCCTTCCTTTTTTTTTTTCTTGATACTGTGTCCTGATGCAGCATCTTGGTGCAACGTTATGCTGGGATTCATTGCCAAAAATACTTCTTAGAGTAGGACTATGAATAGATATAAAGTC
The DNA here is from genome assembly GCF_030222135.1 of Aotus nancymaae. Taxonomy (NCBI): domain Eukaryota; kingdom Metazoa; phylum Chordata; class Mammalia; order Primates; family Aotidae; genus Aotus; species Aotus nancymaae. The sequence goes on along the minus strand of NW_026988422.1, from coordinate 69,936,536 downwards.
TTTCTGATAACTCTCAGATGATTTTAGAAGGAATCCAGGTTTAATAAACTTTGTCTTGGAATTGGGACCTGACTGAAACTGAACAAAAGTACCTCACTAAATCAGCTGTGTCCCTTGTGTAACTAAATTATGTATTGCACAAAGAGACAAGGTGTCCTTTAATGTCAAAGCAAATGGTATCAGGAAGTTAAAAAACAGAAAGTTGAAACAGGAAGTTAAAAATTTCCTAAATGCCTACTCAATCTATGAATATGTATATATATAAAATAAGAAACTGCATATGAAATAAAGAAAATAAAGAAAGGTAGAAAGAAAGAGAAGAGGAGAAGGAAAGAGAAGAAAGGGGAAGGGAAAAAAAAGCGAGAAGTGGGGAAAGAGAACCAAACTTACTCACAAATTATTATGTGAAATTGGCGATTGGCAAAACCATTCAGGAAGATGATGCAGTCGAATTGATGACTGAATAACATTGTGTGAGTTTCCAGCACAGACACAGTTACTGAGTCAGTGTTGCTCCTACTATTTCCCCACTCCTGCAGAGAGAGACTGGCTGATGGGTAACGGGAACTGCTCTCTCAGCTTCTGTTTCAGCCAACAGCCAGTTATTTGCTGCAAGATGAAGCCTGGGAGGCATCTAACAGTCTAAGCGTGATGGCCAGCCAGACTGTGTGCGAAGCCACTGCCTGAGGATACATGAGGGGAGGCAACAACCTCCACAACAACACAGTCGTGACAGCTTGCTCATCACACGCTGCGTCACAACAGATGCAGTGGTAATTAAATTTGGGGTGTGGATCTCAGGCAATCACTTCCAAATTGGCTGTCAAATTTAAACAGAACTGCATCAAAAGAGCTTCTGCCTGGCAGTCTGCATTTGGGAGGGGGCTTTATTTATCAAGAACCAGCAGCCAGATTGCTTTTAGTGTCAAGCTTGTAGATTCTCATAAGGTTTTTTTTTTTTTTTTTTTTTACATATTTACTTGCCTATTTTACTACAATGACTACTGTGGTCTGTGTTCTTTGGAACTGACAACGCCTTTTGCCCACTATAGTTATTTCCTGATTAAATATAGGCTAGTCAATGCTATGTGCAAGTTATGTGAATTCACAATAAATATATTTTGTCTTGCATGGCCACAGACATTGTCATTGATTATTATAGAGAGACTGTAACATTGACAGGACCAATATTATAACTTTGCTAGGATAAAGGTGGGTAGATATATTCAGAGCAATGAGATATCTCACAAGTGAGTAGAAGACAAACTTCTATTCCAGTAATCATTGAACTATACCATACTGCTTTTTGAGTTCATTCATTTAAAAAATATATATAGCCTTGCCACCAGTAGATTTTGACATCCAAAATAATACCTTGGAGTAATCATTTACAGAAGAAACTCAGCTGGAATTTTCATTGCCACCTACTCAGTAAACTTTGATGATAAGCCTACTAAATAAATACTAAACATTCACCTCATTATTATTCTTTTTCCAGACTGGCAGAAAGCCAGCCCTAGATGATATTCCACTAAAATTTCTAATGTTTGCTTAGATAATATTTGTAATAAACCAGATTATCAATCTTGGTCAGATAATTCACTGCCTAGAAACATAAAGCTTCCCAAGGGTCTGAAAACCAGTAAATCCTGGGTGGAAAATTATCTCATTAATTCTAAGCCCAAGTCTACATGAGACAAATGTTTGCAAGCTCGACTTTGCAGTCCGAACATTGCTGGATCCTCCCATGGATGTTGAGATTCCCTCCCCTTTCACCCCCTTTCCATCTTTCATCTATTGGTAATGTGCGCACATTTTTGTGCGCGCGCGCACACACACACACACACACACACGCAAGCAATTGATATCCAAGCATACGGAAGGGCTCAATCTAGACTGCAGAGTTAATTACTAAGAAATTGAAGTCATGAAAAGCTCTATCCTATATTAAATGTATAAGCACTAACTGAATAACATGTAAGCACCCAGGACCAAATATACAAGTAGATAGGTTTAATGATATAATATAATAGTGAGCTGGAATTAGTTCTGATCCAAAAAAAATCTTCTCTTGTTTGATTATTATTGGTGCCTAATTTATTTAAATGAAGACCTGTAGTTTAATGCAAATATAGTTAAGAGTTGCACTTACTGAATTGGCAAATGTTTACTGAGCATGTAACTGTGCAATGAGCAGGACTATATAAAAACTATGTGTAAAATCCAGGCCTTGATCAGGGCTAGTCCACAATCCTTTTGCGAAGAGAAGGCTCACACAAAGTAAATAATGCAAAGCAAGTGTGGTCAAGGATTAAAACTGATTCCTATATATAACCTGTAAAAAAATAGACAGTGTTGTTCTTGTAATGAGCAACCACTTGTAAGAAAAGTCTTGTGGAATCTATTTAGGAGATAATGGTTGATAAAGAGGATATGGCTGGTTGAAAGATTACCATGAAGTCAACAGGAGGGAGCCTGAGAAATGGTTTAAATTTGATTAAGAGATAAGAACATAGCTTTAATAGAATTGTGTTTGGGGTTTCTGGTTGGTGAGGAGAGCCATGAGTCATTTTGCTGAGCATGGCTAGAATAGGAGTTTTAAAAAATAAGGCTGTAATCCATAAAGGAGAGGGATTAATATGGTCTGGCTTTGTGTCCCCACTCAAATCTCACCTTGAATTGTAATCCCCATGTGTGGAGGGAAAGACCTGGTGGAAGGTGATTGGATCATGTTTCCCCTTCACTCTTTCTCTCTCCTGCCACCTTGTGAAGAAGGTGCTCGCTTCTCCTTAACCTTCTGCCAAGATTGCAGATTTCCTGAAGGGCTCCCCAACTGCGCAGAACTGTGAGTCAATTAAACCTCTTTCCTTTATAAATTACCCAGTCTCAGGTAGTATCTTTATAGCAGCTTGAGAATGCACTAATACAGGGACCATTTGATGACAGACACGCTGATGAAATGAATGGAAAGGCAGATGATATTATAAGAAGTGAAACACCAAGCAGAACAGAGAGACCTTTGCAGAAAACTGCCAACAGTCTTAAGTTGAATATATACCCTAAAAGAGAGATATCTTTTGTCAACATTTCATGTCAAGTACGTTTGGTAATTTTAGCCAATCATTTAACATCTAACCAAAACTGAGCAAATTACTTTAATTGTTTTCTAGATTTAGGGCAAGGAGGCAGGCATGTAGAGTTCACAAAATAACTATAACTACCAAGGAAGGGAGAATTCCAAGAAGACAAAAACATGACTTACTAAAGAGACTAGCAAATTGTGCACAGGATTTCACACATTGCCCAGCAATGGCCAGCTCTGAGGAGACTGTTGTTTGTACTTTCTTTCCTGTTAGAAGAGTTAGACTCAGTTTAAGATAAAAATAGGTACGCACCTACCTACCCTATAAAATGAATACAAATAATTCAAGGGTGTAGTTAATGAAAATATTCCCACAGAAGCAATATAGAAAGCAAACTACGCTTTAAATCACAGCAGAAGGAACATGCCTTTGAAACTTCAGATAATTAATTTTATGAGTCAACCTTTATTAAATTCCTATAATGCTCTGGGTTCTTTCCAATCTTCTCAGAACTTGAGTTGGATGTAGCCTGTATACAGTATTTATGTTAATCTTTTCAGCGATAAAGTTGCGTTATATATCTGGAGCATACAGTTGAAAACATTGGTGAACAATATATTCATATATTTACTGATTGATACGGGTTGGCTCTGTGTCCCCATTCAAATCTTGTCTTGTAGCTCCCATAATTCCCACATGTTGTGGGAAGGACCTTGTGGGAGATAATTCAATCATGGGGGCCGATCTTATCCATGCTGTTCTCATGATAGTGAATAAATCTCATGAGATCTGATGGCTTTAAAAATGGGAGTTTCTCTGCCCAAGCTCTCTCTCTTTGCTTGCCACCATCCAATATGTGACTTGCTCCTCCTTGCTTTCCTCCATGAATATGAGGCCTCCCTGGCCATGTGGAACAGTAAATCCATTAAACCTCTTTCCTTTGTAGATTTCCCAGTCTCAGGGATGTCTTTATCAGCAGAGTGAAAATGAACTAATACATTGATTAAAGCCCTCATTTCTTCCATCTAAGGCTAATTCCATACAAGTGTTGAAGCATAAGTTTTTTCATGCAAGCTATCCTTTTAAACTATTTATTTATTAATTCAGTGGTTCTCATAATGTGTCTGGGATGAAGAGCTTCATTTTCACCTGAGAACGTGTTAGAGTTGCAACTTCTAGGACTTCACTCAGGCCCACTGAGTCAGAATTTTAGGGGGGTAGAGTCCAGTCATTTGTGTTTTAAGGAGCTTTCCAAGTGATTCTAACACATACTCTAAAGTTTGAGAAGTATTGCATCATGGCCCAACACATGGTGAAATCCCAACTTGGTCTCCTTTTATCCTTTAATATGTGTAATCTCTAAGTCAACATAGGCTGCTTCATATCTGCATGGACTAGGATCTGTTAAGAACAATTGTACATATGTTGTACACAAACATAGTTGGTATATTTGTATACTTATGTGGTTTTTCCACAGTGAGTTTATGAGCGTTTTTGTAGACTGATACTCTCTCCTACTTTGATATAAATTGGTGGTTCTCAAGTTGTTTTTGTGCCTTAGCCAGACATTTGCCAGTGTTGGAAGAAGTTTTTTATTGTCATCAAGGAGGTAGATGCAACTGGCATCTGGTGGGCAGTGTTCAGTGGTGCTTCTAAACATCCTACAGTAAGCAGGATACTGCCCCACACCAATTAAAAATGTTAATAGTGCCAAGGCTGAGAAACCCTTATATAATCTACACTGCTTAGTACAGAACTAGGCATGTACTTTGGTGCTACCATATTGTCACCTTTAATGTAAGACTTCTATTTTATAAAAAGATTCAAGGGTCAACTTATATCCTTTTCTGCATTTATTATTTCAGTCAAAAGTTTTATCTGCTGGCCATTAATGGAAAGAGGAGCTTGGAGTTGTTGGTGTGTAACTGGGAATATAGTTGGACCATATCCTTCCTGCATTTCCTTTGGTTCACATATTTGCAGAACAGAACAAAATATCCTCAGTAAAATGTCCTCAAAACAAAGCTATCTACCTCAAATGAGGCAGATACAATCTACAGAACAAATAAGTAATAATATAATAGTGTCACATTATTTTGTTGGTCAATATAGGTTACATAATTACGCAAAGCTTTGTATGGTGTATTGGAGATAGAAACCTTTGCTAATAATAATGAATTTCATTTGCAGATTTTCAACCTAGGCTCTTTTAGTGCTTGCGTGTATAAATGTTACTAAAAAAAGAGTTATATATTATATACAGTAGACATTTGGATATTTCCTAAATGTAAGATTTTCCCAATGATTAGCATGCCTGCTTAGCAGTGTAATTTTGCTTATTGCCCTTATAAATACAGAAGTGATCTGATTTGTAATAATCTATCCATGCCTCATCTCATCTGCAGGTAATTCAGATGCTTCTATAGCTAAGATGGCCCAAGTATCAATGGCTGTCATATTTTGTGGCAAAGATGCCCATTTTACTTCCACTTCTAGGAAGGAGACTGAAAGGAGAAAGATTGGCAAAATTGAGTTGTATTTGGTAACTGACTGAATGCAAGGGTTAACTGGAAGAGAACATAAATCAAGATGGCACCCACCCAGGTATCTGATTTGGAAATCTGAGTTGAAGGTTTTGACATTCCTTGGAAGAAAAACAAGAAAGAGAAGATAGTACATAACTGAAGCCATTCCCTAAATTAACAAAAACACACATATAATTTAGAGTCCTATGTCCATTATTACCAGCCTTCCTGCTTCTGGCTAAACATTCCCTAGAGAGGAAGGAGAGGAGACAGGAGGCAACAAAATGAAACGCGAAAATATTATTCAAAATTTAAAATACAATTTTGAAAGAGATGCCAGCATCCTCAACAACAGCGTATACTTGCAGCCAAGTGAATGAAAGAGAAATGCCTCAGGCTGGCTGCTGCTGGACTGCTGATCACAGGAACGTCTGCAGGAAGACCTGTGTATTTCAGCACTGTTTATAAATCATCATGGCCAAAAGGACACCTAATCCTACTTAAGACATTTTCAGATCTCAGCTTTAGGAACGGCCCGTTTTCTCATAGCTATGTATGAAGACAAGAGGCCCGAGAGTGTCGCTGTCACAGTCTCCACTGTGAACTTGTCATGAGGCATATCAGACTGTAGTAAGGGTGTCTAAGTCTATCCTATCTATATTTACATTTATAACTGTATCTGGATAGCTACAGGTAGACACACTAACAAAGACACCTCCACTTGTATGGGTATTAGAATTTTTAACCAACATGCTTAAAACTTCACCTTTATTAAACAGGCGAAAACACTTTTTCTTAAGGGTTTGATATTCCCCTATTTTTGTCTTTTGAAGTCAGACGCTTTGAATAAATCAAGGACTTAGTGTTCCCACTGCTCATCACTTTCTCATAACATTTTGGGTGATCTTTCAAGAAGGCAGGCATTAGAGTAAGGTGCTATTATTTTCCACTAACCCCTATGTGAGTATACCCATGTTTTCTTGCAGCAAATTATCCACAAGCGTCTCCATCTAACCTATACCAACTTCCCTGGGAAAGAAACTTTTCTATTGTTATTATGTAAAGTGTTTTATTTATTATGAATCTTTTACACAGCTTGTATGTTATGATGTGGCAGCATCTCATAGAGAAGCAAATTTAAGCACTTGAATAACAGCAGACCACATCAGACTGAAAATCAAAATATGGCACAGAGGGAGGAAGCCTGTCACACTTTTTAATGAAACAAAAGAAAATGTTCTGTCAGTTTCCAATTTGAGGAGTATTGCACAACTGTTACACAAAGGAATTCTGCCAAAATAATATCTTTAGTTTATTTTGAACCTTATCGTTTCTCTTCAACCACATAATTTATTGCAAATGGAACACCATGTCTAGAAGGGATAGGATATCCTGATGGCCTTTGCACTGTAAGTTACTAAAATCCAGACACCATTTCTGCAAATGGTACATTGTACAAATGCAAATGTCATATTAGACTTTCAAATCCAATGATAATGTGACAAACAGTCAGTCACAATATTGTGAGGTGTGCCAAAGTTGATTCCTATCTCTTGTAACTGCCTTATGCCTCAATTTGTTCTCTGAGCACTGGCAACATATTCTTTTTGAAAAGACCTTAGTAATGAGAAACATAGTTATCCAGTCACGGCTGTGAGATAGGCAGAAATGTTTCAAATGCTTTCACTGGGTTTAAATGTCTTGATTTCTAGGGAGTTCATTCACTCTAGCTTAGGGTGAATGAACCCTCAGCACTATTGACATTTAGTGTCAGATAATTTCTTTTTGCCTGAGCTCTCCTATGCATTGTAGGAGATTCAGCTGTACCCCTGGCCTCTACTCATTGGATATCAATAGTGCTCCTCTGGGTATAACAACTAAAATGTCTGCAGACGTTGCCAAAGATCCCTTGGGGGACAAAAGTGTCCCAGGCTGAGCATTGCAGTTTATCATAAAAAGAAAATAAAAACAGTATCCCCAAAGTTTGAAAAGTCTTTGCAGGTTAGTTATTCTCTGCATCCTACTTTCCAATCCAAAGTTAGGACAAATGTTTCTTTGTTAAGAATGGGAAAGAGTGAGGGAGTTTCTTGTAGAAATTGGCTTGTCATTTCTCAAATAACCCTCCTATTTGTCAGAAAGCACTTCCTCTTTGAGTGTGAGGAAAAAAAAATACAGAATACCAGTGCAGAGCCACAGCAGAACCATATGCTCCTCATGTAATCTCACCTTTTGCAGAAACACAATGTTCATGGTGAACAACTCAGCCCAGGTTTGCTGCCATATTCCCATCTAGAATTTGATTTTCACCCCATATCTCTCTATAGGTTCCTAAACTTCTTCCCCCTTCTGCTTTTTTACCCACGTATAGACTGATGGGAGCCTCTTTGTGTTAAAAACTTCCCAAACGAGTGGGGACCATGCTATGAGAACGTGTATTTGCTATAAAGGAGACTAGAAATAAACAGCTTTGCTTTTGTATCCATGTATTCAGTTAGCAGATATCCATTAAGTGCTGCTCTGTGACAGGAATTGTACTAGAAAACTTCAGTGACAAATTTTTATCGATAAAGATGACCACAACACTCATCCTGTCTTTTTTTTCCTAAAAAAAATCTGCTATTTTTATATTTATCTTTTCTATGATAAATAATGTAATATTATCAGCAAATAATAGAAAGGAAAAAATCTTGATTATTTTCTCAAGCTAAAACTTTATACTACATTTTTGTATAGATGATTCCAGTACGGTTTGTTTGGTTATACACGTTTTAAGATTCTAAAATACAATCACTATTTTTGCCTCAATTCCTATCCTTTTAAAAAAAAAGCAATTAAGAGGAGTAAACCTATGTTTTCAAGTTCACATGTTCAAGTTGCTTTGAGGACATTTTCATCAATCATACTTTCAATGTATCTGAGAAAACTTAGCAACGCTTGCTCAGAAAATTACAGCACTAATATCTTAAGTGACTTGGGTACATGGCCCACAACCATATATATAGTCACTTAATCAATTGACCTACTAGAATTCTACTCTGAACACCATGGGAGGCAAGTCACCCAAAGCCATCTTCCTCTACATTCCCTCACATGCCATGAGCACACGTCATACACCTGCATTCCAGCTTTCTCATTTTCTCACAAATACTTTTTCATGTGTTTAGTTCTGCTTAATTACAACTTCCTCTTCAATTTTTTTTCAGTTCCAACCACAGCCATGTGAAATTCATATTTGTATATATTTTCATACCAATATCTTACCATAGTAGTATATCCACAATCCTACTGTGGGTCAAAGCAAATGCTGAAAAGCTGACAAATAATCATGCTACACTATTACAGAGTGTACATTTTTCCAGACTCATCATTTATCTCTAGTTCATACGGGTAGCCTCATTTTAAAGTGGTGTGGTAAAAGGATCTTGAAGATAGTAGATTATAAGAAAATAAAAAACTCCTCAGGGAATGATGATTTTCCATGTCTTTTATGTAAAGTGGTATTCATTTCTTAACTGTAAGTGAATGATTGTTTCTCTGTCTTTACAGTGTATTTACAATCTCAACACATAATTCTTTACCAATTTGTTTGTCAATTTTATTTCTGGAAATCTAGGAAGATTTCTGAGATCCAAGGTGGATTCTGTGCATTAAATTAATTTTTCTCTAAGAACAGCATCTTCTGGGTAAAATTCTCTGACATCTCTCAGTTGTAGAGCTGTCACTGTTAGATTGCATTGTTCAATCAATTTTTGATAACCATTTATCAATGTTTTAATTATTAAGTGTTACAATGCTTATGATTAGCCCATTTTCTGTAATTAACCAAGTCCAAATCAGCGTCAATGGCATAATTAGACATACACCTTACTACAGTAGCAGTGCCTTAGGCAGCTCGCTTAATTAAGTTGGAAGGACCAATACAAAGGAAAAGTAACCCCCACCTTAAGTTGTCCTGTATTACAGCACTTGGATCAGGTTTCATAGACATCAGTGACCATACATTTGAGCAGTGAGACTATCAGAAACATTTTTCTAAAAAATAACCTCACCAAAATGAAGGAAAGAAAATTTCAAGAGAGATCTAAAATTTCAAAAGAAATATTTTTTCTTAAAATGTTTGCTTATTTCCTGTTCTTGACCATGCTTATTAAAGTTGTAAATGCTCCATATTAGAAATGTAAAAAGGTGTCATATGTTTATGTTTTTAAGTATAGTTTTATTATAATCAAGATCATCAACAGTGATATGTCCAGATTTATTATGGTGAAAATGAAATGTCTTCCCAGCTCTGGATCTTTTTTCTTCCTATTTTCCTTCCTTCCTTTCTTTCTTTCTCCTTCTTTCTTCTGTGTTTCTGCCTCTCTCAGAATATTATATACATTTATTTTATATGAATTTAGGATAATTGTAATGATGAGCTGTGCTTTATCTCTAAAGAATAGGCTTTGAGCTGGGTGTGGTAGTTCACATCTGTTACCCTAGCACATTGGGAGGCCAAGGCAGGAGGATCACTTGAGGGCAAGAGTTCAAGACTGGCCTGGGCAACATGGCAAGACTCTGTCTGTACAAAAAATACAAAATTTAGCCAGGCATGGTGGCATGCATCTGTTTAAGTCCTAGCTACTTGGGAGGGTGAGGCAAGAAGGTTGCTTGACCCCAGGAATTCAAGATTGTAGTATGCTCTAATTGCACCACTGTGCTCCAGCTTAGGTGACAGAGTGAGACCCTGACTTCAAAAACATAAACAAAACAAACTAGAATAGGGTTTCAATTTATTTTTCCAGATTACTATGCCTTTGCTTTAGCTGGAAAGCTTTTGTTGCTCTCTTATAAAAGGGATAAGAAGTTCGTATATTGTTTCAGTAGACATTTATTGAATGGTCTTTATATGCCTCAAACTTTCTTTAGTATTCGACATTCATTCAGCAACAGTATGCAATAAACATTAAAACGATCTTTGCTTTACAGATAAGAAAATTGAGGCATAAAAGAGAGATTACTTGTCCAAATTATACATGTCTATCAAGTAGCAAAGCTGAAATAATACCTCATTTCTATGTAACTTTCAAGTGTGTTTTCTTAACTACTATACTCTGAGGTCTGAAGAATTTGTCTTTTGCAAGTTCATGCAGATTATAAACAATGAAACCACAATTTGAATATAGATATTTGGATTCCAAAACCATAATACCTTGCTCCAGGAAAATTATGTTTGCTGATATAAAACAATATATGCAGAAGCTATACTGATGCCTACAATTGCACTTTTTTGTTATCACACCTGCATTTTTCAATGTAGAGACCACAGGGTCTATTTATTTGTATGTCATAGTGAAGATTTATACCTTACTTTCATGTAAAATCATGATTTTAATAAAATAATTTGTTTATTTTTCCAATATTAGAAGGGTGAGGGGAAGCTTGAGAGACTGACACATGATACCTGGCATATTTTTCTATAAAAATGTGTAATTCTGTAGCAATTAGTAAATATTTAACATAAATTATTATTTTATATATTCATGTTTTGTGCCTTTTTTTTTTATTTCTTGGGAAAAATGGTTGTTCCCTTGAGAACTGGCGGCAGGTCAACAGTCAATCAAAACCACCGACTCTCAGATCCTGCAGCATCCTTAGGTGTTGACCTAGTTCATTGTGTTCCTATCTACTGCCTTCATTTGCTATCATTCTTCCTCTGGATTCCAGCCCAGTGAGACATGGCAGAGTAGCACAACAAGCCCAGGAAGCCAGAAAGATTGGAAAGAAAATATAAATCTACCTCATATTAACTTTGTGGACCTGAGCAAGCTTAGTAACTTTTCTCAGGATCCATCCCCTAATCTATAAAATAGAAATGTTCATTCCTACCTACAAGGTTGTTTTGAAGAGCAAAAGAGCACAGTTCTGGCAATAGAGTAAGAACTCAATTCACACCATGTTCTCTTCTCCTCCCTTCCTTCCACTTCATTTATGTCTCATTTGGTATGCTATCTGTATCAGTGCCATATGCAGGCACATGTCCTTCCCAGACCCTGAAGAAATATGATTAATTCTCTAATTATGTCCTCCTAGCACTGTGTACATAACTCTATAATGGCATTATATTGCCTTAGAGTTATTTGTCATGTGTCTCTTTTGTCCACTAGTCTATGAGCTTCGTGAAAAAGAAAGCTTAGTTCTTTGTTAATTGTATCTTGATCATTTACAACAGTTCATGGGACATTGCAGCCCAAATGTAAGTATTTGCTAAATGAAAACGGGGTCATTTACCTTTCTTAGTCTTGATTTTCTTATCATTAAAATTATATCATGGATCTGGCCTTTTAACCTTACAAGATTTCTGTGAGAGTCAAATGAGACAATATTATAATTAATTAAGTCATTCCAAATATTCAGTTATGATAACACCTAGTTGGGCATTCATTACAGAATATTTCAAAGTGGCATACTATTCATTGTCACAATGTGCACTTGCATTGTTTTGTCTTATATGCTTTAGTATGTTAAGTACAGAGCTAAATTTGGGTTCATATCTCTTATAATGGTCATTTATTCAATAGCATCAACCTTCAGTTGGATAAATTCTGTCGTTGGTAAGATATGCGTTGATTTATGCAAGACTATTGTCTCATGTAAATAAATAAGGAAGAACTAAAAGGATATTTTTTGAAGTCCTATGGCGTTTTCATTTTCCAAGTCCTTGATTAACTTTAGGAGGTAACTCCAAACATTTTCCTTTTGGTTGCACGTTAATTTGTGCTACTTTCTGAGCCTAAAAACAGAAGAGACAATCTCCCCCCACTCCCCGCTCCGTGGAAGATAAGGGTAGGTGCGTTTATGAACCAAGTAGAGTGTCAGACCAAAAAGAAAACTGAGCAATGGAGTATGTTCGCTTCTTTATCCAAACCCATCTTTAGCGCTTGCCCCAAACTGTTACATATTCTCTGTGAACAGCTCTACCTCGGGAGGTATTTACCAACTCTTCCCACAACTTTGAAAGCAGAACTTTCCCTCGCTGAGGCTGCTTTTTCCCATCATTCATTTTCCCATAAAATATCTTTTCAGAGAAATCTTTCCTGATCACCCTACCCAGCATACATCTCCCCTCATTGTTAGGATTCACTTGGTCACTCTGTATCACTCCTTGCAATCCAGCCCCTCCTCCCTCCCTCCCTCCCTTCCTTCCTTCCTTCTTTCCTTCCCTCCTTCCCTCCTTCCTTCTCTCCTTCCTCCTTCGTTTTCCTTTTCTCTTCTCTTTTTTCTTTTCATTTCTTTCCTTTTCTTCTCTTTCTTTCTTTCTTTTTATTTTTCTTTCTTCATAGAATAATATAAGAACTATGTGGACATCAGCACTGTCTTTCATTCATTTCTGAATTAATAACAACATGAAAAGTGCCTGGCATATGTAGATACCTAAAAGTAGTTGTTGAAAAGGCATGGGCTGGACACGGTGGCTCACACCTGTAATCCTAGCGCTTTGGGAGGCCGAGGCCAGTGGATTGCCTGAGTTCAGGAGTTCGAGACCAGACTGGGCAACATGGTAAAACCCTGTCTCTACTAAAATACAAAAACATTAGCCCGGCATGGTGGTGTGCCCCAGTAGTCCCAGCTACTCGGGAGACTGAGGCAGGAGAATTGCTTGAATTCACCCAGGAGATGGAGGTTATAGTGAGCTAAGATCGAGCCACTGCACTCCAGCCTGGGGGACAGAGTGAGACTCCATCTCAAAAAAAAAAAATGAATGAATAAATAAGTGAATGGAAGAGTTTCACTGAGTAAAAAAAAAAAAAAAAAAAAAGAGGGAAGAAGAATTGTTTCTGCAACCTTCATTTAAAACTCATTCATAGCTGGGTAAATATGAAAGCCAAGTTGTTTCTTCTCTTGGTAATGAGGTTTGTGCAAAGCAGCATGTTGCTCTTAATCTTGCCAGTCCTCCTTTACGATGAACTTTAAGATCATTGACAAGTGTCCTTAGGCAGATCCACCTGACCAGTGCCTCTTAAAAAAGGCTTATTAGCACAATTTTGAAATTGTATTTTCAAACTTTATTTCTCTTTAGAAATGTACCTTTATGCAGACAGAGACATTGATATAAGTATTTTGAGTTGGCCCTTTTTTTAACTGAAAGCATTCCGGAAGGACTCTAAAAAAGTATAGAATTGTGATATTGTTTGAATTATAATCTTAGCTTTCCTGTTTGTCAATGATGTTATTGCCAGAAAGACATTCATTTGAAGGTGAACTCAGAAGACCATTCAGATAAACTAGATGAAATGCATGATGGGTTATTCTACAAAAGGTTTAGACATGTACGCGCGCGTGCGCGCGCACACACACACACACACACACACATCCAATGACAGCCTGTATTAAAAATTAATCAGAAATAAAATGGAAGAAATAGCATGACTCCTACTTAAATATTTTTAAAATATGGAGTTTTCTAACCAATCCTGAGTCTTTTCAAATAGCAAGTTTTGTATTTTTGTGTATATATAATTTGTGCCTATCCCGTTTTTCTTCAATGAACGAAAGGGCAAGCCACATAACTCCTAGTTGAGCTCTCTTCTTCATCCTTTGGCATAGCTGGACATGTCTTCTCAGGATCTCAGTGCTAGCCCTTTCGCCGGATCAGAGCCGTAGCCAGATGGTTGCTATTACCTCAGACTGTTTTTAAAAGGCAGCAGTTACCAGGTGGATGGAGACATTCCAGGGCTGTTCTCAGAGAGCTCAGCAGCCATGTTCATTACCAAGGAATGAAAATACCAAGTTTGACTTTATTTGTCCCATAGTAGATTGTAGAAAAGTTGCTTCAGTCACAGACCATGGCCTGTATTTCCACATGGAGGGAGCTCTGATTATGAATTGCACAGTCCTGCAGGTCCAATATCAGGTGAAGTAGTGGATGCAGGAAGTCACAGGTTGCCACCTAACTGTTAGGACTAAGGAAAAAGAAGTTCTGTCAAACCTCATGAGAGACGTTACCTTTTATTGTAAGGGGGTCCCAGATGTTTCACATATTTTATCCTATTTTCACGACTTTTTCTACTTTTACTATTACTGCTATTAATACTAACACCATCATCACAATTATATGCGTCCACTTTGTGCGAGATATTGTTCCAGGACATTTATATGCATTCATTTGCACTTTAATCCCCCCAAAAAACAAGGTAGATATTTTGCACAATTGATGGATGAGGAAAGTGAGAGTTTCGTACACAGCCAACAAAGTGTGAACATAGAACTAGGTCTTAAATCCTGTAAACTAGCACCCAAAGAGAGGCGTTCTCCCACAGCTGTATTCTATTTGTATACAAGGCCCTACAGATAATGCTCTGCTTTGCTTTCCAATCTTCTGTAGTTAATAAAAAAATTAGCATTCTAAAATGGATATATTGGTATCACATTTCCAGGAAATAGTTCTAAGATGATCTTCTAATTTTCCTGCATTTATCACTGTTTGCAATTTTCTTTTATGCCACATGGATTATATACCTCTGTTATCTTAGAGGGAAAAAAATAACAACAAAAAAGACAGTTGCGTTTTCTGGGTATCAACTTAAGTGAAGAAAGAGGTTATTTTTGCCTTCTTTATGAGCGGAAGATGGACAGGATCTCAGATTGTCCTCTTTACATATGCAAGAAGGAATTCTAGCTGTGTTTGTTAGCATTGACCCACTCAAGACCTGTGACTCTGACCAAGCATCACACAATCAACTTCAAAGAGAATCAGTAAAGAGAAATCTTTGAGGAGGGAAAAAAAATCAAAAGTGATGAATTAATTTTGAATGAGGATAGAGATATTGATAAGGTAAAATATAACTGAAAGAACTTAAAGTAATTGCCTTGAAGTTCCTTGATGGCAGGACAATTCTAAGGTGTACTATCCATACTTTTATTCATTACCAAGTAGTTGGGGGAAAGGGAGATTAAGTATTTTACTAGGAAATATCCCTTTCAGAGTAGAACATTTTCTAACAATAGCCAATGAGTAAATGTAGGCAGCATAATATTTTGGGAAATAGTTTTATGGCACCACCATCACTGTTATCTAAAACATCCCTCAGGAAATTCAGCAGCCAGCCAGAGATCCTCCACATTTTTGTGCATAGACTTAAATGTAGTCTCTAACAAAGTGACAGAGAGATGTCTAGCCACATTTTATGTCCTCATTTGCTTAGAAATATTAGGTTGAATCCTGACACATTTCCTTCCTAGATGCATTGATAAGAGAAACTACAGTCATAGCAGCAATGCATGTCTTTTGAAATACTGCCTTTATGTAAATAGGTTTTTTATATGGTGAGAGTCTTAAGAATTTTAAATTTTTTCTTTTATTCTAAATACCTTATCCTATTGCCAGTAGGCAGTATTGAATATTGCATATTCTGTTTCTGTGATGGGAAATGATTAAAGTTGATGTATCTACCTAGATCCTCAGGCTTCATTTTACACACACACACACACACACACACACACACACACACATTTTATCAGAAATAAATATGATACGGACTCTCCCCTTGAAATTGAAATCTCATTTCCTTGATTTTTCAATCAATTTTCTATTGTAATAAACATGTTAACATAGAAGGATAGAATAGAAAGGTAAATTGCATGCCTTCACCTAAATTTATATTCTAATTTATTTAAAAATTGAAAAAGATGTCTTTGTTTCGTTGAGGTTCTGTAAGGACGCAGTCACTAGGCACAGCTTACTGTTTTTAAAAACGTTAAAGTAGATCTATAGAGGAAGAGATTCTATCTCAATCTGTGGATTAAGTTTTTGTATGTGTGATTGGGGCAGGATGGGGTGGTGGAAGAGGTCCAGACGTTTGGCTATTCTGTTGTGTCGTCTTCTGAACTACCTGTAACAGAAACATGTCTGAAGAGATGCCTAAAGGTTTTAGAACACTCCATTCTCTCTTTCCCCAAAGAGAGGAGAGCAGGAGGGCCAATGTTTAGTTCAGTAACTCATTCATTACCTTGTTAATTCTACTTACTGAATCATATTTAAATTTTTACTTTTCTCTTTTAGGGGCTAAAGCAGGTTGATGAAGATTGAGAGCCCCTTGACTGGCTCTGCTATCTTTTATTAAGTCAGTCATAAAGAATCTGTCACCTCTTTTCAGAATGTGAGGGATAGTGATCGCTATTATTTTTCCATCTTTGTGGTTTCAACAGAAATCCGAGACACAAGACTCTTAGCCCCAAGGTTGATGGAAGGTAAAGGGTCCATATATTGTGGGTTTTATCTTGTTTCCTATTTCTAGCAGACTAAATTTTATTGCCAGCTAAGTTCTGTTAATGTATTTTTTATTCCCTCTACAGAAAGCCATGAAATAGTTGGCAAAAGATTAATTTATATCAGCCCTTTGAAAGGCAATGAATGAAGAAGAGAGAAAATTTCTAAATTCAGGAAATAATACTTTCTGGGCCATTGGTCAGGATTTTCCTATTTTCAGTTATTTCAGTTATTGTATAGAAAAGCATTGAATGTGGGCACATTATAAGTAAGTTTTAGTGTATTTAATGGATCAGAAAACCCCTTGACTTCCATTTATGCACTCTTCCATTAGTATTTTAAGATTCTAATTGTGTTCCCACAATGAGTTATTCTATATCAGTCGCTGACAGTTGACAATCAGTGTGGCTTAGCAATGAACGTTTTTTACCTATCGAATTAGGCTTTGTATATTTAATAATTGCTACATGAAAGACACTGACAAAAGTAATTTGATCACAATGTGGATTTCCAGAATCTGCTTCTCATTATAAAACATTTCCAGAGGCCATTAGGCGAAATACTGGGGATTTGCAGTGCAATAGATAAGCAACAGGTTCAAAAGTCTGTATTTTAAAGTTGCCTAGAGAATTCCATATTCCTTTTAATATAATATTCTTTAGATCTTTCTGTTCAACATGGGTTGACTGAGATGCACAGTTGTATAGGAAGTAAAAAAATTGTATTCTTTTTTTCCTCCATTAGAATGTATTGTGGCTGACTGGCAAGGTTCAGAAAAGCGATGTTATTCTTAGCAGCCTTCTGAAAGTAATTGGTAGTAAGTACATTTAGGTAGTGAAATATTCCCAAGTTTGAACTCACAAAATATGGTGACCTTTCCCTTCCAGATACTTACTTTAAATGTCATAATCAGTTTCTTAATCATGTAGATTAAAAACGTAGAGCTATACCAACCACAAATCCTGACTCTAGTAAATAGACCATCAAGGACAATGTAAGCAAAGTTTCAAAATAAGGATACTAAAAATTACAAAGTTAATGTTGTCTCACAGGACTTTCAGGCAAATACATCCAGACAGAAAAGAAAATAGCAGCTTTACCTAATACTTCCCTGGGGGACAAAGATGAATGTTTTTGAAGTCCAATATAAAAGACAAATGCTTTTTAAAAAAAGATTACTGACTAGACAGTTTCTGAGAAAAGTGGACAATTGCAAAGCAGTCATTAAAATTATGATATTTAATGAGATAGGAATAACAAAAATAATCAGGGTAATTTTAATATGTCAGACAATTGTAAGTATTTCCCTATATCTCTGGTATGCAGTTCATCACGCAAGGAAGGATGTCAATAAGAAGTTGATTAACTCCGTGACTTTTCTCTTGCTGGGTTGAGTGTCTTGGAGGTGAGGTCCATTTACTCATACTCTTCTGTGGCCCAGCATCTGTTGAGGGTGAGAAGAGTATATTAACAAACTCAAAGAGTGACATAGGCCTGTTTGAGATGTCTGCAGAAGCAAACAGAGAGAAAAAAAGGTAAAACCTGACACAATAGTTCTGATAAGATGATGAGCATTCATAAAATTGAGAATTAAAAAAACATATATGAGGCATTCTGAAAACCTTGCACATTGACAGGTAAAATTATAAAGTTTAGCTTTTAGATGATCAAAATCATGATGCTAAGGGGAATAAAAAGATGTTGAAAGACGTCTCCAGAGTTTGGATGGTCATCAGACTGTTGTTTTCCTGAATTCATTTATATTGTTTTACAGTAACCACACAAAATCCACCCAGATGAATCTCTGATTCTAAACACCTAGCATGTTCAGAGAAAAAAAAATTCTTAGTAGGCACAATAAGGTGACCTGAGAGCAAACATCTGGTTTCCAGCTTTATCTTCTGATTTCTCCCATGTGCTGTTTAACCTAAATGGAATAATATCAAAGTGCACACAAGCAAACACACACACACAAAACTTACTGGTTTGTAAAAGTCTAGGTAAATGCATATGGCTTCTACTGTCATCATTATGAACATTCTGCCTATAACATGTAGAACATCAGACATGCAAATTAATTTAAGGCTGGTTTGCTAGGAATGTCTGTTGACTCTAATTGCCAGTTAATATCATGACTCATTTATAAGTGAGAATTGCTTATTTCTATCATTGCAAGAAGGCATCAGCTTTGTATGAATACTTTCCCAGAGTGAAGCTAGGGCAATTGACATGAGAGACAGCAGAAAAATAAGAGCATTGCATAATCTATATTCATTTAGTACAACTCAAAGAGTTAGGTTATGTTGTAAAATTGAAGAAATCTCATGCTGTCTGCCAAGCTAGTCTTCAAAAAGACTCTTAGGGAATTGGCTGGTTCTAGTGAAATTAAACTTGGAAAGCCATGTGGTCTCTACACTTCAATGCCTCAGCTATTACTATTCCTTTTACCTATAATCCCATTTTCTTCACACTCCTTTCCTGGCTGTTTGCAGCCTCGTCCTCTTTCCATCCTTGGCTTCAGTATGTGCCCCATTGCAAAGCCTTTCCTGGTATCTTTATGGACAATACATATTTGTATATACACATATGCTAAAAGCAATGAACTTCATTACCCCCCAAGCCCCTTTTAAATATTGTCTTCAATTAACTGGTACTACATTTTATTTCTCTGTGTAGGCATGCGGGTGTGGAGGCCATACAATAGCTAGTGAAATGTCTGGCACATAGGAAGTATGTAGTCAATATTTATTTAATGGAAAACTATGCAAAGGAAATAGGATTTAGATTTAGTTATACCTAAATGTATATATCCCAGCTCTATCACTTAAAGTTATGTGCCCTATTATTTAAAGTGACCATATAATATTTATTTTGGAGAATCTAGGGATAATTAATTGCTGAAAGATATGTATATATAATATATAGATATATGCACATATTTACATAATTTATATACTTGGATCCTCAATTATTTATTATAGCACTAGTCTATATGTTCAATTACACTTAAATCAGAACCCTAACTACTTTCTTTGCATAGTTGTTCACTTAGTAAACATTAATTTCTTTCTATGTGCAAGGCATTTTGTTATTGGGTAGACTCACCATAATTGAGGCTTTGTATCATTAATTAATTGAGCATTAATATATACATGTATTAGTGTAAAGTGACGATACATACATATATATGCATATACATATAATTATCCTCAATGAATTATAATCCTCAATTAATTAGTATACAATTAATTATATACAATCATAATTAATGAATAATTATAATATACAATATATATCCTCAATAAATTAATATATATACACATATCTTGAATTGTCTTATACATATGGAAGTTTAATGCATAGAGAGTAGTGCTTGAAGAATTTCTATATGTTTCATATGATATTGTGCAGCTCTAGTGAAAAGAAACACAACATGTTAAAATGTATCTTCAAATTAAAGTGTGGCTTTGTATTATTTTAGTTTTCTGTTAAGGGCATTTATTCTCATGTAACCTTGAAAAATCTATCCCAATTCTTTTCATCATTAGTGTGATTTAATGAGACAATTACTGAGTTAATTTTCCATAATGACAAAAAAACCTACTCTGTTTTTTAAATTTACTTTTAAAAATACCACAACCAAAGCTTAACTCTCTCTAGCTTGTTTATCTGAGACTCTGGTGAACAAAATTCAACTGGAAAGCAGGAAGAGAATATAAAAATGTACTTCACTTTAAGCACAACTCAGAGTGTGTGGTGAGTACTGAAATGGAAGGAAAATGTTGTTATATAATTTGTAGTGACCATGACCTGTGGCCAGCATTTGTTTTAAAGTCTTCCCGTGTCTTAACTCACCTAATCTTAACAAAATCCTCATGCAGTGAATGTCATAATTATTTCCATTACTAGAGACTTAGAAAACTGAGGCAAAATTGCTGTGGTCACATAGCTGGTAAATGCCAGAGTCGAAATTTAAAACATAGAGGGTCACTAGGACAAACTGCTTCTCTACGGCAATCTTAAGATTTAATTAAATTGACAATTTCACCAAAATAGACACTGTCCTAGGAAAATAATTATTAAAAAAATAATTAGCAAATCATTTTAGAACAACACTATGGTAACACACATGAGGGAAGATGATAAAGTCTGTCGAGGAAAAAGAAAAATTGGAGCCCAGGTGGCTTTGCAGCATGACTCTAGAAAATGCCTATATATGATGGTTAATATTGAGTGTCAACTTGATTGGATTGAAGGACACAAAGTATTGTTCCTACATGTGTCTGTGAGAGTGTTGCCAAAGGAGATTAATATTTGAGTCAGTGGACTGGGAAAGGCAGATCCACCCAAAATCTGGATGGGCACCATCTAATCAACTGCCAGCACCATCAGAATAAAAGGAGGCAGAAGAACATGGAAAGACTAGACTGACTAAGTCTTCTGGCCTTCGTCTTTTTCCCCTGCTGGATGCTTCCCGTCCTCAAACATCAGTCTCCAAGGTCTTCAGCGTTTGGACTCTTGGACAGCGGCTCCGGGAACTTTGGCCACAGACCGAAATCTGCACTCTCAGCCTCCCTGTTTTTGAGGTTTTGAGACTCAGACTGGCTTCCTGGCTCTTTAGCTTACAGATGGCCTATTGTGGGACTTCACCTAGTGATTGCGTGAGTCAATTCTCCTCACAAACTGCCTTTCATACATACATGTACCCTATTAGTTCTGTCTCTCTAGAGAACCCTGACTAATACACTATAGAATAGTTTTTATATAATATAACCATTCTTTGAGATCTTTTAAAGGTTTGAGACATCACCTAGGCACTTGAATGAAGCTGACATAATTCTCATAGAAATTCAGACAAGATAACAGAAAGACACATACACACAAGACATCAAACACACAGGCATATGCTAGGTTTTATACACAAATTTATAGGTCCCATCTCTGTGAGTTGTTACATAGAAGTTCCGAATGAAAGACAAGACAGTGGAATTCAAATGCTTGTTAAACTAAAAATCTAAGAAGTTTACATGTCCATAGAACAGATGTGAATTTGCCCTCATAATATTCAGGATCAGGAATAATCTCATTTCTTTATTTTTCTAAATCAAATTCAAGCTGACTCCACATTCCACTCAGTCATTGTAACCTATTCGCCTGCCCCCCAAATCCCAAGGTATCACATAAAAAGCCGAGTCATAGAGCCGGGTGCGGTGGCTCACGCCTGTAATCCCAGCACTTTGGGAGGCCGAGGCAGGTGGATCACGAGGTCAAGAGATAGAGACCATCCTGGTCAACATGGTGAAACTCCGTCTCTACTAAAAATACAAAAAATTAGTTGGGCATGGTGGCGTATGCCTGTAATCCCAGCTACTCAGGAGGCTGAGGCAGGAGAATTGCCTGAACCTGGGAAGCGGAGGTTGCGGTGAGCCGAGATTGCGCCATTGCACTCCAGCCTGGGTAACAAGAGCAAAACTCCGTCTAAAAAAAAAAAAAAAAAAACCTAGTCATGATATGTTCTGAGAACAGGAATGGTTCCAATCCTTTTATCTTAGTGGTCTCCATTTTTTCTCTTGCACTGAGTGTTTTTAAGAATGCTAGCCTTAGGCATCCTCTAAACATGGATGCTCCAGGCAGCTAAGCCAAACCTTCCTGTCATTCAGCCACTCATAGCCTACATTCAGGATATTCCAACAGAACCTGAAAGATTTGGGTGCTTGGTGAATTCATGTGCCACATGCCACTTCCATCCATGCTTCTGTATCATACCTTGTGTGAGAAGCAGGTTCTACCTTTGGGGGAAAAAAAAAAAAAGAAACTATTGGACTTCATTTCTTCCTCTCTTTCTTGTCCATGGTATGTCTGGCCATTCCTCTGTTCCTATCTCCTAGCAGCCCTTCCTCAGCATTAAGGATCCACTCTGATTCAATTCCTGGATGATTTCTACTGTCAGAGTCACACCTCAGTAGGTAGTTTCTTTGACTCGGTCCCTAAAACAAGAAGAAGGTATTGGACTGGTGAGTGGAAGTGTGAAGTTGGAAATGATTATACTTTAGAAATTTAGGCTTGCTCTGTTTTCTAGAAGTGGGGGAAGAAAAATAACAATTGGCTTTTGTAATCTTTCTCCCCTGCAACAGCAAGCACACATCAAAAATGAGGCCGGGGGCGGTGACTCATGCCTGTAATCCCAGCACCTTGGGAGGCTGAGGCAGGTGGATCACCTGAGGTCAGGAATTTGAGAGCAGCCTGGCCAACATGGCAAAACCCCGTCTCTACTAAAAATACAAAAATTATCTGAGTGTGGTGGCACGCACCTGTAACCCCAGCTACTTGGGGAGGCTGAGGCAGGAGAATCGCTTTTACCCAGGAGGTGGTGGTTGCAGTGAGCCAAGATTATGCCACTGCACTCCAGCCTGGGCGACAGAGCAAGACATTGTCTAAAAAAAGAAAGAAAAAAATT
This sequence comes from Aotus nancymaae, assembly GCF_030222135.1. Classification (NCBI taxonomy): domain Eukaryota; kingdom Metazoa; phylum Chordata; class Mammalia; order Primates; family Aotidae; genus Aotus; species Aotus nancymaae. The sequence continues at coordinate 69,913,223 of NW_026988422.1, read as the reverse complement.
AATAGTAGACTTTCCTAACACACTAGAAATTAACAGTTTAGTATTAGTAAAGACATTAATATAGTATAACACATCAATATATGAAATATACAATAATCATGATTTATAAATAGATGTTCCACATAAAGGCCTTACAATCTAGCACCCATTTTTGGAAAAGCTTAAAAAGTAAAATTGAACATGTGAAAACTATGTTAAATTAAAATCCAACACCACCATTAATGGTGAAACACTACAGACAATCTAGTTTAATGAAGCTGCTATTTTTAACTCTCTTAATCTGTTATTGTTAATGCTGCTATTATTAACCACAAGAACTGTTAACTTATTAACCATTATAACTATATTGCATCACAACTCACAGGTATGGAACCGATAAATTTGCATATAAAACCTAGTATATGCATGTGTTTGTGCTTCATGCCTATGTATGTATGTGTCTTTTTGTTATCTTGACTGAGTTTCTATAATGCTGCTGTTATTAAGCTAGATTGTAGTGTTTCACCACTAATCGTGGTGTTGCTTTTATATAATGGTTAATATAGTATATACTGGTTATATATATAATGTTTAATATGCTAAGATGGAAAGGAAATCACTGCAGGGGTTGGTGATGGTACTGGGTCATTGTGGTCCTGGAATACCACAAACATAAACAGACAATGCAGTGGCTTTAAATCCCAGAGATGTCAATCTTCCTACATGAAGAGATACGCAGTGCAGGCTTCATGGCTATGTGACCTCTGCAGTTACACGGGGTCTCGGACTTAGAAAGGCTTGTGCTTAGATTAATGCTCTCCTGTTGCCATCTTGAAATTCTTGATAATTTTTGAACAAGGGGAACTTTCTCTTTGCACAGGGGCTCGCAAATTATGCACCATGTTCTGGAGCCTAGCTAAATAATGGCGATCTGAAGGGCTGGGATAATCTTCCCTGGATAGCAGTTGAAATGGAGGTACTAATCCAGGGTGGAGGGCTATACCAGACATTCTGAAAACCTGGGTCTGCCCTTTACTTAACAGTGGTTCAGGAAGTGGAATATTAAAACCTCATGGGCAGAGAAAGCAGGGTCACTAACATTAGAAGTGGCACTGAGCTAAGCAATCTCAGCAAAGAGTAAAAAATAAAGCTATTTATGAAGTTCTGGACAATTATCTTTGAAAATAAAATTGTGTCAGGAAACTTCATGACTTTCTAAGTATACAAAAATGTGACAAAGAATCAACATACATGTTACCTTACAAAATGTAAACAAAGAAATAACAAAGAAACATACAGAGGAGTTGGCTAGATACAAATAAAAACATTATATATGACAAAAATTATGCACCTAAACAATCACACTCGGGTTGCACACAAACACTTCAGATAGCAAATATTTAAGCAATAGTAATGTGTATCCAGAACTAATATATATATATTTTTTAATTCAGCAAATTCCATTGTACATATATACTGTTGTTGTATAGAACATAGGTTTGATAATTAGTTAAACAGGGTCCAATCCTAGCCCCACAAATTTCTATCTGTGGAACTATTAATTTATTTGTGCCTCAACATCTTTATCTATAAAATGGAGAACATATTATGCCTTCTTATGATGGCTATTGTGGGGATCAAGAGAGATGGTACAAAGCAAATATTTACCATGGTGTTGTAATGAACACTTGATAAATGTTATCTGGTGTATAATAACTATTATTATTGTGGGTACTGATATTATTAGTTTCATAAGAAAATGATCATGTATGTGATAAGCATATGTTTTCAAATATGTGACTGTAAATTTACTTATTGTATTTTATTTTCTGAAACAAAATATTCTATATACCTAAGAAAGTTATGTGCTTTATGGAACTTATAAAAATGAAAAATTATTGCATTAAAAATTATCTTCAAATAATATACTATTCAGATATAAAATGTACAAAATATATTTTAATATACAAAAGTAATATATTAAAATTATGTATTTTAATATACAATAATATACAAAGTGGTCTTCATTGCTACCTATCAAATCTATAAATTTTAAATATGAATAAGAGAAAAGACATTGTTAAATAAATGATCAAAGATGATAATTTCCTACTGGTAAGGTAAACAATTTTTATTTTATTGTGTTTACTCTCCTGCTTTAAAAATTCTAAGTGAGCTTAAAAACATTCTACTTGAAAATAAAAATATTTTTGAAATATTTTCAAAGGGAAAAAATTATAAAAAAAATATAAACACAAGTACCAGGCTATTGCAGAGGTCATCCACGGGTGATTTTTTTAAAAAAATGGGTGAGTTCATGTAAAATTTCTTTTTTCCCACAGAAAGGTTTTCATGTCTCCTATTCGTACCATCTATATCAAAACTTATAGGACAGCGAGTTAGTTTAGTTTTCTGTTTAAGAGAGTCTGTGTTAAAGTCAGTTATTAATTTAAAATTTTGTTCTTACACTTGTAGCTTGTAACTTCAGGCATGCTATGTGAACTTATCTAGCCTTGCCTTTTGTTTTTGATTCTTTAAAATAAATACACAAAATCTACTTTACTTGAGTAGAATAATAATTAAAATAAGATGGCATATACAAAACACTTAACACAATACTTTTTACAATGGTGATTATGATAATATTTGTAATGTTGATTATTATGATAAGGAGAAAAATATCAAAGGAATATCCTTAGGGTGTGAACTATAGTAATAATCTCAGAAGTATCATTCTATAAGTCAGAAAATCCGTTATTTTTCTTTATAAGCATTCATAATTTTAATAAATGCATACTCATAACACCATGTATGTACAATATATATATTTCAGCTAACAACAGCAATGTTACTGTTCCTTGCACAGTTCTGTGTGTATGCCACATCTTAGGAAAGCAATGTATTGGTTGCATTGTTATCATGATTGTCTAACTTTATCTACCCTAAAATTTCTATTGCAGCTCTGTGTCCAATGCTTTCCAGGATCCATCAATGTGAAGATTTAAGTTGATATACGCAATAGCAAACTGATAACTCTAGAAAGATCAAGCAGAGAATATAATCTTGCTCTCTGTAACAATTTCATAAGCACTAGGTGAGCATAGCAGATTTCTGTAGTATTTTTCCATTCTAGTCATGAATAAGAGCATGATCTTAATTATACTAAAGATACAATCAAAACTGATAGGAGACTCTCTCATAATAACAGTCAATGTGCAAAAGTGACTATTTTCTCAGCCAATGTTGACCCATTAAGATATCATTTATTTATTGCAATAAGCATAATATAAATATAACTTAATACATCACTTTCAGGAAATAAAATTCCTCCCCCTCCCAACATTCCCTTTTAATAAGAAAACCTCGCCGGCCTAGGTGGCTCACTCCTGTAATTCCAGCACTTTGGGAGGCTGAGGTGGGTGGATCACCTGAGATTAGGAGTTTGAGACCAGCCTGATCAACGTGAAGAAACCCTGTCTCTACTAAAAATACAAAATTAGCCAGGCATGGTGGCACATGCCTGTAATCCCAGTTACACAGGAGGCTAAGGCAGGAGAATTGCTTGAGTAACAAAGGTGGAGGTGGAGGTGAGCCGAGTTTGCGCCATTGCATTCCAGTCTGGGCAACAGGCGTAAAAAACTCCATCTTAAATAAAAAAAAAAAAAAAAAAAAAAAAAAAAAAAGAACATTCTAGAAATATATCAAAAGGTCACACAATAAAAATAAAATCCAGTTTGTACTGTATTCCTAATGTATCATTACAAAAAAGACGAAAATAATGGATGATCACAAAAGGAAGCTCCTACAAGGATGCAACGTGTAATTTTCCACTGAAAATTGGTAATCTCACTTTTTCTAGATTTATTTCTCAAGTATAACATTTCCTTTTTACGCCTTCTATATTATGTGATTTGTGAGCTTTAGGAATCCTGTAACAACCAGTAATAAAACATAATACAAGATCAAAGGCGTTCTGATATATTGTACTCTTTTATGTTAAATAAGAATGAGCATGAATCACATTAGATTTTATCAACCTTTGATGTGCAGGGGATTCACAATTTGGAGAGCCAAGAAAACTCACTGAAACATTAGTGGCTTTGAAAGTGCAATTGAGACACATTATAGCTCATTGCTATCCGCAAATTCACATCATAAAGGCCAAGTTGTATCATTTAACTCAAAACAACCAAATCTTTGTAAAAGTTTACTTTATTTTTTGACAGTTAAAGCTCTGTGTTATATGTGATATAATCTTCTTCAGAGAGAATGTTTTCCTGTTCTCAAAGCTTCTGTTGTCAATAATTTGGAAAAACAGATTGTTTTTCCAAACACACAGAGAAAACTAATTTTCTCTTACATTACTTCAGAACAAGGTAGAATAGGAGGTCAAAAATAGTGGTGATCATAAGTATTTGTCTTAATTTTTAATACCAATTTATAGATTAGTCAATATATACTGTCTAGTTACCAAAATGAAATAATTTTCTCTGAATAGACTTACACAGAAAGACGGCAAATCTAGATTGTTGAGTAGAATAAAGCAAGTAGCAATACACTGTTAATCTTGTGACTCTGTGTATGTGTTACAGTCATAAGAATGAATGGCTACGTTACTCCGGTATGTCAATCTACAACATTTGCCTTTAGAGACTGAATTTAGAATTGGAGGATGGACACTTTTAATCTTTTATTTTACACACTTCTACATACATAATGGAATTTTAGATAAACATGCATTTCTTTTTTAATTAAAACATAAATAGTAAAACAATTGAATTTCTAATTACTGCTAGTACTATTTTTAGACTCAATCTGATATTTATGTACAGAGAAGGCTACATAGAAAAGTCTATTTATTTCATTCAAAGAGGATAGAAGATTGTGACTTCTATCCTGTTTAGCACAAATCATTCCAGAAATGAATGATTGAGAACCAGGGTGGTGGAATATTAAAAAGGAACAGAGGTTCATGCAGACAAAATATTTCAAAATTCCATCGTGATAAGGAAAGCCTGAACTGCACAAAAGATGTAACAAAACATAGCAGGTGGTGCAGAAATCGGGAAGTGATTAAATGGGAAACTATTAGAATCTTAAGCGCAAGGCTCCATGTTAGGTGTTTTAACACATTGCCACAATTTAAAGGAATTGCCGAACATCAAGCAAAGAGAATTGAAGACTTACAAGACTGAATTCATAGTGAACCAGGTTGAAACATCATTGCGTAATATTATTCCAACAGTGCTTATCAGGCTAAGAGTAAGCAAAGAGGTAAAACATGAAAGGAGTGATCTGGATAAAAACAGCTATACGATATAGGACAGGTCGCAATGGTAACTTAAAGGAAGGAGAGGCCCAGACCACTAAGGGGCCACTGGCCTCAGAAAAGGCATCAACTGGGCTCAATTGTACATATGAGATGACGAGAAAGATCATAAGTGGAAAAGTTGCAGCTAGTGAGAAGTTGTCCAAATTTGGATCTAGTCATTGAGATATATTTGTGATGGATTCACCTTGACTGGTTGTACTGATCAGAAAGTGATGTCCACGTAGCAAAGCAGATCATGGCTTCAAAAAAATAAATGTATTAATAATAATCACAAATTGAGGTCAACAAAAAGATTATTAATGGGAAAGACATCTCAGTGATATTAAAGGATTATAAAAGGAAACTATAAATGAAAGACTAGTTTCAGAATATTTTGGAATAAAGAATCCATATGGAAGCAGAAAATGGTAGCAAGGACTGTGGTAAGTGACTGTTATACAGCCTTCATCTCACAAAGAGAGAGAGGTTGGGAGGTTTGACAGAGAAGTGGCAGGAATGAGAATAACGGGAACAGGGTATCCGCAAGATACGCATCTTGAGTTAATGGGCACGAGTAGCATAAATGTTAACTTTCTCAATTTTTGGTGTATTTCTTATTTCATTGATTTCTGCTCTTATATTAATTATTGTCTTTCTTACTTTGAGGTTACTTAGCTCTTTCTTTTCTAACTTCTATAATGGTACCTCAGGCCACTGATTTTAGACCTTCATTATTTTCTTACATGACCATTTAAAGCGTAAATTTATCTCAAAACATTGCTATAGGAACATGTCAAAATTTTTGATACACTTTACGTTTACTATTATTCAAGATGAAATATTTTCAATTTCCTCTTATAGTAACTTTAAATCATAAATTAAGTGTCTTTTTTACATTTTTCTAATATTAGTGAATTTTCTAGATAATTTTGGTAATTAATTTCTAATTTTATTTTCTCATAGGTTAATAATATACTCTGTATGAGTTCAATCTTTTTGTAAACACAAGGACATTTTTAAAGACTCAGCATGACATCTAATTTGAATATAATGTATATTTGAACACTGGAAAGGAATGTGTACTTTGCAGAAGTTGCATATAATGTCTTATTAAATCAATTAGTACAGGTGGTTAGTAGCGTTCAGATCACCTACAGCTTTACTGATTTTTGCCTAATTTTTATATCCATTATTAACAGGGCATTAAAATATGCAACTATAATTATGGAATTTTTTGTTTTTCTCTTTAAGTTATACAGCTTTGTTTCATGTGTTTGAAGCTCTCAGATAGGTGAATATACATTTATAACTGTTGTGTCTTAGGGCACTGACTCCTTTATTACTGTGAAATGTTGCACCTTATTCTCTAGTAATTATCTTTTCTTTCAGTGTATTTTATCTAAAATTAGCATAATTGCTACGGCATTCATATGCTTATAGTTTACATTATATATATGTGTGTGTGTGTGTGTGTGTGTGTGTATATATATGTATATACACACTTTAGTCTAAAATATATCTTTGCCTTTATATTTAAAGACATCTCCCCTAGTCAGAGTGTAGTTGGGTCTTGCTTTTTCATCTATTCTGAAAAATCTGTGCCTTTTTGTTTGAATGTTTGGTCTATTAGCATGTAATATGATTACTGATATAGTTGAATTTAGTTCTATTTATCATTTGCATTTGCTCTCCTCCCACCTGCTGCCAATCTCCACCCTTCCTTTCTTGTTCCTCTATTTTTCCTGTCCTACTTTTAGATTATTTTTGAGCCCATTAAAACATTTAAAATCCCCATGCTTTACTCCATTATAGCTTGAACAACAAGCTCAGTAAAAGCTAAGTTATTTTACAGTTCTTTTTTTTTCTAATTATTAACTTAATGTCGAGGTAAAAATATATAAAACTTTGCATGTGTTGTTCATGTTTAAAGAAAACTTGACCAGTTGTGGCGGCTCACACCTGTACTTCCAGCACGTTGGGAGGCCAAGGCCAAAGGACCAGGTGAGCTCTGGAGTTTGAGACCAGCCTAGGTAACAAGGCGAAACGCTGTCCCTACTAAAAATACAAAAAAGTAACTGGATGGCATGTGCCTGTCATTCCAGCTATCCAAGAGCCTGAGGTGGGAGGATTATCTGAGCCCGGGAAGTCAAGACTGCAGTGGGTCATGATGGTGCACTCCAGCCTGGGTAACAGAGGGAGACCCTATCTCAAACAAAATGAAACAGAACAAAAACAAAAAATACTTCCAGTTTTCTGAGAGAGACATAAAGGGACTTAATGAGAAACTCATGAATGCTACACAGTCTGGTTCTGATCCTACTCATCAGACCCATCATCCCTGTCCTCACCAAGTACCCACTGCCCCAGCTCCTTCTTCCACCTCAGCTTCCCACCCTCCCGCCCTCCACAGATCATTACAGTTCTGAGTCTTGTCTTTGTGTGTTCCTCCATTTAAATTCCCTTCTCCTTTACTGCACAATGAATCTGTAATGTTTTTCCTAATCTGCATTGCCCATTTTGTCCTCTTGTATGACCACTGCTGTATCATTATCACAGCAGAGAAATGCCTCCATTCAAGAGTCCAAAAATTTGGAAAACTCTGTTATAAAAGAAAACATTGTTATCACAATCAGTATATTTTATTATAATATATTATGTACTACTAGTAGTAGTGCCTGTTTGTCTCTTTTATGAGCTTATAGAAACAGAGATCTTTTCTTGTGATTTTCTATTTCTTCAACATTTAGAGTACCTGCAGTCAGTCACTAAAATTGTCAGAATAAAATACTCTATTGTAGATTAAGAATAAGCTAGAATTTGCTTATCCTAGAATGAGCTTCCTATAAGACAAGCAATAGGTATGATGTGGATGAAAACTTCAATGCAGTGGCAGTGAAGTGGGATGTAGTGAGGAGGATGCATACAAAGATTTGGCTAGAGAGATCCAACCCTTGAGAAAACGTGGAGCATATTGGGACAGGCAGTGGTAGGGAGTAGGGTAGTGTGCTGTCTTCAAGGATATGATTCTATTTTATGAGCACTTATGACTTCTTGGGCTTAGGACTCATGTAAGAGCAGTGACCGGTCACTACGCAACATAATGTGTGGCAATGTCCGAGGAAGAAATAAAGGTTTGTTAGCTGCTGCTGACGTTCCGATGTATCCTTTCTCAGATAAGCCAATATTTCCAAGCCACTCCGCAGAACTGCTACTTTCTGATGCATTAGGAACAATGAATTTCTGAGCAAAATATTTGTTTGCCTTATAAAATTCTGCTTTCTTCAAGAAGTAATTATAAACTAAAAGTAGAGTAATATAATCATTTGTTTAGTGTCTGCGAGTCTTTTTTCCCCTTCAGGTTGTCTCTGATTTTCTTTCAGATTCTATTTTTAAATACATACCCATTTTATTGTGTCTTAAGTGTCTGTTTGTAGGTATCTCTGGGTAGAGGCAGCAAATTTGCATTTTTCAGAGCCCCACATTTTTACAGCTGGCCTAAAACAGAATTCTTTCTTATCATCCAGAGGTAAGTATCATCTTCTCTCCAAAAGGACCACTGAATGCTACAGCAAAATTTCAGAATAACTCTGTGTATGCTGGCTGATTCTAAACTTCTGTTTAGAGAATAGGACTATACAAATTTCCTTTTCTAATATTTTCTTTTTGATTCTCATTCATGTGTGTCCCTGCAAAACACACACATATATGTTCTCCCTCTTCCAATGTCACTCTCTGACCCTGTTTTTCTTGCTCACACCAAAACTAATATTTTTGCTAACCGTATGCTGAATTTTAATCTAAGTTCTTCATCCACACTTAGACTTCTAATATTGCCATATGTTGTTTCTTCTTTGAAATTCAGCTTCTAAAGCCCTGTAGCGACAGATGACTGACCTCCCCAAATCCTTCACTAGCTTGTGTGTTACATAAACCACCTCTTCACCCAGGAAACCACAGGTGTGAGAGATGAGGTGTCTTTGTTGTTTGGTGGCTGTATGTTTTTCTGTTTCTAGAGCTCTTACAAGTGAGTACTTCATTGCTATAACCCAGCAGGAACTCATAAACACCCACATAGAGCATTCAAATCAATCTAAGAGAACAACACTCCCAACTGTAACTTTTCTAAACTTAAAATATATTGTTAAAGGCTATAAGAAATCTACTGCATTTCCTATATAGTTTTATGAGTGTCACAGAAGTTAAGTGTCTCCTGGCTCGGCCAGTGGGTAAATCCTCTAGGCCAGTGCCAATATCTTGTAATGCAGCAGATGGCAGATGTAGCAGACAATAACCCACAGTGAGGGATGCAGGCTGGTTCCCTAATCTTTCATCACCAGAAATCACTCCCATTGTTTAATTCTGCATCTGCAGCCTATTTGCATGGGAGAGTTGATTCACTGAATGTTTATGATGTGTTGAGCTGGAGCGAGACACACCGCTCGGAATTCTCTCCGATGGCCATTCCAAATCCTACATAAGGTCACTGCTTTTAGGTGGTAGTAGTATTGTTATTTTTTTTTTTGTTATTCCCTAATGCACTTTGAAATATGAATCCTCAAATTTGAACTCCTAAACATAAAGTCATTTTATCTAACTTCCTCTGAACCTGTGATCTTACAGCTGTTGGGCAAATCCACGATAGCCAGGATCACAATAATCACATTGTATCCTGAAAGCTTGTGCTCAATTTTCATTCTTCCTGTATGAAATATAATGAGAACCTTAACCAGCACGTGAATTCTATTGTGCTACCTTGGGAAAAGTCTTGTTGGAAACACATACCCAGCAGGGGAATCAGTCACTTGGAGAAATGGATCGAGTGTGTCCATTCCTGACTTTGCTACTGACCCCATAGCAATCTCAGGCAAATCACTTAAATATCTTCCCTCCAGCTTTCCTTTTATCAAATAAACACACAATTATTTATTATTTTTATCACACGCTGGAAACAAGTTAGGTGCTTTCATTTTACTAAAGAATCTGGCAATACCAAGTTCCCATTGGTGGTGGTATGCTACATTACAGCTATGTTAGTAAAGTTACAACAGGAAATAATCCCCTTCAGTAAGGTACAGACAGATGGGGAAATACAATCACAGAGAAAGAGCCATCCTTTAAATCAAGTGATTCTCTGGATCAATACTTGTAACAACATGGCTATCAAGGTCTGTGTATACGATCCCAGAACAAGAAATTAAGAGTGTCTAACAAACCAGTGATTTTGTGTTATGTAGATCCAAAGCCCCATTATATAGGACCAAACCCTCATGTTTCTTTGTAATAACAAATTGGTGTTACAGGCTAGTAAATTATCACAAAATGAACAACCCTATCCATACCAGTAGCATCCTGTAATTCCAGTAACAGGAATTATCAACATCCTTAGAAAAGCCCTCTCGGGAAATCACCAATACCCTTAACTGCATCCCAAAACATAAATGGCTGATAAATGGAATCTTATAGTATGTTGCTTTTGTGTATGGCTTTTGCCATGGTTATGCAATTTATCCTTGTTATTGCATATAACAGTAAATTATTACTTTTTAAAAATGTGGATTCCAATTGAATAATTATATAAAAATTATTACCATTTTATTTTTGAACATTTCACTTTTAAAAATATTTAGGGCTTACTCTTTCTGGACATAAGTATGTGTGTTTCTGTTAGGTACACACACAGTTATATAGGGTTACGTGTATGTATATGTTTAACTATATACTGCCAAATAGATTTCCTAAGTAATTAGACTAATTTACACTAGATTAACAGCGTGTCACAATTATTCCCAATTTTGTAAAAACTCACTATTGTCAAATTTTTTTAATGCTATTTTTCTGGGGGTGTTTAATGATAATACATTGTAGTTTTCGTTTTCATTTTTGATGACTAATAGCTTTTGACTCTGTGGTTATCATTTTATGTGTTTTTTTCCCATGTTACTAATTTGTCTATAATATTCATTATTTCCTTTTCTGCCTTCTATTTGAATTCATTGTAATGTTATTTTTCTAGCTTCTTAAGATGGATTCTTGATTTTCTGTCTTTCTTTATTGATATTATACAGGTACCTAAGACAATAATCTGCATCTAAGAACAGTTTAATTAAATTGCACAAATTTTGAAATATTGTCTTTTAAATATTGTGAATCAGAACAAGGAATTTTGTAGTTTTTTTCTTTAGCCTATGGGTTGTTTAGAAGGGATCTATTTTTCTTCCAAATACTTAAAAACGTTTAAATTATTTTTTGTTATTGTATTCCACTAAGCTTAGATAACTTTGTCTTTATGATTTCAATCTTTTGAAATTTGTCAAGAATTGCCTTATGGCTGAAGAAAAATTCCATTTTGCTAAATATCTTATGTATATTTTTAAAGTTCATGTAATCTAAATTTGTGCAGTGTTGTCATGTGTCTCTTAGTCATCTTGTTATCATGGTGTTCTAATATTCTATATGCTTACTGATTTTGTCTTGTTCTGTCTATTACTGAGGAAATTAAATTACAGCACTAAAATGATGGTGTTTTTTAAAAAAATTTTGCTTTTAATTCTGTTAATTTTTATTCCATATATTTTGAGGATATAACAAAAGGTGTAAAAGAATTTGGAGTTGCTGTATCTCCCTTGTCAATGGACTCTTTTGCCATTATTGAATTTTTCCTTTGAATGTGTCTTGCCTGAAAGCCTTTCCTAAGTTTGTTTTAACCTGATAATATCACTATCCCAGCTTTTTGTTGTTGTTTTTGCATGTAGAATATATCTGTGTCCATAATTTTACTTTCAGATGTTTAAATCACTACAAATAAAGTTCAGTGTAGTTGGAATTAATTTTCTGTATAATCTAATGATCATATTTTTAATTGCTGTATTTAATCTACTTCTCTTTAATATTTTAAGTCATATATTTGAGATTACTATATGCTCTGCTATTTTCTATTCATTTCATGTTCTAGGTTTATTTTACTCTTTAATCTTATACATTATTTAGTTTTTCCTTTGCCCCGGCTCTACAAGTTTATTATTTATACATTACCTCACTATAATTATACTCAGTATTCTCAGTATTGTAACATCCTTCACTTATGAAAGTCTAATAAAATTTTATTTTTCCCAAACTATTGAATAACCTTAGAGCACTTGAAATCCATTAATTTCACTACAACCTTTAATGGTCTAGTTCAAACTCCAGCAACTTATGATGATTGTTCTTGTTTTGTCTGTGTTTTAAAAAAATTATTTTATGTAGTAAGTGTTTATTTAGCTTGATCCTACAATCACCCTTTTCATTGCTCTTCATTTCTCTCTGCACCTCTATGTTTCCTCTGTGCTTTTTCACAATATACTATTTTGCTCTTTTTTATATTTTACATTTTATTTCTCAATCCTTTAGATTAGGTTTCTATTTACCTATCATCTTGTTCACTAATTTTCTCATCAACTGTGCTGATCTGCTATAAAGCTGACTCAAATTCTTCATACCAGTTATTTTGTTCAGTTATTAAACCTGCATTTGATTCATTTTTATAATTTCCGGATTGTGTTGAAGTATTTCATACTATTTTCGTATCATTCATATACTAATAATAAATATGTTGATATTTATATCAGTAAGCACCATACCTAGAGCCCTAATGTGTCTGTTCCAATGTCCATTATTTCTCATTTTTGTTTCTGTTACATATTCATTTTTATATATATGATTATTTTGGGTTGCATGCTGGACTTTGAAAATAAAAAATCATTGTTAACAGTTCTTCATAAAGAATCTACTTTTTGCTTCAGTCAGGCAGTTAGATCAGGAGAAGTTAACATTATTCCAACTGGGGACTAATGTAATTCCATGCTGGGCTACAGTTCCTGTGAGGGCTACTGCATTTCCAGGTTACCTTTAAAACCAAAAACAATTCCTTCTGATTCCCAACTAAAAACATGAGATGTTTTGCAAACATTCACCTACTTTCCAGTCTTTCAGGCCCAATTTAAAAATCTCCCAGTGCCATGAACTGCTCAGGTTCTAAGTCTGCCAGCTGCCACTTTCAAATCAGTGTATACGTCCGGAGAAGTAATAATGCCAAATTCTGGATTCAACACTGTGGGTTTCCTTTCTTTTACTAATCTGAGAGCCACATCTTTCCAGGGTATTTGGTAGCTTTTTGGTGGCTTCAAAGTAACTTTTAGCATTATTTCCAGTGTTTATCATTCTCAAGAGGAGGATTATTTCAACAAAACCAATTTTCTATTTTCAGAAGATGAATTGACCATAATAGAATTTTTTTTAAAGTTTCGTTATTTAGTCATTTTGGTTATATTGGTTAAAGCAGTTCCAGCATAGGTAGTCCATAATAAATAAGAAAAACAAATTTCTCTAGTTAAATAAAAATAAAAACATTTTTGTAATTACCTGAGAAAAAATGTAAAAAAAAAAAAAACTTTTTGGAAGTATAACTATCTTTATTCCAAAAGCTAGAACAATCTCTAAAGTTAGTCAGTGCCTTCCATTCAGTCTTAAAACAAATAGAAAAATGACATTTTTAGTCTATAATAGGTTGACTAAATTTCCAAAAAAGATTTGTTGAAGTTCTGACTCTAGGTAACCTCATTCATAAATAGGATCTTCACAGATATAATCAAGTAAAGATGAACTTGTTAGCATGGGACCAAATCCAATAGGCGGTATTCTTCTAAGAGGAAAGTGCTGTTGGAAGACACTGATGTACAGAAACAACAGCCATATGAAGATGGAGGCAGAGATTATAGAGTTATGTGGCCACAAGCCAGGGAACTCCTGTGGCTACTAGAAGTTGGAAGAAACAAGGAAGGATCATCCTCTAAAGGCTTTAAGAGGGAGCATGGCTCTGTCAGTAACTTGATTTCAGACTTGTAGCTTACATAACTGGGAAGTAATAAATGTATGCTGTTTTAAACCACCTAATTGAGATGATCTGTTATGGAAGCAGTAGCAAATGAGTAAATTTACGTACAGATTTGAGAGTATGCACTGGAAATTGTAAATTCACTAAGTCATACATTGCATGGATTTGAGAAAATACAGAAAAAGCAAAGGTTAAATAAATACATTTGTGAAACACCACGCTCGAAATTCTAAATTTTGAGCAATTGCAATAAAGAATTAGAGAGTAGATAGTAGGAATTACTGCATAAAATAATAATAGTAATAAACGACTTAAACAGATATAGGAAAATACATAAATCTCAGATCCACTTCTGGCTAAGAATATTTGCAACAATGCTGCAGCTATGCTAGTCTGTTAATTATGGTTTGTTAAAACTGAAATATGTTTTTAGGTTGACAGCTTAATAACTTGCATCTGGTTTATTCCATTGTGTGTATCCTGTAATTTCAGTGGTTTTCTCTATATTTCCAGTTGTTAGTACTTCCACCAAACCAGATGGACAAAATTGACAATTGTAGTCAGGATCTTGGTGCTGAGAATAAATAGATTGCCGGAGAAGGAGCTTCACAAAATGAGACCGGAGTAAATACACTAACCATATTGATATATCACATATTAAGAGTTGAAGCTCCAAGCTGCATGAAATTGAGTAGAATTCACAAATAATTGAAGAATTAATAAATATTTAGACTCCTTACAGAAAGTTAGGGGTTGGGCAAGTATTTTTGAATTTTCAAAATGTCCAACTTATTTTGCTTTGCTCTTCAGATATATTCAGAAGAAAGACTGTATAAAAGTAGACGTCTTTCACAGCTAAACGGCACATTCAGGCTTTAATATTGATAACTTATTTTGAAGAGTAAGTTATTTTTTGAAAGATTATTTGACTTCTCCTCTTTCTTCTTTTTATTGTTTTCCTTTCTTTCCATTTATTTTCTTTAATATACTTCTTATTTTTTCATTGATTTCTTTCTCTTGTTTTTTCCAAGTACATTTTAGATGGATATGGCCCCTTGATTTAGTCTTCACAAAAGATGGTAAGATGATAGCAGGTGATTATTTTAAGTTGACCATAACCAACAAAAAATCAAATGACACTTGTGTGCAGAACCAGAAAAATTATTTTTGTACAGTGACATTCTCAAACAGAAATGTTGCATATTTGAATCTAAGACAATTTAATCACTGTAGCTTTTAATGGAAAGGCTTCAACCTTCTCCTATTTGATGATGTTAGTGTACGTTTCTTTGCAATGTTTAGCTTCTATTTTCTTTGAGAAAAAAAAGACAGTGATTGTCTTAAATGGTAATACTGTTGCAGTTGCCACTAATTAATAAGTTAGAGATTAGGGGGAGGAAGTGTTTTACAATGAAAATTAGATTATGAAAACCAATCAGAAACATATAAAAAGCCTGGCCGGGTGTGGTGGCTCAGGTCTGTAACCTCAGCACTTACAAAGGCTGAGGTGAGAGGATCACTTGAGCCAGGAGTTCAAGACCAGCCTGGCCAACATGGTGAAACCCCGTCTCCACTAAAAATACAAAAATTAGCCGGACAAGTTGGTACATACCTGTAATTCCATCTACTCAGGTGGCTGAGAGACAAGAGTCGCTTGAACCCGGGAGGCCAAGGTTGCAGGGAGTTGAGATCGCACCACTGCACTCCAGTATGGGTGACAGAGCAAGACACTGTCTCTAGAAAAAATAAAATAAAAAATAGACATCAAAAGACTGCTATTTCCCTATTTTCATTACTGGAAGACAAATGACTCCTAAGTCAACACGATTTGAATGACCTTTCTATAAAATATGATTAAATAAATAGAACACATGTATACATATTCTAATCACCCCCCAACAAAAAAACAGAGAAGATAATATAGATTACAAAGGCAAATGATGTTGATTTTCACCCAAATGCTGCCTGTTGGGCATAAAATCTACCCACAATTTTACCTCAAAAAATGCTTGAGCATTTGTGGTCCCATAGGAGAGGCCACAAATGCAAAAAAATGCATCAAGATATCTTCACTTGATGCTGTTAAGCAATGCACCGATGGAATGCCCCTTTTTCCTCTTTGTCTTACTCCATGCTTGGCAAGAAACTAAAAGTTCCTTATGAAAAACATCCCAATTTGCATCCCACACAAAATGACATCTGGAGAGAGAATGTAATGATCAGGCTGACAAGAGTATTCAAGACATCACTACAATTTTTTTTTTTTTCACGGAAACTTTTACATATATTTATGCTTGCAAAATTTCTGATTCTTCAAGGATCTAGACCAGAAATACCATTTGACCCAGCGATCCCATTACTGGGTATATACCCAAAGGATTATAAATCATTCTACTATAAGACACATGCAAACCTATGTTTATTGCAGCACTATACATAATAGCAAAGACTTGGAACCAACCCAAAGGCCCATCAGTGATAGACTGGATAAAGAGAATGTGGCACATATATACCATGGAATACTATGCAACCATAAAAAAGAATGAGTTCATGTCCTTTTCAGGGACATGGATGAAGCTGGAAACCATCATTCTTAGCAAACTAACACAGAAACCGACAGCAAAACACTGCATGTTCTAACTCGTAAGTGGGAGTTGAACAATGAGAATACATGGACACGGAGGGGAACATCACACACCAGGGCCTGTTGAGGGGATAAAGGGCTAGGGGAGAGAGAGCATTAGGAGAAATACCTAATGTAGATGATAGGTTGATGGGTGCAGCAAACCACTATGGCATCTGTATACCTATGTAACAAACCTGCACATTCTACACTTGTATCCCAGAACTTAAAGTGTAATACAAAAAATTTCCAATCTGTATGTCTGTGTAAAAACCACAACATAAAGTGAGTTGAATAATTTAGACCATAAAGCACATGTAGATTGCAATGCTTTGCAAATTGTAGGGATTTAATAAATATTTTTATATCGTTATTATTTTTATATTTTTAATAAAATATTTATATTTTTATTTTTTAAAATATAAATATATTTTATATATTTATATTTTTATCATCAAATAAAAATGATGACTGATTAATTGGAGTATTTGCTATCGTCTTTATTTTACCAAGTGCTAGAGTGATTTCTAGGGTAACTAAGCTATTCTTTGTAGGAGGGGAGGGACAATGAGATCAACCTCTTTAATTACCTACCAGACATTATGCTAGGTATTTCACACATATTATTGTACAAAGTCTCATATCACACTAGGTATTGATATATATTTTTTATAGATTATAAATTTAAAAACTGAAATCTGGGGATGTTAAGGAGTCAACAAGAATACTAAATTACAGATTCAGAGTTCAAAAAGAAGTCAAACTGACTATAAAAACCATGCGCTTTCCACCATAGCACATTTATAGTTATATTAAAACTATGATCTGCAGAATGTGGTATGCATATCCTGAAGGATACGTTAAATGTTTCCAAGTAGTGTGTGGGTATAGATAATTTTGAGAATGTTCCTTCCAATCCTTAATTTCTTCTTTTTTCTTAACCTAAAAGTGAGAACAAACCTGCATTTTGTGATATCTTGTTCATTCTCCTTTGCTCGTTCCTGTTTCAAAACATCCCCTTTGCCCATTTATAAAAATATACCTCTGAGCATTCTCAATTCTTACTAGAGTGCATTGCTTTGGAGTATACAAGTCTCTCTTCTCCAAACAGTTCAAATATAATTCTCCATTAATCAAGATGCCATGAACCCACAGTAGACCCCATGTCTTTCCTGTTTTATAACTATTTCTGTCGATGGTGAAAAATGACATTAGAAATTGAATTTTTTCAAAAATCATAATACCGTGAATTCAGATATAGCATACATTTGACAACTGGAGTGAGAACTTCCTCTAAATATTCAAAAATATATGGTTTTGTTCCATAAAAATAACTTGTTAAAACCAACTAAAAATAGCACTGGAAAACATATTAAAGACAGTGGCATTATATTTCATTCAGGAAACTGAATTATGAGAAGGTATTTAAATTTAAATTTTTCATATTTCACAGACTTCAAATATTCAAAAGTGTTTGCAGGTCTGCTTAGAAATACTTCTGTTTCTCAGCGTTTACTCTCTGCAGTTTGGTCATTCTCACTAATGAAGGAGACATTCTCCTCTTCATCACAAATATCTTGTTTGCATCTGATGGTCAAAGAGTTCAGCGAAAATATATTTAAATCAGGTAATAAGATGAAAGCATATTACCAACGCTATTGCATTAACAAATGGTTATCGAAGAACTAGGAGATATCAAAGATTTTGAGTGTGAATAGTTAAATATGATGCCTCTAAATAAAAGTGTAATGAGTATCACTAATAATCATGACTTTGGCCTTAGTAATGTTTTTTGATGGCACACCTTATAAAAATGATGAAAGTAAACAACCAACTTCTTGGTCTTTGTGTAAACTGGTGTTTCAATAAGAATCAAGGAGGATTGAATAGAGTTATTAATGTAAATTCAGATGTCTGATGGTGATATTTTGCATATAATTTGTAATGAATTTAGTAAAACATCATTTGTGTGAACAAGCTTTTTGACATTTTCTTGTACAAAAGTGTGAAACAGAAATATAACTGATAAACTATATGTTCTAGTGTGAGCAACAAATAATACTTAACCAGGGATACAGGAACTACCTGGTGAGAAAAAATAAATCATCTCATTAGAAATGCATTACTAACAAAATCACTAACTTTTACTGCTTAATAATCATGTAATACAACTTATAAAATGTCATTTTAACCAATTTTTTACTAGTGATACAATCCAGATTTTCAAAAAATTTACAAAGTCACAAGAATTTTTTAAAAATCATCTCTTTCTCTGCGTGTGTCACAGATATGAATATATATTGATATATATTCACATGTATGTTATATATAAATTATATATATTCATATTGCTTATATATACATATAAGTATGCTACATATATAATTATTGCAGAAATAAGTGTTAATCAGCAAACATTTGAGTACACAATTAGATTGAAATAAAATTACAAATGGACTTCAGAATGGAAAAATTAGTTTGAGGAGAGAAAGAAGATATTTAAATGCACATTACTTCAAGAACTTGTCTTTTTTAAAATAGAGGATATAAAATCACAATCATATTTGTATTTATTTAATGCATTTTAAAGATTTCTGTAATGCTTTTATTTTTAAAAGTCAACGTTTACAATACACAACATACTATATTGTTTGTAACCTTAAAACTGAAAATAAAAATTTTAAGAAGACACTCAGCAAGCTGAAAAACCAAGAACAGAAAACCAAATACCGAATGTTCTCACTCATAAGTGGATATTGAACAATGAGAACACATGGACACAGCGAGGGGAACATCACACACTGGGGTCTGCTGGGGGTGGGGGATTAGGGGAAGGGATGAGGGGGTTGAGGAGATTGGGGAGGGATAACATTAGGAGAAATACCTAATGTAGATAATGGAGGAATGGAGGCAGTAAACCATCATGGCGTGTGTATACCTATGTAACAATCCTGCAAGATCTGCACGTGTACCCCAGAAGTCAAAGTAAAAAAAAAAAAATTCCTTTAGGGGATATATAAGCTAAACAAAAAAAATTAAATTCTACTGGATTAAACAAATGACATGACATAGCTTGGGCACTTGGAGTTTGCTTGAGCTTAAGGATGTGGTGAATGAAATGTAGTCACTGTTTAGCTTCTGAGATGCCTGAGAATATCAAAGATGCTCAAAGCATAAAGGGGTTACATTTGCTAAAACTTTTTGAAGTTTCCTTTTTTATATTTTCAATTAAATTGGCATCCAAAAGAAGATTTAAATGAGAACAGCGATTTGGTAAAGAACATTGAAAGATTTTCCTTACAAGTGGGTATTTTACAGTGTGAACTGAGGATAATAACAGTAGTAATGGATGTCACAAACTAGACTTTTAGTAGTCATAGCCCCTCTAATGGAAAACTGACTTTATTTCATTGTTTTTATATTTAAATTTGTTCATTGATTAAATTTTGCAACATGTGTATTTAACCTGACATACCATCCATACTGAAATGCTTCTAACAACCTTAAAATGAACATCTTTTACTAGTGGTTACAATATGCATTATCTGAAGAATACAAAGCATTTGTATTTTTCCATTTAATGCTATAACACACAAATGCTGACTTGACATACATTCCCATATAATTTTTCTCTCACATTTACATCTCAAAGATTTGTAAACCCCAAGGACATGCTGTAGTCACAATATGGAATATACTATATTTGTATTTCAAGACTTTATGCCAACCCATTTCTTCTCTTATGTTGTAAAACATCTTCATTGTGTTATTTAGATCTCCACAGGAAGCTGATGATGCCCAAGGTCCAACTTGCAGCCAGCTAGGTTGGCTATGTTGTGGCTCCCAAATTAAACCTATGACCAGGCTGAAGGGCCACTTATGAACAGGGCCATCTGCCTTCCTCTCTGTCCCACCCCTCTGGGAATCAACCTATTGTTTCATTTTATACCAACAATAATTTTATTTTCTTTATGAAGTATCCATGGCATAGAGAAGTTAAAGCAACTTGGCCAAAGTCACTGTTATGGATTGAATTGTGTTCCCCTCAAATCCATTTATTAAAGCTCTAAGTCCCAATGTGACCATACTCGGAGACAGGCCTTTGAGGGGGTACATTAAGGTGCTAATTAAGGTTAAAAGTGGTCTAGATGCGGGGCCCTAATCCAACTGACTCGCGTCTTTATAGGAAGAGAGACAGACACCAGAACACCAGGGATGCATGCACTCAGGGAAGAGGCCAGATGAGGGCACAATGAGATGGTCATCTGCAAACCACGGTAAGAGAACTCAAGAAACACCAACCCAAATGCCCATCGATGATAGACTGGACAGGGAAAATGTGGCACATATACACCATGGAATATTATGCAGCCATCAGAAATGATGAGTTCGCATCCTTTGTAGGGACATGGATGAACCTGGAAACCATCATTCTCAGCAAACTGACACAAGAACAGAAAATCAAACACCACATGTTCTCACTCATAGGCGGGTGTTGAACAACGAGAACACATGGACACAGGGAGGGGAGCACTACACACTGGGGTCTGTTGGGAGGAAATAGGGGAGGGACAGCGGGGGGTGGGGAGTTGGGGAGAGATAGCATGGGGAAAAATGCCAGATATAGATGAAGGGGAGGAAGGCAGCAAATCATACTGCCACGTATGCATCTGTGCAACAATCTTGCATGTTCTTCACATGTACCCCAAAACCTAAAATGCAATAAAAAAAAAAAAAAGAAAGAAACACCAAATTTGCTGGCACCTTGATCTTGGACTTCTACCTTCTGAAACCATGAGAAAATAGATTTCTGTTGTTTAAGGCACCCAGTCTGTGGTATTTTTGATAGCAACACTAGCTGATTAGCATGAACTCACGTGGTAAGAGGCAGAGGGAATGCTGAGTTATTTATTAATAATTCAAAACTTTGTTCCTCAGTACTAGTAAGTATTTTGTAATCACTGAAGCACTTGTTAAATGTATATTTTCTCCTAATATTAACTAGCAAAATGAGTCTCATGTAAACTTATTCACAAGTTTTTTAGTAGTTTTCTCCAAATGCACACCTACTAAATGGCAAGGCCCATATCTGAACCCGAGAAAATAGGATTTTAACTACTTCATTGCGACGTCTCAGACATTAGAGTACCTAAGTTATATTTTCTCCCTGAATTTAGAAATTGATGATCTGTTTAGAGTTAACCTCTGGGCTAAATTCCTGCTGTTTTAAAACATTCTGGGCCAGCGCAGTGGCTCATGCCTATAATCCCAGCGCTTCGGGAGGCTGAGGCAGGTGGATCACAAGCTCAGGAGTTCAAGACCAGTCTGATCAACATGGTGAAACCCCATCTCTACTAAAAAAAATACAAAAATTAGCCAGGCAAGGTGGCACCTGCCTGTAATCCCAGCTACTCAGGAGGCTGAGGCGGGAGAATCACTTGAACCAGGGAGGTGGAGGTTGCAGTGAGCTGAGATTGTGCCATTGCACTCCAGCCTGGGCAACAGAGTGAGACTCCATCTCAAAAAGAAAAAATTATTTTTTCAACAGCTCCCCGAATATTGGAAGAGGAGAGTGTCAGATTTTAAGTTATGATACACAATTATTCACCAGTGATATTTTTCATGATCTTGCTATCACTCTTCAAACCCTGAAAATTCTTCTGAAAATGGAATAGACATATTGCAGGTTTTCACAGTACCCATAATGTTGTAAAATTATTGAAAATCTAAATCATAAATGTGTAAAATTCCAACATTCTTGTTAAGCGACTAAGACCTAGTTAAATCAAGTCTCATTCAGAGAAAAATATAATAATCACATGTGCATGATTGAGCTAGTAATTAAAGACCTTCATTGTGTCCAATTTTTTAACACCTGAAAGCAAATTATTCTCTAATTTAGCATTAATTTGACAATAAGTGGCATAAAGTTGTTCAGATTAGACAGGCTGACTGCTGAGGGAGAAAAAAAACTCAAGTATTTTCTAGCACCAAAAGACCAGAGAGACAATTTACGGATTCTCACAGACGATAATCATCCTTGTTTCTTTCTTGGTTGTTGCCTAACTATAAAATATTCTTCTCTATTCATTTATAAAACAAAAGAGAGACTATAATTTGCAATACAAAATCAAACATAATTTAATGTCAGTGAACTAACTACAGTATTTACTATTTCAAGTTGCACTTTTCCACCATGGCCTAGCTGGGCTTCATTAAGTCTCTTTAAGTGGGATGGGCTCATGGTCTGAAATCTTACCAATTCAAGAGTCAGGCCGAGGGCCATGCCATGTTATTTTCTGCGGCACTCAAGTAGCGATGAAGTCAGCGCATAAAAGTAAAGTTAAAGAAACACCATGAAATCAATAAGGATTTGAAGTCTTTAGTGAAAGAGTTAATTTCTTATTGATCATTATGGTAGTCTCTTGCTAAAATCCTTCTCCTTAGTGGCTATCTTCCAATGAATGTGACCAGCCACGCATGCCCGTTTCCCACTCTACCCACAGCCCTGAGACGGGACGACAGCTGTCCTGTGGCCCCTGTGCTCCAAGCCTGAAACAGCCTGGTGGGGGTTGGCAAAAGATCGAGACACTATGAACTAGGAGTTGAGGTTAGAGCGTGACTCGTGAAAGAATCATGAGTTGGGCCTCAACAATAGAAAACCTTCTAGGGGTTTTTGTTTAAGCAGCTGCTTGTTCATTTGGTTTTGGCTCGTGCTTTATGCTTTGTATTGAGGAGCTGCTGACAGATTATCCTGGGTTGCATCAAGTTTATGTAGGAGTTCCACACACTTCCTGAAGTCAATTTAGGCTGACTTTCATATCCACTGGAGTGAAATAAATGTAAGCCTAAACAGATTATTTGAGGTTGGTTTGTTTATTTGTTTAAAATACATAATAAGCACACTCAATCTGTATGTTGTTGGTTCTTCACTTTTGCCCTTATAGCCCAGTTATGTGCTTGGCAACTAGACAGATTGCTTAGGTCATGTGGCTCCTGGGACAGGCTTCACTTGGGAGATTAGAGGCAGTCAGGCTGACACAGCCCAGGCATTTCTCCATGTAGTTGCACTTAAATGCCAGTAGTAACTCTTGGCTTCAGCATTCCTCCCTAGCTTTCCTTAGGGGAAGGTCAACTGGCTACAAGAGCATATTGTGAAGCTATCTTTAGAAACAGCTCTCCTCAGGAAGATTAATGGCACAAAATAGATTTCTCTGCATGCTGGAATTAGGTAACTAAGAGACTAAGGTAAGGAGAAGTAGTCCTAAAAGCTTAGACCAGAGATTTGCAAACTACAACCTATTATTTGTACAGTGCATGAGCTACACACACACACACACACACACACACACACACACACACACACCACAAAACAGACAATGGCAATGATAACGAAGAATATGCCTGCATGTGGCCAGCAAAGCCTAAAATATTTGCTATCCGGCCTTTTACAGAAAAGGTTTGCCAACCCCTGGCCTAGAGGCACTATTAATAATCAACATTGTGAGTTGCAAGTAAAGAGAAACTACCTCTGGATAATTTAAAGGAATTCTTACCCAGAAGATGTAACTCATAGTTACTTTGGGAGTTTGGTAGACCAGTTGGCAGGCTCCAGATTAGAGAAATTTCTATTAATAGTGAAGCCATAGAGTAGAGCCATGAAGACATTGCTGCTCTCGTGATGCTCAGACCACAGCCTTTCACACCAACATTATCGATGCTGGGATGCTGTTACTGGGACTGCTCGGCTGCTATTGCTGGAAAAGGGACTTAGGGACTACTGCTTCCAGCACCGTCCACACAATGGATTTCCCATGGAAACAGTCCTCCACATAGCTAGCTTCTGATTGAGTAACTCTAGCGGATTGCATGATAGGTGGACCCTCTGTCATCTTTCTGCGTTCAAAATGTATGGGTAGACACGAAAATAATAAGTGTTCCGTTATCTGTAATTGTTATTGTAGTTCTTTCCATTCCAGGAGCTCAAGGGGTAATTCCGTGCCTTCGTAATGCCACATGCAAGCCAATGATTTAGCAGAACAGGATCCATAAGTGGTAAGCAAAAACAAATTGATCAAAAAAGAAAATGGATTAGATGTAAAGAAGGAAGCACAGATGCCATGAGCAATCCCCCTACACTCCCGAGAGAGGCCTGCCTGATGATAGTTGTCATACGGTTTAGGTTTCCTGCTTTTGAATTTCCATAAGATTCTCATTTATTTTTCACTTAGATATTTTTTTTCCTTATACACACTAGTGTGAATAAGATATATTTATAGCCTGGTAAATTTTAATTGGAGACCCTTCCTGTTTGGGAATACCCATCCACCTCCCATGTTACTTAGGAATTATATGGCTACAAGTAACAGAAGCACATCTCAAACTAATTTAAACGGATTTTAGAAGTCTCCTGAAACCCAAAGGTAGGAATGATATGGTCCTTAAGAATAACTCCACTAGGATTTTGTCTTCCTGTTACTATCTTTCGTTTCTTTTATACCTCAATTTAATTTTTTTGTTCAGTTCAGACAAGCTTAAACAAAAACAAAATCAACCAAAACAAACACACACACACACAACATGCAATAAACCCTGTGGCCATCATGACAAATGTTTACCTCTGGCCTTTAACTTTCACAGTTTTAGCCACAGAAAAAGCATAAAAATATGTTATCTATCTGAATTCTAACATATTAGTGAAGTGACTCACTGATCTAACATTCACGGCCATCCATATAACTTTCAAGTATGGTCAAGGCTGTGGGTTCTATTATTGGCTTGATTTGAGGCAACTGTTCTTTCTTGTACACACGGATAAAGGTACATAATATAGTTGCTATTTCTAGGAATACATAACACAATAGAAACTTAATTACGTAATTATAATACAGCAGTAAGTGCCATAATTAAGTGATGTGCTTATGCACTGCTTAGCACATCCAGTTAGAACTGGGAGAGACAAAATCAAGAATATGTCTTTGACTGGATGCCGTAGTCTTCTTGTAAGTGATATATGGTCCAAATAAGCCAGATGCCTTTTTGCAATTACTATGAGGATTTTAGCTTAAAATTTATAACGGCATAATCATACATGTAACTTGAGACTGCCTGATTCCACACTTTATGATGACTAGCTACCAGTTTATTAATATGTATTTATGTGTAATGATGTAATTATATTCAGAAGGACTCAGAAAAAGAATTCACATCCTCTTTCTCCAAGAACCACGTAAAAACATGCATCCAAATGTCATTAAAAGTATTGTCTCTTCACTGGTATTTTTCCAGATTTCTTTTCTTAAGTTGTCCTACATTTGAGTTCCTTCTCTGGCCAGCTGTGTCTACTGACTTTATTGTGATATTGGCAGAAAGAACATCTTCAGGATTAGGGTGGAATGCAACGAGAGATTTTGCCTTGGAAAGCAGCGTTGGCAGGCTTCTAGTTCTCTGCATGATATTGAGCATCCTTTTTGGCAACAGTAGCTCATGGACTTTTCTGTTTAACTGTTCTGTGGCTACTTAGGATATTACAGAAAGAAGGGAGCTACTGATTCGACAGTCTGCAGGCACATCTCAGAAGAGATGTTATTTGAACTACAAAGAAATAAATACAGATCACCTTTTGACATAGCAATTTTAAAATATAATTGTTTTCCTGATAAAATATCAAAAAATAGTGTATTTAGATTGATTGGAGGAGCAGAAAAAATAGGAGAAGAAGAAATGGATTATGTAGATAAAATTGAGTAGGATGAGAAACAGATGCAAGGAAACGCCCAATTTATCAGAACTTACAGAGTCTTTGGGACTCTATTGTAGTTAGGATTGTGTGTTCTAAGAACTCACCATTCCAATTAAGGAAGATGACTTTTAAGTATTTGGTGCTTTTTCTCCTAGCTTTTTTTAGAGGACAAAGTTTAGGCTTATGGTATAACCCTATGCAGGAAGCAGGAGTTTTTGGATGACTTTTCTGCTTTGATGTAGACACACCCTTGACCAATAAGAAAGGCTGCTTCTTTTATTCAACAGCAAGTTTAAATACTGGTGTGTACTATCTCATACCAAATACAGATGGTATGAATGGTGATATAATCAATAACCCAAAAAATGTTGAGTCTAGAATGCATGTGAAACAAAATAATCTATTTTTCACAAACTAATAAAGCAGGGAGTGTCTCATGAAGGTTTTGTATAAGAATGGAGGTTTATTAAGCCTAGGCTTCCATTATTTCACATGAAACAGTCCCTATACATTAATAGACATAGACCATATAATCCAAAATGAAAGCATATGAAACAATACCTTGAAATTTATATTATATATATTTATATATTTAATGACCTTATACAAAGACATAGCTCTAATCACCTTATACAAAATCCTATTTGCTTGCAATTCTTAGGATAAAAAATGAAGTCAGCAATGAGAGCTCAATGAACCCAGTTAGAGCTCAGATCCTTGTTGAGCCACATGAGAAAGGAGTCTCTTTTTATTCTTATGGGCAGAAGAATTGAGCAGAACATCCTCTGTCAAGGTAGGGATGGTATGTTGCTTATTTTACTCTACTCAATAGTGTCTCTGCAAGGCCACCCTTGAGATAAAGAGAAAATTTGGAAGATACAAAAGTAGTGGGGTCTCAGAAATACGCCTTTTAGCTATAAGATTTAATTCTATCTCAACCAACAGCCTTCCTAGTCCCTAAAATTCTCCAAAGAATAGCATTTGTTCTTTCAGTCAAGAATTTTATAAAAGTGTCAAAAATTTTTATACACACTATAATTCTAATGGTCAGGTTAATTCTATAGATATTAGATGTAGATACACACACACACAAATAATAATAATAATAATAATAATAATAATAATAATAATTGGCCTGTAACTAAATTGGCCTATCACCAAATATCTCACCAATAGGATGGTGGGAGAAAATAATTAAATTTTTAATTCAAACTCTTATATAATAAACATATCTTGTTTTAAAATACGTTATGGCTCAAATAATAATAAAACATCTTCAAGTGATATCCACTCTCCCAATAACTCTCTCTCCATTTGTGATGGTTAACATTGAATATTAACTTGATTGGCTTGAAATATACAAAGTATTGATCCTGGATGTGTCTGTGAGGGTGTTGCCAAAGGAGATTAACATTTGAGTCAGTGGGCTGGAAAAGGCAGACCTACCCTTAATCTGAGTGGGCACAATCTAACAGCTGCCAGCACTGCTAAAATATAAGCAGGCAGAAAAATGTGAAAAGAGAGACTGGCCTAGGCTCCCAGCATACATCTTTCTCCCATGCTGGATGCTTCCTGCCCTTGAACGTCAGACTCCAAGTTCTTCAGTTTTGGGACTTGGACCGGCTCTCTTTTCTTCTCAACTTGAAGACAGCCTATTGTGGGATCTTGCGATTATGTGAGTTAATGCTTAATAAACTCCTGTTAGTTCCGTCCCTCTAAGAGAACCCTGACTAACATAGATTTTGGTATCAGGAGTGGTTCTAGAGGAACAGAATATTAAGAATGTAGTTATTTTATTAATTTTGGGAATTTTAGAATTGGCTATTTAATACGTTTAGACCCCAAAATGCTAAAGACTCTACTTCTAATAGTATGAAGAACACTGATACTCCTTGGTGTGAACTGTTTAGAGAGTTATACAAAATAAATTCATTTGACACTCCTGACTCATTGCTCATGAGAGGCAAGGAGTTTAGTGACTCTATACATAATAACCTTTGATTATATGTGGAGAACCAAGGAACATAATGAAGCTGTTTGGTTGCTCTTTTCAGTGGACAACATAATGAAAGAAAATGATGAACTCAGGGATTTTGTTTCCTGGCTTCATAAGCAGACACCAAGCTTCAAGTTGGCTAAGACTGCCTGAGTGAGAGTCTTACCTCTTGTACAGACAGAGCTGAAATTGTGGAAACACACACACAAGCTCTTATTATATGAGTAGCTGACCTGCGACAGAAGGTGCATGCACAACCTTGCCAGGTGTCTGCTGTTAAAGTGAAGGCATTGATTGGAAAAGAATGGGACCCTGCAACTTGGAATGGGGACATGTGGGAGGAGCCTGATGAAGCTGGGGACACTGAATTTATAAACTCCAATGTACTTTTTTTTTTTTTTGCCAGATGAAACAGTTTCCCCATCTGCAGTAGTGGCAACATCCCCTCCCCAACTCAGGTTGCCATCAGCCTTTCCACCTTTTTCTTCTAAGGAGGTAAACCTTGTGCTGACTGAGGCAACAGTGATGGTCTCCCCTAAGGCAGTTGCCAGGCAAGATAATGTTAATTCTCAAGAGACACTGTCAACATCCCTATTTGCTTCCAGACCTATAATTAGACTAAAGTCCCAGCAGGCTCCTAGAGGGGAGGTTGAGAGTGTGACCCATGAGGAGGTGCACTACATTTGAAATGAACTGCTTGAGTTTTCTAATTTATATAAACAGAGATCTGATTAAAAGGCATGGGAATGGATATTAAGGGTGTAGGATAATGGTAGAGGAAACATAGAGCTGAATCAGGCTGAATTTGTTGATTTGGGCTCACTAAGTAGGGTGTACATCTACTGTTGCAGCTCAGGGAGTTTAAAAAAGATTTCTAATAATTTATTGGCTTGGTTAGATGAAATATGAATTAAAAGATGACCCACTGTCATTGAGTTGGTAATGCCTGATGTCCCTTGGTTTAATGTAGAAGAAGGGATCCAAAGGCTTAGAGAGACTTGGATGGTGGAGTGATTTAGTCACTTTAGACCTATCATTTCCAGATGGGAGGCTGCAGAAGATATACCCTTGACCAATGCTTTGGAAAACAGATTTGTGAGGGCAGCACCTGCATCTTTGAAGAGCCCTGTAATTGCTCCTCTCTGTATGTCAGATCTAACAATTGGAACCACAGTCACTCAACTACAAAATTTAAACACAATGGGAATAATTGGATCCCGAGTAGCAGGGGCCAGATGGCAGCACTCAACCCCCAGATATAAATCTGACTAAAATTCAGGGACCGTCTACCTCAGTAAAATTTCTAGGGATAAAGTGGTATGGGGCCTGTTGAGATAGATATTCCTTCTAAGGTGAAGAATAAATTACTGCATTTGGTTCCTCATACAACCAAGAAAGAGGCACAATGCCTAGTGGGCCTATTTGGATTTTGGAGGAAACACATTCCTCATTTGGGTGTGTTACTCTAGCCCATTTATCAAGAGACCTGAAAGTCTGCCAGTTTTGAGTGTGGTCCAGAACAGAAGGCTCTGCAACAGGTCCAGGCTGCTGTGCAAGTTGCTCTGCCACTTGGGCCATGTGACCCAGCAGATCCAATGGTGCTTGAGGTGTCAGCGGCAGATAGGGATGCTGATTGGAGCCTTTGTTAGGTTCCCATAGGCAAATCACAGTGGAGGCCTCTAGGATTTTGGAGCAAGCCCCTGCCACCTTCTGCAGATAACTACTCTCCTTTTGTGAGACAGCTCTTGGCCTGTTACTGAGCCTTTGTGGAAAATGAACTTTCGACTATGGGTTATCAAGTCACCATGTGACATGAACTGCCTATCATTAACTGGGTGCTTTCTGACTATCTAGCCATCAGGTGGGTCATGCACAGCAGCATCACATCATCAAATGGAAGTCGTATATATGTGATCAGGCTTGAGGAAGTCCTGACAACACAAGTAAGTTACATGAGAAAGTGGCTCACATGCCCATCGTCTTCATTTCTACCACCCTGCCTTCTTTACCCCAGCCTGCATTGATGGCCTCATGGGGGAGATACCCATGATCAGTTATCAGAGGAAGAGAAGACTAGGGCCTCATTCACAGGTGATTCTTCATGATATGCAGGCTCCACCCAAAGTGGACAGCTGCAGCACTACAGCCCCTTTCTAGGACATCCCTGAAGGACAGCAGTGATGGGGATTCTTCCCAGTGGACATAACTTGGAGCAGTGCACTTGGTTGTGTACTATGCATGGAAAGAGAAATGGACAGATGTGCAATTATATACTAAATAATGGACTGTAGCCAATGGTTTGTCTGCACAGTCAGGGACTTGGAAGAAGTATAATTGCAAAATCGGTGATACAGAAGTTTGGGGAAGAGGTATGTGGACAGACCTCTTTGGCCAAAAACTGTAAAGATATTTATATCCTATGTGAGTGTTCACATACGAGTGATCTCAGTAGAGGAGGATTTTAATAATCAAGTGGATAGGTTGACTCATTCTGTGGGGATTACTCAGCCTCTTTCCCCAGCCACCCCTGTCATTGTCCAATGGTCCCATGAACAACGTGGCTGTGGTGGCAGGAATGGAGGTTACATACGGGCTCAGCAACATGGGCTTTCACTCACCAAAGCTGACCTGGCTACGGACACTGCTGAGTGCCCAATTTGCCAGCAGCAGAGATGAACACTGAGCTCTCAATATGGCACCATTTATCGGGGTGATCAGCCAGCTTCCTGGTGGCAGTAGATTATATTTGACCTTTTCAGTCATGGAAAACAGAAGTTTGTCCTCACTGAAATAGACACTCCAAATACGGGTTTGCCTGTCCTGCATGCAATGCCTCCGCCAAGACTACCATCCATAGACTCACGGAATGCCTTATCCACCATTATGATATTCCATGCAGCATTGCCTTTACCCAAGGCACTCACTTTATGTCTATAGAAGTATGGCAGTGGGCCCATGCTCATGGAATTCACTGGTCTTACCATGTTCCTCGTCATCCTAAAGCAGTTGGATTGACAGAACAGTGAAATGACCTTTTGAAGTCACAATTACAATGTAACCAGGTGACAATACTTTGCAAGGCTAAGGCAAAGTTTTCCAGAAAGTTGTGTGTGCTCTGAATAGGCATCCAATATATGGTACCATTTCTCCCATAGCCAGGATTCACAGGTCCAGGAATCAAGGGGTGGAAGTGGAAGTGGCACTACTCACCATCACTCCTAGTGATCCACCAGCAAAAATTTTGCTTCCTGTTCCTGCAACATCACATTCTGCTGTCATAGAGGTCTTAGTTTCAAAGAGAGAAATGCTGCCACCAGAAGACACATCAATGATTCCGTTAAACTGGAAGTAAAGATTCTCACCTGGATACCTTGGGCACCTCCTATTTTTAAGTCAACAGTCTAAGAAGGGAGTTATAGTGTTGGATGGGGTGATTGACCCAGGCTCCCAAGATAAAATCAGTCTACTGTTCCACAATGGAGGTAAGAAAGAGTATGCATGGACTACAGGAGATCCATTAGGGAATCTCTTAGTGTTACCATGCCCTGTGATTAAGGTCAATGGTTAACGACAAGAGCCCAATCCAGGTAGGACTGCAAATGGCCAAGACCCTTTGGCAATGAAGTTTTGGGTCACTTCAGCATGAAAAAAACATGACCTACTGAGATGCTTCCTGAAGGCAAAGGGAATACAGAATGGGTACTAGAAAAAGGTAGTAATAAATGCCAGCTATGACCACGTGATCAGCTGCAGCAATGTGGACTGTAATTGTCATGAATATTTTCTCCTTTTTTTGTGTAAAAACATTTTTGTGCATGTATACACCTTTACTAAGAAAAATTTTTATTTTATTTCCTTTCTCGTTTATCACGTGACATAAGATTTATTAACTTAACATCAGCATTTCAGTATTGTTAACTTTATGTAATAGGATTTGAGTTGGGAATTGGTGCATTTCCAGTGGTACAAAGGATAGTTGTATTATGTTAAGCATAATTATGACCTTATTATTTTCTTTCTTAGCAGAATAAGTATAATTTCAGTATATGTGCATGGGTTTAAGTTGACAAGGGGTGGACTTGTGATGGTTAATACTGAGTGTCAACTTGATTGGATTGAAGGATACAAAGTATTGATCCTGGGTGTGTCTGTGAGTGTGTTGCCTAAGGAGATTAACATTTGAGTCAGCGGGCTGGAAAAGGCAGACCCATCCTTAAGCTGAGTGGGCACAATCTAATTGGCTGCCAGCATCGCTAGAATAAAAGCAGGCAGAAAAATGTGAAAAGAGAGACTGGCTTAGCCTCCCAGCCTACATCTTTCACCTGTGCTGGATGCTTCTTGCCCTTAAACATCAGACTCTAAGTTCTTCAGTTTTAGAACTCAGACTGGTTCTTCTTCTTCCTCAGCCTGCAGAGAGCCTATTATTGGACTTTGAGATAATGTGAGTTAATACTTAATAAACTCCCATATATATATTTCATTAGTTCTGTCCCTCTAGAGTACTCTGAGTACTACATCACTCTCCCTTTCAAACAAAGATGATTTGCCCTGTACATAGTTAATACTAAAATGCTTGGTAACTAACATGGTTTGGCTGTGTCCCCACCCAAATCTCATCTTGAATTGTCGCTCCCACAATTTTCATACGTTGTGGAAGGGACCCGGTGGGAGGTAATTGAATCATGGGGGTGTTTCTTCCCCATGTTATTTTCATGATAGTGAATAAGTCTCAGGAGATCTGATGTTTTCATAAAGCAGAGTTTCACTGCAGAAGTTCTCTTCTCTTGTCTGCCACCACGTAAGATGTGCCTGTAACCTTCTGCCATGATTTTGTGGCCTTTCCAGCTACATGAAACTTCAAGTCCATTAAACGTCTTTCTTTTGTAAATTACCCAGTCTCAGGTATGTTTTTATCAGCAGCATGGAATCGGACTAATATAGTAACCAAAGAAATCAGCACAAAATTTCCTTTGAATTTTTTTCTGAGGCTCACCGTATGGTTTCTAAAATCACCACAAAATATTTTTAGATATACAAAAATGTTCACATCAATCAATCAATCAACCAATCAATATTTTAGTATTATAAAAACCTGAACATTAAATGATTTCACCTTCAAAAGTCATGCATATTTGTGTCTTTATCAGATTTCTCCTCGGCAGAGAAAATCCTCTGAAAGACAAAGGTAAAATACTGTATGCTTTATATAACCATATGAACAAATTTCTGGTTAGCAGACTTTATGCTCCACCTCCACCCTGGATAAAATTTTTAAAAATAGAAAATAAAAAGAAATCTTTTCTGCCCCTAAGGCTGCAGTACTTGGAAACTGTTAAAGCCATGTTAACGTATGCTTTGGTTTCTTTTCTCTGCCTTTAGTGTAATGAATGCAGTTTTGTGTTCTTGTCCACCTGGTCCCATTGTCAAGAATCTCTTCCCACACAGCCATGGATGCACTGAGCTGTAACTTATTGAGTAGAATTGTATTTGCAATACAAGTATAATCAGTTGTGATCCACTCTTGTATGAACAATGCTATAAAATGGTATTGTAATATGTGCTTCATTAAGCACAATAGCCATTTTCAAGCGTAAATTCAAAACATTTCCCATTATGAGTTATTAGGCTTCCAGGTTGGGCCCACTTTGGAACAGGCTTATAAAGTTTGTAGTTGTATCTGTGCTTATTGGAATAATCTAGCCCATTAGTGGTTTCAAATTTATTCTGTAAAATCAAAAAAAAAAAAAAAAAAAAAAAAACCAGCTTTGCTAATGTCATTTCTATTTTGCTTGGGATGTCGCCTGAACTAAAGTGTCATGGGGCTAGTCAGTCTCCACAAGTTTTGGCATTTGCCCTTTCTTCCTGAATTTCACCAACTCTAAACTGACAGATTAGTCTGCAGAAAATGTACATTTTGGAAATGGTGAACAGTTAGTAGCCATTGCTCTACCCACATTCAATTTGAACATTGAAACAAAGCTATGCTACCTTTTTGAATAAACATTGATTTATTCTTTTCAGTTGATAGTCACAAAGTCCAACCTAGCCATAGGGAGAGACTGATTAGACAAATTATTTATTTTCCTCTCTATCATTTATACACCTATGGGAACTCATTCACTGTGAGTAAATGTTTTTAACTACCTGCAATTCATAAAACGTTCTCCAGTCTAACCTCACGTGTTAGCTCTTTCCTGACCTCTTAGTCTGAAGATCAAATTCCTAATGAAATGTTCACTTTGATGACCCCTTCAAAATGGAGCTTATCATCTTTCTCCTAATGTTCACACAGTTCAGTGCGCAGAGAAATCAAGGTCTCCATTCCACTGCAACTCAGAGAGCTCCAGGTATAAATGGGATATGGGTGCAGGAGAAGAGGGGAGTTGGAAGATGGACCCTGGGTGTGGAAGTTCTCTGAGAAATCTTACAACAGGATGCCAGGAGGTGGTGCATACTGGGTTTAATATTTCTGTATTATCTCTAGCTCTGACTATCTAAAACATGAATCTGGTTTATTGTGCCTGCTAACTGGGCACCCTTCTCTATCCTAAAGACCGAGTCTTATCTGTAGGGGCTTCAATGTATCCTTTAACAGCATCATCAGCCTGCCACATGCCACCATTCACGACGTCTGATCTCAGGCCACAGAATGAGCATCCTAAAGAAGAAGTTCAACTCTTCTTGTGCTAGAAAACTAACTGGATCTCTTGGTCCATATGCAATTCCTACTTTCTTCTATTTATGTCCATTTATAGAAGCAAATACATAATAAATATAGCCATGTTTTGATGAATATCAGTCACATGATTCATGATACCTTTTTTTGGACAATACTTTTTATGAGTTCCCAGTTTATCCTTATCTTGACACCATGTACCATTCTCGGCAGGAGAATCAACTTGTATGTTAGCTGAGTCCTCAGAGTGCCAGCTGTCCCTTCTCTATACTATTTGTCTGAATCCTTAAATCTAAGGGAGAGATGGAGAATATTAATCAGATCTGAAGGAAAGGGTTGATCTTAGAGGTAAGGCTCATTAGGGGTATTCTAGAAGTAAAATGTGGACATCTATCTGAAATAATTCTAATTTGGAGATAGAGATGTTAAGAAAATTGTGATGAAAGAAGGAGTTAAAGGCACTATTTTAGAAGAAACAGATCCTTTCTTTTCAGAATTATTGTGTTTCCTCTAAAGCTCTCCCACACCATGTCCATCACCACCACTCATGGACAGGACGCTTTTCCTAATATAGAAATCTGATCACATCATCCTTGTTTAAAATGCTTTTCTGGTTCTCCACCCTCTTTAGGATAAATGCAATGATGTCCCTTGGTATGTAAACACTCTGTGATTTGTCTACTATCTCTACCGTACTAACCTGAACCAGCCTTCTCACTCACCATCTCCCAGTTCACATACTCCTTTCTTCTTTTTAGTGCAAACCACATGCAGTAACTTGAAAGTGTTGTAATATGCAATTTTTACCTGCATCTTTCATACAAAGCTCTCTCTCTCCCACAGCTGATTACTCTGATTTTCTGATGGCAGCCTCCCATTCCCAAAGCACCACCTCCTCCAGGAAGCTTTGATTGACTCGTTATAGGCTAAGGAAGAAGCTCGTTCAGTATTTCTCATAGTATTTTTGGATTCCCTCTATTATAGTATTTATTATCTTTTACTATATACTTTTTGCATACTTGCACTCCATTAGAATATGAACATCTTGTAAGCAAATAATATGTTTTCTATATTTTTCTGTCTCAATGCAGGGCACTATTGAGACTTCATAAACTGAACTGAAAGAATAAATATCTATTAAAGTCCAGATGTTCACACTAATGCTGCTGTTTCTAATGTTGTGCATAGGAAAGGGGCCAAAAGGCTCTCTAATAAGAGCCTAGGCTACGGGTCTGGTTGAGATACCATCTTATTCATTATTCAATACTTCATGCTTTTCTTCTCTTATATCATTTTAGTGGGTAGGGGCTATGTTTACACATTATGTTATAATTTTTATTACTTTACCACTTAGCCCA